>NC_091335.1:32162717-32834994 GCF_038502225.1 Cherax quadricarinatus
TAGGCCGACCCCTACCCCGCCTTCCTTCCACTACAGACTGATACACTCTTGAAGTCATTCTGTTTCGATCCATTCTCTCTACATGTCCGAACCACCTCAACAACCCTTCCTCAGCCCTCTGGACAACAGTTTTGGTAATCCCGCACCTCCTCCTAACTTCCAAACTACGAATTCTCTGCATTATATTCACACCACACATTGCCCTCAGACATGACATCTCCACTGCCTCCAGCCTTCTCCTCGCTGCAACATTCATCACCCACGCTTCACACCCATATAAGAGCGTTGGTAAAACTATACTCTCATACATTCCCCTCTTTGCCTCCAAGGACAAAGTTCTTTGTCTCCACAGACTCCTAAGTGCACCACTCACTCTTTTTCCCTCATCAATTCTATGATTCACCTCATCTTTCATAGACCCATCCGCTGACACGTCCACTCCCAAATATCTGAATACGTTCACCTCCTCCATACTCTCTCCCTCCAATCTGATATTCAATCTTTCATCACCTAATCTTTTTGTTATCCTCATAACCTTACTCTTTCCTGTATTCACCTTTAATTTTCTTCTTTTGCACACCCTACCAAATTCATCCACCAATCTCTGCAACTTCTCTTCAGAATCTCCCAAGAGCACAGTGTCATCAGCAAAGAGCAGCTGTGACAACTCCCACTTTGTGTGTGATTCTTTATCTTTTAACTCCACGCCTCTTGCCAAGACCCTCGCATTTACTTCTCTTACAACCCCATCTATAAATATATTAAACAACCATGGTGACATCACACATCCTTGTCTAAGGCCTACTTTTACTGGGAAAAAATTTCCCTCTTTCCTACATACTCTAACTTGAGCCTCACTATCCTCGTAAAAACTCTTCACTGCTTTCAGTAACCTACCTCCTACACCATACACTTGCAACATCTGCCACATTGCCCCCCTATCCACCCTGTCATACGCCTTTTCCAAATCCATAAATGCCACAAAGACCTCTTTAGCCTTATCTAAATACTGTTCACTTATATGTTTCACTGTAAACACCTGGTCCACACACCCCCTACCTTTCCTAAAGCCTCCTTGTTCATCTGCTATCCTATTCTCCGTCTTACTCTTAATTCTTTCAATTATAACTCTACCATACACCTTACCAGGTACACTCAACAGACTTATCCCCCTATAATTTTTGCACTCTCTTTTATCCCCTTTGCCTTTATACAAAGGAACTATGCATGCTCTCTGCCAATCCCTAGGTACCTTACCCTCTTCCATACATTTATTAAATAATTGCACCAACCACTCCAAGACTATATCCCCACCTGCTTTTAACATTTCCATCTTTATCCCATCAATCCCGGCTGCCTTACCCCCTTTCATTTTACCTACTGCCTCACGAACTTCCCCCACACTCACAACTGGCTCTTCCTCACTCCTACAAGATGTTATTCCTCCTTGCCCTATACACGAAATCACAGCTTCCCTATCTTCATCAACATTTAACAATTCCTCAAAATATTCCCTCCATCTTCCCAATACCTCTAACTCTCCATTTAATAACTCTCCTCTCCTATTTTTAACTGACAAATCCATTTGTTCTCTAGGCTTTCTTAACTTGTTAATCTCACTCCAAAACTTTTTCTTATTTTCAACAAAATTTGTTGATAACATCTCACCCACTCTCTCATTTGCTCTCTTTTTACATTGCTTCACCACTCTCTTAACTTCTCTCTTTTTCTCCATATACTCTTCCCTCCTTGCATCACTTCTACTTTGTAAAAACTTCTCATATGCTAACTTTTTCTCCCTTACTACTCTCTTTACATCATCATTCCACCAATCGCTCCTCTTCCCTCCTGCACCCACTTTCCTGTAACCACAAACTTCTGCTGAACACTCTAACACTACATTTTTAAACCTAGCCCATACCTCTTCGACCCCATTGCCTATGCTCTCATTAGCCCATCTATCCTCCAATAGCTGTTTATATCTTACCCTAACTGCCTCCTCTTTTAGTTTATAAACCTTCACCTCTCTCTTCCCTGATGCTTCTATTCTCCTTGTATCCCATCTACCTTTTACTCTCAGTGTAGCTACAACTAGAAAGTGATCTGATATATCTGTGGCCCCTCTATAAACATGTACATCCTGAAGTCTACTCAACAGTCTTTTATCTACCAATACATAATCCAACAAACTACTGTCATTTCGCCCTACATCATATCGTGTATACTTATTTATCCTCTTTTTCTTAAAATATGTATTACCTATAACTAAACCCCTTTCTATACAAAGTTCAATCAAAGGGCTCCCATTATCATTTACACCTGGCACCCCAAACTTACCTACCACACCCTCTCTAAAAGTTTCTCCTACTTTAGCATTCAGGTCCCCTACCACAATTACTCTCTCATTTGGTTCAAAGGCTCCTATACATTCACTTAACATCTCCCAAAATCTCTCTCTCTCCTCTGCATTCCTCTCTTCTCCAGGTGCATACACGCTTATTATGACCCACTTCTCGCATCCAACCTTTACTTTAATCCACATAATTCTTGAATTTACACATTCATATTCTCTTTTCTCCTTCCATAACTGATCATTTAACATTACTGCTACCCCTTCCTTTGCTCTAACTCTCTCAGATACTCCAGATTTAATCCCATTTATTTCCCCCCACTGAAACTCTCCTACCCCCTTCAGCTTTGTTTCGCTTAGGGCCAGGACATCCAACTTCTTTTCATTCATAACATCAGCAGTTCTTCTCATATAAACTCAGTTGCATGGTAGAGTATGGTAGTCTCCACAGTTCTTCTCATATAAACTCAGTTGTATGGTAGAGTATGGTAGTCTCCACAGTTCTTCTCATATAAACTCAGTTGTATGGTAGAGTATGGTGATTTCTTTTAGAATTTAGAATTAATGATTTTCAACAGTTTCTGATGATATGTCTTGAGACAATGTGGTGGAGGTCGTGAGTTTAACTCTCGATCTAACTTACTGTGACTGGAATGTTTTAACAAATGGTTTACAAAACCTACAAGTTGATAAATAAGACATATGTGCAATATCTGGGTACCTTTATTCTTGAAACGTTCCGCCAACCAGTGACTTCTTCAGTCCAATGCAGAGAAACTGGAAGACGAGGAGGATAGAGAGGTAATCAGTCCCTCATTGTGAAGGGAGAAGGGGTTGGAAGTTGTTAATCCCACTATCAGTAATTCAGAAGCTTTATTTTACCGACGGAGGAGGAAATGTCGATTATCCCCAGTTAATTCTTTATGTACGTCTTGTGAGGCTCTGTGCTGCTTACAGTGGCCTCGTGCATACTGTTCCTCGGGAACTGGTGACTGTGCTGTTCAAGCAAGCTGCGCTTATTACCTCTCTGCTTGTCAGAAGTCAGTCTATTTGGGGCCATGACTGTTTATGACGGTTACTTCTTATACCGAGTCTACCCCACACTTCACCAACACACCTTACTTATACTACTACGCTTTGAGTACAAACAGACGTCTTACAACAGGGGTAGAAGGAAGAACAAACGGACATCAATGAACAACTGTAGAAGGGAGGACAGATATCAGTGAACAAGGGAAGACAAATAGTCATCAGTGAACAAGGGAAGACAAACACATCAGTGAACAAGGGACGACAGACATCAGTGAACAAGGGACGACAGACATCAGTGAACAAGGGACGACAGACATCAGTGAACAATGGAAGACAGACATCAGTGAACAAAGGAAGACAAGCAGACATCAGTGAACAAGGAAAGACAGACATCAGTGAACAAGGGAAGACAGACATCAGTGAACATGGGAAGACAGACATCAGTGAACAAGGGAAGACAGACATCAGTGAACAATGGAAGACAGACATCAGTGAACAAGGGAAGACAGACATCAGTGAACAAGGGAAGACAGACATCAGTGAACAAGGGAAGACAGACATCAGTGAACAAGGGAAGACAGACATCAGTGAACAAGGGAAGACAGACATCAGTGAACAAGGGAAGACAGACATCAGTGAACAAGGGAAGACAGACATCAGAGAACAAGGGAAGACAGACATCAGTGAACAAGGGAAGACAGACATCAGTGAACAAGGGAAGACAAGCAGACATCAGTGAACAAGGGAAGACAGACATCAGTGAACAAGGGAAGACAGACATCAGTGAACAAGGGAAGACAGACATCAGTGAACAAGGGAAGACAGACATCAGTGAACAAGGGAAGACAGACATCAGTGAACAAGGGAAGACAGACATCAGTGAACAAGGGAAGACAGACATCAGTGAACAAGGGAAGACAGACATCAGTGAACAATGGAAGACAGACATCAGTGAACAAGGGAAGACAGACATCAGTGAACAAGGGAAGACAAGCAGACATCAGTGAACAAGGGAAGACAGACATCAGTGAACAAGGGAAGACAGACATCAGTGAACAAGGGAAGACAGACATCAGTGAACAAGGGAAGACAGACATCAGTGAACAATGGAAGACAGACATCAGTGAACAAGGGAAGACAGACATCAGTGAACAAGGGAAGACAGACATCAGTGAACAAGGAAAGACAGACATCAGTGAACAAGGGAAGACAGACATCAGTGAACAAGGGAAGACAGACATCAGTGAACAATGGAAGACAGACATCAGTGAACAAGGGAAGACATACATCAGTGAACAAGGGAAGACAGACATCAGTGAACAAGGGAAGACAAGCAGACATCAGTGAACAAGGGAAGACAGACATCAGTGAACAAGGGAAGACAAGCAGACATCAGTGAACAAGGGAAGACAGACATCAGTGAACAAGGGAAGACAGACTTCAGTGAACAAGGGAAGACAGACATCAGTGAACAAGGGAAGACAAGCAGACATCAGTGAACAAGGGAAGACAGACATCAGTGAACAAGGGAAGACAGACATCAGTGAACAAGCTAAGACAGACATCAGTGAACAAGGGAAGACAGACATCAGTGAACAAGGGAAGACAGACATCAGTGAACAAGGGAAGACAGACATCAGTGAACAAGGAAAGACAGACATCAGTGAACAAGGGAAGACAGACATCAGTGAACAAGGGAAGACAGACATCAGTGAACAATGGAAGACAGACATCAGTGAACAAGGGAAGACATACATCAGTGAACAAGGGAAGACAGACATCAGTGAACAAGGGAAGACAGACATCAGTGAACAAGGGAAGACAAGCAGACATCAGTGAACAAGGGAAGACAGACATCAGTGAACAAGGGAAGACAAGCAGACATCAGTGAACAAGGGAAGACAGACATCAGTGAACAAGGGAAGACAGACTTCAGTGAACAAGGGAAGACAGACATCAGTGAACAAGGGAAGACAGACATCAGTGAACAAGGGAAGACAGACATCAGTGAACAATGGAAGACAGACATCAATGAACAAGGGAAGACAGACATCAGTGAACAAAGGAAGACAGACATCAGTGAACAAGGGAAGACAGACATCAGTGAACAAGGGAAGACAGACATCAGTGAACAAGGGAAGACAGACATCAGTGAACAAGGGAAGACAGACATCAGTGAACAAGGGAAGACAGACATCAGTGAACAAGGGAAGACAGACATCAGTGAAAAATGGAAGACAGACATCAGTGAACAAGGGAAGACAGACATCAGTGAACAAGGGAAGACAGACATCAGTGAACAAGGGAAGACAGGCATCAGTGAACAAGGGAAGACAGACATCAGTGAACAAGGGAAGACAGACATCAGTGAACAATGGAAGACAGACATCAGTGAACAATGAAAGACAGACATCAGTGAACAAGGGAAGACAGACATCAGTGAACAAGGGAAGACAGACATCAGTGAACAAGGGAAGACAGACATCAGTGAACAAGGGAAGACAGACATCAGTGAACAAGGGAAGACAGACATCAGTGAACAATGGAAGACAGACATCAGTGAACAATGGGAGACAGACATCAGTGAACAAGGGAAGACAGACATCAGTGAACAAGGGAAGACAGACATCAGTGAACAAGGGAAGACAGACATCAGTGAACAAGGGAAGACAGACATCAGTGAACAATGGAAGACAGACATCAGTGAACAATGAAAGACAGACATCAGTGAACAAGGGAAGACAGACATCAGTGAACAAGGGAAGACAGACATCAGTGAACAAGGGAAGACAGACATCAGTGAACAAGGGAAGACAGACATCAGTGAACAAGGGAAGACAGACATCAGTGAACAATGGAAGACAGACATCAGTGAACAATGGGAGACAGACATCAGTGAACAAGGGAAGACAGACATCAGTGAACAAGGGAAGACAGACATCAGTGAACAAGGGAAGACAGACATCAGTGAACAATGGAAGACAGACATCAGTGAACAAGGGAAGACAGACATCAGTGAACAATGGAAGACAGACATCAGTGAACAAGGGAAGACAGACATCAGTGAACAAGGGAAGACAGACATCAGTGAACAAGGGAAGACAGACATCAGTGAACAAGGGAAGACAGACATCAGTGAACAAGGGAAGACAGACATCAGTGAACAAGGGAAGACAGACATCAGTGAACAAGGGAAGACAGACATCAGTGAACAAGGGAAGACAGACATCAGTGAACAAGGGAAGACAGACATCAGTGAACAAGGGAAGACAGACATCAGTGAACAAGGGAAGACAGACATCAGTGAACAAGGGAAGACAGATATCAGTGAACAAGGGAAGACAGACATCAGTGAAAAAGGGAAGACAGACATCAGTGAACAAGGGAAGACAGACATCAGTGAACAAGGGAAGACAGACATCAGTGAACAAGGGAAGACAGACATCAGTGAATAAGGGAAGACAGACATCAGTGAACAATGGAAGACAGACATCAGTGAACAATGGAAGACAGACATCAGTGAACAATGGGAGACAGACATCAGTGAACAAGGGAAGACAGACATCAGTGAACAATGGAAGACAGACATCAGTGAACAAGGGAAGACAGACATCAGTGAACAAGGGAAGACAGACATCAGTGAACAAGGGAAGACAGACATCAGTGAACAAGGGAAGACAGACATCAGTGAACAAGGGAAGACAGACATCAGTGAACAATGGAAGACAGACATCAGTGAACAAGGGAAGACAGACATCAGTGAGCAAGGGAAGACAGACATCAGTGAACAAGGGAAGACAGACATCAGTGAACAAGGGAAGACAGACATCAGTGAACAAGGGAAGACAGACACCAGTGAACAAGGGAAGACAGACATCAGTGAACAAGGGAAGACAGACATCAGTGAACAAGGGAAGACAGACATCATTATCACAGAACTTAACCAAATAAAAATAATTTCTCAGTCTAACATACAAAAAATAATACTCAAACAAATAAAGAAAAACTCATTGGAGAAGTATTCTTCGGGACTTGGGGAGGAATATTTTAGGGAACCACAAGATAAAGATGTTAAGGAACTAGAGAAGGTCGGCAGTAGGGAACTAGGAATATTCTTTGTAACTAGAGGAGGTATATTCTAGGGCAGGAATGGAGGAAGGTTTTCAGTTAGTGATTAGTCAGTATGTCTGGAAGTTTTCAGTAGAAAGTGGCCAGTGGAACTAATCACGTTAAATACCAGGATAAAAACCGGGCGAAGTGGCAAACAAAACCAAAATATATGAGATAACGCAGAGAGAGAGAGAGAGGGAGAGAGAGAGAGAGAGAGAGAGAGAGAGAGAGAGAGAGAGAGAGAGAGAGGGAGAGAGAGGAGAAAGATTAGACTGGCAATCACTGAGGCAGAGCTGCAACACAGAAGGGAATTTTCAGTACCCAACTACATATTCTCTTTGATCTTTGCCTCGCTTCCTTCTCTTCTTCTTTCACCTTGTCAAAATCTTTCATCTTTACTGTTTCCCCTCTACCTAATTTCTATGATCTTCCTTAAATCCTTGAATACAGTATTGCTGTTTACTCCATTTCCCCGACAACACTGATACACAAACGTTTTTCTCTGTTCCTTGTCTCTTCCCTCTCTGACATCCCCTGATGAGCCAACCCTCTCTGACATCCCTTGATGAGCCAACCCTCTCTGACATCCCTTGATGAGCCAACCCTCTCTGACATCCCCTGATGAGCCAACCCTCTCTGACATCCCCTGATGAGCCAACCCTCTCTGATATCCCTTGATGAGCCAACCCTCTCTGACATCCCTTGATGAGCCAACCCTCTCTGACATCCCCTGATGAGCCAACCCTCTCTGACATCCCCTGATGAGCCAACCCTCTCTGACATCCCCTGATGACCCATCCCTCTCTGACATCCCATGATGAGCCATCTCTGACATCGCCGGATGAGCCATCCCTCTCTGACATCCCCTGATAAGCCAACCCTCTCTTACATCCCCTGATGACCCATCCCTCTCTGACATCCCCTGATGAGCCATCTCTGACATCCCCTGATGAGCCAACCCTCTCTGACATCCCCTGATGACCCATCCCTCTCTGACATCCCATGATGAGCCATCTCTGACATCGCCGGATGAGCCATCCCTCTCTGACATCCCCTGATAAGCCAACCCTCTCTTACATCCCCTGATGACCCATCCCTCTCTGACATCCCCTGATGAGCCATCTCTGACATCCCCTGATGAGCCATCCCTCTCTGACATCCCCTGATGAGCCATCCCTCTCTGACATCCCCTGATGAGCCAACCCTCTCTGACATCCCCAGATGAGCCATCCCTCTCTGACATCTCCTGATAAGCCAACCCTCTCTGACATCCCCTGATGACCCATCCCTCTCTGACATCCCCTGATGAGCCATCCCTCTCTGACATCTCCTGATAAGCCAACCCTCTCTGACATCCCCTGATGACCCATCCCTCTCTGACATCCCCTGATGAGCCATCCCTCTCTGACATCCCCTGATGAGCCAACCCTCTCTGACATCCCCAGATGAGCCATCCCCCTCTGACATCTCCTGATAAGCCAACCCTCTCTGAGATCCCCTGATGACCCATCCCTCTCTGACATCCCCTGATGAGCCATCTCTGACATCCCCTGATGAGCCAACCCTCTCTGACATCCCCTGATGACCCATCCCTCTCTGACATCCCCTGATGAGCCATCTCTGACATCCCCTGATTTTTATCTTCATTATCAAGTTCACTGAGTGGAAATCTATCTGAAAGGAATCAGGAACATCTATTTGCATATATATTTTGGTACTTATACAAACTTGTGGAAAATGTACAAGTGTGGAAAGTATTCCGCGGTACTACAAGCATATACTACCAGCAGGTACTACTAGCAGGTACTACCAGCAGGTACTACCAGCAGGTACTACCAGAAGGTACTACCAGAAGGTACTTCCAGAAGGTACTTCCAGAAGGTACTACCAGCCGGTACTACCAGCAGGTACTACCAGCAGGTACTACCAGCAGGTACTACCAGCAGGTACTACCAGAAGGTACTTCCAGAAGGTACTTCCAGAAGGTACTACCAGCAGGTACTACCAGCAGGTACTACCAGCAGGTACTACCAGCAGGTACTACCAGAAGGTACTACCAGCAGGTACTACCAGAAGGTACTACCAACGGGTACTACCAGAAGGTACTACCAACGGGTACTACCAGCAGGTACTACCAACGGGTACTACCAGCAGGTACTACCAGAAGGTACTACCAGAAGGTACTTCCAGAAGGTACTACCAGCAGGTACTACCAGCAGGTACTACCAGCAGGTACTACCAGCAGGTACTACCAGCGGGTACTACCAGCGAGTACTACCAGCGGGTACTACCAGCAGGTACTACCAGCACGTACTACCAGCAGGTACTACCAGCAGGTACTACCAGCAGGTACTACCAGCAGGTACTACCAGCGGGTATAAAATCAAGTTTCTTAGGGAATAAAAAGGCGCAATGCCGTGACAAACAATACACAACCGACATATAGGAGACAGAAAGTTATGACGATGTTTCGGTCCCCCTTGGAACATTAATTAGTCACTCAGAGACTCGGTTTCGTTCTCCCTTGTGTCGGTTATTGTTTTTGGTTGTTTACTAATGGAGGCGAGACCACTTCAGCATCCAGACCTGCTGGTACACCTCTTAAATACTCTTGGTCTGCCCAGTACTCTTGGTCTATCCAGTACTCCTCCACCCTGTTATTTGTCGACAGGTGTATGTACTCTCGTACGTGACAATTGTAGTATTTGTAGATATAGCAATTGTCCGTGTTCCTGCTGCCCACTCCGCTGTCTCCATATTTTTGTCTTTCCCGAGCTGGTGACTGTTGGTGGTGTCGCAGTTTTTCACGAGGCTAAAACCAGTATATATTATTTTGCATGCAATAACTCCGCATTGTATGTTAATGTAATACGTAGTTAGATATATTAACTAATCCAGATTTCTCTTCTTCCTTCCCCACTTACAGTTGATTATCATAGATGTCACACAACTCTCTTTTAATCGCCCCCTTCACTCCCTCTCCGGCCTCTTACATATCCTATACCCATAACACATCCATACACACCTTTCACTCGTATACACACTATATCCATTCCAATAATCCACACACAGGCATCACACATTCATTCACACCCAAACACATTGTCCGTGTTGGCAGATTATGTGAAGTTAATGAGAAGAATTAAATCAGACGAGGATTAGACAGAACTTCAAAGAGACCTGGACAGGCTGGACACCTGGTCCAGCAACTGCCAAGTCAAATTCCAGCCAAATGCCAAGTCATGAAGATCGGGGAAGGGCAAAGAAGACCGCAGACAGATTATAGGCTAGGTGGCCAAAGACTGCAAGCCTCACTCAAGGAGAAAAATCTTGGGGTGAGTATAACACCGAGCATGTCTCCGGAAGCATACAGCAACCAGATAACTGCTGCAGCATATGGGCGCCTGGCAAACCTGAGAACAGCGTTCCGATACCTTAGTAAGGAATCGTTCAAGGCACTGTACACCGTGTACGTCAGGCCCATACTGGAGTATGCAGCACCTGTTTGGAACCCGCACTTGAAATTAGAGAAAATGCAAAGGTTTGCGACAAGGTTAGTTCCAGGGCTAAGGGGAATGTCCTACGAAGAAAGGTTAAGGGAAATCGGCCTGACGACACTAGAGGACAGGAGGGTCAGGGGAGACATGATAACGACATATAAAATACTGCGCGGAATAGACAAGGTGGACAGAGACAGGATGTTCCAGAGATGGGACACAGAAACAAGGGGTCACACTTAGAAGTTGAAGAATCAGATGAGTCAAAGGGATGTTAAGAAATCTTTCTTCAGTCATAGAGCAATCAGGAAGTGGAATAGTCTAGCAGGCGAGGTAGTGGAGGAAGGAACCATACATAGCTTTAAGACGAGGTATAATAAAGCTCATGGAGCAGGGAGAGAGAAGATCTAGTATCGCTCAGTGAAGAGGCGGGGCCAGGAGAGGAGTCTCGACCCCTGCAACCACAATTAGGTGAGTACACACACAGTTTTAGAAAGACATAACACCTAAGACCAAGTCTGCACCAACACTGCTTCACAGCCACATGAGGAGGAAAAAGCGACATTAAAACGCCAGGTAATTCGACTGAAGAAGGGAGGATGCGAGCTCACAGGAACAATGAGGGAAGTTTGCCAAGTGCTGAACAAACGATTTAGAGAGGTCATGTCTTCCTAACTTCCCATAATTCTTAAGAGAGTCTTTCCTTTTCCTGTTGAAGAGTGCTTACCGAGTTCTTTATATACCCCGGTAGGTTTCAGGGCTTAACTGGAATCTCCTCAATCAATTTATGATGGACGGTGTTAACACACGACTGTTTTTTCTCACAGATCGTTCTAAACTTTAGGGTAGAACACTTTTGTGGATTCAATTTCAATCCCGCCGCAGTCAGATTTCTCAAGAAAGTTGTCAGCTGAGCGTTCATTACAGTATCTGTGTCTGCCAAGAACACCGTGGATGGTATCAGAGAAGGCCAGTGCTGGAATCCGCTTATCATAACTGTAAAGCATCATTCTATAATGATTGATCCAGGGCTGCAACACTTCATTCATCAATATGTTAAACAGGACGCATTAGAGGGACTCGTCCCTCCATTTTAATATCCACATATCCCTAACACTGTTGTTTTTGCACGTCAAATGTGATCATTATATATTTTAATCACTGTGCCCAGAACTTGATAATTTCGTATCGTTCTGTCTACAGAAAAATATGATTAACAGAATCATGTGTTTTTTTCACATAATGGAATAACGCTGACAGTGGTTTCAGAGTTTTCTTGCCCTAACTTAACAGTATTTAGAAAAACCCTTTGAGCAGGGTGAAGCGAAATCCAGTTTACATAGAGTTAAGCCACTATTCTACCGAACACTTGCCCATAATACTTAATACAGTTATTGATTTGTATTCACTGCGCAAGGAGCACAGATTATAAACAGCGACCCGTACATCATCTGGAGGCATCTTCAAATTACTAAGCATCCACCTATCCGGATCTGGAGCAGATGTCACATTGGTGCCTTTATACCCTTGTTTACTTACGATTCTTCATCGGTGCCAACACTTCCCGTCAGCGAACCTGATTATTATTATTATTTACCACAAATCTTGTTCTAATGGCCGAGCAAACAAATCCAAGCTAAATTCCAGTTGTTCATCGGTAAACTTACGGGCAGCGTCAACACCGAAGACCTTCCATATACTCTAAAGTATTATCCACACTTAAATTAGTCCTTATTGTACAATTTTAGAATATCAGAATAACTGTCTTGTACTTGATCTTTGTCCATCTCGATTATTAGTTACTATAGGTGACTCACGAAATCGTAATGACACGATTGCAAAATGGCAATACATAGTTTATCTACCTTGGAAAAGATCGCATCAAGAAGACCAAGGAACGTATTCAGCAGCGTATTCATCTCAGTGGCCCAGGAGGGCCATCAGCACCTAGAACCTGCCTGGTTGATACAACAACTGGAAAACGTTTGTTACATGGAAACTTAACACAGAATGAATCTCGCTATGCTAAAAGAACAAGGAAAGTGAGAACACTTAATCCTGCCATACAAAATACTCGTATACATAAAGGTAAACATTTTTAATCAGTCATCGCTGAGACCATAGCGAGAACATAAACAGGAACCTGAGTTCGTAGTTTACTCGTAGATACATAAATATTTCTAGAGCGCTAGACAACTACACAAGTGTAAAAAAAACTTAAGGAGTTTCATAGCAGAAGCTTAAACACTTCATAGCTAGGAGAGCTATTTGATAATTCCAATTTAAATCAGCTAAACAAGTCTAAAAGCTGAAACTTAATCCTAGACATATAGTTTTAGCTAGGTAATTACAACTGGGTAAGCTACGAAATTTCAACTAGACAAACTATATAAATACAACTAGGTATACTAAGTAATTCCAACTTGGGAAACCAAGTAACTACAACTTAAACTAAGTAATTCCAACTTGGTAACCATGATAACCACACAGCACACACACACACACACATACCATCAGTATATATATATCTCCACCACCACACCCTCTACCTTGTGTCTCTCACTACCCACCACACCCTCTACCTTGTGTCTCTCACTACCCACCACACCCTCTACCTTGTGTCTCTCAATACCCACTACACCCTCTACCTTGTGTCTCTCACTACCCACCACACCCTCTTCCTTGTGTCTCTCACTACCCACCACACTCTCTACCTTCTGTCTCTCACTACCCACAACACTCTCTTCCTTGTGTCTCTCACTACCCACCACACCCTCTTCCTTGTGTCTCTCACTACCCACCACACTCTCTACCTTCTGTCTCTCACTACCCACAACACTCTCTTCCTTGTGTCTCTCACTACCCACCACACTCTCTACCTTCTGTCTCTCACTACCCACCACACTCTCTTCCTTGTGTCTCTCACTACCCACCACACTCTCTTCCTTGTGTCTCTCACTACCCACCACACTCTCTTCCTTGTGTCTCTCACTACAGACCACACCCTCTTCCTTGTGTCTCTCACTACCCACCACACTCTCTTCCTTGTGTCTCTCACTACCCACCACACTCTCTTCCTTGTGTCTCTCACTACCCACCACACACTCTTCCTTGTGTCTCTCACTACCCACCACACTCTCTTCCTTGTGTCTCTCACTACCCACCACACTCTCTTCCTTGTGTCTCTCACTACCCACCACACTCTCTTCCTTGTGTCTCTCACTACCCACCACACTCTCTTCCTTGTGTCTCTCACTACCCACCACACTCTCTTCCTTGTGTCTCTCACTACCCACCACAACCTCTTCCTTATGTCTCTCTCTACCCACCACACCCTCTTCCTTGTCTCTCACTACCCACCACACCCTCTACCTTGTGTGTCTCACTACCCACCACACCCTCTTCTTTGTGTCTCTCACTACCCACTACACCCTCTTCCTTGTGTGTCTCACTACCCACCACACCCTCTTCCTTGTGTCTCTCACTACTCACGACACCCTCTTCCTTGTGTCTCTCACTACCCACCACACCCTCTACCTTGTGTCTCTCACTACCCACCACACCCTCTTCCTTGTGTCTCTCACTACCCACCACACCCTCTTCCTTGTGTCTCTCACTACCCACCACACCCTCTTCCTTGTGTCTCTCACTACCCACCACACCCTCTTCCTTGTGTCTCTCACTACCCACCACACCCTCTTCCTTGTGTCTCTCACTACCCACCACACCCTCTTCCTTGTGTCTCTCACTACCCACCACACCCTCTTCCTTGTGTCTCTCACTACCCACCACACCCTCTTCCTTGTGTCTCTCACTACCCACCACACCCTCTTCCTTGTGTCTCTCACTACCCACCACACCCTCTTCCTTGTGTCTCTCACTACCCACCACACCCTCTTCCTTGTGTCTCTCACTACCCACCACACCCTCTTCCTTGTGTCTCTCACTACCCACCACACCCTCTTCCTTGTGTCTCTCACTCTCCCACTACCAACCACTCCCTCTTCCTTGTGTCTCTCACTACCCACCACACCCTCTTCCTTGTGTCTCTCACTACCCACCACACCCTCTTCCTTGTGTCTCTCACTACACACCACACCCTCTTCCTTGTGTCTCTCACTACCTACCACACCCTCTTCCTTGTGTCTCTCACTACCCACCACACCCTCTTCCTTGTGTCTCTCACTACCCACCACACCCTCTTCCTTGTGTCTCTCACTACCCACCACACCCTCTTCCTTGTGTCTCTCACTGCCCACCACACCCTCTTCCTTGTGTTTCTCACTACCCACCACACCCTCTTCCTTGTGTGTCTCACTACCCACCACACCCTCTTCCTTGTGTCTCTCACTACCCACCACACCCTCTTCCTTGTGTCTCTCACTACCCACCACACCCTCTTCCTTGTGTCTCTCACTACCCACCACACCCTCTTCCTTGTGTCTCTCACTACCCACCACACCCTCTTCCTTGTATCTCTCAATAACCACTACACCCTCTTCCTTGTGTCTCTCACTACCTACCACACCCTCTTCCTAGTGTCTCTCACTACCCACCACACCCTCTTCCTTCTGTGTCTCACTACCGACCACACCTTTTTCTTTGTGTCTCTTACTACCCACTACACCCTCTTCCTTGTGTGTCTCACTACCCACCACACCCTCTTCCTTGTGTCTCTCACTACCCACCACACCCTCTTCCTTGTGTCTCTCACTACCCACCACACCCTCTTCCTTGTGTCTCTCACTACCCACCACACCCTCTTCCTTGTGTCTCTCACTACCCACCACACCCTCTTCCTTGTGTCTCTCACTACCCACCACACCCTCTTCCTTGTGTCTCTCACTACCCACCACACCCTCTTCCTTGTGTCTCTCACTACCCACCACACCCTCTTCCTTGTGTCTCTCACTACCCACTACACCCTCTTCCTTGTGTCTCTCACTACCCACCACACCCTCTTCCTTGTGTCTCTCACTACCCACCACACCCTCTTCCTTGTGTCTCTCACTACCCACCACACCCTCTTCCTTGTGTCTCTCACTACCCACCACACCCTCTTCCTTGTGTCTCTCACTACCCACCACACCCTCTTCCTTGTGTCTCTCACTACCCACCACACCCTCTTCCTTGTGTCTCTCACTACCCACAACACCCTCTTCCTTGTGTCTCTCACTACCCACCACACCCTCTTCCTTGTGTCTCTCACTACCCACCACACCCTCTTCCTTGTGTCTCTCACTACCCACCACACCCTCTTCCTTGTGTCTCTCACTAACCACTACACCCTCTTCCTTGTGTCTCTCACTACCAACCACTCCCTCTTCCTTGTGTCTCTCACTACCCACCACACCCTCTTCCTTGTGTCTCTCACTACCCACTACACCCTCTTCCTTGTGTCTCTCACTACCCACCACACCCTCTTCATTGTGTCTCTCACTAACCACCACAGCCTCTTCCTTGTGTCTCTCACTACCCACCACACCCTCTTCCTCGTGTCTCTCACTACCCACTACACCCTCTTCCTTGTGTCTCTCACTACCCACCACACCCTCTTCCTTGTGTCTCTCACTACCCACCACACCCTCTTCCTTGTGTCTCTCACTACCCACCACACCCTCTTCCTTGTGTCTCTCACTACCCACTACACCCTCTTCCTTGTGTCTCTCACTACCCACTACACCCTCTTCCTTGTGTCTCTCACTACCCACCACACCCTCTTCCTTGTGTCTCTCACTACCCACCAAACCCTCTTCCTTGTGTCTCTCACTACACACTACACCCTCTTTCTTGTCTCTCACTGCCCACTACACCCTCTTCCTTGTGTCTCTCACTACCCACCACACCCTCTTCCTTGTGTCTCTCACTACCCACCAAACACTCTTCCTTGTGTCTCTCACTACCCACCACACCCTCTTCCTTGTGTCTCTCACTACCCTCCACACCCTCTTCCTTGTGTCTCTCACTACCCACTACACCCTCTTACTTGTTTCTCACTACCCACTACACCCACTTCCTTGTGTGTCTCACTACCCACCACGCCCTCTTCCTTGTGTCTCTCACTTCCCACTACACCATCTTCCTTGTGTCTCTCACTACTCACCACACCCTCTTCCTTGTGTCTCTCACTACCCACCACACCCTCTTCCTGTCTCTCACTACCCACCAAACCCTCTTCCTTGTGTCTCTCACTACACACTACACCCTCTTTCTTGTGTCTCTCACTGCCCACTACACCCTCCTCCTTATGTCTCTCACTACCAATCACACCCTCTTCCTTGTGTCTCACTACCCACCACACCCTCTTCCTTGTGTCTCTCACTACACACCACACCCTCTTCCTTATGTCTCTCACTACCCACTACACCCACTTCCTTGTCTCTCTCACTACCCACCACACCCTCTTCCTTGTGTCTCTCACTACCCACTACACCCTCTTCCTTGTGTCTCTCACTACCAATCACCCCCTCTTCCTTGTGTCTCACTACCCAAGACACCCTCTTCCTTTTGTCTCTCACTACGCACTACACCCACTTCCTTGTGTCTCTCACTACCCACCACACCCTCTTCCTTGTGTCTCTCACTATCCACCACACCCTCTTCCTTGTGTCTCTCACTACCCACCACACCCTCTTCCTTGTGTCTCTCTGTACCCACTACACCCTCTTTCTTGTGTGTCTCACTACGCATCACACCCTCTTCCTTGTGTCTCACTACCCACCACATCTTCTTGTGTCTCTCACTACGGACTACACACTCTTCCTTGTGTCTCTCACTACCCACCAAACCCTCTTCCTTGTGTCTCTCACTACCAACCACACTCTCTACCTTGTGTCTCTCACTACCCACCACACTCTCTTCCTTGTGTCTCTCACTACCCACCACACTCTCTTCCTTGTGTCTCTCACTACCCACCACACTCTCTTTCTTGTGTCTCTCACTACCCACCACACTCTCTGTCTTGTGTCTCTCACTACCCACCACACTCTCTTCCTTGTGTCTCTCACTACCCACCACACTCTCTTCCTTGTGTCTCTCACTACCCACCACACTCTCTTCCTTGTGTCTCTC
Source organism: Cherax quadricarinatus (assembly GCF_038502225.1). Classification (NCBI taxonomy): domain Eukaryota; kingdom Metazoa; phylum Arthropoda; class Malacostraca; order Decapoda; family Parastacidae; genus Cherax; species Cherax quadricarinatus. The sequence continues at coordinate 32,180,778 of NC_091335.1, forward strand.
ACTACCCACCACACTCTCTTCCTTGTGTCTCTCACTACCCACCACACCCTCTTCCTTGTGTCTCTCACTACCCACCACACCCTCTTCCTTGTGTCTCTCACTACCCACCACACTCTCTTCCTTGTGTCTCTCACTACCCACCACACTCTCTTCCTTGTGTCTCTCACTACCCACCACACTCTCTTCCTTGTGTCTCTCACTACCCACCACACTCTCTTCCTTGTGTCTCTCACTACCCACCACACCCTCTTCCTTGTCTCTCACTACCCACCACACCCTCTACCTTGTGTCTCTCACTACCCACCACACCCTCTTCCTTGTGTCTCTCACTACCCACCACACCCTCTTCTTGTGTGTCTCACAACCCAATACACCCTCTTGTGTCTCTAACTACCCACTACACCCTCTTCCTTGTGCCTCTCACTACCCACTACACCCTCTTCCTTGTATCTCTCACTACCTACCACACCCTCTTCCTTGTGTCTCTCACTACCCACCACACCCTCTTCCTTGTGTCTCTCACTACCCACCACACCCTCTTCCTTGTGTCTCTCACTACCCACCACACTCTCTTCCTTGTGTCTCTCACTACCCGCCACACCCTCTTCCTTGTGTCTCTCACTACCCACCACACCCTCTTCCTTGTGTCTCTCACTACCCACCACACCCTCTTCCTTGTGTCTCTCACTACCCGCCACACCCTCTTCCTTGTGTCTCTCACTACCCACCACGCCCTCTTCCTTGTGTCTCTCACTACCCACCACACCCTCTTCCTTGTGTCTCTCACTACCCACTACACCCTCTTCCTTGTGTCTCTCACTACCCACCACACCCTCTTCCTTGTGTCTCTCACTACCCACCACACCCTCTTCCTTGTGTCTCTCACTACCCACCACACCCTCTTCCTTGTGTCTCTCACTACCCACCACACCCTCTTCCTTGTGTCTCTCACTACCCACCACACCCTCTTCCTTGTGTCTCTCACTACCCACCACACCCTCTTCCTTGTGTCTCTCACTACCCACCACACCCTCTTCCTTGTGTCTCTCACTACCCACCACACCCTCTTCCTTGTGTCTCTCACTACCCACCACACCCTCTTCCTTGTGTCTCTCACTACCCACCACACCCTCTTCCTTGTGTCTCTCACTACCCACCACACCCTCTTCCTTGTGTCTCTCACTACCCACCACACCCTCTTCCTTGCGTCTCTCTCTACCCAACACACCCTCTTCCTTGTGTCTCTCACTACCCACCAAACACTCTTCCTTGTGTCTCTCACTACCCACCACACCCTCTTCCTTGTCTCTCACTACCCACCACACCCTCTTCCTTGTGTCTCTCACTACCCACCACACCCTCTTCCTTGTGTCTCTCACTACCCACCACACCCTCTTCCTTGTGTCTCTCTCTACCCATTACAACCTTTTCCTTGTGTCTCTCACTACCCACTACACCCTCTTCCTTGTGTCTCTCACTACCCACTACACCCTCTTCCTTGTGTCTCTCACTACCCACCACACCCTCTTCCTTGTGTCTCTCACTACCCACCACACCCTCTTCCTTGTGTCTCTCACTACCCACCACACCCTCTTCCTTGTGTCTCTCACTACCCACCACACCCTCTTCCTTGTGTCTCTCACTACCCACCACACCCTCTTCCTTGTGTCTCTCACTACCCACCACACCCTCTTCCTTGTGTCTCTCACTACCCACCACACCCTCTTCCTTGTGTCTCTCACTACCCACCACACCCTCTTCCTTGTGTCTCTCACTACCCACCACACCCTCTTCCTTGTGTCTCTCACTACCCACCACACCCTCTTCCTTGTGTCTCTCACTACCCACCACACCCTCTTCCTTGTGTCTCTCACTACCCACCACACCCTCTTCCTTGTGTCTCTCACTACCCACCACACCCTCTTCCTTGTGTCTCTCACTACCCACCACACCCTCTTCCTTGTGTCTCTCACTACCCACCACACCCTCTTCCTTGTGTCTCTCACTACCCACCACACCCTCTTCCTTGTGTCTCTCACTACCCACCACACCCTCTTCCTTGTGTCTCTCACAACCCACCACACCCTCTTCCTTGTGTCTCTCACTACCCACCACACCCTCTTCCTTGTGTCTCTCACTACCCACCACACCCTCTTCCTTGTGTCTCTCACTACCCACCACACCCTCTTCCTTGTGTCTCTCACTACCCACCACACCCTCTTCCTTGTGTCTCTCACTACCCACCACACCCTCTTCCTTGTGTCTCTCACTACCCACCACACCCTCTTCCTTGTGTCTCTCACTACCCACCACACCCTCTTCCTTGTGTCTCTCACTACCCACCACACCCTCTTCCTTGTGTCTCTCACTACCCACCACACCCTCTTCCTTGTGTCTCTCACTACCCACCACACCCTCTTCCTTGTGTCTCTCACTACCCACCACACCCTCTTCCTTGTGTCTCTCACTACCCACCACACCCTCTTCCTTGTGTCTCTCACTACCCACCACACCCTCTTCCTTGTGTCTCTCACTACCCACCACACCCTCTTCCTTGTGTCTCTCACTACCCACCACACCCTCTTCCTTGTGTCTCTCACTACCCACCACACCCTCTTCCTTGTGTCTCTCACTACCCACCACACCCTCTTCCTTGTGTCTCTCACTACCCACCACACCCTCTTCCTAGTGTCTCTCACTACCCACCACACCCTCTTCCTTGTGTCTCTCACAACCCACCACACCCTCTTCTTGTGTGTCTCACTACCCACTACACCCTCTTCCTTGTATCTCTCACTACCTACCACACCCTCTTCCTTGTGTCTCTCACTACCCACCACACCCTCTTCCTTGTGTCTCTCACTACCCACCACACCCTCTTCCTTGTGTCTCTCACTACCCACCACACCCTCTTCCTTGTGTCTCTCACTACCCACCACACCCTCTTCCTTGTGTCTCTCAATACCCTCTTCCTTGTGTCTCCACCCACACACCCTCTTCCTGTGTGTGTCTCACGACCCACCACACCCTCTTCCTTGTGTCTCTCACTACCCACCACACCCTCTTCCTTGTGTCTCTCACTACCCACCACACCCTCTTCCTTGTGTCTCTCACTGCCCACCACACCCTCTTCCTTGTGTCTCACTACCCACCACACCCTCTTCCTTGTGTGTCTCACTACCCACCACACCCTCTTCCTTGTGTCTCACTACCCTACCCACCACCCTCTTCCTTGTGTCTCTCACTACCCACCACACCCTCTTCCTTGTGTCTCTCACTACCCACCACACCCTCTTCCTTGTGTCTCTCACTACCCACCACACCCTCTTCCTTGTGTCTCTCACTACCCACCACACCCTCTTCCTTGTGTCTCTCACTACCCACCACACCCTCTTCCTTGTGTCTCTCACTACCCACCACACCCTCTTCCTTGTGTCTCTCACTACCCACCACACCCTCTTCCTTGTGTCTCTCACTACCCACCACACCATCTTCCTTGTGTCTCTCACTACCCACCACACCCTCTTCCTTGTGTCTCTCACTACCCACCACACCCTCTTCCTTGTGTCTCTCACTACCCACCACACCCTCTTCCTTGTGTCTCTCACTACCCACCACACCCTCTTCCTTGTGTCTCTCACTACCCACCACACCCTCTTCCTTGTGTCTCTCACTACCCACCACACCCTCTTCCTTGTGTCTCTCACTACCCACCACACCCTCTTCCTTGTGTCTCTCACTACCCACCACACCCTCTTCCTTGTGTCTCTCACTACCCACCACACCCTCTTCCTTGTGTCTCTCACTACCCACCACACCCTCTTCCTTGTGTCTCTCACTACCCACCACACCCTCTTCCTTGTGTCTCTCACTACCCACCACACCCTCTTCCTTGTGTCTCTCACTACCCACCACACCCTCTTCCTTGTGTCTCTCACTACCCACCACACCCTCTTCCTTGTGTCTCTCACTACCCACCACACCCTCTTCCTTGTGTCTCTCACTACCCACCACACCCTCTTCCTTGTGTCTCTCACTACCCACCACACCCTCTTCCTTGTGTCTCTCACTACCCACCACGCCCTCTTCCTTGTGTCTCTCACTACCCACCACACCCTCTTCCTTGTGTCTCTCACTACCCACCACACTTGTGTCTCTCACTACCCACCACCCCCACTTCCTTGTTTCTCTCAATAACCACCACACCCTCTTCCTTGTGTCTCTCACTACCCACCACACCCTCTTCCTTGTGTCTCTCACTACCCACCACACCCTCTTCCTTGTGTCTCTCTCACTCCTTGTGTCTCTCACTACCCACACCCTCTTCCTTGTGTCTCTCACTACCCACCACACCCTCTTCCTTGTGTCTCTCACTACCCACCACGCCCTTCTCTTCCTTGTGTCTCTCACTACCCACCACACCCTCTTCCTTGTGTCTCTCACTACCCACTACACCCTCTTCCTTGTGCCTTACTAACCACTACACCCTCTTCCTTGTGTCTCTCACTACCAACCACTCCCTCTTCCTTGTGTCTCTCACTACCCACCACACCCTCTTCCTTGTGTCTCTCACTACCCACCACACCCTCTTTGTGTCTCTCACTACCCACCACACCCTCTACCTTGTGTCTCTCACTACCCAAAACACCCTCTTCCTTGTGTCTCTCACTACACACCACACCCTCTTCCTTGTGTCTCACTACCCACCACACCCTCTTCCTTGTGTCTCACTACCCACAACACCCTCTTGTCTCTCACTACCCACCACACCCTCTTGTGTCTCTAACTACCCACTACACCCTCTTCCTTGTGTCTCTCACTACCCACTACACCCTCTTCCTTGTGTCTCTCACTACCCACCACACCCTCTTCCTTGTGTCTCTCACTACCCACCACACCCTCTTCCTTGTGTCTCTCACTACCCACCACACCCTCTTCCTTGTGTCTCTCACTACCCACCACACCCTCTTCCTTGTGTCTCTCACTACCCACCACACCCTCTTCCTTGTGTGTCTCACTACCCACCACACCCTCTTCCTTGTGTCTCTCACTACCCACCACACCCTCTTCCTTGTGTCTCTCACTACCCACCACACCCTCTTGTGTCTCTCACTACCCATCACACCCTCTTCCTTGTGTCTCTCACTACCCACCACACCCTCTTCCTTGTCTCTCGCTACTCAACAGACCCTCTTCCTTGTCTCTCTCATTACCCACCACACCCTCTTTCTTGTGTCTCACTACCCACCACACCCTCTTCCTTGTGTCTCACTACCCACCACACCCTATTCCTTGTGTCTCACTACCCACCACAACCTCTTCCTTGTGTCTCTCACTACCCACCACACCCTCTTCCTTGTGTCTCACTACCCACCACACCCTCTTTCTTGTGTCTCACTACCCACCACACCCTCTTCCTTGTGTCTCACTACCCACAACACCCTCTTGTCTCTCACTACCCACCACACCCTCTTCCTTGTGTCTCACTCCCCGCCACACCCTCTTGTGTCTCTCAATACCCACCACACCCGCTTGTGTCTCTCACTACCCACCACACCCTCTTCCTTGTGTGCCTCAATACCCACAACACCCTCTTCCTTGTGTCTCTCTACCCACAACACCCTCTTAATTGTCTCACTACCCACCACACCCGCTTCCTTGTGTCTCACTACCCTCCACACCCACTTGTGTCTCTCACTACCCACCACACCCTCTTCCTTGTGTCTCTCACTACCCACCGCACCCTCTTGTGTCTCTCACTACATATCACACCCTATTCCTTGTGTCTCACTATCCCACCACACCCTCTTTCTTGTGTCTCATTACCCACCACACCTTCTTCCTTGTGTCTCTCACTACCCACCACACCCTATTCCTTGTGTCTCACTACCCACCACACCCTCTACCTTGTGTCTCACTACCCACCACACCCTCTTAATTGTCTCACTACCCACCACACCCTCTTCCTTGTGTCTCACTACCCACCACACCCTCTTCCTTGTGTCTCAACACCCTCCACACCCTCTTCCTTGTGTCTCACTACCCACAACACCCTCTTGTCTCTCACTACCCAACACACCCTCTTGTGTCTCTAACTACCCATTACACTCTCTTCCTTGTGTCTCTCACTACCCACCAAACCCTCTTCCTTGTGTGTCACTACCCATCACACCCTATTCCTTGTGTCTCACTAACCACCACACCCTCTTGCTTGTGTCACACTACCCGCCACACCCTCTTGTGTCTCTCAATACCCATCACATCCTCTTGTGTCTCTCACTACCCACTACACGCTCTTCCTTGTGTCTCACTACCCACCACACCCTCTTGTGTCTCTCACTACCCACCACCCCCTCTTGTGTCTCTCACTACCCACCACACCCTCTTGTGTCTCTCACTACCCACTACACCCTCTTCCTTGTGTCTCTCACTACCCACCAAACCCAATTCCTTGTATCTCACTACCCATCACACCCTATTCCTTGTGTCTCACTAACCACCACACCCTCTTCCTTGTGTCTCACTACCCGCCACACCCACTTGTGTCTCTCACTACCCACCACACCCTCTTCCTTGTGTCTCTCACTACCCACCGCACCCTCTTGTGTCTCTCACTACCCATCACACCCTATTCCTTGTGTCTCACTATCCCACCACACCCTCTTCCTTGTGTCTCACTACCCACCACACCCTCTTCCTTGTGTCTCTCACTACCCACCACACCCTATTCCTTGTGTCTCACTACCCACCACACCCTCTTCCTTGTGTGTCTCACTACCCACCACACCCTCTTCCTTGTGTCTCACTACCCACCACACCCTCTTCCTTGTGTCTCACTACCCACCACACCCTCTTCCTTGTGTCTCACTACCCACCACACCCTCTTCCTTGTGTCTCACTACCCACCACACCCTCTTCCTTGTGTCTCTCACTACCCACCACACCCTCTTCCTTGTGTCTCTCACTACCCACTACACCCACTTCCTTGTGTCTCTCACTACCCACCACACCCTCTTCCTTGTGTCTCTCACTACCCACCACACCCTCTTCCTTGTGTCTCTCACTACCCACCACACCCTCTTCCTTGTGTCTCTCACTACCCACCACACCCTCTTCCTTGTGTCTCTCACTACCCACCACACCCTCTTCCTTGTGTCTCTCACTACCAACCACTCCCTCTTCCTTGTGTCTCTCACTACCCACCACACCCTCTTCATTGTGTCTCTCACTAACCACCACAGCCTCTTCCCTGTGTCTCTCACTGCCCACCACACCCTCTTCCTTGTGTCTCACTACCCACCACACTCTCCTGTGTCTCTCACTACCCACCACACCCTCTTCCTTGTGTCGCTAACTACCCACTACACCCTCTTCCTTGTGTCTCTCACTACCCACCACACCCTCTTCCTTGTGTCTCTCACTACCCACCACACCCTCTTCCTTGTGTCTCTCACTACCCACCACACCCTCTTCCTTGTGTCTCTCACTACCCACCACACCCTGTTCCTTGTGTCTCTCACTACCCAACACACCCTCTTCCTTGTGTCTCTCACTACCCACCACACCCTCTTCCTTGTGTCTCTCACTACCCACCCAACCCTCTTCCTTGTGTCTCTCACTACCCACCACACCCTCTTCCCTCTTCCTTGTGTCTCTCACTACCCACCACACTCTCTTCCTTGTCTCTCACTACCCACCACACGCTCTACCTTGTGTCTCTCACTACCCACCACACCCTCTTCCTTGTGTCTCTCACTACCCACCACACCCTCTTCCTTGTGTCTCTCACTACCCACCACACCCTCTTCCTTGTGTCTCTCACTACCCACCACACCCTCTTCCTTGTGTCTCACTACCCACCACACCCTCTTCCTTGTGTCTCACTACCCACCACACCCTCTTCCTTGTGTCTCACTACCCACCACACCCTCTTCCTTGTGTCTCACTACCCACCACACCCTCTTGTGTCTCACTACCCACCACACCCTCTTCCTTGTGTCTCACTACCCACCACACCCTCTTCCTTGTGTCTCACTACCCACACCCTATTCCTTGTGTCTCACTACCCACCACACCCTCTTCCTTGTGTCTCACTACCCACCACACCCTCTTCCTTGTGTCTCTCACTACCCACTACACCCACTTCCTTGTCTCTCTCACTACCCACCACACCCTCTTCCTTGTGTCTCACTACGCACCACACCCTATTCCTTGTGTCTCACTACCCACCACACCCTCTTCATTGTTTCACTACCCACCACACCCACTTCCTTGTGTCTCTCACTACCCACCACACGCCCTTCCTTGTGTGTCTCAATACCCACTACACCCTCTTCCTTGTGTCTCTCACTACCCACCACACGCCCTTCCTTGTGTGTCTCAATACCCACTACACCCTCTTCCTTGTGTCTCTCACTACCCACCAAACCCTCTTCCTTGTGTGTCACTACCCATCACACCCTATTCCTTGTGTCTCACTAACCACCACACCCTCTTAATTGTCTCACTACCCACCACACCCGCTTCCTTGTGTCTCACTACCCACCACACCCTATTCCTTGTGTCTCACTACCCACAACACCCTCTTCCTTGTGTCTCTATCCACCACACCCACTACCCACCACACCCTCTTCCTAGTGTCTCACTACCCACCACACCCTCTTCCTTGTGTCTCACTACGCACCACACCCTCTTCCTTGTGTCTCACTACCCACCACACCGTCTTCATTGTCTCACTACCCACCACACCCTCTTCCTTGTGTCTCACTACCCACCACACCCTCTTCCTTGTGTCTCACTACCCACCACACCCTCTTCCTTGTGTCTCACTACCCACCACACCCTCTTCATTGTCTCACTACCCACCACACCCTCTTCCTTGTGTCTCACTACCCACCACACCCTCTTCCTTGTGTCTCACTACCCACCACACCCTCTTCCTTGTGTCTCACTACCCACTACACCCTCTTCCTTGTCTTTCACTACCCACTACACCCTCTTCCTTTTCTCTCTCACTACCCACCACACCCTGTTCCTTGTGTCTCACTACCCACCACTCCCCCTTGTCTCCACTACCCACCACACCCTCTTGTGTCTCTCACTACCCACTACAATCTCTTCGTTGTGTCTCTCACTACCCACCACACACTCTTCCTTGTGTCTCTTACTACCCATCACACCCTATTCCTTGTGTCTCTCACTACCCACAACACCCTCTTCCTTGTGTCTCACTACACACCACAGCCTCTTCCTTGTGTCTCACTACCCACCACACCCTCTTCCTTGTGTCTCACTACCCACCACACTTTCTTCCTTGTCTCACTACCCACCACACCCTCTTCCTTGTGTCTCACTACCCACACACCTTCTTCCTTGTCTCACCCTCTTCCTTGTGTCTCTCACTCTCACTACTTTGTATCTAACCACCACAGCCTCTTCCTTGTCTCACTACCCACCACACCCTCTTCATTGTCTCACTACCCACCACACCCTCTTCCTTGTGTCTCACTACCCACCACACCCTCTTCCTTGTGTCTCACTACCCACCACACCCTCTTCCTTGTGTCTCACTACCCACCACACCCTCTTCCTTGTGTCTCACTACCCACCACACCCTCTTCCTTGTGTCTCTCACTACCCACCACACCCTCTTCCTTGTGTCTCACTACCCACCACACCCTCTTCCTTGTGTCTCACTACCCACCACACCCTCTTGTGTCTCTCACTACCCACCACACCCTCTTGTGTCTCTCACTACCCACTACACCCTCTTCCTTGTGTCTCTCACTACCCACCACACCCTCTAGTGTCTCTGACTGCCCACTACACTGTCTTCCTTGTGTCTCACTACCCACTACACCCTCTTCATTGTCTCACTATCCAGCACACCCTCTTCATTGTGTCTCACTACCCACCACACCCTCTTCCTTGTGTCTCTCATTACCCACCACACCCTCTTCCTTGTGTCTCTCTACCCACCACACCCTCTTCCTTGTGTCTCACTACCCACCACACCCTCTTCCTTGTGTCTCTCACTACCCACCACACCCTCTTCCTTGTATCTCTCACTACCCACCACTCCATCATCCTTGTGTCTCACTACCCACCACACCCTCTTGTGTCTCTCACTACCCACCACACCATCTTGTGTCTCTCACTGCCCACTACACCCTCTTCCTTGTGTCTTACTACCCACCACACCCTCTTCATTGTGTCTCACTACCCACCACACCCTCTTCCTTGTGTCTCACTACCCACCACACCCTCTTGTGTTTCTCACTACCCACCACACCCCCTTGTGTCTCTCACTACCCACTACACCCTCTTCGTTGTGTCTCTCACTACCCACCACACCCTCTTACTTGTGTCTCTTACTACCCATCACACTCTATTCCTTGTGTCTCACTACCCACCACACCCTCTTCCTTGTGTCTGACTACCCACTACACCCTCTTCGTTGTGTCTCTCACAACCCACCACACCCTCTTTCTTGTTTCTCACTGCCCACCACACCCTCTTCATTGTCTCACTACCCACCACACCCTCTTCCTTGTGTCTCACTACACACCACACCCTCTTCCTTGTGTCTCACTACCCACCACACCCTCTTCCTTGTGTCTCACTACCCACCACACCCTCTTCCTTGTGTCTCACTACCCACCACACCCTCTTCCTTGTGTCTCTCACTACCCACCACACCCTCTTCCTTGTGTCTCTCACTACCCACCACACCCTCTTCCTTGTGTCTCTCACTACCCACCACACCCTCTTCCTTGTGTCTCTCACTACCCACCACACCCTCTTCCTTGTGTCTCTCACTACCCACCACACCCTCTTCCTTGTGTCTCTCACTACCCACCACACCCTCTTCCTTGTGTCTCTCACTACCCACCACACCCTCTTCCTTGTGTCTCTCACTACCCACCACACCCTCTTCCTTGTGTCTCTCACTACCCACCACACCCTCTTCCTTGTGTCTCTCACTACCCACCACACCCTCTTCCTTGTGTCTCTCACTACCCACCACACCCTCTTCCTTGTGTCTCTCACTACCCACCACACCCTCTTCCTTGTGTCTCTCACTACCCACCACACCCTCTTCCTTGTGTCTCTCACTACCCACCACACCCTCTTCCTTGTGTCTCTCACTACCCACCACACCCTCTTCCTTGTGTCTCTCACTACCCACCACACCCTCTTCCTTGTGTCTCTCACTACCCACCACACCCTCTTCCTTGTGTCTCTCACTACCCACCACACCCTCTTCCTTGTGTCTCTCACTACCCACCACACCCTCTTCCTTGTGTCTCTCACTACCCACCACACCCTCTTCCTTGTGTCTCTCACTACCCACCACACCCTCTTCCTTGTGTCTCTCACTACCCACCACACCCTCTTCCTTGTGTCTCTCACTACCCACCACACCCTCTTCCTTGTGTCTCTCACTACCCACCACACACTCTTCCTTGTACCCACCACACCCTCTTCTCTCACTACCCACCACACCCTCTTGTGTCTCTCACTAACCACCACACCCTCTTCCTTGTGTCTCACTACCCGCCACACCCTCTTGTGTCTCTCACTACCCACCACACCCTCTTCCTTGTGTCTCTCACTACCCACCGCACCCTCTTGTGTCTCTCACTACCCATCACACCCTATTCCTTGTGTCTCACTATCCCACCACACCCTCTTTCTTGTGTCTCATTACCCACCACACCTTCTTCCTTGTGTCTCTCACTACCCACCACACCCTCTTCCTTGTGTGTCTCACTACCCACCACACCCTCTTCCTTGTGTCTCTCACTACCCACCACACCCTCTTCCTTGTGTCTCACTACCCACCACACCCTCTTCCTTGTGTCTCACTACCCACCACACCCTCTTCCTTGTGTCTCACTACCCACCACACCCTCTTCCTTGTGTCTCACTACCCACCACACCCTCTTCCTTGTGTCTCACTACCCACCACACCCTCTTCCTTGTGTCTCACTACCCACCACACCCTCTTCCTTGTGTCTCACTACCCACCACACCCTCTTCCTTGTGTCTCTCACTACCCGCCACACCCTCTTCCTTGTGCCTTACTAACCACTACACCCTCTTCCTTGTGTCTCTCACTACCCACCACACCCTCTTCCTTGTGTCTCTCACTACCCACTACACCCTCTTCCTTGTGTCTCTCACTACCCACCACACCCTCTTCATTGTGTCTCTCACTAACCACCACAGCCTCTTCCCTGTGTCTCTCACTACCCACCACACCCTCTTCCTTGTGTCTCTCACTACCCACTACACCCTCTTCCTTGTGTCTCTCACTACCCACTACACCCTCTTCCTTCATTGTGTCTAACTACCCACCACACCCTCTTCCTTGTGTCTCACTACCCCCACACCCTCTTCCTTGTGTCTCACTACCCACCACACCCTCTTCCTTGTGTCTCTCACTACCCACCAAACCCTCTTCCTTGTGTCTCACTACCCACCACACCCTCTTCCTTGTGTCTCTCACTACCCACCACACCCTCTTCCTTGTATCTCTCACTACCCACCACACCCTCTTCCTTGTGTCTCACTACCCACTACACCCTCTTCCTTGTGTCTCACTACCCACCACACCCTCTTCCTTGTGTCTCTCACTACCCACCACACCCTCTTCCTTGTATCTCTCACTACCCACCACTCCATCATCCTTGTGTCTCACTACCCAACACACCTCTTCCTTGTGTCTCTCACTACCCACACCCTCTTGTGTCTCTCACTACCCACCACACCCTCTTGTGTCTCTCACTACCCACTACACCCTCTTCCTTGTGTCTCTCACTACCCACTTCACCCTTTTCCTTGTGTCTCTCACTACCCATCACACCCTATTCGTTGTGTCTCACTACCCAGAACACCCTCTTGTCTCACACTACCCACCACACCCTCATGTGTCTCACACTACCCACTACACCCTCTTCCTTGTGTCTCTCACTACCCAACAAACCCAATTCCTTGTATCTCACTACCCATCACACCCTATTCCTTGTGTCTCACTAACCACCACACCCTCTTCCTTGTGTCTCACTACCCGCCACACCCTCTTGTGTCTCTCACTACCCACCACACCCTCTTCCTTGTGTCTCTCACTACCCACCGCACCCTCTTGTGTCTCTCACTACCCATCACACCCTATTCCTTGTGTCTCACTATCCCACCACACCCTCTTTCTTGTGTCTCATTACCCACCACACCTTCTTCCTTGTGTCTCTCACTACCCACCACACCCTATTCCTTGTGTCTCACTACCCACCACACCCTCTACCTTGTGTCTCACTACCCACCACACCCTCTTAATTGTCTCACTACCCACCACACCCTCTTCCTTGTGTCTCACTACCCACCACACCCTCTTTCTTGTGTCTCACTACCCACCACACCCTCTTCCTTGTGTGTCACTACCCACCACACCCTCTTCCTTGTGTCTCACTACCCACCACATCTTCTTGTGTCTCTCACTACGGACTACACACTCTTCCTTGTGTCTCTCACTACCCACCAAACCCTCTTCCTCGTGTCTCACTACCCACCACACCCTCTTCCTTGTGTCTCTCACTACCCACTACACCCACTTCCTTGTGTCTCTCACTACCCACCACACCCTCTTCCTTGTGTGCCTCAATACCCACAACTCCCTCTTCCTTGTGTCTCTCACTTCCCACCAAACCCTCTTCCTTGTGTCTCTCACTACCCACCACACCCTCTTCCTTGTGTCTCTCACTACCCACCACACCCTCTTCCTTGTGTCTCTCACTACCCACCACACCCTCTTCCTTGTGTCTCTCACTACCCACCACACCCTCTTCCTTGTGTCTCTCACTACCCACTACACCCTCTTCCTTGTGTCTCTCACTACCCACCACACCCTCTTCCTTGTGTCTCTCACTACCCACCACACCCTCTTCCTTGTGTCTCTCACTACCCACCACACCCTCTTCCTTGTGTCTCTCACTACCCACCACACCCTCTTCCTTGTGTCTCTCACTACCCACCACACCCTCTTCCTTGTGTCTCTCACTACCCACCACACCCTCTTCCTTGTGTCTCTCACTACCCACCACACCCTCTTCCTTGTGTCTCTCACTACCCACTACACCCTCTTCCTTGTGTCTCTCACTACCCACCACACCCTCTTCCTTGTGTCTCTCACTACCCACCACACCCTCTTCCTTGTGTCTCTCACTACCCACTACACCCTCTTACTTGTCTCTCACTATCCAATACACCCACTTTCTTGTGTCTCTCACTACCCACCACGCCCACTTCCTTGTGTCTCTCACTTCCCACTTCACCCTCTTCCTTGTGTCTCTCACTACTCACCACACCCTCTTCCTTGTGTCTCTCACTACCCACCACACCCTCTTCATTGTCTCACTACCCACCACACCCTCTTCATTGTGTCTCACTACCCACCACACCCTCTTCCTTGTGTCTCACTACCCACCACACTCTCCTGTGTCTCTCACTACCCACCACACCCTCTTGTGTCTCTCACTACCCACTACACCCTCTTCCTTGTGTCTCTCACTACCCACCACTCCCTCTTCCTTGTGTCTCTTACTACCCATCACAACCTATTCCTTGTGTCTCAATACCCACCACACCCTCTTCCTTGTGTCTGACTACCCACTACACCCTCTTCCTTGTGTCTCTCACTACCCACCACACCCTCTTCCTTGTGTGTCTCACTACCCACCACACCCTCTTCCTTGTGTCTCTCACTACCAATCACACCCTATTCCTTGTGTCTCACTACCCACCACACACTCTTCCTTGTGTCTGACTACCCACTACACCCTCTTCCTTGTGTCTCTCACTACCCACCACACCCTCTTCCTTGTGTGTCTCACTACCCACCACACCCTCTTCCTTGTGTGTCTCACTACCCACCACACCCTCTTCCTTGTGTCTCACAACACACCACACCCTCTTCCTTGTGTCTCACTACCCACCACACCTTCTACCTTGTGTCTCACTACCCACCACACCCTATACCTTGTGTCTCACTACCCACCACACCCTCTTCCTTGTGTCTCACTACCCACCACACCCTCTTCCTTGTGTCTCACTCCCCACCACACCCTCTTCCTAGTGTCTCACTACCCACCACACCCTCTTCCTTGTGTCTCACTACCCACCACACACCCTTCATTGTCTCCCTACCCACCAAACCCTCTTCCTTGTGTCTCACTATCCACCACACCCTCTTCCTTTTGTCTCTCTACCCACCACACCCTCTACCTTGTGTCTCACTACCCACCACACCCTCTTCCTTGTGTCTCTCACTACCAATCACACCCTATTCCTTGTGTCTCACTACCCACCACACACTCTTCCTTGTGTCTGACTACCCACTACACCCTCTTCCTTGTGTCTCTCACTACCCACCACACCCTCTTCCTTGTGTGTCTCACTACCCACCACACCCTCTTCCTTGTGTGTCTCACTACCCACCACACCCTCTTCCTTGTGTCTCACTACCCACCACACCCTCTTCCTTGTGTCTCACTACCCACCACACCCTATACCTTGTGTCTCACTACCCACCACACCCTCTTCCTAGTGTCTCACTACCCACCACACCCTCTTCCTTGTGTCTCACTACCCACCACACACCCTTCATTGTCTCCCTACCCACCAAACCCTCTTCCTTGTGTCTCACTATCCACCACACCCTCTTCCTTTTGTCTCTCTACCCACCACACCCTCTACCTTGTGTCTCACTACCCACCACACCCTCTTCCTTGTGTCTCACTACCCACCACACCCTCTTCCTTGTGTCTCACTACCCACCACACCGTCTTCTTTGTGTTTCACTTCCCACCACACCCTCTTCCTAGTGTCTCACTACCCACCACACCCTCTACCTTTTGTCTCACTACCCACCACACCCTCTTCCTTGTGTCTCACTACCCACCACACCCTCTTCATTGTCTCACTACCCACGACACCCTCTTCCTTGTGTCTCACTACACACCACACCCTCTTCCTTGTGTCTCACTACCCACCACACCCTCTTCCTTGTGTCTCACTACCCACCACACCCTCTACATTGTCTCACTATCCACCACACCCTTTTCCTTGTGTCTCACTACCCACCACACCTTCTTCCTTGTGTCTCACTACCCACCACTCCCCCTTGTCTCCACTACCCACCACACCCTCTTCCTTGTCTCTCACTACCCACTACACCCTCTTCCTTGTGTCTCTTACTACCCATCACACCCTATTCCTTTTGTCTCACTACCCACCACACCCTCTTCCTTGTGTCTCTCACTACCCACCACACCCTCTTCCTTGTGTCTCTCACTACCCAACACACCTTCTTCCTTGTGTTTCTCACTACCAATCACACCCTATTCCTAGTGACTCACTAACCACCACACTTTCTTCCTTGTCTCACTACCCGCTACACTCTCTTCCTTGTGTCTCTCACTACCCACCACACCTTCTTCCTTGTCTCACTTCCCACTGCTCCCTCTTCCTTGTGTCTCTCACTACCAATCACACCCTATTCTTTGTATCTCACTATCCACCACACCCTCTTCCTTGTCTCACTACCCACCACACCCTCTTCATTGTCTCACTACCCACCACACCCTCTTCCTTGTGTCTCACTACCCACCACACCCTCTTCCTTGTGTCTCACTACCCACCACACCCTCTTCCTTGTGTCTCACTACCCACCACACCCTCTTACTTGTGTCTCACTACCCACCACACCCTCTTCCTTGTGTCTCTCACTACCCACCACACCCTCTTCCTTGTATCTCTCACTACCCACCACTCCCTCTTCCTTGTGTCTCACTACCCACCACACCCTCTTGTGTCTCTCACTACCCACCACACCCTCTTGTGTCTCTCACTACCCACTACACCCTCTTCCTTGTGTCTCTCACTACCCACCACACCCTCTAGTGTCTCTGACTGCCCACTACACTGTCTTCCTTGTGTCTCACTACCCACCACACCCTCTTCATTGTCTCACTATCCACCACACCCTCTTCATTGTGTCTCACTACCCACCACACCCTCTTCCTTGTGTCTCTCATTACCCACCACACCCTCTTCCTTGTGTCTCTCTACCCACCACACCCTCTTCCTTGTGTCTCACTACCCACCACACCCTCTTCCTTGTGTCTCTCACTACCCACCACACCCTCTTCCTTGTATCTCTCACTACCCACCACTCCATCATCCTTGTGTCTCACTACCCACCACACCCTCTTGTGTCTCTCACTACCCACCACACCATCTTGTGTCTCTCACTGCCCACTACACCCTCTTCCTTGTGTCTTACTACCCACCACACCCTCTTCATTGTGTCTCACTACCCACCACACCCTCTTCCTTGTGTCTCACTACCCACCACACCCTCTTGTGTTTCTCCCTACCCACCACACCCTATTGTGTCTCTCACTACCCACTACACCCTCTTCCTTGTCTTTCACTACCCACTACACCCTCTTCCTTTTCTCTCTCACTACCCACCACACCCTGTTCCTTGTGTCTCACTACCCACCACACCCTCTTCCTTGTGTCTGACTACCCACTACACCCTCTTCCTTGTGTCTCTCACAACCCACCACACCCTCTTTCTTGTTTCTCACTGCCCACCACACCCTCTTCATCGTCTCACTACCCACCACACCCTCTTCCTTGTGTCTCACTACACACCACACCCTCTTCCTTGTGTCTCACTACCCACCACACCCTCTTCCTTGTGTCTCACTACCCACCACACCCTCTTCCTTGTGTCTCACTACCCACCACACTCTCTTCCTTGTGTCTCACTACCCACCACACCCTCTTCCTTGTGTTTCTCACTACCCACCACACCCTCTTCCTTGTGTGTCTCAAGACCCACCACACCCTCTTCCTTGTGTCTCTCACTACCCACCACACCCTCTTCCTTGTGTCTCTCACTACCCGCCACACCCTCTTCCTTGTGTCTCTCACTACCCACCACGCCCTCTTCCTTGTGTCTCTCACTACCCACCACACCCTATTCCTTGTAACTCTCACTACCCACTACACCCTCTTCCTTGTGTCTCTCACAACCTACCCCACCCTCTTCCTTGTGTTTCTCACTACCCACCACACCCCCTTCCTTGTGTGTCTCACTACCCACCACACCCTCTTCCTTGTGTCTCTCACTACCCACCACACCCTCTTCCTTGTGTCTCTCACTGCCCACCACGCCCTCGTCCTTGTATCTCTCACTACCCACCACACCCTCTTCCTTGTGTCTCTCACTACCCACCACACCCTCTTCCTTGTGTCTCTCACTACCCACTACACCCTCTTCCTTGTGTCTCTCACTACCCACCACACCCTCTTCCTTGTGTCTCTCACTACCCACCACACCCTCTTCCTTGTGTCTCTCACTACCCACCACACCCTCTTCCTTGTGTCTCTCACTACCCACCACACCCTCTTCCTTGTGTCTCTCACTACCCACCACACCCTCTTCCTTGTGTCTCTCACTACCCACCACACCCTCTTCCTTGTGTCTCTCACTACCCACCACACCCTCTTCCTTGTGTCTCTCACTACCCACCACACCCTCTTCCTTGTGTCTCTCACTACCCACCACACCCTCTTCCTTGTGTCTCTCACTACCCACCACACCCTCTTCCTTGTGTCTCTCACTACCCACTACACCCTCTTCCTTGTGTCTCTCACTACCCACTACACCCTCTTCCTTGTGTCTCTCACTACCCACCACACCCTCTTCCTTGTGTCTCTCACTACCCACCACACCCTCTTCCTTGTGTCTCTCACTACCCACCACACCCTCTTCATTGTGTCTCTCACTAACCACCACAGCCTCTTCCTTGTCTCACTACCCACCACACCCTCTTCATTGTCTCACTACCCACCACACCCTCTTCCTTGTGTCTCACTACCCACCACACGCCCTTCCTTGTGTGTCTCACTACCCACCACACCCTCTTCCTTGTGTCTCACTACCCACCACACCCTCTTACTTGTGTCTCAATACCCACCACACCCTCTTCCTTGTGTCTCTCACTACCCACTACACGCTCTTCCTTGTGTCTCACTACCCACTACACGCTCTTCCTTGTGTCTCACTACCCACCACACCCTCTTGTGTCTCTCACTACCCACCACACCCTCTTGTGTCTCTCACTACCCACCACACCCTCTTCCTTGTGTCTAACTACCCACCACACCCTCTTCCTTGTGTCTAACTACCCACCACACCCTCTTGTGTCCCTCACTACCCACCACACCCTCTTCCTTGTGGCTCTCACTACCCACCACACCCTCTTGTGTCTCTCACTACCCACTACGCCCTCTTCCTTGTGTCTCTCACTACCCACTTCACCCTTTTCCTTGTGTCTCTCACTACCCATCACACCCTATTCGTTGTGTCTCACTACCCAGAACACCCTCTTGTCTCACACTACCCACCACACCCACTTCCTTGTGTCTCTCACTACCCACCACACCCTCTTCCTTGTGTCTCTCACTATCCACCACACCCTCTTCCTTGTGTCTCTCTGTACCCACAACACCCTTTTCCTTGCGTGTCTCACTACCCATCACACCCTCTTCCTTGTGTCTCACTACCCACCACACCCTCCCTCTTCTTCCTTGTGTCTCACTACCCACCACACCCTCTTCCTTGTGTCTCACTACCCACCACACCCTCTTCCTTGTGTCTCACTACCCACCACACCCTCTTCCTTGTGTCTCACTACCCACCACACCCTCTTCCTTGTGTCTCACTACCCACCACACCCTCTTCCTTGTGTCTCACTACCCACCACACCCTCTACCTTGTGTCTCACTACCCACCACACCCTCTTCCTTGTGTCTCACTACCCACCACACCCTCTTCCTTGTGTCTCACTACCCACCACACCCTCTTCCTTGTGTCTCACTACCCACCACACCCTCTTCCTTGTGTCTCACTACCCACCACACCCTCTTCCTTGTGTCTCACTACCCACCACACCCTCTTCCTTGTGTCTCACTACCCACCACACCCTCTTCCTTGTGTGCCTCAATACCCACAACACCCTCTTCCTTGTGTCTCTCTACCCACAACACCCTCTTAATTGTCTCACTACCCACCACACCCGCTTCCTTGTGTCTCACTACGCACCACACCCTATTCCTTGTGTCTCACTACCCACCACACCCTCTTCCTTGTGTCTCACTACCCACCACACCCTCTTCCTTGTGTCTCACTACCCACCACACCCTGTTCCTTGTGTCTCACTACCCACCACTCCCCCTTGTCTCCACTACCCACCACACCCTCATGTGTCTCACTACCCACCACACCCTCTTCTTTGTGTCTCACTACCCACCACACCCTCTTGTGTCTCACTACCCACCACACCCTCTACCTTGTGTCTCACTACCCACCACACCCTCTTCCTTGTGTCTCACTACCCACCACACCCTCTACCTTGTGTCTCACTACCCACCACACCCTCTACCTTGTGTCTCACTACCCACCACACTCGCTCTATCTACCTCTCTCGTTATTATTATTATTATTAATATTATTATTATTATTATCAGCTTGCAGAACAAGTAATCGTTGACAAAAGTGACACTCGTCAACAATATTTAACTTTTTATTCAGTTTACAACACGAGTTTGAATGTGTTAAGTCTCCATCGTGCACGTGAAGGTTTTTGTAATGTGTTTAATATTTTGTGTTAAAGTTTGAAGACCCAGATGATATATGTTACCTGACAGTCGTACGTATTATGTATAGGTGTTAAGGGTGGTGCATCCTCTGATGGAAACTAATATTTCGTAACCATAATTTATATGTATATTTATATATATAACAATGCGACTAGCCGGGGGATCGAACCCGTGTTGTTTTAGCCTGTCTCATGATGAGCGAAAATTCCACGACGTTCTAACCCACGGTCTTCCTGAAGTCTACCTGGAGGGTATTCCAGGGATCAACACCCCTGCGGCCCGGTCCACGACCAGGCCTCCCGGTGGATCAGATACTGATCAACAAGGCTGTTACTGCTGGACGCACGCAATCTAACGTACGAACCACAGCCCGGGTGATCCGGCACTGACTAGGTATAGTCCAGCTCCCTCGTGAAGACAACCAGGGGTCTACTGGTAATACCTCTTATTGTTGGTGGGAGGCTGTTGAACAGTCTTGGGCCCCGGACACTTATTGTATTTTCTCTTAGTGTACCAGTGACGTCCCTATTTTTCAGTGGGGGTATGTTGCATCGCCTGGCAAGTCTTTTGCTTTCGTATGGAGTGATTTCTGTGTGCATATTAGGGACCAGTCCCTCCAGAGTCTTCCAGGTGTAGATTATGATATATCTCTCTCGCCTGCGCTCCATTGAGTACAAGTGCTTTCAGGCGCTCCCAGTAAAGGTGTTTGATGGAACTTATAGGTGCACAGTCTCTAGATCTGCAATTTCACCTTCCTTGAATGCGGATGTTAATGTACAGCAGTATTCGGCTACAAGAATCCCTCACCCAGCAGAGCTAGGTGTTGTACCGTGATCCGAGGACATATGGTGGTGTGGGTGCCTCCAGAGCTAATTTCATTCTACTCCCCGTTTGGTGAACTAGCCTCTACAAGCATTATCGTAATGTAGCACGAACGAGTGGTATTTAATCAATAACAACTGATTACCTCAAACTAGTCATCTCTTTACACCTTTCTGCTTTGTATTGGACTGATGAAGCTACTGTGTGATAAACGGTTTTTTTTAATAAAGATCCCATATGTTGCATGAGTCTCGATCATCAACAGTGTCTGAGACACTCCATCCACACTGGCATCAGCAATCATTCCACAAAGTCACTTACAACACATTTTTCCCACATTCTAATGTTTGGTCAGAGCAACAAGTGAACATCGTGGCCAAGTCTGTATACTGTTAAGCACTGAGATGCTGCCACGTAATTGGCTACTTAGATATTTACATTAACAAGTGCACAGGTGTATCTAACAGTCACAGTATAATGTGTATGTGTGTTTGTGTGTGAAAGATAGGTTTTTACCCTTTGAATTATTTTTATTTAAAGGCTGTTGTATTATGTGGAATAAAGAAACCTCATGGAGGTAAGAAATAACGTTGATGAGAAGTTATATTTAATATGGTAGTCCGAGGGATATGTGGCAGATCAGAGTGTGGAGGGATGATATGTGGCAGGTCAGTGTGTGGAGGGATGATATGTGGCAGATCAGTGTGTGGAGGGATGATATGTGGCAGGTCAGTGTGTGGAGGGTTGATATGTGGCAGGTCAGTGTGTGGAGGGTTGATATGTGGCAGATCAGTGTGTGGAGGGATGATATGTGGCAGGTCAGTGTGTGGAGGGTTGATATGTGGCAGATCAGAGTGTGGAGGGATGATATGTGGCAGATCAGAGTGTGGAGGGTTGATATGTGGCAGATCAGAGTGTGGAGGGATGATATGTGGCAGATCAGTGTGTGGAGGGATGATATGTGGCAGGTCAGTGTGTGGAGGGATGATATGTGGCAGATCAGTGTGTGGAGGGATGATATGTGGCAGATCAGTGTGTGGAGGGATGATATGTGGCAGATCAGAGTGTGGAGGGATGATATGTGGCAGATCAGTGTGTGGAGGGATGATATGTGGCAGATCAGAGTGTGGAGGGAAGATATGTGGCAGGTCAGAGTGTGGAGGGATGATATGTGGCAGATCAGAGTGTGGAGGGATGATATGTGGCAGATCAGAGTGTGGAGGGATGATATGTGGCAGATCAGTGTGTGGAGGGATGATATGTGGCAGATCAGAGTGTGGAGGGATGATATGTGGCAGATCAGAGTGTGGAGGGATGATATGTGGCAGATCAGAGTGTGGAGGGAAGATATGTGGCAGGTCAGTGTGTGGAGGGATGATATGTGGCAGATCAGTGTGTGGAGGGATGATATGTGGCAGATCAGTGTGTGGAGGGATGATATGTGGCAGATCAGAGTGTGGAGGGATGATATGTGGCAGATCAGAGTGTGGAGGGATGATATGTGGCAGATCAGAGTGTGGAGGGATGATATGTGGCAGATCAGAGTGTGGAGGGATGATATGTGGCAGATCAGAGTGTGGAGGGATGATATGTGGCAGATCAGTGTGTGGAGGGATGATATGTGGCAGATCAGAGTGTGGAGGGATGATATGTGGCAGATCAGAGTGTGGAGGGACGATATATGGCAGATCAGAGTGTGGAGGGATGATATGTGGCAGATCAGAGTGTGGAGGGATGAGTACAGGAGTCCGGCAATAATGTCAGTGTTTGGGGGTCAGATGTTGGGGTCAGATGCTGAGGTTGGCATGACGGTTGGGAGATGGAGGTGGTGTGTTAGGTAGGGTGGAGGGTTCCAGTGAAGGTGGGGAAGGGTTGTGTTAGTGAGAGGTTTGTTAGTGGAGGTTGGGTAAGAGAGGTAAATGGCTGGATGAGTTCTGGGTGAGAGGGAGAATGATAATTGAGATGGATGGTTGATGAGAGGTGGTGATGTGTCAGTGATGGTGAGGGAAGTTAACAAGTGTTGTCGGTCATCTTATTACGGAATGATAAACAATAGATTAAGTTCTACAGACATGGTGGAGGCATTATGGTGCGACCTGATCAGCCGGGCTGTGGTGGGTACTTCGGGTTACGTGCGGCCAACAGTAACAGCCTGGTTGATCAGGCGCTGATCCATCATCAGGCATGGTCACAGACCAGGCCGCGGGTTCGTTGATCCCCGGAAACCCCCTCCAGGTATATTCCAGGTACGCCTGTACCTGGGGTCGAGAGTTGTCTGAGCCATACTGTTAGAAGCCATTCACGATATTATACATTACTACCAAGGTGTAACTAATACAAGTGTAACTAGAGTAACTGTTGACTGTATAGCGGGTCATGCAGTCAACAGTTATGAGTACGGTCATAAAACCAGCTTCATTAACTACAGTTGAAATTATGAGATTAAAATTTCACGGTAGTATTATGTAAAAATCTCTTCCACACAGTACACAGCCAGTTATTCACCACTTTGAAATGTATGCTGTATGAATAATTGATGTATATGCCAGTTAGAATATTCTGAGTATTTTTAGCAACACAGTCAACGCCATCACGCAATTTATTCGTCACAAAAATCTCACTGTTGAATAATTTTCACACTGTTGTTGCATTTAATACTGGCAAATACGAACTGCAACTTCCATTGCAAGTATAGCCTCAAGATTTCTCGAAACTAAAGCCGGCCATCCTTCTTTGCGGCTGTTTACCTAGCAGTAAGTAGGTATCTGATGTGAGGTGGCTGTTGTGGGTTACATTCTGAAGAGGTCTAGCAGTAAGTAGGTATCTGGTGTGAGGTAACTGTTGCGGGTTACATTTTGGAGAAGAGACCTAGCAGTAAGTAGGTATCTGGTGTGAGGTGACTGTTGTGGGTTACATTCTGAAGAGGTCTAGCAGTAAGTAGGTATCTGGTGTGAGGTAACTATTGTGGGTTACATTTTGGAGAAGAGACCTAGCAGTAAGTAGGTATCTGGTGTGAGGTGACTGTTGTGGGTAACATTCTGAAGAGGCCTAGCAGTAAGTAGATATCTGGTGTGAGATGACTGTTGTGGGTTACATTCTGGAGAAGAGACCTATCAGTAAGTAGGTATCTGGTGTGAGATGACTGTTGTGGGTTACATTCTGGAGAAGAGACCTAGCAGTAAGTAGGAATCTGGTGTGAGATGACTGTTGTGGGTTACATTCTTGAGAAGAGACCTATCAGTAAGTAGGTATCTTGTGTGAGATGACTGTTGTGGGTTACATTCTGGAGAAGAGACCTAGCAGTAAGTAGGTATCTGGTGTGAGATGACTGTTGTGGGTTACATTCTGGAGAAGAGACCTAGCAGTAAGTACGTATCTGGTGTGAGATGACTGTTGTGGGTTACATTCTGGAGAAGAGACCTAGCAGTAAGTAGGTATCTTGTGTGAGATGACTGTTGTGGGTTACATTCTGGAGAAGAGACCTAGCAGTAAGTAGGTATCTGGTGTGAGATGACTGTTGTGGGTTACATTCTGGAGAAGAGACCTAGCAGTAAGTACGTATCTGGTGTGAGATGACTGTTGTGGGTTACATTCTGGAGAAGAGACCTAGCAGTAAGTAGGTATCTGGTGTGAGATGACTGTTGTGAGTTACATTCTGGAGAAGAGACCTAGCAGTAAGTAGGTATCTGGTGTGAGATGACTGTTGTGAGTTACATTCTGGAGAAGAGACCTAGCAGTAAGTAGGTATCTGGTGTGAGATGACTGTTGTGGGTTACATTCTGGAGAAGAGACCTAGCAGTAAGTAGGTATCTGGTGTGAGATGACTGTTGTGGGTTACATTCTGGAGAAGAGACCTAGCAGTAAGTAGGTATCTGGTGTGAGATGACTGTTGTGGGTTGCATTCTGGAGAAGAGACCTAGCAGTAAGTAGGTATCTGGTGTGAGATGACTGTTGTGGGTTACATTCTGGAGAAGAGACCTAGCAGTAAGTAGGTATCTGGTGTGAGATGACTGTTGTGGGTTACATTCTGGAGAAGAGACCTAGCAGTAAGTAGGTATCTGGTGTGAGATGACTGTTGTGGGTTACATTCTGGAGAAGAGACCTAGCAGTAAGTAGGTATCTGGTGTGAGATGACTGTTGTGGGTTACATTCTGGAGAAGAGACCTAGCAGTAAGTAGGTATCTGGTGTGAGATGACTGTTGTGGGTTACATTCTGGAGAAGAGACCTAGCAGTAAGTAGGTATCTGGTGTGAGATGACTGTTGTGGGTTACATTCTGGAGAAGAGACCTAGCAGTAAGTAGGTATCTGGTGTGAGATGACTATTGTGGGTTACATTCTGGAGAAGAGACCTAGCAGTAAGTAGGTATCTGGTGTGAGATGACTGTTGTGGGTATCATTCTGGAGAAGAGACCTAGCAGTAAGTAGGTATCTGGTGTGAGATGACTGTTGTGGGTTACATTCTGAAGAAGAGACCTAGCAGTAAGTAGGTATCTGGTGTGAGATGACTGTTGTGGGTTACATTCTGGAGCAGAGACCTAGCAGTAAGTAGGTATCTGGTGTGAGATGACTGTTGTGGGTTACATTCTGAAGAAGAGACCTAGCAGTAAGTAGGTATCTGGTGTGAGATGACTGTTGTGGGTTACATTCTGAAGAAGAGACCTAGCAGTAAGTAGGTATCTGGTGTGAGATGACTGTTGTGGGTTACATTCTGGAGAAGAGACCTAGCAGTAAGTAGGTATCTGGTGTGAGATGACTGTTGTGGGTTACATTCTGGAGAAGAGACTAGCAGTAAGTAGGTATCTAGTGTGAGATGACTGTTGTGGGTTACATTCTGGAGAAGAGACCTAGCAGTAAGTAGGTATCTGGTGTGAGATGACTGTTGTGGGTTACATTCTGGAGAAGAGACCTAGCAGTAAGTAGGTATCTGGTGTGAGATGACTGTTGTGGGTTACATTCTGGAGAAGAGACCTAGCAGTAAGTAGGTATCTGGTGTGAGATGACTGTTGTGGGTTACATTCTGGAGAAGAGACCTAGCAGTAAGTAGGTATCTGGTGTGAGATGACTGTTGTGGGTTACATTCTGGAGAAGAGACCTAGCAGTAAGTAGGTATCTGGTGTGAGATGACTGTTGTGGGTTACATTCTGGAGAAGAGACCTAGCAGTAAGTAGGTATCTGGTGTGAGATGACTGTTGTGGGTTACATTCTGGAGAAGAGACCTAGCAGTAAGTAGGTATCTGGTGTGAGATGACTGTTGTGGGTTACATTCTGAAGAAGAGACCTAGCAGTAAGTAGGTATCTGGTGTGAGATGACTGTTGTGGGTTACATTCTGGAGAAGAGACCTAGCAGTAAGTAGGTATCTGGTGTGAGATGACTGTTGTGGGTTACATTCTGAAGAAGAGACCTAGCAGTAAGTAGGTATCTGGTGTGAAATGACTGTTGTGGGTTACATTCAGAAGAAGAGACCTAGCAGTAAGTAGGTATCTGGTGTGAGATGACTGTTGTGGGTTACATTCTGGAGAAGAGACCTAGCAGTAAGTAGGTATCTGGTGTGAGATGACTGTTGTGGGTTACATTTTGGAGAAGAGACCTAGCAGTAAGTAGGTATCTGGTGTGAGATGACTGTTGTGGGTTACATTCTGGAGAAGAGACCTAGCAGTAAGTAGGTATCTGGTGTGAGATGACTGTTGTGGGTTACATTCTGGAGAAGAGACCTAGCAGTAAGTAGGTATCTGGTGTGAGATGACTGTCGTGGGTTACATTCTGGAGAACAGACCTAGCAGTAAGTAGGTATCTGGTGTGAGATGACTGTTGTGGGTTTCATTCTGGAGAAGAGACCTAGCAGTAAGTAGGTATCTGGTGTGAGATGACTGTTGTGGGTTACATTCTGGAGAAGAGACCTAGCAGTAAGTAGGTATCTGGTGTGAGATGACTGTTGTGGGTTACATTCTGAAGAAGAGACCTAGCAGTAAGTAGGTATCTGGTGTGAGATGACTGTTGTGGGTTACATTCTGGAGAAGAGACCTAGCAGTAAGTAGGTATCTGGTGTGAGATGACTGTTGTGGGTTACATTCTGGAGAAGAGACCTAGCAGTAAGTAGGTATCTGGTGTGAGATGACTGTTGTGGGTTACATTCTGGAGAAGAGACCTAGCAGTAAGTAGGTATCTGGTGTGAGATGACTGTGGAGAGTTACATTCTGGAGAAGAGACCTAGCAGTAAGTAGGTATCTGGTGTGAGATGACTTTTGTGGGTTACATTCTGGAGAAGAGACCTAGCAGTAAGTAGGTATCTGGTGAGAGATGACTGATGTGGGTTACATTCTGAAGAAGAGACCTAGCAGTAAGTAGGTATCTGGTGTGAGATGACTGCTGTGGGTTACATTCTGGAGAAGAGACCTAGCAGTAAGTAGGTATCTGGTGTGAGATGACTGTTGTGGGTTACATTCTGAAGAAGAGACCTAGCAGTAAGTAGGTATCTGGTGTGAGATGACTGTTGTGGGTTACATTCTGAAGAAGAGACCTAGCAGTAAGTAGGTATCTGGTGTGAAATGACTATTGTGGGTTACATTCTGGAGAAGAGACCTAGCAGTAAGTAGGTATCTGGTGTGAGATGACTGTTGTGGGTTACATTCTGGAGAAGAGACCTAGCAGTAAGTAGGTATCTGGTGTGAGATGACTGTTGTGGGTTACATTCTGAAGAAGAGACCTAGCAGTAAGTAGGTATCTGGTGTGAGATGACTGTTGTGGGTTACATTCTGAAGAAGAGACCTAGCAGTAAGTAGGTATCTGGTGTGAAATGACTATTGTGGGTTACATTCTGGAGAAGAGACCTAGCAGTAAGTAGGTATCTGGTGTGAGATGACTGTTGTGGGTTACATTCTGGAGAAGAGGATCAGAGGAACGCAGGAGGAGAAGACGACGACGACGAAGAAGAAGAAGAAACAGAATAAATTAACACAGAAGAAAAATGGAGAAAAAGAAAAAAGAAAGAAAGAAATAGGAATTAAGAAAATGAATAGATAAATAAGAAGAAACTGAATAATAAAAAGAATAAAATAAAATTTGTAATCAGGTTATAGGAAATAAACTTCCCATAAGAGACCATTGTGGTGACATTGTGGTGACATTGTGGTGACATTGTGGTGACATTGTGGTGACATTATGGTGACATTGTGATGACATTGTGGTGAAATTGTGATGACATTGTGCTGACATTGTGGTGACATTGTGGTGACATTGTGGTGACATTGTGGTGACATTGTGGTGACATTGTGGTGACATTGTGGTGACATTGTGGTGACATTGTGGTGACATTGTGGTGACATTGTGGTGACATTGTGGTGACATTGTGGTGACATTGTGGTGACATTGTGGTGACATTGTGGTGACATTATGGTGACATTGTGATGACATTGTGGTGAAATTGTGATGACATTGTGGTGACATTGTGGTGACGTGGTGACATTGTGGTGACATTGTGGTGACATTGTGGTGACATTGTGGTGACATTGTGGTGACATTGTGGTGACATTGTGATGACATTGTGGTGACATTGTGGTGACATTGTGGTGACATTGTGGTGACGTGGTGACATTGTGGTGACATTGTGGTGACATTGTGGTGACATTGTGGTGACATTGTGGTGACGTTGTGGTGACATTATGGTGACATTGTGATGACATTGTGGTGAAATTGTGATGACATTGTGGTGACATTGTGGTGACGTGGTGACATTGTGGTGACATTGTGGTGACATTGTCGTGACATTGTGGTGACATTGTGGTGACATTGTGGTGACATTATGATGACATTGTGGTGACATTGTGGTGACATTGTGGTGACATTGTGGTGACGTGGTGACATTGTGGTGACATTGTGGTGACATTGTGGTGACATTGTGGTGACATTGTGGTGACATTATGGTGACATTGTGATGACATTGTGGTGAAATTGTGATGACATTGTGGTGACATTGTGGTGACATTGTGGTGACATTGTGGTGACATTGTGGTGACATTGTGGTGACATTGTGATGACATTGTGGTGACATTGTGGTGACATTGTGGTGACATTGTGGTGACGTGGTGACATTGTGGTGACATTGTGGTGACATTGTGGTGACATTGTGGTGACATTGTGGTGACATTGTGATGACATTGTGGTGACATTGTGGTGACATTGTGATGACATTGTGGTGACATTGTGCTGACATTGTGGTGACATTGTGGTGACATTGTGGTGACATTGTGGTGACATTGTGGTGACATTGTGGTGACATTGTGGTGACATTGTGGTGACATTGTGATGACATTGTGGTGAAATTGTGATGACATTGTGGTGACATTGTGGTGACATTGTGATGACATTGTGGTGACATTGTGGTGACATTGTGGTGACATTGTGATGACATTGTGATGACATTGTGATGACATTGTGGTGACATTGTGGTGACATTGTGATGACATTGTGGTGACATTGTGGTGACATTGTGATGACATTGTGGTGACATTGTGGTGACATTGTGATGACATTGTGGTGACATTGTGGTGACATTGTGGTGAAATTGTGATGACATTGTGGTGACATTGTGGTGACATTGTGGTGACATTGTGATGACATTGTGATGACATTGTGATGACATTGTGGTGACATTGTGGTGACATTGTGGTGCCATTGTGGTGACATTGTGGTGACATTGTGGTGACATTGTGGTGACATTGTGGTGACATTGTGATGACATTGTGATGACATTGTGATGACATTGTGGTGACATTGTGGTGACATTGTGGTGACATTGTGGTGACATTGTGGTGACATTGTGCTGAGATTGTGATGACATTGTGGTGACATAGTGGTGACATTGTGGTGACATTGTGGTGACATTGTGGTGACATTGTGATGACATTGTGGTGACATTGTGGTGACATTGTGGTGACATTGTGGTGACATTGTGATGACATTGTGGTGACATTGTGGTGACATTGTGGTGACATTGAGGTGACATTGTGGTGACATTGTGGTGACATTGTGATGACATTGTGGTGACATTGTGGTGACATTGCGATGACATTGTGGTGACATTGTGATGATATTGTGGTGACATTGTGATGACATTGTCGTGACATTGTGGTGACATTGTGATGACATTGTGGTGACATTGTGGTGACATTGTGGTGACATTGTGGTGACATTATGGTGACATTGTGGTGACATTGTGGTGACATTGTGGTGACATTGTGGTGACATTGTAATGACATTGTGGTGACATTGTGGTGACATTGTGGTGACATTGTGATGACATTGTGATAACATTGTGGTGACATTGTGGTGACATTGTGATGACATTGTGGTGACATTGTGGTGACATTTTGATGACATTGTGGTGACATTGTGATGACATTGTGATGACATTGTGATGACATTGTGGTGACATTGTGGTGACATTTTGATGACATTGTGGTGACATTGTGATGACATTGTGATGACATTGGGATGACATTGTGGTGACATTGTGGTGACATTGTGATGACACTGTGGTGACATTGTGATGACATTGTGATAACATTGTGGTGACATTGTGGTGACATTGTGATGACATTGTGGTGACATTGTGATGACATTGTGGTGACATTGTGGTGACATTGTGATGACATTGTGGTGACATTGTGATGACATTGTGATGACATTGTGGTGACATTGTGGTGACATTGTAGTGACATTGTGATGACATTGTGGTGACATTGTGGTGACATTGTTATGACATTGTGGTGACATTGTGGTGACATTGTGATGACATTGTGGTGACATTGTGATGACATTGTGGTGACATTGTGGTGACATTGTGATGACATTGTGGTGACATTGTGATGACATTGTGGTGACATTGTGATGACATTGTGGTGACATTGTGGTGACATTGTGGTGACATTGTGATGACATTGTGGTGACATTGTGGTGACATTGTGATGACATTGTGATAACATTGTGGTGACATTGTGATGACATTGTGGTGACATTGTGTTGACATTGTGGTGACATTGTGGTGACATTGTGATGACATTGTGGTGACAATGGGATGACATTGTGGTGACATTGTGGTGACATTGTGATGACATTGTGGTAACATTGTGGTGACATTGTGATGACATTGTGATGACGTGATGACATTGTGGTGACATTGTGGTGACATTGTGGTGACATTGTGGTGACATTGTGGTGACATTGTGATGACATTGTGGTGACATTGTGATGACATTGTGGTGGCATTCTGGTGACATTGTGATGACATTGTGGTGACATTGTGATGACATTGTGATGACATTGTGATGACATTATGGTGACATTGTGGTGACATTGTGGTGACATTGTGATGACATTGTGGTGATATTGTGTTGACATTGTTGTGACATTGTGGTGACATTGTGGTGACATTGTGGTGACATTGTGGTGACATTGTGATGACATTGTGGTGACATTGTGATGACATTGTGGTGACATTGTGGTGACATTGTGGTGACATTGTGATGACATTGTGGTGACATTGTGGTGACATTGTGATGTCATTATGGTGACATTGTGATGACATTGTGGGTACATTGTGGTGACATTGTGGTGGCATTGTGATGACATTGTGGTGACATTGTGGTGATATTGTGATGACATTGTGGTGACATTGTGATGACATTGTGACGACATTGTGA
Source organism: Cherax quadricarinatus (assembly GCF_038502225.1). Lineage (NCBI taxonomy): Eukaryota > Metazoa > Arthropoda > Malacostraca > Decapoda > Parastacidae > Cherax > Cherax quadricarinatus. Next base: position 32,213,032 of record NC_091335.1, read on the forward strand.
TGACATTGTGATGACATTGTGGTGACATTGTGATGACATTGTGACGACATTGTGATGACATTGTGATGACATTGTGGTGACATTGTGATGACATTGTGACGACATTGTGATGACATTGTGATGACATTGTGATGACATTGTGATGACATTGTGATGACATTGTGGTGACATTGTGGTGACATTGTAATGACATTGTGGTGACATTGTGGTGACATTGTGATGACATTGTGGTGACACTGTGGTGACATTGTAGTGACATTGTGATGACATTGTGGTGACATTGTGGTGACATTGTTATGACATTGTGGTGACATTGTGACGACATTGTGATGACATTGTGGTGACATTGTTATGACATTGTGGTGACATTGTGATGACATACTTGTCCAGCTTCTTTTCTCACTCTCAACACAAACACAACACACCAACAACACACCCACAGGACAACACTCACCACACCCACAACACACCACACTCAACTCACCCACAACACACCACACACCCACAACACACAACACTCAACACACCCACGACACACAACACTCAACACACCCACAACACACAACACTCAACACACCCACAACACACCACACTCAACACACCCACAACACACAACACTCAACACACCCACGACACACAACACTCAACACACCCACAACACAACACTCAACACACCCACAACACACAACACTCAACACACCCACAACACACCACACTCAACACACCCACAACACACAACACTCAACACACCCACGACACACAACACTCAACACACCCACAACACAACACTCAACACACCACAACACACAACACTCAACAGACCCACAACACAACACTCAACACACCCACAACACACAACACTCAACACACCCACAACACACCACACTCAACACACCCACAACACCCACAACACACCACACTCAACACACCCACAACACACCACACTCAACACACCCACAACACACCACACTCAACACACCCACAACACGCAACACTCTCACAACACACAATACTCTCAACACACAACATTCAACACACAACACACAATACTCTCAACACACAACATTCAACACACCCACAACACACCACACTCAACACACCCACACACCGCACTCAACACACCCACAACACAACACACTCAACACACCCACAACACACCACACTCAACACACCCACAACACTCAACATACCCACAACACACAACACTCAACACACCCACAGCACAACCACAACACACCACACTCAACACGCCCACAACACCCACAACACACCACACTCAACACACACACAACACACCACACTCAAAACACCCACAACACACCACACTCAACACACCCACAACACTCAACACACCCACAACACACAACACTCAACACACCCACAACACACAACACTCTTAACACACCCACAACACTCAACACACCCACAACACACAACACTCTCAACACACCCAAAACACATAACACTCTCAACACACCCACAACGCACAACACTCTCAACACACCCACAACACACAACACTCTCAACACACCCACAACACATAACACTCTCAACACACCCACAACGCACAACACTCTCACCACACCCACAACACACAACACTCTCAACACACCCACAACACACAACACTCTCAACACACCCACAACACACAACACTCAACACACCCACAACACACAACACTCAACACACCCACAACACACAACACTCAACACACCCACAACACACAACACTCTCAACACACCCACAACACACAACACACAACACTCAACACACCCACAACACACCACACTCAACACACCCAAAACACAACACACTCAACACACCCACAACACACAACACTCTCAACACACCCACAACACACAACACTCAACACACCCACAACACACAACACTCAACACACCCACAACACACCACACTCAAAACACCCACAACACACCACACTCAACACACTCACAACACTCAACACACCCACAACACACAACACTCAACACACCCACAACACACAACACTCTTAACACACCCACAACACTCAACACACCCACAACACACAACACTCTCAACACACCCACAACACATAACACTCTCAACACACCCACAACGCACAACACTCTCAACACACCCACAACACACAACACTCTCAACACACCCACAACACATAACACTCAACACACCCACAACGCACAACACTCTCACCACACCCACAACACACAACACTCTCAACACACCCACAACACACAACACTCTCAACACACCCAGAACACAACACACTCAACACACCCACAACACACCACACTCAACACACCCACAACACACCACACTCAACACACCCACAACACACCACACTCAACACACCCACAACACAACACACTCAACACACCCACAACACAACACACTCAACACTCCCACAACACAACACTCAACACACCCACAACACAACACACTCAACACACCCACAACACAACACACTCAACACACCCACAACACAGCACTCAACACACCCACAACACAACACACTCAACACACCCACAACACAACACACTCAACACACCCACAACACAACACACTCAACACACCCACAACACAACACACACAACACACCCACAACACAACACTCAACACACACACAACACAACACACTCAACACACCCACAACACAACACTCAACACACCCACAACACAACACACTCAACACACCCACAACACAACACACTCAACACACCCTCAACACAACACTCAACACACCCACAACACAACACACTCAACACACCCACAACACAACACTCAACACACCCACAACACAACACTCAACACACCCACAACACAACACACTCAACACACCCACAACACAACACACTCAACAGAGAATAATCATTAGAATGACAGTTTCCTACAAACATTAGAATGAGAGTTTCCTACAAACATTAGAATGACAGTTTCCTACAAACATTAGAATGACAGTTTCCTACAAACATTAGAATGAGAGTTTCCTACAAACATTAGAATGACAATTTCCTACAAACATTAGAATGACAGTTTCCTACAAACAGTAGAATGACAGTTTCCTACAAACATTAGAATGAAAGTTTCCTACAAACATTAGAATGACAGTTTTCTACAAACATTAGAATGACAGTTTCCTACAAACATTAGAATGACAGTTTCCTACAAACATTAGAATGACAGTTTCCTACAAACATTAGAATGACAGTTTCCTACAAACATTAGAATGACAGTTTCCTACAAACATTAGAATGACAGTTTCCTACAAACATTAGAATGACAGTTTCCTACAAACATTAGAATGACAGTTTCCTACAAACATTAGAATGACAGTTTCCTACAAACATTAGAATGACAGTTTCCTACAAACATTAGAATGACAGTTTCCTACAAACATTAGAATGACAGTTTTCTACAAACATTAGAATGACAGTTTCCTACAAACATTAGAATGACAGTTTCCTACAAACATTAGAATGACAGTTTCCAACAAACATTAGAATGACAGTTTCCTACAAACATTAGAATGACAGTTTCCTACAAACATTAGAATGACAGTTTCCTACAAACATTAGAATGACAGTTTCCTACAAACATTAGAATGACAGTTTCCTACAAACACTAGAATGACAGTTTCCTACAAACATTAGAATGACAGTTTCCTACAAACATTAGAATGACAGTTTCCTACAAACATTAGAATGACAGTTTCCTACAAACATTAGAATGACAGTTTCCTACAAACATTAGAATGACAGTTTCCTACAAACATTAGAATGACAGTTTCCTACAAACATTAGAATGACAGTTTCCAACAAACATTAGAATGACAGTTTCCTACAAACATTAGAATGACAGTTTCCTACAAACATTAGAATGACAGTTTCCTACAAACATTAGAATGACAGTTTCCTACAAACACTAGAATGACAGTTTCCTACAAACATTAGAATGACAGTTTCCTACAAACATTAGAATGACAGTTTCCTACAAACATTAGAATGACAGTTTCCTACAAACATTAGAATGACAGTTTCCTACAAACATTAGAATGACAGTTTCCTACAAACATTAGAATGACAGTTTCCTACAAACATTAGAATGACAGTTTCCTACAAACATTAGAATGACAGTTTCCTACAAACAGGTAAAACTCATCTAAACTTACACCAAGAGACCTTCAGTTTGTTAAGAGTTAGACACCAGGAAAATTGCTTTGTAAATCTTAATGTGAAGAAGAAAAGTTGTGAATTATTGTCAACACTGAGATGTTATCTCGAACTGTGGTTATGACTGTTGGTCAGGAGTACTGTGGGCAGTGTGTGACAGTGTGGACAGTGTGGACAGTGTGTGACAGTGTGTGACAGTGTGTGACAGTGTGTGACAGTGTGGACAGTGTGTGACAGTGTGGACAGTGTGTGACAGTGTGGACAGTGTGTGACAGTGTGGACAGTGTGTGACAGTGTGGACAGTGTGTGACAGTGTGTGACAGTGTGGACAGTGTGTGACAGTGTGTGACAGTGTGTGACAGTGTGTGACAGTGTGTGACAGTGTGTGACAGTGTGTGACAGTGTGTGACAGTGTGACAGAGTAATGGGACAGGTGCCAGTGACGGGTATTTTTATTGTGGACAAGTGTGTGACCCGTGTGGCTGACCTGTGTGACGTGTGGCACGGAGGGGCCAGTGACAGGTGTGTGACGGTAATGTGACAGGTGTGTGACGGTGTGCCCGACAGGTGGCCTGCTTGTACGGCAGTGTGGCAGTGTGGCGACTGGAGTGTGCGAGCGAGTGTAACTGGACGGTGTGGCGACAGTGTGACGGTGTGGCGACAGTGTAGACGATGTGTGACAGTGTGGACGGTGTGTGACGGTATACAGTGGTTACGAGTGTGTGACGAGTGTGAGTGTGTGACGGAGTGTGGACGGTATGGCGGATTGCGACGGTGTGCGACAGGAGGCCGACGGTGGTGTGTGACGGTGTGGACGGTGTGTGACAGTGTGGACGGTGTGGTATGTGTGACAGTGTGGACGGATGTGACGGTGTGTACAGTGTGGACAGTGTGTGACAGTGTGGACAGTGTGTTACAGTGTGGACAGTGTGTGACAGTGTGTGACAGTGTGTGACAGTGTGGACAGTGTGTGACAGTGTGGACAGTGTGTGACAGTGTGGACAGTGTGTGACAGGGTGGACAGTGTGTGACAGTGTGGACAGTGTGTGACAGTGTGGACAGTGTGTGACAGTGTGGACAGTGTGTGACAGTGTGGACAGTGTGTGACAGTGTGGACAGTGTGTGACAGTGTGGACAGTGTGTGACAGGGTGGACAGTGTGTGACAGGGTGGACAGTGTGTGACAGGGTGGACAGTGTGTGACAGGGTGGACAGTGTGTGACAGGGTGGACAGTGTGTGACAGGGTGGACAGTGTGTGACAGGGTGGACAGTGTGTGATAGTGTGGACAGTGTGTGATAGCGTGGACAGTGCGTGATAGTGTGTGACAGTGTGTGACAGTGTGTGACAGTGTGTGACAGTGTGTGACAGTGTGTGACAGTGTGTGACAGTGTGTGACAGTGTGGACAGTGTGTGACAGTGTGGACAGTGTGTGACAGTGTGTGACAGTGTGTGACAGTGTGGACAGTGTGTGACAGTGTGGACAGTGTGTGACAGTGTGTGACAGTGTGTGACAGTGTGACACAGTGTGTGACAGTGTGACACAGTGTGTGACAGTGTGACACAGTGTGTGACAGTGTGACACAGTGTGTGACAGTGTGACACAGTGTGTGACAGTGTGTGTGGCACAGTGTGTGACAGTGTGACACAGTGTGTGACAGTGTGTGACACAGTGTGTGACAGTGTGTGACAGTGTGGACAGTGTGTGACAGTGTGTGACAGTGTGTGACAGTTTGGACAGTGTGTGACAGTGTGTGACAGTGTGGACAATGTGTGACAGTGTGGACAGTGTGTGACAGTGTGTGATAGTGTGGACAGTGTGTGATAGTGTGGACAGTGTGTGATAGTGTGGGCAGTGTGTGACAGTGTGGACAGTGTGTGATAGTGTGGACAGTGTGTGATAGTGTGGACAGTGTGTGACAGTGTGGACAGTGTGTGATAGTGTGGACAGTGTGTGATAGTGTGGCTAGTGTGTGATAGTGTGGACAGTGTGTGACAGTGTGGACAGTGTGTAACAGGGTGGACAGTGTGTGATAGTGTGGACAGTGTGTGATAGTGTGGGCAGTGTGTGACAGTGAGGACAGTGTGTGATAGTGTGGACAGTGTGTGATAGTGTGGGCAGTGTGTGACAGTGTGGACAGTGTGTGATAGTGTGGACAGTGTGTGACAGGGTGGACAGTGTGTGATAGTGTGGACAGTGTGTGATAGTGTGGACAGTGTGTGACAGGGTGGACAGTGTGTGATAGTGTGGACAGTGTGTGATAGTGTGGACAGTGTGTGATAGTGTGGCTAGTGTGTGATAGTGTGGACAGTGTGTGAAAGTGTGGACAGTGTGTGACAGTGTGGACTGTGTGTGATAGTGTGGACAGTGTGTGATAGTGTGGACAGTGTGTGATAGTGTGGACAGTGTGTGACAGTGTGGACAGTGTGTGATAGTGTGGACAGTGTGTAATAGTGTGGACAGTGTGTGATAGTGTGGACAGTGTGTGATAGTGTGGACAGTGTGTGACAGGGTGGACAGTGTGTGATAGTGTGGGCAGTGTGTGATAGTGTGGACAGTGTGTGATAGTGTGGACAGTGTGTGATAGTGTGGACAGTGTGTGATAGTGTGGCTAGTGTGTGATAGTGTGGACAGTGTGTGACAGGGTGGACAGTGTGTGATAGTGTGGGCAGTGTGTGATAGTGTGGACAGTGTGTGATAGTGTGGGCAGTGTGTGACAGTGTGGACAGTGTGTGATAGTGTGGACAGTGTGTGACAGGGTGGACAGTGTGTGATAGTGTGGGCAGTGTGTGATAGTGTGGACAGTGTGTGATAGTGTGGGCAGTGTGTGACAGTGTGGACAGTGTGTGATAGTGTGGACAGTGTGTGACAGGGTGGACAGTGTGTGATAGTGGGGACAGTGTGTGATAGTGTGGACAGTGTGTGATAGTGTGGACAGTGTGTGATAGTGTGGCTAGTGTGTGATAGTGTGGGCAGTGTGTGACAGGTTGGACAGTGTGTGATAGTGTGGGCAGTGTGTGATAGTGTGGACAGTGTGTGATATTGTGGACAGTGTGTGATAGTGTGGACAGTGTGTGATAGTGTGGACAGTGTGTGATAGTGTGGACAGTGTGTGATAGTGTGGGCAGTGTGTGATAGTGTGGCTAGTGTGTGATAGTGTGGGCAGCGTGTGACAGGGTGGACAGTGTGTGATAGTGTGGACAGTGTGTGACAGGGTGGACAGTGTGTGATAGTGTGGACAGTGTGTGATAGTGTGGGCAGTGTGTGACAGTGTGGACAGTGTGTGATAGTGTGGACAGTGTGTGACAGGGTGGACAGTGTGTGATAGTGTGGACAGTGTGTGATAGTGTGGACAGTGTGTGATAGTGTGGACAGTGTGTGATAGTGTGGACAGTGTGTGATAGTGAGGCTAGTGTGTGATAGTGTGGACAGTGTGTGACAGGGTGGACAGTGTGTGACAGGGTGTGATAGTGTGGGCAGTGTGTGATAGTGTGGACAGTGTGTGATAGTGTGGACAGTGAGTGATAGTGTGGACAGTGTGATAGTGTGGGCAGTGTGTGATAGTGTGGACAGTGTGTGACAGGGTGGACAGTGTGTGATAGTGTGGACAGTGTGTGACAGGGTGGACAGTGTGTGATAGTGTGGACAGTGTGTGATAGTGTGGGCAGTGTGTGACAGGGATGACAGTGTGTGATAGTGTGGCTAGTGTGTGATAGTGTGGGCAGTGTGTGACAGAGTGGACAGTGTGTGATAGTGTGGACAGTGTGTGACAGGGTGGACAGTGTGTGATAGTGTGGACAGTGTGTGACAGGGTGGACAGTGTGTGATAGTGTGGACAGTGTGTGATAATGTGGGCAGTGTGTGATAGTGTGGACAGTGTGTGATAGTGTGGACAGTGTGTGATAGTGTGGACAGTGTGTGATAGTGTGGACAGTGTGTGATAGTATGGGCAGTGTGTGACAGTGTGGGCAGTGTGTGATAGTGTGGACAGTGTGTGACAGTGTGGACAGTGTGTGACAGTGTGGGCAGTGTGTGATAGTGTGGCTAGTGTGTGACAGTGTGGATAGTGTGTGATAGTGTGGCTAGTGTGTCATAGTGTCGCTAGTGTGTGATAGTGTGGCTAGTGTGTGATAGTGTGGCTAGTGTGTCATAGTGTGGCTAGTGTGTGATAGTATAGCTAGTGTGTGATAGTGTGGACAGTGTGTGAGAGTGTGGACAGTGTGTGATAATGTGGGCAGTGTGTGATAGTGTAGACAGTGTGTGATAGTGTGGACAGTGTGTGATAGCGTGGGCAGTGTGTGATAGTGTGGACAGTGTGTGATAGTGTGGACAGTGTGTGATAGCGTGGGCAGTGTGTGATAGTGTGGACAGTGTGTGATAGTGTGGACAGTGTGTGATAGTGTGGACAGTGTGTGATAGTGTGGGCGGTGTGTGACAATGTGGGCAGTGTGTGATAGTGTAGACTGTGTGTGATAGTGTGGCTAGTGGGTGATAGTGTGGCTAGTGTGTGATAGTGTGGCTAGTGTGTGATAGTGTGGCTAGTGTGTGATAGTGTGGGCAGTGTGTGATAGTGTGGTTAGTGTGTGATAGTGTGGCTAGTGTGTCATAGCGTGGGCAGTGTGTGATAGTGTGGACAGTGTGTGATAGTGTGGACAGTGTGTGACAGTGTGGGCAGTGTGTGATAGTGAGGACAGTGTGTGATAGTGTGGACAGTGTGTGATAGTGTTGGCAGTGTGTGATATTGTGGACAGTGTGTGATAGTGTAGGCAGTGTGTGATAGTGTGGCTAGTGTGTGATAGTGTGGATAGTGTGTGATAGTGTGGCTAGTGTGTGATAGTGTGGCTAGTGTGTGATAGTGTGGGCAGTGTGTGATAGTGTGGCTAGTGTGTGAGAGTGTGGGCAGTGTGTGATAGTGTGGTTAGTGTGTGATAGTGTGGCTAGTGTGTGATAGTGTGGCTAGTGTTGGCAGTGTGTGATAGTGTGGACAGTGTGTGAGTGTGGCTAGTGTGTGATAGTGTGACTAGTGTGTGATAGTGTGGGCAGTGTGTGATATTGTGGCTAGTGTGTGATAGTGTGGCTAATGTGATAGTGTGGGCAGTGTGTGTGATAGAGTGGTTAGTGTGATACTGTGGTTAGTGTGATAGTGTGGGCAGTGTTTGATAGTGTGGCTAGTGTGTGATAGTGTGGCCAGTGTGTGATAGTGTGGGCAGTGTGTGATAGTGTGGCTAGTGTGTGATAGTGTGGGCAGTGTGTGATAGTGTGGCTAGTGTGTGAGAGTGTGGGCAGTGTGTGATAGTGTGGTTAGTGTGTGATAGTGTGGCTAGTGTGTGATAGTGTGGCTAGTGTTGGCAGTGCGTGATAGTGTGGGCAGTGTGTGAGTGTGGCTAGTGTGTGATAGTGTGACTAGTGTGTGATAGTGTGGCTAGTGTGATAGTGAGGGAAGTGTGTGATAGTGTGGCTAGTGTGATAGTGTGGTTAGTGTCATAGTGAGGGCAGTGTTTGATAGTGTGGCTAGTGTGTGATAGTGTGGGAAGTGTGTGATAGTGTGGTTAGTGTGTGATAGTGCGGCCAGTGTGTGATAGTGTGGGCAGTGTGTGATAGTGTGGCTAGTGTGTGATAGTGTGGGCAGTGTGTGGTAGTGTGGCTAGTGTGTGATAGTGTGGGCAGTGTGTGATAGTGTGGCTAGTGTGTGATTGTGCGGCTAGTGTGTGATAGTGTGGGCAGTGTGTGATAGTATGGGCAGTGTGTGATAGTGTGGCTAGTGTGTGATAGTGTGGCTAGTGTGTGGTAGTGTGGCTAGTGTGTGATAGTGTGGGCAGTGTGTGATAATGTGGCTAGCGTGTGATAGTGTGGGCAGTGTGTGATAGTGTGGGCAGTGTGTGATAGTGTGGGCAGTGTGTGATAGTGTGGGCAGTGTGTGATAGTGCAGCTAGTGTGTGATAGTGTGGGCAGTGTGTGATAGTGTGGCTAGTGTGTGATAGTGTGGCTTGTGTGTGATAGTGTGGTTAGTGTGTGATAGTGTGGGCAGTGTGTGATAGTGTTGGAGGTGTGTGATAGTGTGTGCAGTGTGTGATAGTGTGGCTAGTGTGTGATAGTGAAGCTAGTGTGTGATAGTGTGGCTAGTGTGTGGTAGTGTTTGTAGTGTGTGATAGTGTGGGCAGTGTGTGATTGTGTGGCTAGTTTGTGATAGTGTGGGCAGTGTGTGATAGTGTGGGAGGTGTGTGATAGTGTGGGCAGTGTGTGATAGTGTGGACAGTGTGTGATAGTGTGGGCAGTGTGTGACAGTGTGCTACCTGTAATAATAATATTGCTACCTGTAATAATAATAATGCTACCTGTAATAATAATAATGCTACTTGTAATAATAATAATGCTACCTGTAATAATAATAATGCTACTTGTAATAATAATAATGCTACCTGTAATAATAATAATGCTACCTGTAATAATAATATTGCTACCTGTAATAATAATAGTGCTACCTGTAATAATAATAATGCTACTTGTAATAATAATAATGCTACCTGTAATAATAATAATGCTACTTGTAATAATAATAATGCTACCTGTAATAATAATAATGCTACCTGTAATAATAATAATGCTACCTGTAATAATAATATTGCTACCTGTAATAATAATGCTACCTGTAATAATAATAGTGCTACCTGTAATAATAATAATGCTACCTGTAATAATAATGCTACCTGTAATAATAATAATGCTACCTGTAATAATTATGCTACCTGTAATAATAATAATAATGCTACTTGTAATAACAATAATGCTACTTGTAATAATAATGCTACTTGTAATAATAATAATGCTACTTGTAATAATAATAATGCTACTTGTAATAATAATGCTACTTGTAATAATAATAATGCTGCTTGTAATAATAATAATGCTACTTGTAATAATGCTACCTGTAATAATAATGCTACCTGTAATAATAATAATGCTACTTGTAATAATAATAATGCTACCTGTATTAATAATAATGCTACTTGTAATAATAATAATGCTACTTGTAGTAATAATAATGCTACTTGTATTAATAATAATAATGCTACTTGTAATAATAATAATGCTACCTGTAATAATAGTAATGCTACATATAATAAAAATAATGTTACTTGTATTATTAATAATGCTACATGTAATAATAATAACACTGCTTGTAATAAAAATGCTACTTGTAATAATAATGCTACTTGTAATAATGATAATGCTACTTGTAATAATGATAATGCTCCTTGTAATAATAATAATGCTACCTGTAATAATAATGCTGCCTGTAATAATAATAATGCTACTTGTAATAATAATAATGCTACTTGTAATAATAATAATGCTAATTGTAATAATAATTCTACCTGTAATAATAATAATGCTACCTGTAATAATAATAATGCTACTTGTAATAATAATAATGCTACTTGTAATAATAATAATGCTACCTGTAATAATAATAATGCTACTTGTAATAATAATAATGCTACCTGTAATAATAATAATGCTACCAGTAATAATAATAATGCTACTTGTAATAATAATAATGCTACCTGTAATAATAATGCTACTTGTAATAATAATGCTACTTGAAATAATAATAATGCTACTTGTAATAATAATGCTTCTTGTAATAATAATAATGCTACTTGTAATAATAATAATGCTATTTGTAATAATAACAATGCTACCTGTAATAATAATAATGTTACCTGTAATAATAATAATGCTAATTGTAATAATAATTCTACCTGTATTAATAATAATGCTACCTGTAATAATAATGCTGCCTGTAATAATAATAATGCTACTTGTAATAATAATAATCCTACTTGTAATAATAATAATGCTAATTGTAATAATAATTCTACCTGTATTAATAATAATGCTACCTGTAATAATAATAATGCTACTTGTAATAATAATAATGCTACTTGTAATAATAATGCTACTTGTAATAATAATAATGCTATTTGTAATAATAACAATGCTACCTGTAATAATAATAATGTTACCTGTAATAATAATAATGCTTCATGTAATAATAATAATGCTACCTGTAATAATAATAATGCTACTTGAAATAATAATAATGCTATTTGTAATAATAATAATGCTACTTGTAATAATAATAATGCTACTTGTAATAATAATGCTACTTGTAATAATAATGCTACCTGTAATAATAATAATGCTACTTGTAATGATAATAATACTACCAGTAATAATAATAATGCTACTTGTAATAATAATAATGCTACTTGTAATAATAATAATGCTACATGTAATAATAATGCTACTTGTAATAATAATAATGCTACCTGTAATAATAATAATGCTACTTGTAATAATAATAATGCTATTTGTAATAATAATAATGCTACATGTAATAATAATAATGCTACTTGTAATAATAATAATGCTACTTGTAATAATAATAATGCTACATGTAATAATAATGCTACCTGTAATAATAATAATGCTACTTGTAATAATAATAATGCTACTTGTAATAATAATAATGCTACCTGTAATAATAATAATGCTACTTGTAATAATAATAATGCTACTTGTAATAATAATAATGCTACTTGTAATAATAATAATGCTACTTGTAATAATAATAATGCTACTTGTAATAATAATGCTACTTGTAATAATAATAATGCTACCTGTAATAATAATAATGCTACCTGTAATAATAATAATGCTACTTGTAATAATAATAATGCTACTTGTAATAATAATGCTACTTGTAATAATAATAATGCTACTTGTAATAATAATAATGCTACTTGTAATAATAATAATGCTACTTGTAATAATAATAATGCTACTTGTAATAATAATAATGCTACTTGTAATAATATGCTATAATAATAATGCTACTTGTAATAATAATAATGCTACCTGTAATAATAATAATGCTACTTGTAATAATAATAATGCTACTTGTAATAATAATAATGCTACTTGTAATAATAATAATGCTACCTGTAATAATAATAATGCTACTTGTAATAATAATAATGCTACTTGTAATAATAATAATGCTACTTGTAATAATAATAATGCTACCTGTAATAATAATAATGCTACTTGTAATAATAATAAAGCTACTTGTAAACTGTAATAATAATAATGCTACTTGTAATAATAATAAAGCTACTTGTAATAATAATAATGCTACTTGTAATAATAATAATGCTACCTGTAATAATGCTACTTGTAATAATAATAATGCTACTTGTAATACTAATGCTACTTGTAATAATAATGCTACCTATAATAATAATAATGCTACTTGTAATAATAATAATGCTACTTGTAATAATAATAATGCTACTTGTAGTAACAATAATGCTACTTGTAATAATAATGCTACTTGTAATAATAATAATGCTACCTGTAATAATAATAATGCTACTTGTAATAATAATGCTACCTGTAATAATAATAATGCTACCTGTAATAATAATAACGCTACCTGCAAAAATAATAATGCTACCTGTAATAATAATAATGCTACCTGTAATAATAATAATGCTACTTGTAATAATAATAATGCTACCTGTAATAATAATAATGCTACTTGTAATAATAATGCTACCTGTAATAATAATAATGCTACCTGTAATAATAATAATGCTACTTGTAATAATAATAATGCTACCTGTAATAATAATAATGCTACTTGTAATAATAATAATGCTACCTGTAATAATAATAATGCTACCTGTAATAATAATAATGCTACCTGTAATAATAATAATGCTACCTGTAATAATAATAATGCTACTTGTAATAATAATAATGCTACCTGTAATAATAATAATGCTACTTGTAATAATAATAATGCTACCTGTAATAATAATAATGCTACCTGTAATAATAATATTGCTATCTGTAATAATAATGCTACCTGTAATAATAACAGTGCTACAAGTAATAATAATAATGCTACCTGTAATAATAATGCTACCTGTAATAATAATAATGCTACCTGTAATAATAATGCTACCTGTAATAATAATAATGCTACTTGTAATAATAATAATGCTACTTGTAATAATAATGCTACTTGTAATAATAATAATGCTACTTGTAATAATAATAATGCTACTTGTAATAATAATGCTACTTGTAATAATAATAATGCTACTTGTAATAATAATAATGCTACTTGTAATAATAATGCTACCTGTAATAATAATAATGCTACTTGTAATAATAATAATGCTACCTGTAATAATAATAATGCTACTTGTAATAATAATAATGCTACTTGTAATAATAATAATGCTACTTGTAATAATAATAATGCTACTTGTAATAATAATAATGCTACTTGTAATAATAATAATGCTACCTGTAATAATAATGCTACCTGTAATAATAATAATGCTACTTGTAATAATAATAATGCTACTTGTAATAATAATGCTACTTGTAATAATAATGCTACTTGTAATAATAATAATGCTACTTGTAATAATAATAATGCTACCTGTAATAATAATAATGCTACCTGTAATAATAATGCTACCTGTAATAATAATAATGCTACTTGTAATAATAATAATGCTACTTGTAATAATAATAATGCTACCTGTAATAATAATGCTACCTGTAATAATAATAATGCTACCTGTAATAATAATAATGCTACTTGTAATAATAATAATGCTACCTGTAATAATAATAATGCTACTTGTAATAATAATAATGCTACTTGTAATAATAATAATGCTACTTGTAATAATAATAATGCTACTTGTAATAATAATAATGCTACTTGTAATAATAATAATGCTACTTGTAATAATAATGCTACTTGTAATAATAATAATGCTACCTGTAATAATACTACTTGTAATAATAATAATGCTACTTGTAATAATAATGCTACTTGTAATAATAATAATGCTACTTGTAATAATAATAATGCTACTTGTAATAATAATGCTACCTATAATAATAATAATGCTACTTGTAATAATAATAATGCTACTTGTAATAATAATAATGCTACCTGTAATAATACTACTTGTAATAATAATAATGCTACTTGTAATAATAATAATGCTACCTGTAATAATAATAATGTTACCTCTAATAATAATAATGATACTTGTAATAATAATAATGCTGCCTGTAATAATAATAATGCTACTTGTAATAATAATAATGCTACTTGTAATAATAATAATGCTACTTGTAATAATAATAATGCTACCTGTAATAATAATAATGCTACCTGTAATAATAATAATGCTACTTGTAATAATAATAATGCTACTTGTAATAATAATGCTACCTGTAATAATAATGCTACTTGTAATAATAATAATGCTACCTGTAATAATAATAATGCTACCTGTAATAATAATGCTACTTGTAATAATAATGCTACTTGTAATAATAATGCTACCTGTAATAATAATCTTACTTGTAATAATTATAATGCTATCAGAAATAATAATAATGCTACCTGTAATAATAATAATGCTACTTGTAATAATAATAATGCTAACTGTAATAATAATAATGCTAATAATGCTAATAATAATAATGCTACTTGTAATAATAATAATGCTAATGTAATAATAAATGCTACTTGTAATAATAATAATGCTACTTGTAATAATGATAATGCTACTTGTAATAATAATAATGCTACTTGTAATAATAATAATGCTACTTGTAATAATAATAATGCTACTTGTAATAATAATAATGCTACTTGTAATAATAATAATGCTACTTGTAATAATAATAATTCTACTTGTAATATTAATAATGCTATTGTAATAATAATAATGCTACTTGTAATAATAATAATGCTACTTGTAATAATAATAATGCTACTTGTAATAATAATAATGATACCTGTAATAATAATGCTACCTGTAATAATAATAAATGTAATAATAATAATGCTACTAGCAAAAATAATAATGCTACTTCTAATATTAATAATTCTACTTGTAATAATAATAATGCTACTTGTAATAATAATAATGCTACTTGTAATAATAATAATGCTACTTGTAATAATAATAATGCTACATGTAATAATAATAATTGTAATAATAATAATGCTACTTGTAATAATAATGCTACTTGTAATAATAATGCTACCTGTAATAATAATCCTACTTGTAATAATTATAATGCTACAAGTAATAATAATAATGCTACCTGTAATAATAATAATGCTACCTGTAATAATAATAATGCTAACTGTAATAATAATAATGCTACTTGTAGTAATAATAATGCTACTTGTAATAATAATAATGCTATTTGTAATAATAACAACGCTACCTGTAATAATAATAATGTTACCTGTAATAACAATAATGATACTTGTAATAATAATAATGTTACCTGTAATAACAATAATGATACTTGTAATAATAATAATGCTAACTTTAATAATAATATTGCTACTTGTAATAATAATAATGCTACTTGTAATAATAAAAATGCTACTTGTAATAATAATAATGCTACTTGTAATAATAATGCTACCTCTAATAATAATAATGCTACCTGTAATAATAATAATGCTACTTGTAATAATAATAATGCTACTTGTAATAATAATAATGCTACCTGTAATAATGCTACTTGTAATAATAATAATGCTACTTGTAATAATAATAATGCTCCTTGTAATAATAATAATGCTACTTGTAATAATAATAATGCTACTTGTAATAATAATAATGCTACCTGTAATAATAATAATGCTACTTGTAATAATAATAATGCTACTTGTAATAATAATAATGCTACTTGTAATAATAATAATGCTACTTGTAATAATAATAATGCTACTTGTAATAATAATAATGCTACTTGTAATAATAATAATGCTACCTGTAATAATAATAATGCTACTTGTAATAATAATAATGCTACTTGTAATAATAATAATGCTACTTGTAATAATAATAATGCTACTTGTAATAATAATAATGCTACTTGTAATAATAATAATGCTACCTGTAATAATAATAATGCTACTTGTAATAATAATAATGCTACTTGTAATAATAATAATGCTACCTGTAATAATAATAATGCTACTTGTAATAATAATAATGCTACTTGTAATAATAATAATGCTACTTGTAATAATAATAATGCTACTTGTAATAATAATAATGCTACTTGTAATAATAATAATGCTACTTGTAATAAAAATAATGTTACTTGTAATAATAATAATGCTACATGTAATAATAATAATACTGCTTGTAATAATAATAATGCTACTGTAATAATAATGCTATAATAATAATGATACTTTTAATAATAATAATGCTACATGTAATAATAATAATTCTACTTGTAATAATAATAATGCTACTTGTAATAATAATAATGCTACTTGTAATAATAATAACGCTACTTGTAATAATAATAATGCTACTTGTAATAATAATGCTACTTACCTGTAATAACAATAATGCTACTTGTAATAATAATAATGCTACTTGTAATAATAATAATGCTACTTGTAATAATAATAATGCTACTTGTAATAATAATAATGCTACTTGTAATAATAATAATGCTACTTGTAATAATAATAATGCTACTTGTAATAATAATAATGCTACTTGTAATAATAATAATGCTACTTGTAATAATAATAATGCTACTTGTAATAATAATAATGCTACTTGTAATAATAATAATGCTACTTGTAATAATAATAATGCTACTTGTAATAATAATGCTACTTGTAATAATAATAATGCTACTTGTAATAATAATAATGCTACTTGTAATAATAATAATGCTACTTGTAATAATAATAATGCTACTTGTAATAATAATAATGCTACTTGTAATAATAATAATGCTACTTGTAATAATAATAATGCTACTTGTAATAATAATAATGCTACTGTGTAATAAACCTGTAATAATAATAATGCTACCTGTAATATTAATAATGCTACCTGTAATAATAATAATGCTACCTGTAATAATAATAATGTTACCTCTAATAAAAATAATGCTACTTGTAATAATAATAATACTTGCAATAATAATAATGCTACTTGTAATAATAATAATGCTACCTGTAATAATAATAATGCTACCTGTAATAATAATAATGCTACCTGTAATAATAATAATGCTACCTGTAATAATAATAATGCTACCTGTAATAATAATAATGCTACTTGTAATAATAATAATGCTACTTGTAATAATAATAATGCTACCTGTAATAATAATAATGCTACTTGTAATAATAATAATGCTACCTGTAATAATAATAATGCTACCTGTAATAATAATAATGCTACCTGTAATAATAATAATGCTACTTGTAATAATAATAATGCTACTTGTAATAATAATAATGCTACCTGTAATAATAATAATGCTACTTGTAATAATAATAATGCTACCTGTAATAATAATAATGCTACTTGTAATAATAATAATGCTACCTGTAATAATAATGCTACCTGTAATAATAATAATGCTACCTGTAATAATAATAATGCTACTTGTAATAATTATGCTACTTGTAATAATAATAATACTACCTGTAATAATAATGCTACCTCTAATAATAATAATGCTACCTGTAATAATAATGCTACCTGTAATAATAATAATGCTACCTGAAATAATAATAATGCTACTTGTAATAATTATGCTACTTGTAATAATAATAATCCTACCTGTAATAATAATGCTACTTGTAATAATAATGCTACTTGTAATAATAATAATGCTACTTGTAATAATAATAATGCTACCTGTAATAATAATAATGCTACTTGTAATAATAATAATGCTACCTGTAATAATAATAATGCTACCTGTAATAATAATGCTACTTGTAATAATAATAATGCTACCTGTAATAATAATAATGCTACTTGTAATAATAATAATGCTACTTGTAATAATAATAATGCTACCTGTAATAATAATAATGCTACTTGTAATAATAATAATGCTACTTGTAATAATAATAATGCTACTTGTAATAATAATAATGCTACTTGTAATAATAATAATGGTACTTGTAATAATAATAATGCTACTTGTAATAATAATAATGCTACTTGTAATAATAATAATGCTACTTGTAATAATAATAATGCTACTTGTAATAATGAAAATGATACCTGTAATAATATTAATGTTACTTGTAATAATAATGCTACTTGTAATAATAATAATTCTACCAGTAATAATAATAATGCTACCTTTAATAATAATGCTACTTGTAATAATAATAATGCTACCTGTAATAGTAATAATGCTACCTGTAATAATAATAATGCTACTTGTATTAATAAAAATGCTACCTGTAATAATAATGCTTCTTGTAATAATAATAATGCTACTTGTAATAGTAATAATGCTACCTGTAATAATAATAATGCTACCAGTATTAATAATAATGCTACCTGTAATAATAATAATGCTACTTGTATTATTAATAATGCTATTTGTAATAATAATAATGCTACTTGTAATAATAATAATGCTGCTTTTAACAATAATAATGCTACTTGTAATAATAATAATGCTACTTGTAATAATAATAATGATACCTGTAATAATAATGCTACCTGTAATAATAATAATGCTACTTGCAATAATAATAATGCTACTTGTAATAATAATAATGCTACTTGTAATAATAATAATTCTACCTGTAATAATAATAATGCTACCTGTAATAATAATAATGCTACTTGTAATAATAATAATGCTACTTGTAATAATAATAATGCTACCTGTAATAATAATAATTCTACTTGTAATAATAATAATGCTACTTGTAATAATAATAATTCTACCTGTAATAATAATAAAGCTTCTTGTAATAATAATAATGCTAACTGTAATAATAATAATGTTACCTTCAATAATAATAATGCTACTTGTAATAATAATAATGCTACCTGTAATAATAATAATGCTACCTGTAATAATAATAATGCTACTTGTAATAATAATAATGCTACTTGTAATAATAATAATGCTACTTGTAATAATAATAATGCTACTTGTAATAATAATAATGCTACTTGTAATAATAATAATGCTACCTGTAATAATAATAATGCTACTTGTAATAATAATGCTACTTGTAATAATAATAATGCTACTTGTAATAATAATAATGCTACTTGTAATAATAATAATGCTACCTGTAATAATAATAATGCTACTTGTAATAATAATAATGCTACTTGTAATAATAATAATGCTACTTGTAATAATAATAATGCTACTTGTAATAATAATAATGCTACTTGTAATAATAATAATGCTACTTGTAATAATAATAATGCTACTGTTATAATAATAATGCTACTTGTAATTATAATATTCCAAATTGTAATAATAATAATGCTACCTGTATTAATAATAATACTACCTGTGATAATAATAATGCTACTTGTAATAATAATAATGCTACTTGTGATAATAATAATGCTACATGTAATAATAATAATGCTTCTTGTAATAATAATAATGCTACTGTAATAATAATAATGCTAATAATAATAATGCTACTTGTAATAATAATAATGCTACTTGTAATTATAATAATGCTACTTGTAATAATAATAATGCTACCTAATAATGCTACTTCTAATAATAATAATGCTACTTGTAATAATAATAATAATGCTACCTGTAATAATAATAATGCTACTTGTAATAATAATAATGCTACTTGTAATAATAATGCTACTTGTAATAATAATAATGCTACTTGTAATAATAATAATGCTACTTGTAATAATAATAATGCTACTTGTAATAATAATAATGCTACCTGTAATAATAATAATGCTACCTGTAATAATAATAATGCTACCTGTAATAATAATAATGCTACTTGTAATAATAATAATGCTACTTGTAATAATAATAATGCTACCTGTAATAATAATAATGCTACCTGTAATAATAATAATGCTACTTGTAATAATAATAATGCTACCTGTAATAATAATAATGCTACTTGTAATAATAATAATGCTACCTGTAATCATAATAATGCTACTTGTAATAATAATAATGCTGCCTGTAATAATAATAATGCTACTTGTAAAAATAATAATGCTACTTGTAATAATAATAATGCTACTTGTAATAATAATAATGATACCTGTAATAATAATGCTACCTGTAATAATAATAATGCTACTTGCAATAATAATAATGCTACTTGTAATAATAATAATGCTACTTGTAATAATAATAATGCTACTTGTAATAATAATAATGCTACTTGTAATAATAATAATGCTACCTGTAATAATAATAATGCTACCTGTAATAATAATAATGCTACCTGTAATAATAATAATGCTACTTGCAATAATAATGCTACTTGTAATAATAATGCTACTTGTAATAATAATAATGCTACCTGTAATAATAATAATGCTACCTGTAATAATAATGATAATACTTGTAATAATAATAATGCTACTTGTAATAATAATAATGCTACCTGTAATAATAATAATGCTACTTGTAATAATAATAATGCTACTTGTAATAATAATAATGCTACCTGTAATAATAATAATGCTACTTGTAATAATAATAATGCTAACTGTAATAATAATGCTACTTGTAATAATAATAATGCTACCTGTAATAATATTAATGCTACCTGTAATTATAATGATAATACTTCTAATAATAATAATGCTACTCGTAATAATAATGCTACCTGTAATAATAATAATGCTACTTGTAATAATAATAATTCTACTTGTAATAATAATAATGCTACTTGTAATAATAATAATTCTAACTGTAATAATAATAATAATGCTACTTGTAATAATAATAATGCTACCTGTAATAATAATAATGCTACCTGTAATAATAATAATGCTACCTGTAATAATAATGCTACTTGTAATAATAATAATGCTACCTGTAATAATAATGCTACCTGTAATAATAATAATGCTACTTGTAATAATAATAATGCTACCTGTAATAATAATAATGCTACCTGTAATAATAATAATGCTACTTGTAATAATAATAATGCTACCTGTAATAATAATAATGCTACCTGTAATAATAATAATGCTACCTGTAATAATAATAATGCTACTTGTAATAATAATAATGCTACTTGTAATAATAATAATGCTACCTGTAATAATAATAATGCTACTTGTAATAATAATAATGCTACTTGTAATAATAATAATGCTACTTGTAATAATAATAATGCTTCCTTCAATAATAATAATGCTACTTGTAATAATAATAATGCTACTTGTAATAATAATAATGCTACCTGTAATAATAATGCTACTTGTAATAATAATAATGCTACTTGTAATAATAATAATGCTACTTGTAATAATAATAATGCTACTTGTAATAATAATAATGCTACTTGTAATAATAATAATGCTACCTGTAATAATAATAATACTACCTGTAATAATAATAATGCTACTTTTAATAACAATAATGCTACTTGTAATAATAATAATGCTACATGTAATAATAATAATGCTACTTGTAATAATAATAATGCTACTTGTAATAGTAATAATGCTACCTGTAATAATAATAATGCTACTTGTAATAATAATGCTACTTGTAATAATAATAATGCTACTTGTAATAATAATAATGCTACATGTAATAATAATAATGCTACTTGTAATAATAATAATGCTACTTGTAATAATAATAATGCTACCTGTAATAATAATAATGCTACCTGTAATAATAATAATGCTACCTGTAATAATAATAATGCTACTTGTAATAATAATAATGCTACTTGTAATAATAATGCTACTTGTAATAATAATAATGCTACCTGTAATAATAATAATGCTACCTGTAATAATAATAATGCTACTTGTAATAATAATAATGCTACTTGTAATAATAATAATGCTACATGTAATAATAATAATGCTACTTGTAATAATAATAATGCTACTTGTAATAATAATAATGCTACTTGTAATAATAATAATGCTAACTGTAATAATAATAATGCTACTTGTAATAATAATAATGCTACTTGTAATAATAATAATGCTACTTGTAATAATAATAATGCTACTTGTAATAATAATGCTACTTGTAATAATAATAATGCTACTTGTAATAATAATGCTACCTGTAATAATAATAATGCTACTTGTAATAATAATAATGCTACCTGTAATAATAATAATGCTACTTGTAATAATAATAATGCTACTTGTAATAATAATAATGCTACTAGTAATAATAATAATGCTACTTGTAATAATAATAATGCTACTTGTAATAATAATAATGCTACCTGTAATAATAATGCTACTTGTAATAATAATAATGCTACTGTAATAATAATAATGCTGTAATAATAACTACCTGTAACAATAATAATGCTACTTGTAATAATAATAATGCTACCTGTAATAATAATAATGCTACTTGAAATAATAATGCTACTTGTAATAATAATAGTGCTACTTGTAATAATAATAATGCTACTTGTAATAATAATAATGCTACCTGTAATAATAATACTGCTACTGTAATAATAATAATGCTACTTGTAATAATAATAATGCTACTAATAATGTACCTGTAATAATAATGCTACTTGTAATAATAATAATGCTACTTGTAATAATAATAGTGCTACTTGTAATAATAATAATGCTACCTGTAATAATAATAATGCTACTGTAATAATAATACCTGTAATAATAATACTCCGCTACTTGTAATAATAATAAATAATAATAATGCTACTTGTAATAATAATAATGCTACTTGTAATAATAATAATGCTACTTGTAATAATAATAATGCTACTTGTAATAATAATAATGCTACTTGTAATAATAATAATGCTACTTGTAATAATAATGCTACTTGTAATAATAATAATGCTACTTGTAATAATAATAATGCTACTTGTAATAATAATAATGCTACTTGTAATAATAATAATGCTACTTGTAATAATAATAATGCTACTTGTAATAATAATAATGCTACTTGTAATAATAATGCTACTTTAATAATAATAATGCTACTTGTAATAATAATAATGCTACCTGTAATAATAATAATGTTACCTGTACTAATATTAATGCTACTTGTAATAATAATAATGCTGCCTGTAATAATAATAATGCTACTTGTAATAATAATAATGCTACTTGTAATAATAATGTTACTTGTAATAATAATAATGCTACTTGTAATAATAATAATGCTACTTGTAATAATAATAATGTTACCTCTAATAATAATAATGATACCTGTAATAATAATAATGCTACTTGTAATAATAATAATGCTACTTGTAATAATGTAATAATAATAATGCTACTGTAATAATAATAATGCTACTTGTAATAATAATAATGCTACTTGTAATAATAATAATGCTACTTGTAATAATAATAATGCTATAATAATAATGCTACTTGTAATAATAATAATGCTACTTGTAATAATAATAATGCTACTTGTAATAATAATAATGCTACTTGTAATAATAATAATGCTACCTGTAATAATAATAATGCTACTTGTAATAATAATAATGCTACCTGTAATAATAATAATGCTACTTGTAATAATAATAATGCTACTTGTAATAATAATAATGCTACTTGTAATAATAATAATGCTACTTGTAATAATAATGCTACTTGTAATAATGCTACTTGTAATAATAATAATGCTACTTGTAATAATAATAATGCTAACTGTAATAATAATAATAATGCTACTTGTAATAGTAATAATGCTACCTGTAATAATAATAATGCTACTTGTAATAATAATAATGCTACCTGTAATAATAATAATGCTTCCTGTAATAATAATAATGCTACTTGTAATAATAATAATGCTACCTGTAATAATAATAATGCTACCTGTAACAATAATAATGCTACTTGAAATAATAATAATGCCACCTGTAATAATAATAATGCTAACTGTAATAATAATGCTACTTGTAATAATAATAATGCTACTTGTAATAATAATAATGCTACCTGTAATAATAATAATGCTACCTGTAATAATAATAATGCTACCTTTAATAATAATGCTACCTGTAATAATAATAATGCTACTTGTAATAACAATAATGCTACCTGTAATAATAATGCTACTTGTAATAAAAATAATGCTACCTGTAATAATAATAATGCTACCTGTAATAATAATACTAATGCTACTTGTAATAATAATTCTACCAGTAATAATAATAATGCTACCTTTAATAATAATGCTACTTGTAATAATAATAATGCTACCTGTAATAGCAATAATGCTACCTGTAATAATAATAACTTGTATAAATAATAATGCTACTTGTAATAATAATAATGCTACTTGTAATAATAATAATGCTACTTGTAATAATAATAATGCTACCTGTAATAATAATGCTACCTGTAATAATAATAATGCTACTTGTAATAATAATAATGCTACCTGTAATAATAATAATGCTACTTGTAATAATAATAATGCTACTTGTAATAATAATAATGCTACTTGTAATAATAATAACGCTACTTGTAATAATAATAATGCTAGTTGTAATAATAATAATGCTACCTGTAATAATAATAATGCTACTTGTAATAATAATAATGTTACTTGTAATAATAATAAAGCTATATGTAATAATAATAATACTGCTTGTAATAATAATGCTACTTGTAATAATAATGCTACTTGTAATAATAATAATGCTACTTGTAATAATAATAATGCTACTTGTAATAATAATAATGCTACCTGTAATAATAATAATGCTACCTGTAATAATAATAATGCTACTTGTAATAATAATAATGCTACTTGTAATAATAATGCTACTTGTAATAATAATAATGCTACCTGTAATAATAATAATGCTACTTGTAATAATAATAATGCTACATGTAATAATAATAATGCTACTTGTAATAATAATAATGCTACTTGTAATAATAATAATGCTACTTGTAATAATAATAATGCTACTTGTAATAATAATAATGCTACTTGTAATAATAATAATGCTACTTGTAATAATAATAATGCTACCTGTAATAATAATAATGCTACTTGTAATAATAATAATGCTACCTGTAATAATAATAATGCTACTTGTAATAATAATAATGCTACTTGTAATAATAATAATGCTACCTGTAATAATAATAATGCTACTTGTAATAATAATAATGCTACCTGTAATAATAATAATGCTACCTGTAATAATAATAATGCTACTTGTAATAATAATAATGCTACTTGTAATAATAATAATGCTACATGTAATAATAATAATGCTACTTGTAATAATAATAATGCTACTTGTAATAATAATAATGCTACCTGTAATAATAATAATGCTACCTGTAATAATAATAATGCTACCTGTAATAATAATAATGCTACCTGTAATAATAATAATGCTACTTGTAATAATAATAATGCTACTTGTAATAATAATAATGCTACCTGTAATAATAATAATGCTACCTGTAATAATAATAATGCTACTTGTAATAATAATAATGCTACTTGTAATAATAATAATGCTAACTGTAATAATAATAATGCTACTTGTAATAATAATAATGCTACCTGTAATAATAATAATGCTACTTGTAATAATAATAATGCTACTTGTAATAATAATAATGCTACCTGTAATAATAATAATGCTACTTGTAATAATAATAATGCTACCTGTAATAATAATAATGCTACTTGTAATAATAATAATGCTACTTGTAATAATAATAATGCTACTTGTAATAATAATAATAATGCTACTTGTAATAATAATAATGCTACTTGTAATAATAATAATGCTACTTGTAATAATAATGCTACTTGTAATAATAATAATGCTACTTGTAATAATAATAATGCTACTTGTAATAATAATAATGCTACTTGTAATAATAATAATAATGCTACTTGTAATAATAATGCTACTTGTAATAATAATAATGCTACTTGTAATAATAATAATGCTACTTGTAATAATAATGCTACTTGTAATAATAATAATGCTACTTGTAATAATAATAATGCTACTTGTAATAATAATAATGCTACTTGTAATAATAATAATGCTACTTGTAATAATAATAATGCTACTTGTAATAATAATAATGCTACCTGTAATAATAATAATGCTACCTGTAATAATAATAATGCTACTTGTAATAATAATAATGCTACTTGTAATAATAATAATGCTACTTGTAATAATAATAATGCTACTTGTAATAATAATAATGCTACTTGTAATAATAATAATGCTACCTGTAATAATAATAATGCTAACTGTAATAATAATAATGCTACTTGTAGTAATAATAATGCTACTTGTAATAATAATAATCCTACTTGTAATAATAATTCTACTTGTAATAATAATGCTACCTGTAATAATAATAATGCTACTTGTAATAATAATAATGCTACTTGTAATAATAATAATGCTACTTGTAATAATAATAATGCTAACTGTAATAATAATAATAATGCTACTTGTAATAGTAATAATGCTACCTGTAATAATAATGATGCTACTTGTAATAATAATAATCCTACCTGTAATAATAATAATGCTACCTGTAATAATAATAATGCTACTTTTAGTAATAATGCTACCTGTAATAATAATAGTGCTACTTGTAATAATAATAATGCTACCTGTAATAATAATAATGCTACTTGTAATAAAATTGCTACTTGTAATAATAATAATGCTACTTGTAATAATAATGCTACTTGTAATAATAATAATGCTACTTGTAATAATTATAATGATGATACCTGTAATAATAATAATGATACTTGTAAAAATAATAATGCTACTTGTAATAATAATGCTACTTGTAATAGTAATGCTACCTGTAATAATAATAATGCTACTGTTATAATAATAATGCTACTTGTAATAATAATAATGCTACTTGTAATAATAATAATGCTACTTGTAATAATAATAATGCTTCTTGTAATAATAATAATGCTACTTGTAATAATAATAATGCTACCTATAATAATAATAATAATACCTATAGTAATAATAATGCTACTTGTAATAATAATAATGCTACTTGTAATAATAATAATGCTACATGTAATAATATTAATAATGTTACTTGTAATAATAATAATGCTACTTGTAATAATAATAATGCTACCTGTAATAATAATAATGCTACTTGTAATAATAATAATGCTACTTGTAATAATAATAATGCTACTTATAATAATAATGCTACTTGTAATAATAATAATGCTACCTGTAATAATAATAATGCTTCCTGTAATAATAATAATGCTACTTGTAATAATAATAATGCTACCTGTAATAATAATAATGCTACTTGTAATAATAATAATGCTACCTGTAATAATAATAATGCTACCTATCATAATAATAATACTAATAATAATACTACCTGTAATAATAATAATGCTACCTGTAATAATAATAATCCTACTTGTAATAATTATAATGCTACCTGTAATAATAATAATGCTACCTGTAATAATAATAATGCTACCTGTAATAATAATAATGCTACCTGTAATAATAATAATGCTACTTGTAATAATAATAATGCTACCTGTAATAATAATAATGCTACTTGTAATAATAATAATGCTACCTGTAATAATAATAATGCTACCTGTAATAATAATAATGCTACCTGTAATAATAATAATGCTACCTGTAATAATAATAATCCTACTTGTAATAATTATAATGCTACCTGTAATAATAATAATGCTACCTGTAATAATAATAATGCTACTTGTAATAATAATAATGCTACCTGTAATAATGCTACCTGTAATAATAATGCTACTTGTAATAATAATAATGCTACCTGTAATAATAATGCTACCTGTAATAATAATAATGCTACCTGTAATAATAATAATGCTACTTGTAATAATAATGCTACCTGTAATAATAATAATGCTACTTGTAATAATAATAATGCTACATGTAATAATAATAATGCTACTTGTAATAATAATAATGCTACTTGTAATAATAATAATGCTACTTGTAATAATAATAATGCTACTTGTAATAATAATAATGCTACTTGTAATAATAATAATGCTACTTGTAATAATAATAATGCTACTTGTAATAATAATAATGCTACTTGTAATAATAATAATGCTACTTGTAATAATAATAATGCTACTTGTAATAATAATGCTACCTGTAATAATAATAATGCTACTTGTAATAATAATAATGCTACCTGTAATAATAATAATGCTACCTGTAATAATAATAATGCTACTTGTAATAATAATAATGCTACTTGTAATAATAATAATGCTACCTGTAATAATAATAATGCTACTTGTAATAATAATGCTACTTGTAATAATAATAATGCTACTTGTAATAATAATAATGCTACCTGTAATAATAATAATGCTACCTGTAATAATAATAATGCTACTTGTAATAATAATAATGCTACTTGTAATAATAATAATGCTACTTGTAATAATAATAATGCTACCTGTAATAATAATAATGCTACTTGTAATAATAATAATGCTACCTGTAATAATAATAATGCTACCTGTAATAATAATAATGCTACCTGTAATAATAATAATGCTACCTGTAATAATAATAATGCTACTTGTAATAATAATAATGCTACCTGTAATAATAATAATGCTACCTGTAATAATAATAATGCTACCTGTAATAATAATAATGCTACTTGTAATAATAATGCTACCTGTAATAATAATAATGCTACTTGTAATAATAATAATGCTACTTGTAATAATAATAATGCTACTTGTAATAATAATGCTACTTGTAATAATAATAATGCTACTTGTAATAATAATAATGCTACCTGTAATAATAATAATGCTACCTGTAATAATAATAATGCTACTTGTAATAATAATAATGCTACTTGTAATAATAATAATGCTACCTGTAATAATAATAATAATAATAATGCTACCTGTATGCTACATGTAATAATAATGCTACTTGTAATAATAACAATGCTACTTGTAATAATAATAATGCTACTTGTAATAATAATAATGCTACTTGTAATAATAATAATGCTACCTGTAATAATAATAATGCTACTTGTAATAATAATAATGCTACTTGTAATAATAATAATGCTACTTGTAATAATAATAATGCTACCTGTAATAATGCTACCTGTAATAATAATGCTACCTGTAATAATAATAATGCTACTTGTAATAATAATAATGCAACCTGTAATAATAATGCTTCTTGCAATAATAATAATGCTACTTGTAATAATAATAATGCTACTTGTAATAATAATAATGCTACTTGTAATTATAATAATGCTACTTGTAATAATAATAATGCTACCTGTAATAATAATAATGTTACCTCTAATAATAATAATAATACTTGTAATAATAATTATACTGCCTGTAATAATAATAATGCTACTTGTAATATTAATAATGCTACTTGTAATAATAATAATGCTACTTGTAATAATAATAATGCTACCTGTAATAATAATAATACTACCTGTAATAATAATAATGCTACTTGTAATAATAATAATAATGCTACTTGTAATAATAATAATGCTACATGTAATAATAATAATGCTACTTGTAATAATAATAATGCTACTTGTAATAATAATAATGCTACCTGTAATAATAATAATGCTACCTGTAATAATAATAATGCTACCTGTAATAATAATAATGCTACTTGTAATAATAATAATGCTACTTGTAATAATAATAATGCTACCTGTAATAATAATAATGCTACTTGTAATAATAATAATGCTACTTGTAATAATAATAATGCTACTTGTAATAATAATAATGCTACTTGTAATAATAATAATGCTACTTGTAATAATAATAATGCTACTTGTAATAATAATAATGCTACCTGTAATAATAATAATGCTACTTGTAATAATAATAATGCTATGTGTAATAATAATAATGCTACCTGTAATAATAATAATGCTACTTGTAATAATAATAATGCTACTTGTAATAATAATAATGCTACTTGTAATAATAATAATGCTACTTGTAATAATAATAATGCTACTTGTAATAATAATAATGCTACTTGTAATAATAATAATGCTACTTGTAATAATAATAATGCTACTTGTTATAATAATGCTACTAGTAATAACAATAATGCTACTTGTAATAATAATAATGATACCTGTAATAATAATGCTACTAGTAATAACAATAATGCTACTTGTAATAATAATAATGCTACTTGCAATAATAATAATGCTACATGTATTAATAATAATTCTACTTGTAATATTAATAATGCTATTGTAATAATAATAATGCTACTTGTAATAATAATAATGCTACTTGCAATAATAATAATGCTACTTGTATTAATAATAATGTTATTTGTAATAATAATAATGATACTTGTAGTAATAATTATGCTACTTGTAACATTAATAATGCTACTTGTAATAATAATAATGCTACTTGTAATAATAATAATGATACCTGTAATAATAATGCTACCTGTAATAATAATAATGCTACTTGCAATAATAATAATAATAATGATGATACCTGTAATAATAATAATGCTACTTGTAAAAATAATAATGCTACTTGTAATAATAATAATGCTACTTGTAATAGTAATGCAATAATAATAATGCTACTTGTAATAATAATAATGCTACTTGTAATAATAATAATGCTACTTGTAATAATAATAATGCTACTTGTAATAATAATAATGCTACCTGTAATAATAATAATGCTACTTGTAATAATAATAATGCTACTTGTAATAATAATAATGCTTCTTGTAATAATAATAATGCTACTTGTAATAATAATAATGCTACTTGTAATAATAATAATGCTACTTGTAATAATAATAATGCTACTTGTAATAATAATAATGCTACTGTAATAATAATAATGCTACCTGTATTAATAATAATACTACCTGTGATAATAATAATGCTACTTGTAATAATAATAATGCTACTTGTAATAATAATAATGCTACATGTAATAATAATAATGCTTCTTGTAATAATAATGCTACTTGTAATAATAATGCTACTTGTAATAATAATAATGCTACTTGTAATAATAATAATGCTACCTGTAATAATAATAATGCTACCTGTAATAATAATAATGCTACGTGTAATAATAATAATGCTACTTGTAATAATAATAATGCTACCTGTAATAATAATAATGCTACCTGTAATAATAATAATGCTACTTGTAATAATAATAATGCTACTTGTAATAATAATAATGCTACCTGTAATAATAATAATGCTACTTGTAATAATAATAATGCTACTTGTAATAATAATAATGCTACTTGTAATAATAATAATGCTACCTGTAATAATAATGCTACTTGTAATAATAATAATGCTACCTGTAATAATAATAATGCTACCTGTAATAATAATAATGCTACCTGTAATTATAATGATAATACTTCTAATAATAATAATGCTACTTGTAATAATAATAATGCTACCTGTAATAATAATAATGCTACTTGTAATAATAATAATGCTTCTTGTAATAATAATAATGCTACTTGTAATAATAATAATGCTACTTGTAATAATAATGCTACTTGTAATAATAATAATGCTACTTGCAATAATAATAATGCTACTTGTAATAATAATGCTACTTGTAATAATAATAATGCTACTTGTAATAATAATAATGCTACCTGTAATAATAATAATGCTACTTGTAATAATAATAATGCTACTTGTAATAATAATAATGCTACTTGTAATAATAATAATGCTACTTGTAATAATAATAATGCTAACTGTAATAATAATAATGCTACTTGTAATAATAATAATGCTACTTGTAATAATAATAATGCTACTTGTAATAATAATAATGCTACTTGAAATAATAATAATGCTACTTGTAATAATAATAATGCTACTTGTAATAATAATGCTACTTGTAATAATAATAATGCTACCTGTAATAATAATAATGCTACTTGTAGTAATAATGCTACCTGTAATAATAATAATGCTAACTGTAATAATAATAATGCTACTTGTAGTAATAATAATGCTACTTGTAATAATAATAATGCTACTTGTAATAATAATAATGCTACCTGTAATAATAATGCTACCTGTAATAATAATAATGCTACTTGTAATAATAATAATGCTACTTGTAATAATAATAATGCTACCTATAATAATAATAATACTACCTGTAATAATAATAATGCTACTTGTGATAATAATAATGCTACTTGTAATAATAATAATGCTATAATGCTGTAATAATAATAATGCTACTTGTAATAATAATAATGCTACTTGTAATAATAATAATGCTACCTGTAATAATAATAATGCTACTTGTAATAATAATAATGCTACTTGTAATAATAATAATGCTACTTGTAATAATAATAATGCTACTTGTAATAATAATAATGCTACTTGTAATAATAATAATGCTACTTGTAATAATAATAATGCTACTTGTAATAATAATAATGCTACCTGTAATAATAATAATGCTACTTGTAATAATAATAATGCTACTTGTAATAATAATAATGCTACCTGTAATAATAATAATGCTACCTGTAATAATAATAATGCTACTTGTAAAAATAATAATGCTACTTGTAATAATAATAATGCTACTTGTAATAATAATGCTACCTGTAATAATAATGCTACTTGTAATAATAATAATGCTACCTGTAATAATAATAATGCTACTTGTAATAATAATGCTACCTGTAATAATAATGCTACATGTAATAATAATAATGCTACTTGTAATAATAATAATGCTACTTGTAATAATAATAATGCTACTTGTAATAATAATAATGCTACTTGTAATAATAATAATGCTACCTGAAATAATAATAATGCTACTTGTAATAATAATAATGCTACTTGTAATAATAATAATGCTACTTGTAATAATAATAATGCTACTTGTGATAATAATGCTACTTGTAATAGTAATAATGCTACTTGCAATAATAATAATGCTACTTGTATTAATAATAATGCTATTTGTAATAATAATAATGCTACTTGTAATAATAATAATGCTACTTGTAATAATAATGCTACTTGTAATAATAATAATGCTACTTGTAATAATAATAATGCTACCTGTAATAATAATGATAATACTTGTAATAATAATAATGCTACTTGTAATAATAATAATGCTACCTGTAATAATAATAATGCTACTTGTAATAATAATAATGCTACTTGTAATAATAATAATGCTACTTGTAATAATAATAATGCTACTTGTAATAATAATAATGCTACTTGTAATAATAATAATGCTACTTGTAATAATAATAATGCTACTTGTAATAATAATAATGCTACTTGTAATAATAATAATGCTACTTGTAATAATAATAATGCTACCTGTAATAACAATAATGCTACTTGTAATAATAATAATGCTACTTTTAATAATAATAATGCTGCTTGTAATAATCATAGAACCTGTAATAATAATAATGCTACCTGTAATAATAATAATGCTACTTGTAATAATAATAGTGCTACTTGTAATAATAATAATGCTACTTGTAATAATAATGCTACTTGTAATAATAATAATGCTGCCTGTAATAATAATAATGATACCTGAAATAATAATGCTACTAGCAATAATAATAATGCTACTTGTAATAATAATGATGATACCTGTAATAATAATGCTACTTGTGATAATAATGCTACTTGTAATAGTAATAATGCTACTTGCAATAATAATAATGCTACTTGTATTAATAATAATGCTATTTGTAATAATAATAATGCTACTTGTAGTAATAATAATGCTGCTTGTAACAATAATAATGCTACTTGTAATAATAATAATGCTACTTGTAATAATAATAATGCTACTTGTAATAATAATAATGCTACTTGTAATAATAATAATGCTACTTGTAATAATAATAATGCTACCTGTAATAATAATGCTACCTGTAATAATAATAATGCTACTTGTAATAATAATAATAATGCTACTTGTAATAATAATAATGCTACTTGTAATAATAATAATGCTACCTGTAATAATAATAATGCTACTTGTAATAATAATAATGCTACTTGTAATAATAATAATGCTACTTGTAATAATAATAATGCTACTTGTAATAATAATAATGCTACTTGTAATAATAATAATGCTACCTGTAATAATAATAATGCTACTTGTAATAATAATAATGCTACTTGTAATAATAATAAAGCTACATGTAATAATAAAAATGCTAATGCTACTGTAATAACAATAATGCTACTTGTAATAATAATAATGCTACATGTAATAATAATAATGCTACTTGTAATAATAATAATGCTACCTGTAATAATAATAATGCTACTTGCAATAATAATAATGCTACCTGTAATAATAAAAATGCTACCTGTAAAAATAATAACGCTACTTGTAATAATAATGCTACCTGTAATAATAATAATGCTACCTGTAATAATAATGCTTCTTGTAATAATAATAATGCTACTTGTAATAATGCTACCTGTAATAATAATAATGCTACCTGTAATAATAATAATGCTACCTGTAATAATAATAATGCTACTTGTAATAATAATAATGCTACCTGTAATAATAATAATGCTACCTGTAATAATAATAATGCTTCATATAATAATAATAATGTTACCTGTAACAATAATAATGCTACTTGTAATAATAATAATGCTACCTGTAATAATAATAATGCTACCTGTAATAATAATAATGCTACCTGTAATAATAATAATGCTACTTGTAATAATAATAATGCTACCTGTAATAATAATAATGCTACCTGTAATAATAATAATGCTACCTGTAATAATAATAATGCTACCTGTAATAATAATAATGCTACCTGTAATAATAATAATGCTACCTGTAATAATAATAATGCTACTTGTAATAATAATAATGCTACCTGTAATAATAATAATGCTACCTGTAATAATAATAATACTACCTGTAATAATAATAATGCTACTTGTAATAATAATAATGCTACATGTAATAATAATGCTACTTGTAATAATAATAATGCTACTTGTAATAATAATAATGCTACTTGTAATAATAATAATGCTACTTGTAATAATAATAATGCTACTTGTAATAATAATAATGCTACCTGTAATAATAATAATGCTACTTGTAATAATAATAATGCTACTTGTAATAATAATAATGCTACTTGTAATAATAATGCTACCTGTAATAATAATAATGCTACTTGTAATAATAATAATGCTACTTGTAATAATAATAATGCTACTTGTAATAATAATAATGCTACTTGTAATAATAATGATACCTGTAATAATAATAATGCTACTTGTAATAATAATAATGCTACTTGTAATAATAATAATGCTACTTGTAATAATAATAATGCTACTTGTAATAATAATAATGCTACTTGTAATAATAATGCTACTTGTAATAATAATAATGCTACTTGTAATAATAATAATGCTACTTGTAATAATAATAATGCTACCTGTAATAATAATAATGCTACTTGTAATAATAATAATGCTACCTGTAATAATAATAACTACCTGTAATAATAATAATGCAACTTGTAATAATAATAATAATGCTACTTGTAATAATAATAATGCAACTTGTAAAATTAATGCTACTTGTAATAATAATAATGCTACCTGTAATAATAATGATGCTACTTCTAATAATAATGCTACTTATAATAATAATAATGCTACTTGTAATAATAATAATGCTACCTGTAATAATAATAATGCTACCTGTAATAATAATAATGCTACCTGATAATAATAATGCTACTTGTAATAATAATGCTACTTGTAATAATAATAATGCTACTTGTAATAATAATAATGCTACCTGTAATAATAATGCTGCTTGTAATAATAATGCTACTTGTAATAATAATAATGCTACTTGTAATAATAATGCTACTTGTAATAATAATAATGCTACTTGTAATAATAATAATGCTACTTGTAATAATAATGCTACTTGTAATAATAATAATGCTACTTGTAATAATAATGCTACTTGTAATAATAATAATGCTACTTGTAATAATAATAATGCTACCTGTAATAATAATAATGTTACCTCTAATAATAATAATGATACTTGTAATAATAATAATGCTGCCTGTAATAATAATAATGCTACTTGTAATAATAATAATGCTGCTTGTAATAATAATAATGCTACTTGTAATAATAATAATGCTACCTGTAATAATAATAATACTACCTGTAATAATAATAATGCTACTTTTAATAACAATAATGCTACTTGTAATAATAATAATGCTACTTGTAATAATAATAATGCTACTTGTAATAATAATAATGCTACTTGTAATAATAATAATGATACCTGTAATAATAATAATGCTACTTGTAAAAATAATAATGCTACTTGTAATAATAATAATGCTACTTGTAATAGTAATAATGCTACCTGTAATAATAATAATGCTACTTGTAATAATAATAATGCTTCTTGTAATAATAATAATGCTACTTGTAATAATAATAATGCTAAATGTAATAATAATAATGCTACCTGTAATAATAATAATGTTACTTGTAATAATAATACTACCTGTAATAATAATAATGCTACCTGTAATAATAATAACGCTACCTGCAATAATAATAATGCTACTTGTAATAATAATAATGCTACTTGTAACAATAATAATGCTACTTGTAATAATCATAATGCTACTTGTAATAATAATAATGCTACTTGTAATAATAATAATGCTACCTGTAATAATAATAATGCTACTTGTAATAATAATAATGCTACTTGTAATAATAATAATGCTACTTGTAATAATAATAATGCTACCTGTAATAATGCTACTTGTAATAATAATAATGCTACTTGTAATAATAATGCTACTTGTAATAATAATGCTACCTGTAATAATAATAATGCTACTTGTAATAATAATAATGCTACTTGTAATAATAATAATGCTACTTGTAATAATAATAATGCTACTTGTAATAATAATAATGCTACTTGTAATAATAATGCTACTTGTAATAATAATAATGCTACTTGTAATAATAATGCTACTTGTAATAATAATAATGCTACTTGTAATAATAATAATGCTACTTGTAATAATAATAATGCTACTTGTAATAATAATAATGCTACCTGTAATAATAATAATGCTACTTGTAATAATAATAATGCTACTTGTAATAATAATAATGCTACTTGTAATAATAATAATGCTACTTGTAATAATAATAATGCTACCTGTAATAATAATAATGCTACTTGTAATAATAATAATGCTACTTGTAATAATAATAATGCTACTTGTAATAATAATAATGCTACTTGTAATAATAATAATGCTACCTGTAATAATAATAATGCTACCTGTAATAATAATAATGCTACCTGTAATAATAATAATGCTACTTGTAATAATAATAATGCTACTTGTAATAATAATAATGCTACTTGTAAAAATAATAATGCTGCATGTAATAATAATAATGCTACTTGTAATAATAATAATGCTACTTGTAATAATAATAATGCTACTTGTAATAATAATAATGCTACTTGTAATAATAATAATGCTACCTGTAATAATAATAATGCTAATTGTAATAATAATTATGCTACTTGTAATAATAATAATGCTACCTGTAATAATAATAATGCTACTTGTAATAATAATAATGCTAACTGTAATAATAATAATGCTACTTGTAATAATAATAATGCTACTTGTAATAATAATAATGCTACTTGTAATAATAATAATGCTACTTGTAATAATAATAATGCTACTTGTAATAATAATAATGCTACCTGTAATAATAATAATGCTACTTGTAATAATAATAATGCTACTTGTAATAATAATAATGCTACCTGTAATAATAATAATGCTACTTGTAATAATAATAATGCTACTTGTAATAATAATAATGCTACTTGTAATAATAATAATGCTACCTGTAATAATAATAATGCTACTTGTAATAATAATAATGCTACTTGTAATAATAATAATGCTACTTGTAATAATAATAATGCTACTGTAATAATAATAATGCTACTTGTAATAATAATAATGCTACTTGTAATAATAATAATGCTACTTGTAATAATAATAATGCTACCTGTAATAATAATAATGCTACTTGTAATAATAATAATGCTACTTGTAATAATAATAATGCTACCTGTAATAATAATAATGCTACTTGTAATAATAATAATGCTACATGTAATAATAATGCTACTTTAATAATAATAATGCTACTTGTAATAATAATAATGCTACTTGTAATAATAATAATGCTACCTGTAATAATAATAATGCTACTTGTAATAATAATAATGCTACTTGTAATAATAATAATGCTACTTGTAATAATAATAATGCTACCTGTAATAATAATAATGCTACTTGTAATAATAATAATGCTACTTGTAATAATAATAATGCTACTTGTAATAATAATAATGCTACTTGTAATAATAATAATGCTACCTGTAATAATGATACTTGTAATAATAATAATGCTACTTGTAATAATAATAATGCTACTTGTAATAATAATATGCTATAATAATAATGCTACTAGTAATAATAATAATGCTACTTGTAATAATAATAATGCTACTTGTAATAATAATAATGCTACTTGTAATAATAATAATGCTACCTGTAATAATAATGCTACCTGTAATAATAATAATGCTACTTGTAATAATAATAATGCTACCTGTAATAATAATAATGCTACTTGTAATAATAATAATGCTACTTGTAATAATAATAATGCTACATGTAATAATGCTACTTATAATAATAATAATAATGCTACTTGTAATAATAATAATGCTACTTGTAATAATAATAATGCTACTTGTAATAATAATAATGCTACCTGTAATAATAATAATGCTACTTGTAATAATAATAATGCTACTTGTAATAATAATAATGCTACTTGTAATAATAATAATGCTACTGTAATAATAATGTATGCTATAATAATATTGCTACCTGTAATAATAATAGTGCTACCTGTAATAATAATAATGCAACTTGTAATAATAATAATAATGCTACCTGTAATAATAATAATGATACTTGTAATAATAATAATGCTACCTGTAATAATAATAATGCTACCTGTAATAATAATGCTACTAGTAATAACAATAATGCTACTTGTAATAATAATAATGCTACTTGTAATAATAATAATGCTACCTGTAATAATAATAATGCTACTTGTAATAATAATAATGCTACTTTTAATAATAATAATGCTACTTGTAATAATAATAATGCTACTTGTAATAATAATAATGCTACCTTGTGTAATAATAATGTTGTAATAATAATGCTACTTGTAATAATAATAATGCTACTTGTAATAATAATAATGCTACCTATAATAATAATAATACTACCTGTAATAATAATAATGCTACTTGTAATAATAATAATGCTGCTTGTAATAATAATAATGCTACATGTAATAATAATAAAAATGTTACTTGTAATAATAATAATGCTACTTGTAATAATAATAATGCTACCTATAATAATAATAATGCTACTTGTAATAATAATAATGCTACTTGTAATAATAATAATGCTACTTGTAATTATAATATTCCAAATTGTAATAATAATAATGCTACCTGTATTAATAATAATACTACCTGTGATAATAATAATGCTACTTGTAATAATAATAATGCTACTTGTAATAATAATAATGCTACATGTAATAATAATAATGCTTCTTGTAATAATAATAATGCTACCTGTAATAATAATAATGCTACTTGTAATAATAATAATGCTACTTGTAATAATAATAATGCTACTTGTAATAATAATAATGCTACTTGTAATAATAATAATGCTACCTGTAATAATAATAATGCTACCTGTAATAATAATAATGCTACTTGTAATAATAATAATGCTACTTGTAATAATAATAATGCTACTTGTAATAATAATAATGCTACCTGTAATAATAATAATGCTACTTGTAATAATAATAATGCTACTTGTAATAATAATAATGCTACTTGTAATAATAATAATGCTACTTGTAATAATAATAATGCTACCTGTAATAATAATAATGCTACTTGTAATAATAATAATGCTACTTGTAATAGTAATAATGCTACCTGTAATAATAATGATGCTACTTGTAATAATAATAATCCTACCTGTAATAATAATAATGCTACCTGTAATAATAATAATGCTACTTTTAGTAATAATGCTACCTGTAATAATAATAGTGCTACTTGTAATAATAATAATGCTACTTGTAGTAACAATAATGCTACTTGTAATAATAATGCTACTTGTAATAATAATAATGCTACCTGTAATAATAATAATGCTACCTGTAATAATAATAATGCTACTTGTAATAATAATAATGCTACTTGTAATAATAATGCTACTTGTAATAATAATAATGCTACTTGTAATAATAATAATGCTACTTGTAATAATAATAATGCTACATGTAATAATAATGATGCTACTTGTAATAATAATAATACTACTTGTAATAATAATAATGCTTCTGGTATTAATAATAATGCTACTTGTAATAATAATGCTACCTCTAATAATAATAATGCTACTTGTAATAATAATAATGCTACCTGTAATAATAATAATGCTACCTGTAATAATAATAATGTTACCTGTAATAATAATAATGCTACTTGTAATAATAATAATGCTACCTGTAATAATAATAATGCTACTTGTAATAATAATAATGCTACTTGTAATAATAATAATGCTACCTGTAATAATAATAATGCTACCTGTAATAATAATAATGCTACTAGTAATAATAATAATGCTACTTGTAATAATAATAATGCTACTTGTAATAATAATAATGTTACTTGCAATAATAATAATGCTACCTGTAATAATAATATTGCTACCTGTAATAATAATAATGCTACCTGTAATAATAATAATGCTACCTGTAATAATAATAATGCTACTTGTAATAATAATAATGCTACTTGTAATAATAATAATGCTACTTGTAATAATAATGCTACCTGTAATAATAATAATGCTACCTGTAATAATAATAATACTAACTGTAATAATAATAATGCTACTTGTAATAATAATAATGCTACATGTAATAATAATGCTACTTGTAATAATAATAATGCTACTTGTAATAATAATAATGCTACCTGTAATAATAATAATGCTACTTGTAATAATAATAATGCTACTTGTAATAATAATAATGCTACCTGTAATAATAATAATGCTACTTGTAATAATAATAATGCTACCTGTAATAATAATAATGCTACCTGTAATAATAATAATGCTACTTGTAATAATAATGCTACCTGTAATAATAATAATGCTACCTGTAATAATAATAATGCTACCTGTAATAATAATAATGCTTCCTGTAATAATAATAATGCTACCTGTAATAGTAATAATGCTACTTGTTATAATAATAATGCTACCTGTAATAATAATAATGCTACTTGTAATAATAATGCTACCTGTAATA
The DNA here is from genome assembly GCF_038502225.1 of Cherax quadricarinatus. NCBI lineage: Eukaryota > Metazoa > Arthropoda > Malacostraca > Decapoda > Parastacidae > Cherax > Cherax quadricarinatus. Next base: position 32,255,977 of record NC_091335.1, read on the forward strand.
ATAAAAATTCTACCTGTAATAATAATATTGCTACCTGTAATAATAATAATGCTACCTGTAATAATAATAATGCTACTTGTAATAATAATAATGCTACCTGTAATAATAATAATGCTACTTGTAATAATAATAATGCTACCTGTAATAATAATAATGCTACCTGTAATAATAATATTGCTACCTGTAATAATAATAATGCTACCTGTAATAATAATAATGCTACTTGTAATAATAATAATGCTACCTGTAATAATAATAATGCTACTTGTAATAATAATAATGCTACCTGTAATAATAATAATGCTACCTGTAATAATAATGCTACCTGTAATAATAATAATGCTACCTGTAATAATAATAATGCTACCTGTAATAATAATGCTACTTGTAATAATAATAATGCTACCTGTAATAATAATAATGCTACCTGTAATAATAATGCTACCTGTAATAATAATAATGCTACTTGTAATAATAATAATGCTACTTGTAATAATAATGCTACTTGTAATAATAATAATGCTACTTGTAATAATAATAATGCTACTTGTAATAATAATGCTACTTGTAATAATAATAATGCTACTTGTAATAATAATAATAATAATAATACTTGTAATAATAATGCTACCTGTAATAATAATGCTACTTGTAATAATAATAATGCTACCTGTAATAATAATAATGCTACTTGTAATAATAATAATGCTACTTGTAATAATAATGCTACTTGTAATAATAATAATGCTACTTGTAATAATAATAATGCTACTTGTAATAATAATAATGCTACTTGTAATAATAATAATGCTACCTGTAATAATAATAATGCTACTTGTAATAATAATAATGCTACTTGTAATAATAATAATGCTACTTGTAATAATAATAATGCTACTTGTAATAATAATGCTACTTGTAATAATAATGCTACTTGTAATAATAATAATGCTACTTGTAATAATAATGCTACTTGTAATAATAATAATGCTACTTGTAATAATAATAATGCTACCTGTAATAATAATAATGCTACTTGTAATAATAATAATGCTACTTGTAATAATAATGCTACTTGTAATAATAATAATGCTACTTGTAATAATAATAATGCTACTTGTAATAATAATAATGCTACTTGTAATAATAATAATGCTACCTGTAATAATAATAATGCTACGTGTAATAATAATAATGCTACTTGTAATAATAATAATGCTACTTGTAATAATAATGCTACCTGTAATAATAATAATGCTACCTGTAATAATAATGATGCTACTTGTAATAATAATGCTACTTATAATAATAATAATGCTACCTGTAATAATAATAATGCTACTTGTAATAACAATAATGCTACCTGTAATAATAATGCTACCTGTAATAATAATAATGCTACTTGAAATAATAATAATGCTAATAATAATAATAATAATAATGCTACCTGTAATAATAATAATGCTACTTGTAATAATAATAATGCTACCTGTAATAATAATAATGCTACTTGTAATAATAATGCTACCTGTAATAATAATAATGCTACCTGTAATAATAATAATGCTACCTGTAATAATAATAATGCTACCTGTAATAATAATAATGCTACTTGTAATAATAATGCTACCTGTAATAATAATAATGCTACTTGTAATAATAATAATGCTACCTGTAATAATAATAATGCTACCTGTAATAATAATAATGCTACCTGTAATAATAATAATGCTACCTGTAATAATAATAATGCTACTTGTAATAATAATAATGCTACCTGTAATAATAATAATGCTACCTGTAATAATAATAATGCTACTTGTAATAATAATAATGCTACCTGTAATAATAATAATGCTACCTGTAATAATAATAATGCTACCTGTAATAATAATAATGCTACCTGTAATAATAATAATGCTACCTGTAATAATAATGCTACCTGTAATAATAATAATGCTACTTGTAATAATAATAATGCTACTTGTAATAATAATAATGCTACTTGTAATAATAATAATGCTACTTGTAATAATAATAATGCTACTTGTAATAATAATGCTACTTGTAATAATAATAATGCTACTTGTAATAATAATAATGCTACTTGTAATAATAATAATGCTACTTGTAATAATAATAATGCTACTTGTAATAATAATGCTACCTGTAATAATAATAATGCTACCTGTAATAATAATAATGCTACTTGTAATAATAATAATGCTACTTGTAATAATAATAATGCTACTTGTAATAATAATAATGCTACTTGTAATAATAATAATGCTACTTGTAATAATAATAATGCTACCTGTAATAATAATAATGCTACTTGTAATAATAATAATGCTACTTGTAATAATAATAATGCTACATGTAATAATAATAATGCTACTTGTAATAATAATGCTACTTGTAATAATAATGCTACTTGTAATAATAATAATGCTACCTGTAATAATAATGCTACCTGTAATAATAATAATGCTACTTGTAATAATAATAATGCTAATTGTAATAATAATTTTACCAGTAATAATAATAATGCTACCTGTAATAATAATAATGCTAATTGTAATAATAATAATGCTACTTGTAATAATAATAATGCTACCTGTAATAATAATAATGCTACTTGTAATAATAATAATGCTACCTGTAATAATAATAATGCTACCAGTAATAATAATAATGCTACTTGTAATAATAATAATGCTACTTGTAATAATAATGCTACTTGTAATAATAATAATGCTACCTGTAATAATAATGCTACTTGTAATAATAATGCTACTTGTAATAATAATGCTACTTGTAGTAATAATAATGCTACTTGTAATAATAATAATGCTATTTGTAATAATAACAATGCTACCTGTAATAATAATAATGTTACCTGTAATAATAATAATGCTACTTGTAATAATAATAATGCTACCTGTAATAATAATAATGCTACTTGTAATAATAATAATGCTACTTATAATAATAATAATGCTACCTATAATAATAATAATGCTACTTGTAATAACAATAATGCTACTTGTAATAATAATGCTACCTGTAATAATAATAATGCTACCTGTAATAATAATAATACTACCTGTAATAATAATAATGCTACTTGTAATAATAATAATGCTACTTGTAATAATAATAATGCTACTTGTAATAATAATAATGCTACTTGTAATAATAATAATGCTACTTGTAATAATAATAATGCTACTTGTAATAATAATAATGCTACTTGTAATAATAATAATGCTACCTGTAATAATAATAATGCTACTTGTAATAATAATAATGCTGCTTGTAATAATAATAATGCTACTTGTAATAATAATAATGCTACCTGTAATAATAATAATACTACCTGTAATAATAATAATGCTACTTTTAATAACAATAATGCTACTTGTAATAATAATAATGCTACATGTAATAATAATAATGCTTCTTGTAATAATAATGCTACTTGTAATAATAATAATGCTACTTGTAATAATAATAATGCTACTTGTAATAATAATGCTACCTGTAATAATAATAATAATAATGCTACTTGTAATAATAATAATGCTACCTGTAATAATAATAATGCTACTTGTAATAATAATAATGCTACTTGTAATAATAATAATGCTACCTGTAATAATAATAATGCTACTTCTAATAACAATAATGCTACTAATAATAATAATAATGCTACTTGTAATAATAATAATGCTACCTGTAATAATAATAATGCTACTTGTAATAATAATAATGCTACTTGTAATAATAATAATGCTACCTGTAATAATAATAATGCTACTTGTAATAATAATAATGCTACTTGTAATAATAATAATGCTACTTGTAATAATAATAATGCTACTTGTAATAATAATAATGCTACATGTAATAATAATAATGCTACTTGTAATAATAATAATGCTACTTGTAATAATAATAATGCTACCTGTAATAATAATAATGCTACTTGTAATAATAATAATGCTACTTGTAATAATAATAATGCTACCTGTAATAATAATAATGCTACCTGTAATAATAATAATGCTACTTGTAATAATAATGCTACTTGTAATAATAATGCTACTTGTAATAATAATAATGCTACCTGTAATAATAATAATGCTACCTGTAATAATAATGCTACTTGTAATAATAATAATGCTACTTGTAATAATAATAATGCTACTTGTAATAATAATAATGCTACCTGTAATAATAATAATGCTACTTGTAATAATAATAATGCTACTTGTAATAATAATAATGCTACTTGTAATAATAATGCTACCTGTAATAATAATAATGCTACTTGTAATAATAATGCTACTTGTAATAATAATAATGCTACTTGTAATAATAATAATGCTACTTGTAATAATAATAATGCTACCTGTTATAATAATAATGCTACTTGTAATAATAATAATGCTACCTGTAATAATAATAATGCTACTTGTAATAATAATAATGCTACCTGTAATAATAATGCTACTTGTAATAATAATAATGCTACCTGTAATAATAATAATGCTACCTGTAATAATAATAATGCTACTTGCAATAATAATAATGCTACCTGTAATAATAATAATGCTACTTGTAATAATAATAATGCTACTTGTAATAATAATAATGCTACCTGTAATAATAATGCTACTTGTAATAATAATAATGCTACCTGTAATAATAATAATGCTACCTGTAATAATAATAATGCTACTTGTAATAATAATAATGCTACCTGTAATCATAATAATGCTACTTGTAATAATAATGCTACCTGTAATAATAATAATGCTACCTGTAATAATAATAATGCTACTTGTAGTAATAATAATGCTACTTGTAATAATAATGCTACCTGTTTTAATTATAATGCTACTTGTAATAATTATAATGCTACCTGTAATAATAATAATGCTATCTGTAATAATAATGCTACTTGTAATAATAATAATGCTACTTGTAATAATAATGCTACTTGTAATGATAATAATGTTACTTGTAATAATAATGCTACTTGTAATAATAATGCTACTTGTAATGATAATAATGCTACTTGTAATAATAATGCTACTTGTAATAATAATAATGCTACTTGTAATAATAATAATGCTACCTGTAATAATAATGCTACTTGTAATAATAATAATGCTTCTTGTAATAATAATGCTACCTGTAATAATAATAATGCTACTTGTAATAATAATAATGCTACCTGTAATAATAATAATGCTACTTGTAATAATAATAATGCTACTTGTAATAATAATAATGCTGATAAATTAGACACATGTCCAACTCTTGGGTATCTTTATTGAGGAAACGTTTCGCCACACAGTGGCTTCATCAGTCCATACAAAGGAGAATCTTGAAGAACAGGAGGAGAATGAGGTAATCAGTCCCTCAACCTTGAGTCGATGTTGTCAGTCCATCAATCTTGAATAGAATACGGCATACGTGCTGAGAAGGAGCTTATAAACAGTTGGCAGTAGATGTGCAGCAGTCATAGGTCGTGTAACATTTGTTAAATGTTGAAGTAGGTCGTGCCCAAGAATTAGGCAAGCGAAGAATTTCCAAGTATTAAGATGCCAAGAAGTTGCAGTGTCTGACAGGTTTGTAGATGAATGGTTCAGAGAACCGACATGCAACTTCTTGGGATCTTAATACTTGGGAATTCTTCGCTTGCCTAATTCTTGGGCACGACCTACTTCAACATTGAACAAATGTTACACGACCTATGACTGCTGCACCTCTCCTGCCAACTGTTTATAAGCTCCTTCTCAGCACGTATGCCGTATTCTATTCAAGATTGATGGACTGACCACATCGACTCAAGGTTGAGGGACTGATTACCTCATTCTCCTCCTGTTCTTCAAGATTCTCCTTTGTATGGACTGATGAAGCCACTGTGTGGCGAAACGTTTCCTCAATAAAGATACCCAAGAGTTGGACATGTGTCTAATTTATCAACATGTCGGTTCTCTGAACCATTCATCTACAAATAATAATGCTACTTGTAATAATAATAATGCTACTTGTAATAATAACAATGCTACTTGTAATAATAATAATGCTACTTTTAATAGTAATAATGCTACCTGTAATAATAATAATGCTACTTGTAATAATAATAATGCTACTTGTAATAATAACAATGCTACTTGTAATAATAATAATGCTACTTGTAATAATAATAATGCTACCTGTAATAATAATAATGCTACTTATAATAATAATGCTACCTGTAATAATAATAATGCTACTTTTAATAATAATAATGCTGCCTGTTATAATAATAATGCTACTTGTAATAATAATAATGCTACTTTTAATAATGATAATGCTACTTGTAATAATAATAATGCTACTTGTAATAATGGCAATATTAATAATTGCACCAGAAGGCTAATTTCTTGTCTTTATTTGAGTAAAACTTCCAGCAATAAATATTTATTTAATCTAACGACTAAAGTATTATTGTTGTTGTTACTGTTTTATTGTGATAGTCTTTATTGTAGCCCACAGTCTTTATTGTAGCCCACAGTCTTTATTGTAGCCCACAGTCTTTATTGTAGCCCACAGTCTTTATTGTAGCCCACAGTCTTTATTGTAGCCCACAGTCTTTATTGTAGCCCACAGTCTTTATTGTAGCCCACAGTCCTTATTGTAGCCCACAGTCTTTATTGTACCCCACAGTCTTTATTGTAGTACACAGTCTTTATTGTAGCCCACAGTCTTTATTGTAGCCCTCAGTCTTTATTGTAGTACACAGTCTTTATTGTAGTACACAGTCTTTATTGTAGTACACAGTCTTTATTGTAGTACACAGTCTTTATTGTAGTACACAGTCTTTATTGTAGTGCACAGTCTTTATTGTAGTCTACAGTCTTTATTGTAGTACACAGTCTTTATTGTAGTGCACAGTCTTTATTGTAGTCTACAGTCTTTATTGTAGTACACAGTCTTTATTGTAGTACACAGTCTTTATTGTAGTACACAGTCTTTATTGTAGTACACAGTCTTTATTGTAGTGCACAGTCTTTATTGTAGTCTACAGTCTTTATTGTAGTACACAGTCTTTATTGTAGTACACAGTCTCTATTGTAGCCCACAGTCTATATTGTAGTCCACAGTCTTTATTGTAGCCCACAGTCTATATTGTAGTCCACAGTCTTTATTGTAGTTCACAGTCTTTATTGTAGTCCACAGTCTTTATTGTAGCCCACAGTCTATATTGCAGCCCACAGTCTTTATTGTAGCCCACAGTCTTTATTGTAGCCCACAGTCTATATTGTAGCCCACAGTCTTTATTGTAGTCCACAGTCTTTATTGTAGTCCACAGTCTTTATTGTAGCCCACAGTCTTTATTGTAGCCCACAGTCTATATTGTAGCCCACAGTCTTTATTGTAGTCCACAGTCTATATTGTAGTCCACAGTCTTTATTGTAGTCCAAAGTCATTATTATAGCCCACAGTCTATATTGTAGTCCACAGGCTTTATTGTAGCCCACAGTCTTGATTGTAGTCCACAGTCTATATTGTAGTCCACAGTCTTTATTGTAGTCTACAGTCTTTATTGTAGCCCACAGTCTATATTGTTGTCCACAGTCTTTATTGTAGCCCACAGTCTTTATTGTAGTCCACAGTCTATATTGTAATCCACAGTCTTTATTGTAGTCTACAGTCTTTATTGTAGCCCACAGTCTATATTGTAGTCCACAGTATTTATTGTAGTCCACAGTCTATATTGTAGCCCACAGTCTTTATTGTAGCCCACAGTCTATATTGTAGTCCACAGTCTTTATTGTAGCCCACATTCTATATTGTAGTCCACAGTCTATATTGTAGTCCACAGTCTTTATTGTAGCCCACAGTCTATATTGTAGTCCACAGTCTTTATTGTAGCCCACAGTCTATATTGTAGTCCACAGTCTATATTGTAGTCCACAGTCTTCATTGTAGTCCACAGTCTATATTGTAGTCCACAGTCTTTATTGTAGTCCACAGTCTTTATTGTAGCCCACAGTCTATATTGTAGGCCACAGTCTATATTGTAGTCCACAGTCTATATTGTAGTCCACAGTCTTTATTGTAGCCCACAGTCTATATTGTAGTCCTCAGTCTTTATTGTAACCCACAGTCTATATTGTAGTCCACAGTCTATATTGTAGTGCACAGTCTTTATTGTAGCCCACAGTCTATATTGTAGTCCACAGTCTTTATTGTAGCCCACAGTCTTTGTTGTTGTCCACAGTCTTTGTTGTAGTCCACAGTCTTTGTTGTAGTCCACAGTCTATATTGTAGTCCACAGTCTATATTTTAGTCCACAGTCTTTGTTGTAGTCCACAGTCTATATTGTAGCCCACAGTTTTCATTGTAGCCCACAGTCTATATTGTAGACCACAGTCTTTATTGTAGCCCACAGTCTTTGTTGTAGTCCACAGTCTATATTGTAGTCCACAGTCTTTGTTGTAGTCCACAGTCTATATTGTAGTCCACAGTCTTTATTGTAGCTCACTGTCTTTGTTGCAGTCCACAGTCTATATTGTAGCCCACAGTCTATATTGTAGTCCACAGTCTTTATTGTAGCCCACAGTCTATATCGTAGTCCACAGTCTTTATTGTAGCCCAGAGTCTTTATTGTGGCCCACAGTCTTTATTGTAGCCCAGAGTCTTTATTGTAGTCGTCAGTCTTTATTGTAGTCCACAGTCTTTATTGTAGCCCACAGTCTTTATTGTAGTCCACAGTCTTTATTGTAGCCCACAGTCTTTATTGTAGCCCACAGTCTTTATTGTAGCCCACAGTCTTTATTGTAGCCCACAGTCTTTATTGTAGCCCACAGTCTTTATTGTAGCCCTCAGTCTTTATTGTAGCCCACAGTCTTTATTGTAGCCCACAGTATTTATTGTAGCCCACAGTCTTTATTGTAGCCCACAGTCTTTATTGTAGCCCACAGTCTTTATTGTAGCCCACAGTCTTTATTGTAGTCCACAGTCTTTATTGTAGCCCACAGTCTTTATTGTAGCCCACAGTCTTTATTGTAGCCCACAGTCTTTATTGTAGCCCACAGTCTTTATTGTAGCCCTCAGTCTTTATTGTAGCCCACAGTCTTTATTGTAGCCCACAGTCTTTATTGTAGCCCACAGTCTTTATTGTAGCCCTCAGTCTTTATTGTAGCCCACAGTCTTTATTGTAGCCCACAGTCTTTATTGTAGCCCTCAGTCTTTATTGTAGCCCACAGTCTTTATTGTAGCCCACAGTCTTTATTGTAGCCCACAGTCTTTATTGTAGCCCTCAGTCTTTATTGTAGCCCACAGTCTTTATTGTAGCCCACAGTCTTTATTGTAGCCCACAGTCTTTATTGTAGCCCTCAGTCTTTACTGACTGGTGTCATCTTTATTGTAGTCCAGTCTTTATTATTGTCTTTATTGCATGACAGTGCCTTTACTGTGTTAGTTAAGCTTTATTGCATGAGTGACCGTTATTGTGTGGCGCAGGTTTTTTTGTGACGTAAACTTTATTGTAAAACGTAAGCTTTATTACGTGACGTAATATTTATTGCGTGACTTAAGCTTTGTTGACTGACATGGGGATTATTGCGTGACGCAGACCACACTGCTATATATAAACTTTTTTGCATGACGGAGACTTTATTGCGTGACGGAGACTTTATTGCATGACGGAGACTTTATTGCATGACGGAGACTTTATTGCATGACGGAGACTTTATTGCGTGACGGAGACTTTATTGCCTGACGGAGACTTTAGTGCGTGACGGAGACTTTATTGCCTGACGGAGACTTTATTGCGTGACGGAGACTTTATTGCGTGACGGAGACTCTACTGCGTGACGGAGACTTTATTGCAGCGTCTAAATCTTAAGAGGAGTCTTCTCAAGCATGACTTGCTTTATTTATTTTACTTTGTTTTACTTTATTCTCTGTTTTAAAACAACGTTTTGTCTTGACGGGAATAAATCATTTTCATGAATAAATGAATAATAAAGAAATTGGAAGAAATTGTAAGCATAACAAGGAAAGAGAGAGAGAGATAGTAGCAAGAGAGAGATAGGGACGAGTGAGAGATAGAGATAAGAGAGAAAGGCATGAGAGATAGGGATGTTCACTCTGTCAGTGTCTGACAGAGTAAACATTAAAATGGTATAAAATACCGACAGGTTGTTAGGTAAGACACATGTACAACAGTTAGGTTTCTTTATTTAGAAACGAGTAACATGTCCGAGTACGAGTAACATGTCCGAGTAACATGTCCTAGTGCGAGTAACATGTCCGAGTAACATGTCCGAGTGCGAGTAACATGTACGAGTAACATGTCCGAGTGCGAGTAACATGTACGAGTAACATGTCCGAGTGCGAGTAACATGTACGAGTAACATGTCCGAGTGCGAGTAACATGTACGAGTAACATGTCCGAGTGCGAGTAACATGTACGAGTAACATGTCCGAGTGCGAGAAACATATACGAGTAACATGTCCGAGTGCGAGTAACATGTACGAGTAACATGTCCGAGTGCGAGTAACATGTACGAGTAACATGTCCGAGTGCGAGTAACATGTACGAGTAACATGTCCGAGTGCGAGTAACATGTACGAGTAACATGTCCGAGTGCGAGTAACATGTACGAGTAACATGTCCGAGTGCGAGTAACATGTACGAGTAACATGTCCGAGTGCGAGTAACATGTCCGAGTGCGAGTAACATGTACGAGTAACATGTCCGAGTGCGAGTAACATGTACGAGTAACATGTCCAAGTGCGAGTAACATGTACGAGTAACATGTCCGAGTGCGAGTAACATGTCCGAGTGCGAGTAACATGTCCGAGTACGAGTAACATGTCCGAGTACGAGTAACATGTCCGAGTACGAGTAACATGTCCGAGTACGAGTAACATGCCCGAGTACCAGTAATATGTCCAGCAAGGTGTTATGTACGTGAATCGTTCAGGTTCAATCTGTCGAGGGTTGATGTAGTAGTAAGAGATGGCCAGGCCATCAGACAGTGCTCTGGTTTGTAGATGAATGGTTCAGAGAACCGACATGTTGATAAATTAGACACATGTGCAACTCTTGGGTATCTTTATTGAGGAAACGTTTCGCCACACAGTGGCTTCATCAGTCCATACAAAGGAGAATCTTGAAGAACAGGAGGAGAATGAGGTAATCAGTCCCTCAACCTTGAGTCGATGTGGTCAGTCCATCAATCTTGAATAGAATACGGCATACGTGCTGAGAAGGAGCCTATAAACCGTTGGCAGGAGAGGTGCAGCAGTCACAGGTGGTGTAACATTTGTTCAATGTTGAAGTAGGTCGTGCCCAAGAATTAGGCAAGCGAAGAATTCCCAGAAGAATTCCTTTTGTAGATGAATTCCCATTCATCTACAAACCTGTCAGACACTGCAACTTCTTGGGATCTTAATACTTGGGAATTCTTCGCTTGCCTAATTCTTGGGCACGACCTACTTCAACATTGAACAAATGTGACACCACCTATGACTGCTACACCTCTCCTGCCATACGGTTTATAAGCTGCTTCTCCGCTCATATGCCGTATTCTATTCAAGATTGATGGACTGACCACATCGACTCAAGGTTGAGGGACTGATTACCTCATTCTCCTCCTGTTCTTCAAGATTCTCCTTTGTATGGACTGATGAAGCCACTGTGTGGCGAAACGTTTCCTCAATAAAGATACCCAAGAGTTGCACATGAGTCTAATTTATCAACATGTCGGTTCTCTGAACCATTCATCTACAAACCTGTCAGACTGTTGTTAGGTAAGACACATATGCAACAGTTAGGTATCTTTATTTCGAAACGTTTCGCCTACACAGTAGGCTTCTTCAGTCGAGTACATAAAAGTTGATAGAAGCAGAAGATACTTGAAGACGATGTAATCAGTCCATCACCCTTAAAGTTTTGAGGTGGTCAGTCCCTCAGTCTTGGCGCTATATAAGGCTCCATCCTGTCACTTCATCTCCATATTCATATTATGGAACAATGCTCTTCTCCAGACTGAGGGACTGACCACCTCAAAACTTTAAGGGTGATGGACTGATTACATCGTCTTCAAGTATCTTCTGCTTCCATCAACTTTTATGTACTCGACTGAAGAAGCCTACTGTGTAGGCGAAACGTTTCGAAATAAAGATACCTAACTGTTGCATATGTGTCTTACCTAACAACCTGTCGGTATTTTATACCATTTTAATGTTAAACCTGTCAGACACTGCAACTTCTTGGGATCTTAATACTTGGGAATTCTTCGCTTGCCTAATTCTTGGGCACGACCTACTTCCACATTGAACAAATGTTGAGGGACTGATTACCTCACTCTCCTCCTGTTCTTCAAGATTCTCCTTTGTATGGACTGATGAAGCCACTGTGTGGCGAAACGCTTATGCAGCATATGGGAATCTTTATTCAGGAAACGTTTCGCCACACAGTGGCTTCATCAGTCCAATACAAAGAGGAAGGCGTAAGGAGAGGAGGAGAATGAGGTAATCAGTCCCTCAACCTGGAGTCGATGTGTTCAGTCCATCAATCTTGTAGAATGTACAGCATAGGGCCGTAGACGTGGCTTATATACTGTAGTGAGGTGACGTGAAGCAGATGGAGGCGGGGTCATAGTGGTACCATCCACTAGTCGAAGTAGGTCTTCGTCCAAAGGTTGAACAAGTGTTGAAGAATTCTTTGTAACAAGACCCCATGATGCTGCGTGTCTGACAGTTGTGATGAATGGTTTGAAAAACCGACAAGTTTAAGATTGAGACACTTATGCAGCATATGGGAATCTTTATTCAGGAAACGTTTCGCCACACAGTGGCTTCATCAGTCCAATACAAAGAGGAAGGCGTAAGGAGAGGAGGAGAATGAGGTAATCAGTCCCTCAACCTGGAGTCGATGTGTTCAGTCCATCAATCTTGTAGAATGTACAGCATAGGGCCGTAGACGTGGCTTATATACTGTAGTGAGGTGACGTGAAGCAGATGGAGGCGGGGTCATAGTGGTACCATCCACTAGTCGAAGTAGGTCTTCGTCCAAAGGTTGAACAAGTGTTGAAGAATTCTTTGTAACAAGACCCCATGATGCTGCCGTGTCTGACAGTTGTGATGAATGGTTTGAAAAACCGACAAGTTGAAGATTGAGACACTTATGCAGCATATGGGAATCTTTATTCAGGAAACGTTTCGCCACACAGTGGCTTCATCAGTCCAATACAAAGAGGAAGGCGTAAGGAGAGGAGGAGAATGAGGTAATCAGTCCCTCAACCTGGAGTCGATGTGTTCAGTCCATCAATCTTGTAGAATGTACAGCATAGGGCCGTAGACGTGGCTTATATACTGTAGTGAGGTGACGTGAAGCAGATGGAGGCGGGGTCATAGTGGTACCATCCACTAGTCGAAGTAGGTCTTCGTCCAAAGGTTGAACAAGTGTTGAAGAATTCTTTGTAACAAGACCCCATGATGCTGCCGTGTCTGACAGTTGTGATGAATGGTTTGAAAAACCGACAAGTTGAAGATTGAGACACTTATGCAGCATATGGGAATCTTTATTCAGGAAACGTTTCGCCACACAGTGGCTTCATCAGTCCAATACAAAGAGGAAGGCGTAAGGAGAGGAGGAGAATGAGGTAATCAGTCCCTCAACCTGGAGTCGATGTGTTCAGTCCATCAATCTTGTAGAATGTACAGCATAGGGCCGTAGACGTGGCTTATATACTGTAGTGAGGTGACGTGAAGCAGATGGAGGCGGGGTCATAGTGGTACCATCCACTAGTCGAAGTAGGTCTTCGTCCAAAGGTTGAACAAGTGTTGAAGAATTCTTTGTAACAAGACCCCATGATGCTGCCGTGTCTGACAGTTGTGATGAATGGTTTGAAAAACCGACAAGTTGAAGATTGAGACACTTATGCAGCATATGGGAATCTTTATTCAGGAAACGTTTCGCCACACAGTGGCTTCATCAGTCCAATACAAAGAGGAAGGCGTAAGGAGAGGAGGAGAATGAGGTAATCAGTCCCTCAACCTGGAGTCGATGTGTTCAGTCCATCAATCTTGTAGAATGTACAGCATAGGGCCGTAGACGTGGCTTATATACTGTAGTGAGGTGACGTGAAGCAGATGGAGGCGGGGTCATAGTGGTACCATCCACTAGTCGAAGTAGGTCTTCGTCCAAAGGTTGAACAAGTGTTGAAGAATTCTTTGTAACAAGACCCCATGATGCTGCCGTGTCTGACAGTTGTGATGAATGGTTTGAAAAACCGACAAGTTGAAGATTGAGACACTTATGCAGCATATGGGAATCTTTATTCAGGAAACGTTTCGCCACACAGTGGCTTCATCAGTCCAATACAAAGAGGAAGGCGTAAGGAGAGGAGGAGAATGAGGTAATCAGTCCCTCAACCTGGAGTCGATGTGTTCAGTCCATCAATCTTGTAGAATGTACAGCATAGGGCCGTAGACGTGGCTTATATACTGTAGTGAGGTGACGTGAAGCAGATGGAGGCGGGGTCATAGTGGTACCATCCACTAGTCGAAGTAGGTCTTCGTCCAAAGGTTGAACAAGTGTTGAAGAATTCTTTGTAACAAGACCCCATGATGCTGCCGTGTCTGACAGTTGTGATGAATGGTTTGAAAAACCGACAAGTTGAAGATTGAGACACTTATGCAGCATATGGGAATCTTTATTCAGGAAACGTTTCGCCACACAGTGGCTTCATCAGTCCAATACAAAGAGGAAGGCGTAAGGAGAGGAGGAGAATGAGGTAATCAGTCCCTCAACCTGGAGTCGATGTGTTCAGTCCATCAATCTTGTAGAATGTACAGCATAGGGCCGTAGACGTGGCTTATATACTGTAGTGAGGTGACGTGAAGCAGATGGAGGCGGGGTCATAGTGGTACCATCCACTAGTCGAAGTAGGTCTTCGTCCAAAGGTTGAACAAGTGTTGAAGAATTCTTTGTAACAAGACCCCATGATGCTGCCGTGTCTGACAGTTGTGATGAATGGTTTGAAAAACCGACAAGTTGAAGATTGAGACACTTATGCAGCATATGGGAATCTTTATTCAGGAAACGTTTCGCCACACAGTGGCTTCATCAGTCCAATACAAAGAGGAAGGCGTAAGGAGAGGAGGAGAATGAGGTAATCAGTCCCTCAACCTGGAGTCGATGTGTTCAGTCCATCAATCTTGTAGAATGTACAGCATAGGGCCGTAGACGTGGCTTATATACTGTAGTGAGGTGACGTGAAGCAGATGGAGGCGGGGTCATAGTGGTACCATCCACTAGTCGAAGTAGGTCTTCGTCCAAAGGTTGAACAAGTGTTGAAGAATTCTTTGTAACAAGACCCCATGATGCTGCCGTGTCTGACAGTTGTGATGAATGGTTTGAAAAACCGACAAGTTGAAGATTGAGACACTTATGCAGCATATGGGAATCTTTATTCAGGAAACGTTTCGCCACACAGTGGCTTCATCAGTCCAATACAAAGAGGAAGGCGTAAGGAGAGGAGGAGAATGAGGTAATCAGTCCCTCAACCTGGAGTCGATGTGTTCAGTCCATCAATCTTGTAGAATGTACAGCATAGGGCCGTAGACGTGGCTTATATACTGTAGTGAGGTGACGTGAAGCAGATGGAGGCGGGGTCATAGTGGTACCATCCACTAGTCGAAGTAGGTCTTCGTCCAAAGGTTGAACAAGTGTTGAAGAATTCTTTGTAACAAGACCCCATGATGCTGCGTGTCTGACAGTTGTGATGAATGGTTTGAAAAACCGACAAGTTTAAGATTGAGACACTTATGCAGCATATGGGAATCTTTATTCAGGAAACGTTTCGCCACACAGTGGCTTCATCAGTCCAATACAAAGAGGAAGGCGTAAGGAGAGGAGGAGAATGAGGTAATCAGTCCCTCAACCTGGAGTCGATGTGTTCAGTCCATCAATCTTGTAGAATGTACAGCATAGGGCCGTAGACGTGGCTTATATACTGTAGTGAGGTGACGTGAAGCAGATGGAGGCGGGGTCATAGTGGTACCATCCACTAGTCGAAGTAGGTCTTCGTCCAAAGGTTGAACAAGTGTTGAAGAATTCTTTGTAACAAGACCCCATGATGCTGCCGTGTCTGACAGTTGTGATGAATGGTTTGAAAAACCGACAAGTTGAAGATTGAGACACTTATGCAGCATATGGGAATCTTTATTCAGGAAACGTTTCGCCACACAGTGGCTTCATCAGTCCAATACAAAGAGGAAGGCGTAAGGAGAGGAGGAGAATGAGGTAATCAGTCCCTCAACCTGGAGTCGATGTGTTCAGTCCATCAATCTTGTAGAATGTACAGCATAGGGCCGTAGACGTGGCTTATATACTGTAGTGAGGTGACGTGAAGCAGATGGAGGCGGGGTCATAGTGGTACCATCCACTAGTCGAAGTAGGTCTTCGTCCAAAGGTTGAACAAGTGTTGAAGAATTCTTTGTAACAAGACCCCATGATGCTGCCGTGTCTGACAGTTGTGATGAATGGTTTGAAAAACCGACAAGTTGAAGATTGAGACACTTATGCAGCATATGGGAATCTTTATTCAGGAAACGTTTCGCCACACAGTGGCTTCATCAGTCCAATACAAAGAGGAAGGCGTAAGGAGAGGAGGAGAATGAGGTAATCAGTCCCTCAACCTGGAGTCGATGTGTTCAGTCCATCAATCTTGTAGAATGTACAGCATAGGGCCGTAGACGTGGCTTATATACTGTAGTGAGGTGACGTGAAGCAGATGGAGGCGGGGTCATAGTGGTACCATCCACTAGTCGAAGTAGGTCTTCGTCCAAAGGTTGAACAAGTGTTGAAGAATTCTTTGTAACAAGACCCCATGATGCTGCCGTGTCTGACAGTTGTGATGAATGGTTTGAAAAACCGACAAGTTGAAGATTGAGACACTTATGCAGCATATGGGAATCTTTATTCAGGAAACGTTTCGCCACACAGTGGCTTCATCAGTCCAATACAAAGAGGAAGGCGTAAGGAGAGGAGGAGAATGAGGTAATCAGTCCCTCAACCTGGAGTCGATGTGTTCAGTCCATCAATCTTGTAGAATGTACAGCATAGGGCCGTAGACGTGGCTTATATACTGTAGTGAGGTGACGTGAAGCAGATGGAGGCGGGGTCATAGTGGTACCATCCACTAGTCGAAGTAGGTCTTCGTCCAAAGGTTGAACAAGTGTTGAAGAATTCTTTGTAACAAGACCCCATGATGCTGCCGTGTCTGACAGTTGTGATGAATGGTTTGAAAAACCGACAAGTTGAAGATTGAGACACTTATGCAGCATATGGGAATCTTTATTCAGGAAACGTTTCGCCACACAGTGGCTTCATCAGTCCAATACAAAGAGGAAGGCGTAAGGAGAGGAGGAGAATGAGGTAATCAGTCCCTCAACCTGGAGTCGATGTGTTCAGTCCATCAATCTTGTAGAATGTACAGCATAGGGCCGTAGACGTGGCTTATATACTGTAGTGAGGTGACGTGAAGCAGATGGAGGCGGGGTCATAGTGGTACCATCCACTAGTCGAAGTAGGTCTTCGTCCAAAGGTTGAACAAGTGTTGAAGAATTCTTTGTAACAAGACCCCATGATGCTGCCGTGTCTGACAGTTGTGATGAATGGTTTGAAAAACCGACAAGTTGAAGATTGAGACACTTATGCAGCATATGGGAATCTTTATTCAGGAAACGTTTCGCCACACAGTGGCTTCATCAGTCCAATACAAAGAGGAAGGCGTAAGGAGAGGAGGAGAATGAGGTAATCAGTCCCTCAACCTGGAGTCGATGTGTTCAGTCCATCAATCTTGTAGAATGTACAGCATAGGGCCGTAGACGTGGCTTATATACTGTAGTGAGGTGACGTGAAGCAGATGGAGGCGGGGTCATAGTGGTACCATCCACTAGTCGAAGTAGGTCTTCGTCCAAAGGTTGAACAAGTGTTGAAGAATTCTTTGTAACAAGACCCCATGATGCTGCCGTGTCTGACAGTTGTGATGAATGGTTTGAAAAACCGACAAGTTGAAGATTGAGACACTTATGCAGCATATGGGAATCTTTATTCAGGAAACGTTTCGCCACACAGTGGCTTCATCAGTCCAATACAAAGAGGAAGGCGTAAGGAGAGGAGGAGAATGAGGTAATCAGTCCCTCAACCTGGAGTCGATGTGTTCAGTCCATCAATCTTGTAGAATGTACAGCATAGGGCCGTAGACGTGGCTTATATACTGTAGTGAGGTGACGTGAAGCAGATGGAGGCGGGGTCATAGTGGTACCATCCACTAGTCGAAGTAGGTCTTCGTCCAAAGGTTGAACAAGTGTTGAAGAATTCTTTGTAACAAGACCCCATGATGCTGCCGTGTCTGACAGTTGTGATGAATGGTTTGAAAAACCGACAAGTTGAAGATTGAGACACTTATGCAGCATATGGGAATCTTTATTCAGGAAACGTTTCGCCACACAGTGGCTTCATCAGTCCAATACAAAGAGGAAGGCGTAAGGAGAGGAGGAGAATGAGGTAATCAGTCCCTCAACCTGGAGTCGATGTGTTCAGTCCATCAATCTTGTAGAATGTACAGCATAGGGCCGTAGACGTGGCTTATATACTGTAGTGAGGTGACGTGAAGCAGATGGAGGCGGGGTCATAGTGGTACCATCCACTAGTCGAAGTAGGTCTTCGTCCAAAGGTTGAACAAGTGTTGAAGAATTCTTTGTAACAAGACCCCATGATGCTGCCGTGTCTGACAGTTGTGATGAATGGTTTGAAAAACCGACAAGTTGAAGATTGAGACACTTATGCAGCATATGGGAATCTTTATTCAGGAAACGTTTCGCCACACAGTGGCTTCATCAGTCCAATACAAAGAGGAAGGCGTAAGGAGAGGAGGAGAATGAGGTAATCAGTCCCTCAACCTGGAGTCGATGTGTTCAGTCCATCAATCTTGTAGAATGTACAGCATAGGGCCGTAGACGTGGCTTATATACTGTAGTGAGGTGACGTGAAGCAGATGGAGGCGGGGTCATAGTGGTACCATCCACTAGTCGAAGTAGGTCTTCGTCCAAAGGTTGAACAAGTGTTGAAGAATTCTTTGTAACAAGACCCCATGATGCTGCCGTGTCTGACAGTTGTGATGAATGGTTTGAAAAACCGACAAGTTGAAGATTGAGACACTTATGCAGCATATGGGAATCTTTATTCAGGAAACGTTTCGCCACACAGTGGCTTCATCAGTCCAATACAAAGAGGAAGGCGTAAGGAGAGGAGGAGAATGAGGTAATCAGTCCCTCAACCTGGAGTCGATGTGTTCAGTCCATCAATCTTGTAGAATGTACAGCATAGGGCCGTAGACGTGGCTTATATACTGTAGTGAGGTGACGTGAAGCAGATGGAGGCGGGGTCATAGTGGTACCATCCACTAGTCGAAGTAGGTCTTCGTCCAAAGGTTGAACAAGTGTTGAAGAATTCTTTGTAACAAGACCCCATGATGCTGCCGTGTCTGACAGTTGTGATGAATGGTTTGAAAAACCGACAAGTTGAAGATTGAGACACTTATGCAGCATATGGGAATCTTTATTCAGGAAACGTTTCGCCACACAGTGGCTTCATCAGTCCAATACAAAGAGGAAGGCGTAAGGAGAGGAGGAGAATGAGGTAATCAGTCCCTCAACCTGGAGTCGATGTGTTCAGTCCATCAATCTTGTAGAATGTACAGCATAGGGCCGTAGACGTGGCTTATATACTGTAGTGAGGTGACGTGAAGCAGATGGAGGCGGGGTCATAGTGGTACCATCCACTAGTCGAAGTAGGTCTTCGTCCAAAGGTTGAACAAGTGTTGAAGAATTCTTTGTAACAAGACCCCATGATGCTGCCGTGTCTGACAGTTGTGATGAATGGTTTGAAAAACCGACAAGTTGAAGATTGAGACACTTATGCAGCATATGGGAATCTTTATTCAGGAAACGTTTCGCAACACAGTGGCTTTATCAGTCCAATAGAAAGAGGAAGGCGTACGGAGAGGAGGAGAATGAGGTAATCAGTCCCTCAACCTGGAGTCGATGTGTTCAGTCCATCAATCTTGTAGAATGTACAGCATAGGGCCGTAGACGTGGCTTATATACTGTAGTGAGGTGACGTGAAGCAGATGGAGGCGGGGTCATAGTGGTACCATCCACTAGTCGAAGTAGGTCTTCGTCCAAAGGTTGAACAAGTGTTGAAGAATTCTTTGTAACAAGATCCCATGATGCTGCCGTGTCTGACAGTTGTGATGAATGGTTTGAAAAACCGACAAGTTGAAGATTGAGACACTTATGCAGCATATGGGAATCTTTATTCAGGAAACGTTTCGCCACACAGTGGCTTCATCAGTCCAATACAAAGAGGAAGGCGTAAGGAGAGGAGGAGAATGAGGTAATCAGTCCCTCAACCTGGAGTCGATGTGTTCAGTCCATCAATCTTGTAGAATGTACAGCATAGGGCCGTAGACGTGGCTTATATACTGTAGTGAGGTGACGTGAAGCAGATGGAGGCGGGGTCATAGTGGTACCATCCACTAGTCGAAGTAGGTCTTCGTCCAAAGGTTGAACAAGTGTTGAAGAATTCTTTGTAACAAGACCCCATGATGCTGCGTGTCTGACAGTTGTGATGAATGGTTTGAAAAACCGACAAGTTTAAGATTGAGACACTTATGCAGCATATGGGAATCTTTATTCAGGAAACGTTTCGCCACACAGTGGCTTCATCAGTCCAATACAAAGAGGAAGGCGTAAGGAGAGGAGGAGAATGAGGTAATCAGTCCCTCAACCTGGAGTCGATGTGTTCAGTCCATCAATCTTGTAGAATGTACAGCATAGGGCCGTAGACGTGGCTTATATACTGTAGTGAGGTGACGTGAAGCAGATGGAGGCGGGGTCATAGTGGTACCATCCACTAGTCGAAGTAGGTCTTCGTCCAAAGGTTGAACAAGTGTTGAAGAATTCTTTGTAACAAGACCCCATGATGCTGCCGTGTCTGACAGTTGTGATGAATGGTTTGAAAAACCGACAAGTTGAAGATTGAGACACTTATGCAGCATATGGGAATCTTTATTCAGGAAACGTTTCGCCACACAGTGGCTTCATCAGTCCAATACAAAGAAGGCGTAAGGAGAGGAGGAGAATGAGGTAATCAGTCCCTCAACCTGGAGTCGATGTGTTCAGTCCATCAATCTTGTAGAATGTACAGCATAGGGCCGTAGACGTGGCTTATATACTGTAGTGAGGTGAAGTGAAGCAGGCGGAGGCGGGGTCATAGTGGTACCATCCACTAGTCGAAGTAGGTCTTCGTCCAAAGGTTGAACAAGTGTTGAAGAATTCTTTGTAACAAGCTCCCTTCTACACTTGTTCAACCTTTGGACGAAGACCTACTTCGACTAGTGGATGGTACCACTATGACCCCGCCTCCGCCTGCTTCACTTCACCTCACTACAGTATATAAGCCACGTCTACGGCCCTATGCTGTACATTCTACAAGATTGATGGACTGAACACATCGACTCCAGGTTGAGGGACTGATTACCTCATTCTCCTCCTCTCTTTACGCCTTCTTTGTATTGGACTGATGAAGCCACTGTGTGGCGAAACGTTTCCTGAATAAAGATTCCCATATGCTGCATAAGTGTCTCAATCTTCAACTTGTCGGTTTTTCAAACCATTCATCACAACTGTCAGACACTGCAGCATCATGGGATCTTGTTACAAAGAATTCTTCAACACTTGTTCAACCTTTGGACGAAGACCTACTTCGACTAGTGGATGGTACCACTATGACCCCGCCTCCGCCTGCTTCACTTCACCTCACTACAGTATATAAGCCACGTCTACGGCCCTATGCTGTACATTCTACAAGATTGATGGACTGAACACATCGACTCCAGGTTGAGGGACTGATTACCTCATTCTCCTCCTCTCTTTACGCCTTCTTTGTATTGGACTGATGAAGCCACTGTGTGGCGAAACGTTTCCTGAATAAAGATTCCCATATGCTGCATAAGTGTCTCAATCTTCAACTTGTCGGTTTTTCAAACCATTCATCACAACTGTCAGACACTGCAGCATCATGGGATCTTGTTACAAAGAATTCTTCAACACTTGTTCAACCTTTGGACGAAGACCTACTTCGACTAGTGGATGGTACCACTATGACCCCGCCTCCGCCTGCTTCACTTCACCTCACTACAGTATATAAGCCACGTCTACGGCCCTATGCTGTACATTCTACAAGATTGATGGACTGAACACATCGACTCCAGGTTGAGGGACTGATTACCTCATTTTCCTCCTCTCTTTACGCCTTCTTTGTATTGGACTGATGAAGCCACTGTGTGGCGAAACGTTTCCTGAATAAAGATTCCCATATGCTGCATAAGTGTCTCAATCTTCAACTTGTCGGTTTTTCAAACCATTCATCACACAGAATGTATCCACTGATTGACTGATGGGTGATGGACTGATTACATCGTCTTCACATCTCTACTGTTCCTGCCTACTTTCTGTATTCGACTGAAGAAGCCTACTGTGTAGGCGAAACGTTTCGGAATAAAGTTGCCTAACTGTTGCCTTTGTGTCTTACCTACCAATTCTTCGCTTGCCTAATTCTTGGGCACGACCTACTTCAACAATGAACAAATGTTACACCACCTATGACTGCTGCACCTCTCCTGCCAACGGTTTATAAGCTCCTTCTCGGCACGTATGCCGTATTCTATTCAAGATTGATGGACTGACCACATCGACTCGAGGTTGAGGGACTGATTACCTCATTCTCCTCCTGTTCTTCAAGATTCTCCTTTGTATGGACTGATGAAGCCACTGTGTGGCGAAACGTTTCCTCAATAAAGATACCCAAGAGTTGCACATGTGTCTAGTTTATCAGTGCTCTGGTTGCCATGGTAACATCCAGGAATGTGACCTTCAGCATCAAGAAAGCGTTGGGAATCTTTACAACAGAGTCAGTCTTGGCCCAGGTGTTGAGGTCTTCAAGTGATGACGTAATATCCTGGATGGACATGTTCGTGATCAGCCTCTCAAGACGTTTCATGAACATAAGAAAGGAGAAACACTGCAGCAGGCCTGTTGGCCCATACTAGGCAGAAGGTCTACTCACAACTTGTCCAATACCCCTACCAAGCTACCCAAGACTATAACCCCACTCTGTAGATCATCAGATGCAGCATTCTCCACCTGGCCTCAACATTCTGAACTTGACTTTAAATATTCCCGTACCTTCCACCCCAGGTACACGTCATCAGTACATCAGCTTTCACATCATCCCAGTCCAGCACCACGTGGACAGACACATGGCTTCTGCCGAAAGGAAGAGGTCACGATGTTCCAGGGACACGACGGATGACTCGGATTTAGAAATGGACGACTCGGATTTAGAAATATGGGGTGCAATCCTAGCGAAGAAGTTGCGAGACCACTCCGTGTCATCAGAGGAAAAGTCTCCAGTTCTGACGAGCCTAACCATGCAGCCAGAGAATACGGAAGGATGGATCCATGTGAACAGTAAGACACGCCGTCCCTCCAAGGAGCAGGTAAACCAGCTCAAATCACCTTCCAGATTCAAGGTAAAGGCTTATGGGGAACACAAAAGCAACTATGGCGTGGTTACACACCTGGAAACACGGCACAAACTGAGGTTCAAGATATGGTTCAACCTGAGGGGAGAACCAATACTGACTCCTATCAACAGGGAAATGCATATCACCTTGATGAAAGCCATGGAGACAGACCGCTCCTTCACCCTGGAGGAACTGGATTCTCGGCAGAAGGTCACCAAGGGTGTAGTGATGCGATACCCGCTGATGATGCCCATCGAGGGAATAGCAGCTCACCCCAGTGTCGTGTCAGCTCAGCGTCTCAAGGTAAAATCGGCAGGCAACGCACCAACCTGGCAGGTCCTCATTCAGCATGTAGGACCGCTGCCATCCCAGCTGGACCTCGGTTCTTGGGGCAGGTACGATGTCAGGACCTTCACGGCAGAAACAGTTCGCTGTTTCAAGTGCCAGCGTTACGGACACCTGGGTGCACTCTGTCCGAACAGAGTAATCTGCTGTGTCTGCAGCCAGCCCCACCCTACAGAGGAATGCATCACCAAGCTGAAGAATGCATCGCCACCCACTCTACGATGCCCGAATTGCAGGCAGAAACACCATGCCTGGAACCCTCGATGCCCTGAGAGGCTCACTAGAATTCGTGAGGCCTGGAAGACACCAACGACGAGACAGCAGGCTACGGCAGAACATCACCCTCAGCAG
Source organism: Cherax quadricarinatus (assembly GCF_038502225.1). Taxonomy (NCBI): domain Eukaryota; kingdom Metazoa; phylum Arthropoda; class Malacostraca; order Decapoda; family Parastacidae; genus Cherax; species Cherax quadricarinatus. The sequence goes on from NC_091335.1 coordinate 32,280,348, forward strand.
ACGATGGGTGCAGAGAATCTTGCCATACTGCAGAACTCTCATCAGGCAACCCAACTCAATGCCCAGGAATTTCGGAATCTTGAAGACTCAACCAGGCGTCATGAACAGGAGCATCCTCCCCCACTACCGCAACGAAGAAACAAAAGCATGAGGAACAAGGGGCGCCAACAGGAAACATCTGAACATCAAAATGGTATACAATACCGACAGGTTGGTAGGTAAGACACATAGGCAACATTTAGGCAACTTTATTCCGAAACGTTTCGCCTAAACAGTAGGCTTCTTCAGTCGAATACAGAAATTAGGCAGGAACAGTAAAGATGTGAAGACGATGTAATCAGTCCATCACCCTTGAAGTCGTAGAATTTGAGGTTGTCAATCCCTCAGCCTGGAGAAGTTCAGTTCCATAGTTCCTGACTATGGAACTGAACTTCTCCAGGCTGAGGGACTGACAACCTGAAATTCTACGACTTCAAGGGTGATGGACTGATTACATCGTCTTCACATCTTTACTGTTCCTGCCTAATTTCTGTATTCGACTGAAGAAGCCTACTGTTCAGGCGAAACGTTTCGGAATAAAGCTGCCTAAATGTTGCCTATGTGTCTTGCCTACCAACCAGGAAACATCTGGGCAACGCAATCAGCAGACGGCACTACACGAGCCCCCACCGGTCTCCTTGCCAGGCACAGCCACTATGAGGAAATGGTAATGTGATACCGACAAGATGTGGAAAAAGACACTTATGTACAGTTCAGGACATTTATTAAAGGAAACGTTTCGCCACGAGTGGCTTCTTCAGTCCTAATACAGAGAAAACTAAGAAAACATTTATATATATAGTGACAGGAGTCAGGTGAGGTGACGCGTGGGTAGAGGTGGTAGTAGTAGTAGTAGTAGTAATGGAACTAAGGAGGTGAGGCAAGAGAGGGACCAGCTGGCATCAAGTAACACCAGTTCCCAGGATGGGTAATATCCTCTTGCTTAGTAATTTTGAAATACTGTAACTACCGGATTTTTGCTTTATAGTGTTACTGACAGAAATTAGTGCAGCTTCAATGCATTTTCTCCGTCTTAAGTCTTTAATAACTAGTTTAGCTTCGTTGAATTTCATGAGGTGTCCAACATCGTCTCTATGTTGAACACATGCGTTTTTGCGGTCATCACTTCTGCAAGCATTTTTGTGCTCTGCTATTCTAATGTCCAGAGTTCTGGCTGTTTCCCCTACATATACTTTGTCACACACCCCACATGGTATAGTGTAGATTCCTGCACTTGTGCCAGAATCATGCTTGGGTTTTTGTATCAGGTTCCTAATAGTAGTTGAAGAGCTGGTAGATATTTTAGCCAGTTTTCTGTCAAACATTTTTTAAACATTAGTGGCAACGTTGCTGACCGGTAAAACGATGTAACTTGGAGGCTTTTCTTCAATTTGATAGGTGTTGGTCTTGCTGAGGATACGTGTCGCACGTTTCCTGCAGTCACGTATGAAGTGTAGGGGAAAGTGCAGTGAACTAAAAGAGTTGGTGATGTATGTACATTCTTCTTCGAGGAACTGTGGACTGGAAATTCTGTTGTCTCTCAGAAAGAAGCCAATAACTACCCCTCTTTTAGTTCTTGTGTCATGGTGAGAGAAGAAATGTAGAAGATCGTTCTTGTAGGTAGGCTTCCGGTGGAAATAAATGGTATAAAATACCAACACAATGGAAATATAAACACATATGCAGTATAATGTGATCCTTTATTGACTACGTTTCGCCCACACAGTGGGCTTTTTCAAGTCACAAACAGATCTACCTGGGGTGGAAGAGACGCGAGTATTTATAGTCAGGTTCAGAATGCTGAACCTGATCGGTTTTTCAAACCATTCATCACAACTGTCAGACACTGCAGCATCATGGGATCTTGTTACAAAGAATTCTTCAACACTTGTTCAACCTTTGGACGATGACCTACTTCGACTAGTGGATGGTACCACTATGACCCCGCCTCCACCTGCTTCACGTCACCTCACTACAGTATATAAGCCACGTCTACGGCCCCATGCTGTACATTCTACAAGATTGATGGACTGAACACATCGACTCCAGGTTGAGGGACTGATTACCTCATTCTCCTCCTCTCCTTACGCCTTCCTCTTTGTATTGGACTGATGAAGCCACTGTGTGGCGAAACGTTTCCTCAATAAAGATACCCAAGAGTTGCACATGTGTCTAATTTATCAACATGTCGGTTCTCTGAACCATTCATCTACAAATACTGCATATGTGTTTATATTTCCAGGTAGGCTTCCGGTAGACTTTAAAAGAAAGTTTGTTTTCCCCTGTGCGTAAGAGAACGTCGAGAAAAGGTAACTGGAACCTACTATTAAATTTACACTAGAGGAGGAGAAGGGCAACAAATTACCTTTTCTCGACGTTCTCTTACGCACAGGGGAAAACAAACTTTCTTTTAAAGTCTACCGGAAGCCTACCTACAAGAACGATCTTCTACATTTCTTCTCTCACCATGACACAAGAACTAAAAGAGGGGTAGTTATTGGCTTCTTTCTGAGAGCCTACAGAATTTCCAGTCCACAGTTCCTCGAAGAAGAATGTACATACATCACCAACTCTTTTAGTTCACTGCACTTTCCCCTACACTTCATACGTGACTGCAGGAAACGTGCGACACGTATCCTCAGCAAGACCAACATCTATCAAATTGAAGAAAAGCCTCCAAGTTACATCGTTTTACCGGTCAGCAACGTTGCCACTAATGTTTAAAAAATGTTTGACAGAAAACTGGCTAAAATATCTACCAGCTCTTCAACTACTATTAGGAACCTGATACAAAAACCCAAGCATGATTCTGGCACAAGTGCAGGAATTTACACTATACCATGTGGGGGGTGTGACAAAGTATATGTAGGGGAAACAGCCAGAACTCTGGACATTAGAATAGCAGAACACAAAAATGCTTGCAGAAATGATGACCGCATAAACGCATGTGTTCAACATAGAGACGATGTTGGACATCTCATGAAATTCAATGAAGCTAAACTAGTTATTAAAGACTTAAGACGGAGAAAATGCATTGAAGCTGCACTAATTTCTGTCAGTAACACTATAAAGCAAAAATCCGGTAGTTACAGTATTTCAAAATTACTAAGCAAGAGGATATTACCCATCCTGGGAACTGGTGTTACTTGATGCCAGCAGGTCCCTCTCTAGCCTCGCCTCCTTTCAAATTCAAATTCAAATTCAAAGTTTATTCTCTATAAGGATTACAATGCTGAGTTTACAGAAATTTGCTTATTGTGTGGTTTACATGTAGTAAAATTGTGATTGCAGAGTGTACCACTAGAACGCTTAGCATGGCTAGGCATTTCGGGCATACTTAGTTTTATTCTTAATTGTAAAATATTACAAATCATGAGGTAAGTTGGTATTATGGCTAAGTGACTAAATACTAGTTTGTGAGTTTAGCAATGTGAATGCTTTTGTTTTGGTACAGTACATAGTTTCAGTATTGGAGTATCACAGGATTCATTATTTTAAGATTGAGATTAATATTTCTGTTTATGGTCAAATGAGTGAGTGAGTGTAAGTGTGAACCACCAGGTTGTATTCGTGTAGTTAGTTGACGGGGTGTATCAGGGAGATAAGATGTTTTCTAATGGTAGTTTTGAAGGTGATGAATGTGTCTGCAGTTCTAGAGTTCTCAGGTAGGGTATTCCAGATTTTAGGGCCTTTGACATACATTGAATTTTTCTAAAGGTTTAGTCGGACACGGGGAATGTCGTAGAGATGTTTGTGTCTGGTGTTATGCCTGTGGGTTCTGTCACAACTATCATGAAAGCGTTTTAGGTCAAGGTTGATATTAGAGTTTAAGGCCCTGTAGATGTAGATTGCACAGTAGTAAGTGTGGATGTACTGAACTGGGAGTAAGTTTAGGTCTATGAAGAGTGGGGGGTGTGTTGCCAGGGATGGGATTTAGTGATTATTCTTACTGCAGCTTTTTGTTGGGTTATTATTGGCTTTAGGTGTGTTGCTGCAGTTGATCCCCAAGCACAAATAGCATAGGTGAGGTATGGATAAATAAGTGAGTGGTATAGTGTGAGAAGGGCATTTTGCGGCACGTAGAATCGTATCTTGGAGAGGATTCCAACCGTTTTGGATACTTTTTTGGTTATATGCTGGATATGGGTGCTGAAATTCAGGTTGTTGTCAAGGTATAAGCCTAGGAATTTTCCCCCATTATTTCTGGTAATTAGAGTATTGTCAATCTTAATGTTAATTTGTGCATCTCCTGCTCTGCTACCAAACATAATATAGTAAGTTTTGTCAGTGTTAAGCGTAAGTTTATTGGCTGTCATCCAAGTCGATATTTTAATCAGCTCCTCATTCACAATGGTGTTGAGGGTGGCAAGATTAGGGTGAGAGATGACATAAGTCGTGTCATCAGCAAAGAGAATGGGTTTCAGGTGTTGGGATACGTTTGGAAGGTCATTGACGTATATGAGGAAGAGCAGGGGACCAAGGACACTTCCCTGCGGAACTCCAGTATCAAGTGGCCGTGTTGCTGATGCTGTGTCTTTAATGGTGACGTACTGATACCTATTAGTAATGTAAGATTTGAAACAAGCAAGCGCATGGCCTCTTATACCGTAATGATCAAGTTTGTGGAGTAGGATGTCGTGGTCTACTGTGTCAAAAACTTTTCTTAGGTCAATAAAAATTCCTAGTGGATATTCCTTATTTTCCAATGCTGTGTAAAGCAGATCTAGCATTTTTATGATTGCATCATTAGTGCTTTTATTTTTCCTGAATCCAAATTGGCAGGGGTTGAGTATGTTTTGAGCCGTTATAAATGAATACAGTCTCCTGTGCACGAGTTTCTCAAAGATTTTGGATAGCAATGGTAAGTTAGATATTGGCCTATAGTTGTTTAAGTCTGTAGGGTCACCACCTTTATGTATTGGTGTAACCCTTGCCATCTTGAGTAGTTTCGGGAAGGTGCTAGTCTCTACTGACTTGTTAAAAAGTAATGAAATAGCATGCGAAAGGACATGGGCTGCTTGCTTGTACAGTAATGGTGGGACATGAGACAGATTCCCCGAGTTATTTTTAAGTGACTTTATAATCTCAATGACTTCCGTGGGCTCAGTTGGTGCAAGATAGAAGGAATTAGGGAAAGATAGAAGGAATTAGGGAAATTCCCATCTAGGTAGTCCCCGGCATGGGTATTGGTATGTGGGATTTTACTGGCGAGATTAGATCCTATGTTTGAGAAGAAGTCGTTTATCTTGTTAGCTGTGTCAGTGGGATGTAGTGGTGTTTCATTAGGTTTAGTTAGGACAATATTCTTGGTTTTTCTCAGTTTGTGGGTCCCTAGAATCTGAGGGAGTGTTTTCCAGGTCTTTTTTATATCTCCTCTAGTGTCTGTGAATCTACTGGAGTAGTATAGTTGTTTGGTTTTCTTTATTACTTTGGTGAGAGCTGATGAATAGTGTTTAAGAGTATCTTTGTGTATTAAGCCCTGTCTATATTGCTTTTCATATTGGTGTTTCTTGTCAATGGATTTCAGAATGGTGCTGGTTAGCCATGGGCAACCAAGCCGTTTGTTTGTGATCTGTTTTGTTTTTATAGGATAATGTTTGTTGTATAGTCTAAGTAATTTGTTAAGAAAAATGTCTGTCCAGTCATCAATACCATTGGCGTTGGAGAATTCTGTAGGCCAATCAACAGTCTCTAGGTCAGCTGTGAACTTCCTTACTGAGGCCTCGTCATGGAGTCTAAATGAGACTTTGTTGTATTCAAGTGGTGGTTTACTAATGTTTGTCAGGAGGAAGGTAGGGTAGTGGTCTGTAGTGCTATCTGTGATTATCCCTGATTTAAGGGGGGCTTGTATATTGGTCCATATGTGGTCTATTATGGTTGCACTTGTCTCAGTGAGCCTGGTTGGTTTAGTTATTGTTGGTATGAGAAGTGTGTTGTTCATATTGTTGATGAAATCAGTTACAGGCTGATCATCTAGTAAGCCAAGGATGATGAAGTCTCCAGCTAAGAGAAGGTGGTGCTTATTCATTTGTCTGTTTGTTATTAGTGACTTTAATTTCTCACTGAAATTTGGGATGTTTGTGTGAGGTATCCGGTAAATGGCACCGATTGTTATAGGCGTCTTAAGGTTTTTTACAGTAAAATTAGCAAAAATGTATTCCCCATATTCATCACTAAAGCAAGTGGTGCTAAGACAAGATAATTGGTTAGAGTAATAGATTGCAATACCACCCCCAACTTGGTTTGTTCTGCAGTTGTGAATTGCTGTGTATCCTGGTAGAGGGTAGATATCTATTGTGTCCTGCTTAAGCCAGGTCTCAGTAAGAATAATGCAGGAGAAGGGTGTCTTTAGTGATTCAAGGAGTGCTAGGAGGTCATCATAGTGTTTGCTTAAGGACCTGATGTTGTAGTTAAGTACTGATAGACTTTTAGCATTGTTTAGGATAGTGGTGGCTTGTGATGCTGTGTAATAAAGGCAGTTACTTTCCAATAGGTTTTGATTGGGTGTCAGATTATGGAGGTTTAGATCAGGGTCAACGTGATCAATCATCTTCTAGGTTTAAATTATGGTTATTTATATCCTGAGTTGTGTGTTGAGTTCTAGTACTGATATCTGTAGTGGTAGGAAGTTTGGACAAGTATATAGCTAGAGTATTTTGGTAATGTAGGGTATAGTCACTACTACACATAATGAAGTTGATGTTGTCTATGTGTTGTGCTGGAATGAACTAAAGTACAACTAGGTATAAACTAGTAATATAAAAATACAAATTAAAAATAGAACAAGACTCTCACTTGTAATTGCACTAAGGTCTAATATAATGACTTTTGTGGAGTCTATGTTTTGAGCTAGAGTGAGCTAAAGTACAATAGGTTTAATCTAATAGTATAAAAATACAAATTAAAAATAGCACTAGTCTCTCACTAGTAATTGCACTATGGTCTAATATAGTGAATTTGGTATTGACTATGTATTGAGTTAGAATGAGCTATGGTACAACTGAATTTAATCTAATAATATAAAAATACAAATTAAAAATAGCACTAGTCTCTCACTAGTAATTGCACTATGGTCTAATATAGTGAATTTGGTACTGACTATGTATTGAGCTAAAAAGAGCTATAGTACAACTAGGTTTAGTCTAATAATATAAAAATACAAATTACAAATAGCACCAGTCTCTCACTAGTAATTGCACTATGGTCTAGTATAGTAAATTTGGTATTGACTATGTATTGAGCTAGAATGAGCTAGAGTAAAACTGTGATTAATCTAATAATATAATAAAGGAACAAGACTCTCAACTGTAATTGCACTAAGGTCTTATATAAGTTGTTTACAAGAATTAGAGTATAATTAGATTTAAATTGACAGGATAAAATACACAAATTAAGGTAGCAAAAGAATAATAAAAAAATGATAAAAATAAAAATGGCAATGACTTGGTTATAATATGCTAGTAAGATGGTAGACAGGATAATATAAAAGTTGTAGTTGAAAATACTAGTTTAAAAAAGTATGGAATAAAAATGGTCAATAAAAGAGGTTTACAATAAGTTTGATCAATATAGTTTAAAGTAAAATTGGGCAATAATAGGGATTTAGAATAAAATTGGGCAATTGAGTATTTTTTAAAGTGAGGTAGAATTATTGAAGACAAGTTATGGTTAGTTTATAATAAAATAAGATGGAACAGTGATGTGGTAAGTTGTAAAAAAGGAGATAGATTCTGTAGATATTAAACACAATTAAGACTATGAGGTAGAATGGTCGTTGAATACAACAATGACAATTAAAAGTAGTTGGAGTATTAGAATTTTAGGGGGGCACAAATTTATGACAATATAACACTAACGGTGGACTATGGGTATTATCTGCACTTTACTCTGATTCTGTTAGTCCAGCCTCACTTAGGAATGTTTTAAGGTCATGTTCTGTGGAGATGAAGTATCTCTTCCCAGTGGGCTGTTTCCTAACTGCTATTTTTCCATCCCTCTATTACTACTACTACCACCTCTACCCACGCGTCACCTCACCTGACTCCTGCCACTATATATATAAATGTTTTCTTAGTTTTCTCTGTATTAGGACTGAAGAAGCCACTCGTGGCGAAACGTTTCCTTTAATAAATGTCCTGAACTGTACATAAGTGTCTTTTTCCACATCTTGTCGGTATCACCATACCATTTCCTCCTAGTAGTCGTTTTGATAAGGACCTGCCTCGCATGGGCCAGTAGGCCTTCTGCAGTGTTCCTCCATTCTTATGTTCATACTTGTTCAACCTTTGGACGAAGACCTACTTCGACTAGTGGATGGTACCACTATGACCCCACCTCCGCCTGCTTCACCTCACCTCACTACAGTATATAAGCTACGTCTATGGCCCTATGCTGTGCATTCTACAAGATTGATGGACTGAACACATCGACTCCAGGCTGAGGGATTGATTACCTCATACTCCTCCTCCCTTTGCGCCTTCCTCTTTGTATTTGACTGATGAAGCCACTGTGTGGCGAAACGTTTCCTGAATAAAGATTCCCATATGCTTCATAAGTGTCTCAATCTTCATTGCTGTCTTGGTTTAAGGTTGCTGCTCACTATAACCCCCAAGTCCTTTTCGCAATCTGTATGGCTAAGTTCTACATCATTTAACTTATAAGTGCTAGTGGTGACGTGTACTTAGCTCTGTGAAGACCTGTTTGTGTGCTCTATGTGAATCTGAACCAGGATGCCCTCTCTTGAGCGACTTTACCAGCAGCTGAGAGAGGAGCTCAGAGTTGCTAAGCTGGAGATACGGCGATTAACGGAGGAGAACAAGAGGATTCGTAGTAATCCTCCTGTTGTGAGTCCCCAGGTTAAGAGGGGAGCTTGGTCAGTGGCCGGGCAACATGGAACCAAGCTGAGGATCAAGAAAACGGTTGGAGAGGCAGAAACAACGAGAAACCAGAAGACTACCGTGGAAACTTCCAACCCATTCTCCGTGCTACCTGACGAATGTGAGTGTTCTACTGGGAATGCCACAACGAGCACCAAGGAAGCATTGGCAGACGTGAGTGAGACATCCCTAGAAACCCCAACGAAGACCATCGAGAACGTCTTGACGAATTCCACAAGTGGTGTAATGCTACCTGACGAATGTGAATCGACTGCTGGGAGCATCACGAAGGACGATGCCAAGGAAGGTAAAAACATTGTTGTTGTTGGGGATAGCCAAGTTAGGTACATGGATAGGGCATTCTGCTTGAAGGATAGCAATAGGAGGCAGAGAGTGTGTTTTCCTGGGGCTGAGATGAAGGATATTGTTAGCCGTCTGGATGACATCATGAGAGGTAATGGGAGCAATCCTATTATCTGTCTCAATGCTGGAGGCAACGATGTTGGCAGACGTAGGAGTGAGGACCTGATTAGCAGGTATAGGTCAGCAATAGAGATAATTAGGAGGAAGGGTGGGAAACCTGTCACATGTGGCATTTTGCCAAGGAGAGGAGTTGGAAATGAATGGTTGTCCAGAGCAATTGGTGTCAATTGCTGGCTGGACAAATACTGTAAGGAAAATGCGGTAACATTCATTGACAACTAGGACCTCTTCTATGGCAGAAATGACATGTATGCCAGGGATGGGGTTCACTTATCTAGGTGTGGGGTGGGAGCACTGGCCAACGCAGTGGAGGGAGCTGTTAGGTCTTTAAACTAGGAATAGTTAGTGGTATGGGTTTTGGCGGGAAAACTGTGAAGTCACAGAGTAGTAATATGAGTACTAGGAGAACTAGTAAAAGGCAAAATGAGGTGGATATTGGAAAGCCAGTGGCACTAATTGACAAGGACAGTAATAGGTTTAGTGGAATAACAGAAAGGAGCAGGAAGGGTAAAGAGAGAGGAGGGTCTTTAAATATTTATTACACAAATAGTCGCAGTGCTAGGAATAAGATGGACGAGTTGAGACTAGTTGCTAGTGCAGGTAACATAGATGTATTTGCCATTACTGAGACGTGGTTTAATTCAAAAAGTCGGGACATGCCTGCAAAATGTCACATTCAGGGTTTTAAATTGTTCCAAGTAGATAGAAGTGTCGGGAAGGGAGGTGGGGTGGCATTGTATGTCCGAGATCGCTTGAACTGTTGCATAAAAACGGGTATTAAGTCTGAAGTAACATATACAGAGTCTGTTTGGATAGAATTTTCAGAGAGGCATAAAAATTAATTTTAGGTATGATATACCGTCCCCCAAATTTAGATAGGGACCAAGGGAAACTACTATGGGAGGAAATTGTTAGGGCCACAAGGCACAATAATGTAGTAATTCCAGGAGACTTTAATTTTAGTCATATTGATTGGAATTTCTTGACTGGGAATTTAGAATCATACTACTTCTTAGAAGTAATTCAGGATTGTTTTCTGAAGCAGTTTGTGACAGAACCTACAAGGGGAAATAACCTGCTTGACTTAGTTCTGGCAAACAATTAGTTCACATTATAATGATTTCAACTGAATTTATGGAATTTTAATAACCGATTTATGAGCTCAAGTTTTTAAATGCAAGTTAGAGTGCTCTCTGAGCCAGGGCATTTATGAGGCAGTTGAGAGGGCATTTATGAGGCAGTTGAGAGGGCATTTATGAGGCAGTTGAGAGGGCATTTAAGAAAGATATTTGAGAGAGCATCTAAGAGGGCATTAAGAAGCCCTTTCAGAGGGCCTCTGAAGGCATGCGAGACGGCCTTCAAGAGGACATTTAAGAGAGCATTTGATATGACATTTCATTAGTTATTGCTCACTTTTAACTAGTCACCTCAGTCACCTCTGATGTGGTCAGTGTTTCCTTGTTGAGGGTGTGAGTCACTCAGCCTTGATGGTAGGCAGCAGCCGGGGTGTGAGTCACTCAGCCTTGCTGGCAGACAGCAGCAGGGGTGTGAGTCACTCAGCCTTGTTGGCAGACAGCAGCCGGGGTGTGGGGTCACTCAGCCTTGCTGGCAGACAGCAGCCGAGGTGTGGGGTCACTCAGCCTTGCTGGCAGACAGCAGCCGAGGTGTGGGGTCACTCAGCCTTGCTGGTAGACAGCAGCCGGGGTGTGAGTCACTCAGCCTTGCTGGCAGACAGCAGCCGGGGTGTAAGTCACTCAGCCTTGCTGGCAGACAGCAGCCCGGGTGTGGGTCACTCAGCCTTGATGGCAGGCAGCAGCCAGGGTGTGGGGGTACTCGGCCTTGCTGGCAGGCAGCAGCCGGGGTGTGGGGTCATTCAGCCTTGCTGGCAGACAGCAGCCGAGGTGTGAGTCACTCAGCCTTGTTGGCAGACAGCAGCCGGGGTGTGGGGTCACTCAGCCTTGCTGGCAGACAGCAGCCGAGGTGTGGGGTCACTCAGCCTTGCTGGTAGACAGCAGCCGGGGTGTGAGTCACTCAGCCTTGCTGGCAGACAGCAGCCGGGGTGTGGGTCACTCAGCCTTGATGGCAGGCAGCAGCCGGGGTGTGGGGGTACTCGGCCTTGCTGGCAGGCAGCAGCCGGGGTGTGGGGTCACTCAGCCTTGCTGGCAGACAGCAGCCGAGGTGTGGGGTCACTCAGCCTTGATGGCAGGCAGCAGCCAGGGTGTGGGTCACTCAGCCTTGCTGGCAGACAGCAGCAGGGGTGTGAGTCACTCAGCCTTGCTGGCAGACAGCAGTCGGGGTGTGGGTCACTCAGCCTTGTTGGCAGGCAGCAGCCGGGGTGCGAGTCACTCAGCCATGTTGGCAGACAGCAGCTGGGGTGTGAGTCACTCAGCCTTGTTGGCAGGCAGCAGCCGGGGTGTGGGGTCACTCAGCCTTGTTGGCAGGCAGCAGCCGGGGTGTGGGGTCACTCAGCCTTGTTGGCAGGCAGCAGCCGGGGTGTGGGGTCACTCAGCCTTGTTGGCAGGCAGCAGCCGGGGTGTGAGTCACTCAGCCTTGCTGGCAGACAGCAGCCGTTGTGTGAGTCACTCGGCCTTGTTGGCAGGCAGCTGCCGGGGTGTGAGACACTCAGCCTTGCTGGCAGACAGCAGCCGGGGTGTGGGTCACTCAGCCTTGTTGGGCGGCAGCAGCCGGAGTGTGGGGTTACTCAGCCTTGATGGCAGGCAGCAGCCGGGGTGTGGGGTCACTCAGCCTTGTTGGCAGACAGCAGCCGGGGTGTGGGGTCACTCAGCCTTGTTGGCAGGCAGCAGCCGGAGTGTGGGGTTACTCACCCTTGTTGGCAGACAGCAGCCGGGGTGTGGAGTCACTCAGCCTTGTTGGCAGGCAGCAGCCGAGGAGTGGGGTCACGCAGCCTTGTTGGCAGGCAGCAGCCGAGGTGCGGGTCACTCAGCCTTGATGGCAGGCAGCAGCCGGGGTGTGGGTCACTCAGCCTTGCTGGCAGACAGCAGCCGGGGTGTAGGTCACTCAGCCTTGATGGCAGGCAGCAGCCGGGGTGTGGGTCACTCAGCCTTGTTGGCAGGCAGCAGCCGGGGTGAGAGTCACTCAGCCTTGCTGGCAGACAGCAGCCGGGGTGTGTCACTCAGCCTTCTTGGCAGGCAGCAGCCGGGATGCGAATCACTCAGCCTTGTTGGCAGACAGCAGCCGGGGTGTGGGGTCACTCAGCCTTGCTGGCAGGCAACAGCCGGGGTGTGGGGTCACTCAGCCTTGCTGGCAGGCAGCAGCCAGGGTGTGCATCACTCAGCCTTGCTGGCAGACAGCAGCCGGGGTGTGGGTCACTCAGCCTTGATGGCAGACAGCAGCCGGGGTGTGGGGTCACTCAGCCTTGATGGCAGGCAGCAGCCGGAGTGTGGGGTTACTCAGCCTTGTTGGCAGGCAGCAGCCGGGGTGTGAGGTCACTCAGCCTTGTTGGCAGGCAGCAGCCGGGGTGTGGGGTCACTCAGCCTTGTTGGAAGACAGCAGCCGGGGTGTGAGTCACTCAGCCTTGCTGGCAGGCAGCAGCCGGGGTGTGAGTCACTCAGCTTTGCTGGCAGACAGCAGCCGGGGTGTGGGTCACTCAGTCTTGATGGCAGGCAGCAGCCGGGGTGTGGGTTACTCAGCCTTGATGGCAGGCAGCAGCCGAGGTGTGGGGTTACTCAGCCTTGTTGGCAGGCAGCAGCCGGGGTGTGGGGTCACCCAGCCTTGATGGCAGGCAGCAGCCGGGGTGTGGGTCACTCAGCCTTGCTGGCAGACAGCAGCCGGGGTGTGGGTCACTCAGCCTTGATGGCAGGCAGCAGCCGGGGTGTGGGTCACTCAGCCTTGTTGGCAGGCAGCAGCAGGGGTGAGAGTCACTCAGCCTTGCTGGCAGACAGCAGCCGGGGTGTGTCACTCAGCCTTCTTGGCAGGCAGCAGCCGGGGTGTGAATCACTCAGCCTTGTTGGCAGACAGCAGCCGGGGTGTGGGGTCACTCAGCCTTGCTGGCAGGCAACAGCCGGGGTGTGGGGTCACTCAGCCTTGCTGGCAGGCAGCAGCCAGGGTGTGCATCACTCAGCCTTGCTGGCAGACAGCAGCCGGGGTGTGGGTCACTCAGCCTTGATGGCAGACAGCAGCCGGGGTGTGGGGTCACTCAGCCTTGATGGCAGGCAGCAGCCGGAGTGTGGGGTTACTCAGCCTTGTTGGCAGGCAGCAGCCGGGGTGTGAGGTCACTCAGCCTTGTTGGCAGGCAGCAGCCGGGGTGTGGGGTCACTCAGCCTTGTTGGAAGACAGCAGCCGGGGTGTGAGTCACTCAGCCTTGCTGGCAGGCAGCAGCCGGGGTGTGAGTCACTCAGCTTTGCTGGCAGACAGCAGCCGGGGTGTGGGTCACTCAGTCTTGATGGCAGGCAGCAGCCGGGGTGTGGGTTACTCAGCCTTGATGGCAGGCAGCAGCCGAGGTGTGGGTTTACTCAGCCTTGTTGGCAGGCAGCAGCCGGGGTGTGGGGTCACCCAGCCTTGATGGCAGGCAGCAGCCGGGGTGTGGGTCACTCAGCCTTGCTGGCAGACAGCAGCCGGGGTGTGGGTCACTCAGCCTTGATGGCAGGCAGCAGCCGGGGTGTGGGTCACTCAGCCTTGTTGGCAGGCAGCAGCAGGGGTGAGAGTCACTCAGCCTTGCTGGCAGACAGCAGCCGGGGTGTGTCACTCAGCCTTCTTGGCAGGCAGCAGCCGGGGTGTGAATCACTCAGCCTTGTTGGCAGACAGCAGCCGGGGTGTGGGGTCACTCAGCCTTGCTGGCAGGCAGCAGCCGGGGTGTGGGGTCACTCAGCCTTGCTGGCAGGCAGCAGCCAGGGTGTGGATCACTCAGCCTTGCTGGCAGGCAGCAGCCTGGGTGTGGGTCACTCAGCCTTGCTGGCAGACAGCAGCCGGGGTGTGGGTCACTCAGCCTTGATGGCAGGCAGCAGCCGGGGTGTGGGTCACTCAGCCTTGTTGGCAGGCAGCAGCCAGGGTGTGGATCACTCAGCCTTGCTGGCAGACAGCAGCCGGGGTGTGTCACTCAGCCTTCTTGGCAGGCAGCAGCCGGGGTGTGAATCACTCAGCCTTGTTGGCAGGCAGCAGCCGGAGTGTGGGGTTACTCAGCCTTGTTGGCAGGCAGCAGCCGGGGTGTGAGGTCACTCAGCCTTGTTGGCTGGCAGCAGCCGGGGTGTGGGGTCACTCAGCCTTGTTGGAAGACAGCAGCCGGAGTGTGGGGTTACTCAACCTTGTTGGCAGACAGCAGCCGGGGTGTGGAGTCACTCAGCCTTGTTGGCAGGCAGCAGCCGGAGTGTGGGGTTACTCAACCTTGTTTGCAGACAGCAGCCGGGGTGTGGAGTCACTCAGCCTTGTTGGCAGGCAGCAGCCGAGGTGTGGGGTCACTCAGTCTTGATGGCAGGCAGCAGCCGGGGTGTGGGGTTACTCAGCCTTGTTGGTCGGCAGCAGCCGGAGTGTGGGGTTACTCAGCCTTGATGGCAGGCAGCAGCCGGGGTGTGGGGTCACTCAGCCTTGTTGGCAGACAGCAGCCGGGGTGTGGGGGTCACTCATCCTTGTTGGCAGGCAGCAGCCGGAATGTGGGGTTACTCAACCTTGTTGGCAGACAGCAGCCGGGGTGTGGAGTCACTCAGCCTTGTTGGCAGGCAGCAGCCGGAGTGTGGGGTTACTCAACCTTGTTTGCAGACAGCAGCCGGGGTGTGGAGTCACTCAGCCTTGTTGGCAGGCAGCAGCCGAGGTGTGGGGTCACTCACCCTTGTTGGCAGGCAGCAACCGAGGTGTGGGTCACTCAGCCTTGATGGCAGGCAGCAGCCGGGGTGTGGGTCACTCAGCCTTGCTGGCAGACAGCAGCCGGGGTGTGGGTCACTCAGCCCTGCTGGCAGGCAGCAGCCGGGGTGTGAGTCACTCAGCCTTGCTGGCAGGCAGCAGCCGGGGTGTGAGTCACTCAGCTTTGCTGGCAGACAGCAGCCGGGGTGTGGGTCACTCAGTCTTGATGGCAGGCAGCAGCCGGGGTGTGAGGTCACTCAGCCTTGTTGGCAGGCAGCAGCCGGGGTGTGGGGTCACTCAGCCTTGTTGGAAGACAGCAGCCGGGGTGTGAGTCACTCAGCCTTGCTGGCAGGCAGCAGCCGGGGAGTGAGTCACTCAGCTTTGCTGGCAGACAGCAGCCGGGGTGTGGGTCACTCAGTCTTGATGGCAGGCAGCAGCCGGGGTGTGGGTTACTCAGCCTTGATGGCAGACAGCAGCCGGGGTGTGGGGTCACTCAGCCCTGCTGGCAGGCAGCAGCCGGGGTGTGGCGTCACCCAGCCTTGCTGGCAGACAGCAGCCGGGGTGTGGGTCACTCATCTTATTTTCTAATACTGTGGTCTGGGGGGGTTTGTGGGGGTGGGGGAGTGAGAGATTTCTCAGATACTATAGGGGGCATTCTATGAATGTGACGTTTGTGGTGGGGGTGAGGACTGTGGGTTTGGAGTGTGGGTTGTTTTGGGTTAATTTACTTGGCTACCCAGACAACTTTTGCTCCGAGTAGGGAAATTAGATCTAACAAAAATGATCCCAAATAGATGAACAATAGATTAAAACATCTCACTGGTCAAAAGGGAGGCATATATAGGCGTATCAAAAGAGGGGATGGGCAGTTAAGAAATCAATATATTCAATTAAAGAGAAAAATAAAGAAAGTAATAAGAAAAGCAAAAAGGGATTATGAGGCTAAGGTCGCAAGGGATTCGAAGACTAACCCAAAAGGGATCTTTCAGGTATACAGAAGTATGATTAGGGACAAGATTGGCCCACTTAAGAGTAACTCTTTTCAGATCACTGACAGTGATAAGGATGTGTGTGAAATTCTAAATACCTACTTCCTCTCAGTTTTCACCCAGGAAAATACTAGCGATATTCCTGAAATAATAGATTATGTAGAACAGGATAATAAACTATGTACGATTGCGGTAACTAGTGACATGGTCCTCAGACAAACAGAGAAACTAAAACCTAACAAATCCCCAGGACCTGATGAACTGTTTGCAAGGATGTTAAAGGAATGTAAAGAGGAACTTAGCACACCTTTGGTTAATCTTTTTAACATATCACTACAAACTGGCATAGCGCCTGATAAGTGGAAAATGGCAAATGTAATACCTATTTACAAGGCAGGTGACAGGTCCTTGACTTCGAACTATAGACCAATAAGCCTTATCTCCATAGTGGGAAAATTTATGGAATCAATAATTGCCGAAGCAATTCGTAGCCATCTTGACAGGCACTGATTGATTAATGAATCTCAACACGGTTTTACAAAAGGGCGTTCCTGTCTTACGAATTTACTAACTTTTTTCTCTAAGGTGTTTGAGGAGGTAGATCATGGTAATGACTATGATATTGTGTATACGGACTTCAGTAAGGCTTTCGATAAAGTTCCACACCAGAGGCTATTGAGGAAACTTAAGGCACACGGAATAGGAGGAGAATTTTTTTCCTGGGTAGAAGCATGGTTGACAAATAGACAGCAGAGAGTTTGCATAAATGGAGAGAAATCAGAATGGGGGCACGTCATAAGCGGTGTTCCTCAGGGGTCAGTGTTGGGCCCGTTGTTGTTCACAATTTACATAAACGACATAGATGAGGAAATAAATAGCGACATAAGCAAATTTGCTGATGACACCAAAATAGGCCATCCAATTCATTCTAATGAGGACACTAGAGCACTCCAGGATGATTTGAATAGACTGATGCAATGGTCGGAGAAGTGGCAGATGCAGTTTAATATTGACAAATGAAAAGTTCTAAATGTTGAACAGTTAAATAACCATGCCACATATAAACTAAATAATGTAGATCTTAATACTACTGATTGTGAAAAGGATTTAGGAGTTCTGGTTAGCAGTAATCTAAAACCAAGACAACAGTGTATTAGTGTTCGCAATAAAGCTAACAGAATTCTTGGCTTCTTATCTAGAAGTATAAATAATAGAAGTCCTCATGTTGTTCTTCTTCTCTATATATCCTTGGTTAGGCCTCATTTAGACTATGCTGCTCAGTTCTGGTCACCGTATTACAGAATGGATATAAATGCTCTGGAAAACGTACAGAGGAGGATGACAAAGATGATCCCATGTATCAGAAATCTTCCCTATGAGGATAGACTGAGGCCCTGAATTTGCACTCTCTCAAAAGGCGTAGAATTAGGGGGGATATGATCGAGGTGTATAAATGGAAAACAGGAATAAATAAAGGGGATGTAAATAGCGTGTGAAAATTTCCAGCCAAGACAGGACTCGCAGCAGTGATTTCAAGTTGGAAAAATTCAGATTCAGGAAGGATATAGGAAAGCACTGGTTTGGTAATAGAGTTGTGGATGAGTGGAACAAACTCCCGAGTACAGTTATTCAGGCTAAAACGTTGTGTAGTTTTAAAAATAGGTTAGATAAATACATGAGTGGGTGTGGGTGGGTGTGAGTTGGACCTGACTAGCTTGTGCTGCTGGGTCTGGTGCAGTGCTCCATCCTTGAGTGGAGGTGACCAGACTGGGTGAGTCATTGGGCTAATCCGGGGGGGGGTCATTGGTCTAATCCGGGGGGACATGGACCTGCTCCGCATGGGTCAGTAGACCTGTTGCAGTGTTCCTTCTTTCTTATGTTCTTATGTGGTTGGGTTGTTGAGGTTGAGGGTCTCTTGTGGGTGGTTCTGAAGGAGGATGTGTTTGCTCTTCCTCCTGAGTCTGGGTTTCCCTGCCTGTCTCCATCCTTCACTCTCTTTCTTACCCCTTGTGTCTTTGTATCATCTCTGTTTCTTTCTTCTTGTGTTTTGTCACAATCGAGGTAGACCTACTGGCAATTTGATGAGCCCCTTAGTTGTCGTTTCTTCTGCAGGATCCTCTTTTGCACCATTTCTGACTTGAAAATCAGTTTGACTGGACGGTTTCTTTCCCTTGAGAACCCCGCTATTCTCTGAAAATTTGTCAAATGAGTCCTGACTTCCTCTCCTATCTCCTATTTTCAACACTTATTTCCTCCCTTTGTCATCTTTCTTTGTAAGTTGCCTCTTCGGCTTCCCAAAGTCTATGAACAAAGACTGACCTTTCCCTTTCATCCTCCCATTGCATTTTCTTTCATATCTCATGATCCGATTTAAGGATTTCCATTGCTATTTTCCTTAATATTTCCTGGATCACTTGGTAATCTGATAATGTCTGCACGTGACCTGTCTCTTTCTCTACCTTCAATCTCCTTTGCTGTCCCTGTACCCAACAGCCTGCCACTTTCACTTGTTTGCTTTTCTCGGGGCCCCCAGTGATGTGATAGGGCCTGTGTGTATGACTTGTATCTTTTCCTTCCTTAGATCCCCTGGCTGGTTGCTGATGTTCCTGTTTCTGATGTCATGCCCATTCTGCTTTTCATATTTTTAACCTGTTTCAGCATTTTCAGTTCCTCTTCTAAGCTCCATATCCTAGCCTCTGCAGCTGTGGCTTGTAGATTCCACTTCTTGTTCTCTGCAGCCATCCTTTTCTCCATTTTATTGCTAAGCTCTTCAAACCTCCTTTCCACTCTTGTTCATTTTTTATGAGCTCTGCTGCCCATTCTTCCCAGACTCTTCCTCGGATCCCCTAACTCTTCTTCCTATTCTGTGTGTACTCACCTAATTGTACTCACCTAACTGTGGTTGCAGGGGCCGAGACTCAGCTCCTGGACCCGCCTCTTCACCGACTGCTACTAGGTCCTCTCTCCCCCTGCTCCATGAGCTTTATCATACTTCGTCTTAAAACTATGTATAGTTCCTGCCTCCACTACATCGCTTGCCAGACTATTCCACTTCCTAACTACTCTATGACTGAAGAAATACTTCCTAACATCCCTTTGACTCATCTGAGTCTTCATCTTCCAATTGTGACCCCTTGCTTCTGTGTCCCATCTCTGAAACATCCTGTCTCTGTCCACCTTGTCTATTCCACGCAGTATTTTGTATGTCGTTATCGTGTCTCCCCTGACCCTCCTGTTCTCCAGTGTTGTCAGACCGATTTTCCTTAACCTTTCTTCATAGGACATTCCCCGTAGTTCTGGAACTAGCCTTGTTGCAAACCTTTGCACTTTCTCTAATTTCTTGACGTGTTTGACCAGAAGTGGGTTCCAAACTGGTGCTGCGTAATCCAGTATGGGGCTGACGTACACAATGTATAAAGTCTTGAACGATTCCTTACTGAGGTACCGGAACGCTATTCTCAGGTTTGCCAAGCGCCCATATGCCGCAGCAGTTATCTGGTTAATGTGTGCTTCTGGCGATGTACTCGGTATTATACTCACTCCTAGATCTTTCTCCTTGAGTGAGGTTTGCAGCCTTTGGCCTCCTAGCCTATACTCTGCGGTCTTCTTTGCCCTCCTCCGATCTTCATGACTTTGCATTTGGCGGGGTTAAATTCTAGGAGCCAGTTGCTAGACCATGCATCCAGCCTGTCCAAGTCTCTTTGTAGACCTATCTGATCCGCATCTGATTTAATTCTCCTCATTAACTTCACGTCATCTGCAAACAGGGACACTTCTGAGTCTATCCCTTCCGTCATGTCGTTCACATATACCAAGAATAGCACTGGTCCCAGGACTGACCCCTGTGGGACCCCGCTCGTCACTGGCGCCCACTGTGATACCTCATCACGGACCATGACTCGCTGTTGCCTCCCTGTTAGGTATTCTCTGATCCATTGCAATGCCCTTCCTGTTATACGTGCCTGTTCCTCAAGCTTTTGTTCTAATCTGTGTGTGTGTGTGTGTACTCACCTAGTTGTACTCACCTAGTTGAGGTTGCAGGGGTCGAGTCCAAGCTCCTGGCTCCGCCTCTTCACTGGTCGCTACTAGGTCACTCTCCCTGAGCCGTGAGCTTTATCATACCTCTGCTTAAAGCTATGTATGGATCCTGCCTCCACTACATCGCTTCCCAAACTATTCCACTGCCTGACCACTCTGTGGCTGAAGAAATACTTCCAAACATCCCTGTGATTCATCTGTGTCTTCAACTTCCAACTGTGTCCCCTTGTTACCGTGTCCAGTCTCTGGAACATTCTGTCTCTGTCCACCGTATCGATTCCTCTCAGTATCTTATATGTCATTATCATGTACCCCCTATCTCTTCTGTCTTCCAGTGTCGTCAGGTCGATTTCCCTTAACCTTTCCTCGTAGGACATACACCTTAGCTCTGGGACTAGTCTTGTTGCAAACCTTTGCACTTCCTCTAGTTTCTTTACATGCTTGGCTAGGTGTGGGTTCCAAACTGGTGCCGCATACTCCAATATGGGCCTAACGTACATGGTGTACAGGGTCCTGAACGATTCCTTATTAAGATGTCGGAATGCTGTTCTGAGGCTTGCTAGGCGCCCATATGTTGCAGCAGTTATTTGGTTGATTTGCGCTTCAGATGTGCCTGGTGTTATACTCACCCCAAGATCTTTTTTCCTTGAGTGAGGTTTGTAGTCTCTGGCCCCCTAGACTGTACTCCGTTTGTGGTGTTCTTTGCCCTTCCCCAGTCTTCATGACTTTGCACTGGTCCAGTTTCTGGACCAGGCCTTCAGTCTGTCCAGATCCCTCTGTAGTTATGCCTGGTTTTCGTCCGATTGAATAATTCTCATCAACTTTGTCATCTGCAAACAGAGACACTTCGGAGTCTATTCCTTCCGTCATGTCGTTCACAAATACCAGAAAAGCACTGGTCCTAGGACTGATCCTTGTGGGACCCCGCTGGTCACAGGTGCCCACTCTGACACCTCGCCACGTACCATGACTCGCTGCTGTCTTCCTGACAAGTATTCCCTGATCCATTGTAGTGCCTTCCTTGTTATCCCTGCTTGGCCCTCCAGCTTCCGCACTACTCTCTTGTGTGGAACTGTGTCAAACGCCTTCTTACAGTCCAAGAAAATGCAGTCTACCCACCCCTCTGTGTGTGTGTGTGTGTGTGTGTGTGTGTGTGTGTGTGTGTGTGTGTGTGTGTGTGTGTGTGAGAGAGAGAGAGAAAGAGAGAGAGAGTGTGTGTGTGTGTGTGTGTGTGTGTGTGAGAGAGAGAGAGAAAGAGAGAGAGAGTGTGTGTGTGTGTGTGTGTGTGTGTGTGTGTGTGTGTGTGTGTGTTAAATCATCCGACAACGTAGGATTTTCCAAGAATGTAGGATTTTTTATCCATGTAAGATAATCTTGCATGGAGGATTTACCCGCACTTGCTAAGCGACGTTTGATGGCATACATGAATTCTAATCCAACCCAAAAACACACAAATTTAATTTGTTTCCAGATATCCTGTCAAGAGACTTGTAAAATATCACAAGAAAAGTAAAAATCTGGAGAGTAGGAGATATTCCCTAGAGATATTCCCTAGAGATATTCCCCTAGAGATATTCCCTAGAGATATTCCCCTAGAGATATTCCCCTAGAGATATTCCCCTAGAGATATTCCCTAGAGATATTCCCCTAGAGATATTCCCCTAGAGATATTCCCTAGAGATATTCCCCTAGAGATATTCCCCTAGAGATATTCCCTAGAGATATTCCCCTAGAGATATTCCCTAGAGATATTCCCTAGAGATATTCCCCTAGAGATATTCCCCTAGAGATATTCCCTAGAGATATTCCCCTAGAGATATTCCCCTAGAGATATTCCCCTAGAGATATTCCCCTAGAGATATTCCCCTAGAGATATTCCCTAGAGATATTCCCCTAGAGATATTCCCCTAGAGATATTCCCTAGAGATATTCCCCTAGAGATATTCCCCTAGAGATATTCCCTAGAGATATTCCCCTAGAGATATTCCCTAGAGATATTCCCCTAGAGATATTCCCCTAGAGATATTCCCTAGAGATATTCCCTAGAGATATTCCCTAGAGATATTCCCTAGAGATATTCCCCTAGAGATATTCCCCTAGAGATATTCCCCTAGAGATATTCCCCTAGAGATATTCCCTAGAGATATTCCCCTAGATATATTCCCCTAGATATATTCCCCTAGAGATATTCCCCTAGAGATATTCCCCTAGAGATATTCCCTAGAGATATTCCCTAGAGATATTCCCTAGAGATATTCCCTAGAGATATTCCCCTAGAGATATTCCCTAGAGATATTCCCCTAGAGATATTCCCCTAGAGATATTCCCTAGAGATATTCCCCTAGAGATATTCCCTAGAGATATTCCCCTAGAGATATTCCCCTAGAGATATTCCCTAGAGATATTCCCTAGAGATATTCCCTTAGAGATATTCCCCTAGAGATATTCCCTAGAGATGTTCCCCTAGAGATATTCCCTAGAGATATTCCCCTAGAGATATTCCCATAGAGATATTCCCCTAGAGATATTCCCTAGAGATATTCCCTAGAGATATTCCCTAGAGACATTCCCTAGAGACATTCCCTAGAGATATTCCCTAGAGATATTCCCCTAGAGATATTCCCCTAGAGATATTCCCCTAGAGATATTCCCCTAGAGATATTCCCCTAGAGATATTCCCCTAGAGATATTCCCTAGAGATATTCCCTAGAGATATTCCCTAGATATATTCCCTAGATATATTCCCTAGAGATATTCCCCTAGAGATATTCCCTAGAGATATTCCCCTAGAGATTCCCTAGAGATATTCCCTAGAGATATTCCCCTAGAGATATTCCCCTAGAGATATTCCCCTAGAGATATTCCCTAGAGATATTCCCCTAGAGATATTCCCTAGAGATATTCCCCTAGAGATATTCCCCTAGAGATTTTCCCCTAGAGATATTTCCGTAGAGATATTTCCCTAGAGATATTTCCCTAGAGATATTTCCCTAGAGATATTCCCTAGAGATATTCCCTAGAGATATTCCCTAGAGATATTCCCCTAGAGATATTCCCCTAGAGATATTCCCCTAGAGATATTCCCCTAGAGATATTCCCCTAGAGATGTTCCCCTAGAGATATTCCCCTAGAGATGTTCCCATAGAGATGTTTCCCTAGAGGTATTTCCCTAGAGGTATTTCCCTAGAGGTATTTCCCTAGAGGAATTTCCCTAGAGGTATTTCCCTAGAGATATTTCCCTAGAGATATTTCCGAGAGGTATCCCAGAGAAATATTCCCGAGAGGAATCCCAGAGAAATATTCCCGAGAGGTATCCCAGAGAAATATTCCCGAGAGGTATCCCAGAGAAATATTCCGGAGAGGTATCCCAGAGAAATATTCCCGAGAGGTATCCCAGAGAAATATTCCGGAGAGGTATCCCAGAGAAATATTCCCGAGAGGTATCCCAGAGAAATATTCCCGAGAGGTATCCCAGAGAAATATTCCCGAGAGGTATCCCAGAGAAATATTCCCGAGAGGTATCCCAGAGAAATATTCCCGAGAGGTATCCCAGAGAAATATTCCCGAAAGGTATCCCAGAGAGATATCCCAGAAGATATAGAAAATATACACAGAAGTTAGTTATATAGGTTGTATCCTTAATATCAGAAAGATGTACATGTAGATGGACCTCTTATGTGGCACTGATGTGACTCGTGTACTACCAGGGTGTGGCCCTCCACACATTACCAGGGTGTGGACACATTACCAGGGTGTGGCACTCCACACATTACCAGGGTGTGGACACATTACCAGGGTGTGGCCCTCCACACATTACCAGGGTGTGGACACATTACCAGGGTGTGGCCCTCCACACATTACCAGGGTGTGGACACATTACCAGGGTGTGGCCCTCCACACATTACCAGGGTGTGGACACATTACCAGGGTGTGGCCCTCCACACATTACCAGGGTGTGGACACATTACCAGGGTGTGGCCCTCCACACATTACCAGGGTGTGGACACATTACCAGGGTGAGGCCCTCCACACATTACCAGGGTGTGGACACATTACCAGGGTGTGGCCCTCCACACATTACCAGGGTGTGGACACATTACCAGGGTGTGGCCCTCCACACATTACCAGGGTGTGGACACATTACCAGGGTGTGGCCCTCCACACATTACCAGGGTGTGGCCCTCCACACATTACCAGGGTGTGGCCCTCCACACATTACCAGGGTGTGGCCCTCCACACATTACTAGGGTGTGGCCCTCCACACATTACCAGGGTGTGGCCCTCCACACATTACCAGGGTGTGGTCCTCCACACATTACTAGGGTGAGGCCCTCCACACATTACTAGGGTGTGGCCCTCCACACATTACTAGGGTGTGGCCCTCCACACATTACCAGGGTGTGGCCCTCCACACATTACCAGGGTGTGGCCCTCCACACATTACCAGGGTGTGGCCCTCCACACATTACCAGGGTGTGGCCCTCCACACATTACCAGGGTGTGGCTCTCCACACATTACCAGGGTGTGGCCCTCCACACATTACTAGGGTGTGGCCCTCCACACATTACTAGGGTGTGGCCCTCCACACATTACTAGGGTGTGGCCCTCCACACATCATGGTAGTGTGCCATTTAACACATGGAAGTATGGCACTCAACACATGGTAGCGTGACTCTACACAGAATGGTAGTGTGGCACTCTACACAGCATGGTAGTGTGACACACTACACAGCATGGTAGTGTGGCACTTTACACAGCATGATAGTGTGACACTCTACACAACATGGTAGTGT
This sequence comes from Cherax quadricarinatus, assembly GCF_038502225.1. Classification (NCBI taxonomy): domain Eukaryota; kingdom Metazoa; phylum Arthropoda; class Malacostraca; order Decapoda; family Parastacidae; genus Cherax; species Cherax quadricarinatus. Next base: position 32,305,360 of record NC_091335.1, read on the forward strand.
GGTGCTCTACACAGCATGGTAGTGTGACACACTATACAGCATGGTAGTGTGGCACTTTACACAGCATGATAGTGTGACACTCTACACAACATGGTAGTGTGGTGCTCTACACAGCATGGTAGTGTGACATTCTACACAGCATGGTAGTGTGACATTCTACACAGCATGTTAGTGTGGCACTCTACTTAGCATGGTTGTGTGGCACTCTACACATGGTTGTGTGGCACTCTTCACATCATGGTAGTATAACACTCTACATGGGAGTGTAACACTACATATCATGGTAGTGTAACACTACACATCATGTTAGTGTAACACTACACATCATGGTAGTATAACACTACACATCATGGTAGTGTAACACTACACATCATGGTAGTGTAACACTACACATCATGGTAGTGTAACACTACACATCATGGTAGTGTAACACTACACATCATGGTAGTGTAACACTACACATCATGGTAGTGTAACACTACACATCATGGTAGTGTAACACTACACATCATGGTAGTGTAACACTACACATCATGGTAGTGTAACACTACACATCATGGTAATGTAACTCTACACGTCATGGTAGTGTAACACTACACATCATGGTAGTGTAACACTACACATCATGGTAGTGTAACACTACACATCATGGTAGTGTAACACTACACATCATGGTAGTGTAACACTACACATCATGGTAGTGTAACACTACACATCATGGTAGTGTAACACTACACATCATGGTAGTGTAACACTACACATCATGGTAGTGTAACACTACACATCATGGTAGTGTAACACTACACATCATGGTAGTGTAACACTACACATCATGGTAGTGTAACACTACACATCATGGTAGTGTAACACTACACATCATGGTAGTGTAACACTACACATCATGGTAGTGTAACACTACACATCATGGTAGTGTAACACTACACATCATGGTAATGTAACACTACACGTCATGGTAGTGTAACACTACACATCATGGTAGTGTAACACTACACATCATGGTAGTGTAACACTACACATCATGGTAGTGTAACACTACACATCATGGTAGTGTAACACTACACATCATGGTAGTGTAACACTACACATCATGGTAATGTAACACTACACGTCATGGTAGTGTAACACTACACATCATGGTAGTGTAACACTACACATCATGGTAGTGTAACACTACACATCATGGTAGTGTAACACTACACATCATGGTAGTGTAACACTACACATCATGGTAATGTAACACTACACGTCATGGTAGTGTAACACTACACATCATGGTAGTGTAACACTACACATCATGGTAGTGTAACACTACACATCATGGTAGTGTAACACTGCACATCATGGTAGTGTAACACTACACATCATGGTAGTGTAACACTACACATCATGGTAGTGTAACACTACACATCATGGTAGTGTAACACTGCACGTCATGGTAGTGTAACACTACACATCATGGTAGTGTAACACTACACATCATGGTAGTGTAACACTACACATCATGGTAGTGTAACACTACACATCATGGTAGTGTAACACTACACATCATGGTAGTGTAACACTACACATCATGGTAGTGTAACACTACACATCATGGTAGTGTAACACTACACATCATGGTAGTGTAACACTACACATCATGGTAGTGTAACACTACACATCATGGTAGTGTAACACTACACATCATGGTAGTGTAACACTGCACGTCATGGTAGTGTAACACTACACATCATGGTAGTGTAACACTACACATCATGGTAGTGTAACACTACACATCATGGTAGTGTAACACTACACATCATGGTAGTGTAACTCTACACGTCATGGTAGTGTAACACTACACATCATGGTAGTGTAACACTACACATCATGGTAGTGTAACACTACACATCATGGTAGTGTAACACTACACATCATGGTAGTGTAACACTACACATCATGGTAGTGTAACACTACACATCATGGTAGTGTAACACTACACATCATGGTAGTGTAACACTACACATCATGGTAGTGTAACACTACACATCATGGTAGTGTAACACTACACATCATGGTAGTGTAACACTACACATCATGGTAGTGTAACACTACACATCATGGTAGTGTAACACTACACATCATGGTAGTGTAACACTACACATCATGGTAGTGTAACACTGCACGTCATGGTAGTGTAACACTACACATCATGGTAGTGTAACACTACACATCATGGTAGTGTAACACTACACATCATGGTAGTGTAACACTACACATCATGGTAGTGTAACTCTACACGTCATGGTAGTGTAACACTACACATCATGGTAGTGTAACACTACACATCATGGTAGTGTAACACTACACATCATGGTAGTGTAACACTACACATCATGGTAGTGTAACACTACACATCATGGTAGTGTAACACTACACATCATGGTAGTGTAACACTACACATCATGGTAGTGTAACACTACACATCATGGTAGTGTAACACTACACATCATGGTAGTGTAACACTACACATCATGGTAGTGTAACACTACACATCATGGTAGTGTAACACTACACATCATGGTAGTGTAACACTACACATCATGGTAGTGTAACACTACACATCATGGTAGTGTAAGTCTACACATCATGGTAGTGTAACACTACACATCATGGTAGTGTAACACTACACATCATGGTAGTGTAACACTACACATCATGGTAGTGTAACACTACACATCATGGTAGTGTAACACTACACATCATGGTAGTGTAACACTACACATCATGGTAGTGTAACACTACACATCATGGTAGTGTAACACTACACATCATGGTAGTGTAACACTACACATCATGGTAGTGTAACACTACACATCATGGTAGTGTAACACTACACATCATGGTAGTGTAACACTACACATCATGGTAGTGTAACACTACACATCATGGTAGTGTAACACTACACATCATGGTAGTGTAACACTACACATCATGGTAGTGTAACACTACACATCACACAGATCCTCTGATGGTAATATCATCTCATTAATATATTTTTGGATTTTACTCCCAAACTTCTCTTAATTAACAACTGAAACTTTGGTGTAATGGACCATTACTGTGTTATAATTATTATTGTTAAAGTTTTACAAGTTAATGTGGCTGAAGGTTGAATATCGGTTATGGATTATCTTTATCCATTATATATTTTGGTAAGTTTCATCACTAGCTGCCTGATTGTAAGAATGGAGAGAGCTGAACCAGTCAATTTTTACTATATCTGTCAGTTAATTCAGTATTCTTGAAAGTTCGCTTCTTAACCTCCAGTATTTCACGTTCTGGAAGGGAAAAAAATAATCCTAATGCGAACTCCTTTTAGAACACCATTAAGCTGAAAATAAAACTGGAGACTAATCTTCTGTTTAGCTCAGTCATTAACCTCTGACCTTCCACATGCCGGAGAGTAAAATTAATCCTGGTGGGAAGAGCTTCTTGGTGTCGTTGAGCACAGCCGCAGAAGAAACAAATTGGAAATTTATATTTTCTTCAGTTTTTCTCGTTAGTTTTGGGTCAAAGTCCCCTTGATGCTCAGTATTTTTCATTTGTCGTTCTGTGTCCCTTACAACCATGTTCTGGATTGGCCAATTCTTGTCATCAAAATTCCATGCTTAGAATAAACCTTTATTGTAGTTAAAGTGCGTAACTTTTCTTTATTTTTTTGCAAGAACAGTTTTACAGATACTTGAAAACTCTCTATTTGCAGCAGTTACTTTAATATCTTCATTATGCATCCCACAGCCATCCTGTGGGCGGTAGTTATAAGATTACAGAGGCACATAATGGGTCCAGAGACTGTACCTCAACATTGCAGAGGCACACAATGGGTCCAGAGATTGTACTCAACATTAGAGGCACATAATGGGTTCAGGGACTGTACATCAACATTACAGAGGTACATAATGGGTCCAGAAACTGTAATCAACATCAGAGGCACATAATGGGTCCAGGGACTGTACATCAACATTACAGAGGCCCATGAGTTCAGAGACTGTACCTCAACATTACAAAGGCGCATAATGGGTCCAGAGACTGTACCTCAACATTACAGAGACACATAATGGGTTCAGGGACTTTACCTCAACATTACAAAGGCCCATAATGAGTCCAGAGACTGTACCTCAACATCAGAGGCACATAATGGGTCCAGGGACTGTACCTCAACATTACAGAGGCACATAATGGGTCCAGGGACTGTACCTTTACATTGTAGAGGTACATAATGGGTCCAGGGACTGTACCTCAAGATTGCAGAGGCACACAGTGGGTCCTGGGACTGAACATCAACGTTACAGAGATACATAATGGATCCAGGGACTGTACCTTTACAGGGACTGAGCCACAGAGTTTTGATAGCTAAACAGGTTACACTGGTAATGGACTATTGACATACCAAAAATCTAGCTACAGTCGTATTGACTTGTTTATACAGATATGAATTTAATTACAAAAACAATACAGTGTAGTTATATGTTGAATATTTTTCCACTGCATAATTGATACTACGTTATATTTCAGCAATGTTCTGTTGAATTTAGACTAGTTTAAGTGATCATGAGTTATTTTCAATAGGCAAAGACAGGGTATTTTCCAGAATGGTTGGTAATTTGCCACTTTGGATAAAATACTTTGACATTTCTTAAACATTCATGAGCAAGTTCTTTCAGAATTCATTAATGTTATTGCTTTTCCGCACATAGTGATGTGACAATAGTTCATCTGGCGAAGGTTACACTTGATTATGTTTTCGTCAGCTGGTGGTGCAACACATCCCCTTAGGGCTTAGGTACTTGTAACCCAGTCGGAGCCACTGATCCAAAACATCGAGGCATGAAAACTTCCATCTCATATTAAAAGAAACTTAATGCTTCTGAGGAAATGCTGAAACTGATTAATTTTATGAGCCAAAGTACTGATGAGAGTGATTGCCTCTTCACCGAGTATGAACTACATAATGCATTAACAAAAGGTGGAACTGCTCCTGGAAAGGATGGTATAACCTATGATATTCTCAGAACTCTAAGGCACGTTCCCGATAATCATTTGTTGGCATTCTATAATACCAGTTACATTGAGGGAGTTCTTCTTATTTCCTGGACCAATAGTCTCAGTGTGCCTATCCCTAACCCCCAACAGCCTAATACATTTAGACCGATCTCCTTAACCAGTTGTCTTTGTAAAACTTTTGAAAGAATGATACTTAACAAACTGTACCACAGAATCAGACACCAACTTTCACCCTACCTCTACGAGTCCATGAAAAGAGTGTGCAGAACTGTATTTCCACCTTTCTCACTGCACACACCTCTACTAGTTTTACCACATTTCTTGATCTAAAAGCTGAATTTGATATCGCGAACAGAACCGTTATACTACATGAACTAGTCAAAATGAATATTGGTGGTAGCTTACTCTGCTGGATAATAGGATACCTGTCAAATAGAGTATCCTCTGTCCTCCACCAAGGCTTTAGAAGTGAGTGTAAAGAAATGTGCCAAGGTACACCGCAGGGAGGAGTTCTCAGTCCCATGCTATTTAATATTCTGATTAATGCTCTCCTAAATGCTCTACCTGCCTCACCTAAACATATGGCTATAAGCTATGCTGATGACATCATGATCCATACAACAGGGCATAAGAAGATGAGCACCATTTTTAATGAAGTTTGGTCAATTTGTAATCGACTAGGCCTCATAATATCTTCCTCTAAAACAAAGATATTAAGCAAACGACATCCCCCACCCATCTACTTGCAGGGTGAAAACATTAGCTACGTTAAAACTTACAGATATCTTGGTGTAGATGTACCCTTTAACAAATCCACTATACCACAACTAAATAAGAAATGCAAAGATAGGCTAAATGCTCTCAAGGCTTTTGCTGGCTACAACCCCAACTATGGTGCTAATGTTGCTGGCTACAACCCAAACTATGGTGCTAATGTTGCTGGCTACAACCCCAACTATGGTGCTAATGTTGCTGGCTACAACCCAAACTATGGTGCTAATGTTGCTGGCTACAACCCAAACTATGGTGCTAATGTTGCTGGCTACAACCCCAACTATGGTGCTAATGTTGCTGGTTACAACCCCAACTATGGTGATAATGTTGCTGGCTACAACCCCAACTATGGTGCTAATGTTGCTGGCTGCAACCCCAACTATGGTGATAATGTTGCTGGCTACAACCCCAACTATGGTGCTAATGTTGCTGGGTACAACCCCAACTATGGTGCTAATGTTGCTGGCTACAACCCCAACTATGGTGCTAATGTTGCTGGCTACAACCCCAACTATGGTGATAATGTTGCTGGCTACAACCCCAACTATGGTGCTAATGTTGCTGGCTACAACCCAAACTATGGTGCTAATGTTGCTGGCTACAACCCCAACTATGGTGCTAATGTTGCTGGTTACAACCCCAACTATGGTGATAATGTTGCTGGCTACAACCCCAACTATGGTGCTAATGTTGCTGGCTACAACCCCAACTATGGTGATAATGTTGCTGGCTACAACCCCAACTATGGTGATAATGTTGCTGGCTACAACCTCAACTATGGTGATAATGTTGCTGGCTACAACCCCAACTATGGTGATAATGTTGCTGGCTACAACCCCAACTATGGTGATAATGTTGCTGGCTACAACCCCAACTATGGTGATAATGTTGCTGGCTACAACCCCAACTATGGTGATAATGTTGCTGGCTACAACCCCAACTATGGTGATAATGTTGCTGGCTACAACCCCAACTATGGTGATAATGTTGCTGGCTACAACCCCAACTATGGTGATAATGTTGCTGGCTACAACCCCAATGGAAATAAGTCACTCTGTCTGACTTTTTTGGGTTATCCTAGGTTCTCTACACATATGGAGTTTACCTGGAGTTTACCTGGAGAGAGTTCCGGGGGTCAACGCCCCCGCGGCCCGGTCTGTGACCAGGCCTCCTGGTGGATCAGAGCCTGATCAACCAGGCTGTTGCTGCTGGCTGCACGCAAACCAACGTACGAGCCACAGCCCGGCTGATCCGGAACTGACTTTAGGTGCTTGTCCAGTGCCAGCTTGAAGACTGCCAGGGGTCTGTTGGTGTTGCGGCCCCTGCCAAACTAGCGGTTAAATAGTTAACCTGCCGGCCGGCAGTACCACTGGGTGCGTCATCAAACCCAATGTGGGGGCTGCTGAGCCGGCCTTAGAGCAGTAAGAGCCTGAGTGCCTCACGGTACACACCTAAGCAGTAGGTACCTGACCACCAAAGGGTACACGTCTACTGGCTTTAGTAACAGTATGTACCAGAGCGCCTCGCTGTACACACCTAAGCAGTAGGTACCTGACCACCGAAGGGTACACGTCTACTGGCTTTAGTAACAGTATGTACCAGAGCGCCTCGCTGTACACACCTAAGCAGTAGGTACCTGACCACCGAAGGGTACACGTCTACTGGCTTTAGTAACAGTATGTACCAGAGCGCCTCGCTGTACACACCTAAGCAGTAGGTACCTGACCACCGAAGGGTACACGTCTACTGGCTTTAGAAATATTATGTACCTGAGCGCCTCGCTGTACACACCTAAGCAGTAGGTACCTGACCACCGAAGGGTACACGTCTACTGGCTTCAACATTAAGTACCTGAACTCCTCAGGGTACACGTCTATGCAGTAGGTACCTGACCACCGAATCGTACCTATCTACTGGCGTTAGAAGAACCGCTCACCGCAGCTCACTGAGTCTGTTGGCCTCAGTTACTTGACGGCCGCATTCAGTGAGCTTGCAGCATGGTGTTCGGCTAGCGGTGTGTCAACCGCCTTTGGAGAGGATTTACTGGACTACTGGTGATGTCTGTGGACTCGCCGTCTACGTTGATCAACTGTGGGCCGGAGTCGTCAGATGCTGTTTAGTGGGACATTACATGAAGAAAAGGTTGGAGTGTTACACTGAACTGGGCCAGGACCGTAGTGTGACACTGAGGGACGTACGATGGAGTGGAACACTGAGATATGCACAGGACCGTAGTGGAACACTGAGATGAAAAGGGTGTCGTGGGACACTGAAGATGGCCTGGTTGTAGTGTACACTGAACAGTGTCGTGTGACTGACTTCGTGTCGTGAGAGGCAGTTGATTGTAATTTATTATTATACAAATGTTATTTATAATTTATTATTTTAGCATAGATATATATATATAGTGACACAGTAGTGTCAAGAGTTGTACCCTGTGTAGGGTTATTAATTATATTTTAGTAAAATGCTGATTATAATTTATTATAGTAACATGTACATATTATTATCATATCATAGTTCAAATACCTCTAGACCAAAGATAGTTGATTTATATATATTAAAGATTAATTGATTTTAATATGTGTATTTATGTATCCCGAACTCTTTATTACAAAAGGAGTAAATCTTACCATCTTCATTTAAAAATTACTTTTTTTGTAATATATGGGGGCCTGTCCGGGATGATAATGATTATCTAGAATGATTTCTGGACGATCATATCCGGGATGACGGTTCGGGATACATATTACATTGATCTTTGTGTGTCGGTCCTTTTGTGGTGGGGGTGTTGCGGCCCCTGCCAAACTAGCGGTTAAATAGTTAACCTGCCGGCCGGCAGTACCACTGGGTGCGTCATCAAACCCAATGTGGGGGCTGCTGAGCCGGCCTTAGAGCAGTAAGAGCCTGAGTGCCTCACGGTACACACCTAAGCAGTAGGTACCTGACCACCGAAGGGTACACGTCTACTGGCTTTAGTAACAGTATGTACCAGAGCGCCTCGCTGTACACACCTAAGCAGTAGGTACCTGACCACCGAAGGGTACACGTCTACTGGCTTTAGTAACAGTATGTACCAGAGCGCCTCGCTGTACACACCTAAGCAGTAGGTACCTGACCACCGAAGGGTACACGTCTACTGGCTTTAGTAACAGTATGTACCAGAGCGCCTCGCTGTACACACCTAAGCAGTAGGTACCTGACCACCGAAGGGTACACGTCTACTGGCTTTAGAAATATTATGTACCTGAGCGCCTCGCTGTACACACCTAAGCAGTAGGTACCTGACCACCGAAGGGTACACGTCTACTGGCTTCAACATTAAGTACCTGAACTCCTCAGGGTACACGTCTATGCAGTAGGTACCTGACCACCGAATCGTACCTATCTACTGGCGTTAGAAGAACCGCTCACCGCAGCTCACTGAGTCTGTTGGCCTCAGTTACTTGACGGCCGCATTCAGTGAGCTTGCAGCATGGTGTTCGGCTAGCGGTGTGTCAACCGCCTTTGGAGAGGATTTACTGGACTACCGGTGATGTCTGTGGACTCGCCGTCTACGTTGATCAACTGTGGGCCGGAGTCGTCAGATGCTGTTTAGTGGGACATTACATGAAGAAAAGGTTGGAGTGTTACACTGAACTGGGCCAGGACCGTAGTGTGACACTGAGGGACGTACGATGGAGTGGAACACTGAGATATGCACAGGACCGTAGTGGAACACTGAGATGAAAAGGGTGTCGTGGGACACTGAAGATGGCCTGGTTGTAGTGTACACTGAACAGTGTCGTGTGACTGACTTCGTGTCGTGAGAGGCAGTTGATTGTAATTTATTATTATACAAATGTTATTTATAATTTATTATTTTAGCATAGATATATATATATAGTGACACAGTAGTGTCAAGAGTTGTACCCTGTGTAGGGTTATTAATTATATTTTAGTAAAATGCTGATTATAATTTATTATAGTAACATGTACATATTATTATCATATCATAGTTCAAATACCTCTAGACCAAAGATAGTTGATTTATATATATTAAAGATTAATTGATTTTAATATGTGTATTTATGTATCCCGAACTCTTTATTACAAAAGGAGTAAATCTTAATATCACTCTTCTTTTAAAAATTACTTTTTTTGTAATAGTTGGTAATCCCCCTTATGTGTGCTGGGAGGCAGTTGAACAGTCTCGGGCCCCTGACACTTATTGTATGGTCTCTTAACGTGCTAGTGACACCCCTGCTTTTCATTGGGGGGATGGTGCATCGTCTGCCAAGTCTTTTGCTTTCGTAGTGAGTGATTTCCGTGTGCAAGTTTGGTACTAGTCCCTCTAGGATTTTCCAGGTGTATATAATCATGTATCTCTCCCTCCTGCGTTCCAGGGAATACAAGTTTAGGAACCTCAAGCGCTCCCAATAATTGAGGTGTTTTATCTCCGTTATGCGCGCCGTGAAAGTTCTCTGTACATTTTCTAGGTCGGCAATTTCACCTGCCTTGAAAGGTGCTGTTAGTGTGCAGCAATATTCCAGCCTAGATAGAACAAGTGACCTGAAGAGTGTCATCATGGGCTTGGCCTCCCTAGTTTTGAAGGTTCTCATTATCCATCCTGTCATTTTTCTAGCAGATGCGATTGATACAATGTTATGGTCCTTGAAGGTGAGATCCTCCAACATGATCACTCCCAGGTCTTTGACGTTGGTGTTCCGCTCTATTTTGTGGCCAGAATTTGTTTTGTACTCTGATGAAGATTTAATTTCCTCATGTTTACCATATCTGAGTAATTGAAATTTCTCATCGTTGAACTTCATATTGTTTTCTGCAGCCCACTGAAAGATTTGGTTGATGTCCGCCTGGAGCTTTGCAGTGTCTGCAATGGAAGACACTGTCATGCAGATTCGGGTGTCATCTGCAAAGGAAGACACGGTGCTGTTTACCTGGAGTTACCTGGAGAGAGTTCCGGGGGTCAACGCCCCCGCGGCCCGGTCTGAGACCAGGCCTCCTGGTGGATCAGAGCCTGATCAACCAGGCTGTTCCTGCTGGCTGCACGCAAACCAACATACGAGCCACAGCCCGGCTGATCCGGAACTGACTTTAGGTGCTTGTCCTGTGCCAGCTTGAAGACTGCCAGGGGTCTGTTGGTAATCCCCCTTATGTGTGCTGGGAGGCAGTTGAACAGTCTCGGGCCCCTGACACTTATTGTATGGTCTCTTAACGTGCTAGTGACACCCCTGCTTTTCATTGGGGGGATGGTGCATCGTCTGCCAAGTCTTTTGCTTTCGTAGTGGGTGATTTTCGTGTGCAAGTTCGGTACTAGTCCTTCTAGGATTTTCCAGGTGTATATAATCATGTATCTCTCCCTCCTGCGTTCCAGGGAATACAGGTTTAGGAACCTCAAGCGCTCCCAATAATTGAGGTATTTTATCTCCGTTATGAGCGCCGTGAAAGTTCTCTGTACATTTTCTAGGTCGGCAATTTCACCTGCCTTGAAAGGTGCTGTTAGTGTGCAGCAATATTCCAGCCTAGATAGAACAAGTGACCTGAAGAGTGTCATCATGGGCTTGGCCTCCCTAGTTTTGAAGGTTCTCATTATCCATCCTGTCATTTTTCTAGCAGATGCGATTGATACAATGTTATGGTCCTTGAAGGTGAGATCCTCCGACATGATCACTCCCAGGTCTTTGACGTTGGTGTTTCGCTCTATTTTGTGGCCAGAATTTGTTTTGTACTCTGATGAAGATTTAATTTCCTCATGTTTACCATATCTGAGTAATTGAAATTTCTCATCGTTGAACTTCATATTGTTTTCTGCAGCCCACTGAAAGATTTGGTTGATGTCTGCCTGGAGCTTTGCAGTGTCTGCAATGGAAGACACTGTCATGCAGATTCGGGTGTCATCTGCAAAGGAAGACACGGTGCTGTGGCTGACATCCTTGTCTATGTCGGATATAAGGATGAGGAACAAGATGGGAGCGAGTACTGTGCCTTGTGGAACAGAGCTTTTCACCGTAGCTGCCTCGGACTTTACTCTGTTGACGACTACTCTCTGTGTTCTGTTAGTGAGGAAATTATAGATCCATCGACCGACTTTTCCTGTTATTCCTTTAGCACGCATTTTGTGCGCTATTACGCCATGGTCACACTTGTCGAAGGCTTTTGCAAAGTCTGTATATATTACATCTGCATTCTTTTTGTCTTCTAGTGCATTTAGGACCTTGTCGTAGTGGTCCAATAGTTGAGACAGACAGGAGCGACCTGTTCTAAACCCATGTTGCCCTGGGTTGTGTAACTGATGGGTTTCTAGATGCGTGGTGATCTTGCTTCTTAGGACCCTTTCAAAGATTTTTATGATATGGGATGTTAGTGCTATTGGTCTGTAGTTCTTTGCTGTTGCTTTACTGCCCCCTTTGTGGAGTGGGGCTATGTCTGTTGTTTTTAGTAACTGTGGGACGACCCCCGTGTCCATGCTCCCTCTCCATAGGATGGAAAAGGCTCGTGATAGGGGCTTCTTGCAGTTCTTGATGAACACAGAGTTCCATGAGTCTGGCCCTGGGGCAGAGTGCATGGGCATGTCATTTATCGCCTGTTCGAAGTCATTTGGCGTCAGGATAACATCGGATAGGCTTGTGTTAATCAAATTTTGTGGCTCTCTCATAAAAAATTCATTTTGATCTTCGACTCTCAGTCTGGTTAGCGGCTTGCTAAAAACTGAGTCATATTGGGACTTGAGTAGCTCACTCATTTCCTTGTTGTCATCTGTGTAGGACCCATCTTGTTTAAGTAGGGGCCCAATACTGGACGTTGTTCTCGATTTTGATTTGGCATAGGAGAAGAAATACTTTGGGTTTCTTTCGATTTCATTTATGGCTTTTAGTTCTTCCCGCGATTCCTGACTCCTAAAGGATTCTTTTAGCTTAAGTTCGATGCTTGCTATTTCTCTGACCAGTGTCTCCCTACGCATTTCAGATATATTGACCTCTTTTAGCCGCTCTGTTATTCTTTTCCGTCGCCTGTAAAGGGAGCGCCTGTCTCTTTCTATTTTACATCTACTCCTCCTTTTTCTTAGAGGAATAAGCCTTGTGCATACATCGAGTGCTACCGAGTTAATCTGTTCTAGGCATAAGTTGGGGTCTGTGTTGCTTAGTATATCTTCCCAGCTTATATCGGTTAGGACTTGGTTTACTTGGTCCCACTTTATGTTTTTGTTATTGAAGTTGAATTTGGTGAATGCTCCCTCGTGACTAATCTCATTATGTCGGTCTGGGGCTCCGCGCATACATGACTGAACCTCAATTATGTTGTGATCTGAGTATATTGTTTTTGATATGGTGATATTTCTTATCAGATCATCATTGTTAGTGAAGATGAGGTCTAGTGTATTCTCCAGTCTAGTAGGCTCTATTATTTGCTGGTTTAAATTGAATTTTGTGCAGAGATTTAAAAGCTCGCGTGAGTGTGAGTTTTCATCAGAGCTGCCTCCTGGTGTTATTACTGCAACAATATTATTTGCTATATTCCTCCATTTTAGGTGCCTTAAGTTGAAATCCCCCAGGAGCAAGATGTTGGGTGCAGGAGCTGGAAGGTTTTCCAGACAGTGGTCAATTTTTAACAGCTGTTCCTGGAATTGCTGGGATGTTGCATCCGGAGGCTTGTAGACTATCACAATGACTAGGTTTTGGTTCTCGACCTTTACTGCTAAAACTTCCACTACATCATTTGAGGCATTTAGCAGTTCTGTGCAAACAAGTGACTCTGCAATGTACAGGCCAACCCCCCCCTTTTGCCTGTTCACTCTGTCACATCTGTATAGGTTGTAACCTGGGATCCATATTTCGTTGTCTAAGTGATCCTTTATGTGGGTCTCAGTGAAAGCCGCGAACATTGCCTTTGCCTCTGCAAGCAGTCCACGGATGAAAGGTATTTTGTTGTTTGTTGCTGGCTTTAGACCCTGTATATTTGCAAAGAAGAATGTTATCGGACTGGTGGTATTGTTGGTACTGGGGGGGGATTTTTTTTCCGGCATTAGTATCTGTATCTGTTGGTTTGGAGTGGAGGCCATCGACTGTGGTTCCACTCCAGGAATGACTGGATTTGGTGTACGATTTCTGCCATTTCCTGCCAGTTTTTTTTCCTTCCTGGCACTAAAAAACCTCTCCCTCTTGAGTGGCTGTGGCTACCCAGGTTTTCCCATGGCCTGGATGTTTTGTATCTTTTTGTCCCCTTTAGATGGTATGCCTGGCAATTTAAGTTATAGCACAGTCTTTCCTGTACTGAAGAGGTACACAGTTCAGGGTGAAAAAGCTTACAGGAAGGGAGTTTGCATTTTCCTGTTGTCATATGGGCATGGCATTTCCTAGGGTGGTCATAGTTGCACGTCCCATCTGTTTTTCCAGATTTCCCATGCCAGCAGATACCGAGTGCATAGTATGTGCACAGGCTTGGTTTCCGTTTGCCTTGGGTTTCTGTGACTGTATTCCCTGTTGGTGCATGTTTCCCTGTCTTACTTCTATCCTCCCTAGCACCAACAATGGAGCTCCCACCATTTGTTTTTGGTAATATATCCTCACTATTGCTAGTGGAGTCCTCTTGTTTGCTATTTCCTGCGGTATTTCTAGTTTGCAATATTGGTTTTATCTTATCTTTGACTACACTTGTTTCCCTACTATGGCTCCTGTCCCCTATGCGGTCATTCATATGTATTCCTTCCTGCATATAGTTCCCGACTACCTGGACAAAATCTCCAGCTTCACCATTACTGTCTCCCAGGACAGCATCTCCAGCTTCCCCATTACTGTCTCCCAGGACAGCATCTCCAGCTTCACCATTACTGTCTCCCAGGACAGCACCTCCAGCTTCACCATTACTGTCTCCCAGGACAGCACCTCCAGCTTCCCCATTACTGTCTCCCAGGACAGCACTATCAGCCCCCCATTTACTGACTACCAGGACATCATCTCCAGCCTTACAGTTTCTGACTACATGGCCAGTATCAAGGGCAGTACCATTCAGCCCGGACTTTTTATGTTCCCATCTGTTGTAGAAAGCTTCCAGGTTTTCTATGAAAGCAGCTTTGATGTTGACCTCTTTTAATACCCTTGTGATTTTAGTCCACAGATTTATCTCATTTGGGCATACCCAAAAACACTTCCCTGTTTTAATACTGCTTGTAGCTAGTTCTTGGATATCTGCACAAGGGGCGTGACACCAATTTCCACAGAAATGACAATTTATGCATGTGGAAGCCCGTTTGTTTGACTGACCACAGACTACACACAGCTTCATAATGATTTGAATGGTTTATTTACTGCAATTCTACTAGCAACCTCTTGAATATTCTATTAATAACCTGCTAGGTGGTGCACAACGAAACCGTTTGAAACCAGTCCAGGGTTCGGACCAGTCAAGGGTTCGGACCAGTCAAGGGTTCGGACCAGTCAAGGGTTCGGACCAGTCTATCTGATCTGATCAGTGGGTCACTTATTTAAACCATACTGGTCGGTGATTTGAGCTAACACATGAAGGATCTACTGGAAATTATCTACCCGAGTAATATGTGATTTGATTGATACAAAAGTATAACTTGCGTGTTGAAGAGCCGGTGACTGCTGGCACTCCTACAATGACGAACGGTCGAGCCTCCACCTTTGTTTATCAATCGCTGTATCTAGCTTCTCTATTTTTTTTTTCCGTCTCCACCACAATAAATGCTATATTATCACTATAGTTGACTGGTGCAAATTTTGGAGGAAGGGCGCTTTTTCTGTAGTAATAATTGCTTCTCGTTGTGTATATTGCGACCGCTGGTAACTACAGGTTATATGAAATTCACAGTAACGTCTGGTATTTCAAGAAAAAGAAACTAATGAAAGTCACTCCACTTCACTAAGTACCATTATAATACTGGTTAGTTGCTACTACAACACTGTATTCTGCTATTCACTGGTATCACTAGATTATATGCGAGTACACTAGCAGGCCAGGAAGATTATTAAAAACAGCTGACCTGTGGTAAGTTTCTGGCGACTTCTGGCACCTGCCTCTATAGGCTTATCACTTCATTTACAAATTCACCTGTTTTCAAATGACACTTTAGCCTTTATCATCAATATACTAGGGAGCCACTGTAGTATACACTATACACTATGTATACTCAATGCTTTCAGGGAGACTTTCTTTCCTCTGACACAAAGTTCAATATTATTATTTTTCCACACGGGACAGGCCTATGATTCCCCTCTGGCAGTAAACTCTGTGGCTGACATCCTTGTCTATGTCGGATATGAGGATGAGGAACAAGATGGGAGCGAGTACTGTGCCTTGTGGAACAGAGCTTTTCACCGTAGCTGCCTCGGACTTTACTCTGTTGACGACTACTCTCTGTGTTCTGTTAGTGAGGAAATTATAGATCCATCGACCGACTTTTCCTGTTATTCCTTTAGCACGCATTTTGTGCGCTATTACGCCATGGTCACACTTGTCGAAGGCTTTTGCAAAGTCTGTATATATTACATCTGCATTCTTTTTGTCTTCTAGTGCATTTAGGACCTTGTCGTAGTGATCCAATAGTTGAGACAGACAGGAGCGACCTGTTCTAAACCCATGTTGCCCTGGGTTGTGTAACTGATGGGTTTCTTGATGGGTGGTGATCTTGCTTCTTAGGACCCTTTCAAAGATTTTTATGATATGGGATGTTAGCGCTATTGGTCTGTAGTTCTTTGCTGTTGCTTTACTGCCCCCTTTGTGGAGTGGGGCTATGTCTCTTTTTTAGTAACTGTGGGACGACCCCCGTGTCCATGCTCCCTCTCCATAGGATGGAAAAGGTTCGTGATAGGGGCTTCTTGCAGTTCTTGATGAACACAGAGTTCCATGAGTCTGGCCCTGGGGCAGAGTGCATGGGCATGTCATTTATCGCCTGTTCGAAGTCATTTGGCGTCAGGATAACATCGGATAGGCTTGTGTTAATCAAATTTTGTGGCTCTCTCATAAAAAATTCATTTTGATCTTCGACTCTCAGTCTGGTTAGCGGCTTGCTAAAAACTGAGTCATATTGGGACTTGAGTAGCTCACTCATTTCCTTGCTGTCATCTGTGTAGGACCCATCTTGTTTAAGTAGGGGCCCAATACTGGACGTTGTTCTCGATTTTGATTTGGCATAGGAGAAGAAATACTTTGGGTTTCTTTCGATTTCATTTATGGCTTTTAGTTCTTCCCGCGATTCCTGACTCCTAAAGGATTCTTTTAGCTTAAGTTCGATGCTTGCTATTTCTCTGACCAGTGTCTCCCTACGCATTTCAGATATATTGACCTCTTTTAGCCGCTCTGTTATTCTTTTCCGTCGCCTGTAAAGGGAGCGCCTGTCTCTTTCTGTTTTACATCTACTCCTCCTTTTTCTTAGAGGAATAAGCCTTGTGCATACATCGAGTGCCACCGAGTTAATCTGTTCTAGGCATAAGTTGGGGTCTGTGTTGCTTAGCATATCTTCCCAGCTTATATCTGTTAGGACTTGGTTTACTTGGTCCCACTTTATGTTTTTGTTATTGAAGTTGAATTTGGTGAATGCTCCCTCGTGACTAATCTCATTATGTCGGTCTGGGGCTCCACGCATACATGACTGAACCTCAATTATGTTGTGATCTGAGTATATTGTTTTTGATATGGTGACATTTCTTATCAGATCATCATTATTAGTGAAGATGAGGTCTAGTGTATTCTCCAGTCTAGTAGGCTCTATTATATGCTGCTATGTATGATAATTCTATGTAACTGTATTTGTGTATACCTGAATAAACTTACTTACTTATTACTTACTTACTAACCCAAACTATGGTGATAATGTGAGAATCGTGAGAATGATGTACATAGCCTTTGTTAGGTCCTTAACTGATTATGCTGCTCCCATGTTGTTATTAGCTAGAGAAAGTTCTCTCCGACCCTTGGAGTTAATGCAGAATGAAACTCTCAGAATTATTCTTGGCTGTCCCAAAATCTACAAAAGTTCTTAACATGAGGATGGAGCTTGGTATTTCTAGTATCAGTGATAGGATTGTTGAGATTAACACTGTACTCGGTATCAGAATGTTAAGAAATGAACCAGACACTGTCACAATGAATCTTACTAAATGTCTAAAAGTAAATACATACAGATCTAAATGAATTGTGAAAGCATGCAATTTACCTGGAGTTTACCTGGAGAGAGTTCCGGGGGTCAACGCCCCCGCGGCCCGGTCCGTGACAAAGTTTTATAACCTGCATGAACTGTATCACTGTAGACGAGCATTTCACCCCTCCATGGGAAATGTGTTCATTTAATATCACATACCTGCAAGTCCCTCCCAAGAAGCTCATTGCTAGCTATCCCTTCCTTAAACCACTTGTTAAAGCAACTGCTCAAGAAGAAATTTCTCACCTAGCTGGTAGTAATAAGTTATCACAAATTA
Source organism: Cherax quadricarinatus (assembly GCF_038502225.1). Taxonomy (NCBI): domain Eukaryota; kingdom Metazoa; phylum Arthropoda; class Malacostraca; order Decapoda; family Parastacidae; genus Cherax; species Cherax quadricarinatus. Next base: position 32,323,638 of record NC_091335.1, read on the forward strand.
TATACACTGATGGATCTAAACAGGAGTCTTCTGGCAGGGCAGCATCTGCTCTTGTTGCCACCTCCCTAGTTAAGAACGATCATCAACTTGTTGAGTTAGGCATAAGAATTAACAACTGAGTGTCTACACTGCACACTGAATTGTTTGCAATCCTAATGGCGCTAAAGCTAACCTATGACACTGAGCTTGACTCTACCATCATTACTGATTCTGTGCCATCACTGAATTCAGGGGGCGTCACGGCAATTAATTGTTGCTTTTTTGTTTACCGTCCGATTTCCTTCAGTTTTAGTGCACAAGACTAAGTATTTTCTCTAGTTACTGTAAATATTTATCAATAAGATACCTCAAACAACAACTGAAAAAAGACTGAAAAAGAACTGATTTACTGAAAATGCCCTTTGGCAGGAAGGTTGTCCTAAATAACAAAAAAGGCACAATACCGTGACTGGAACGATACACAAATAACCCGCACATAAAAGAGAGAAGCTTACGACGACGTTTCGGTCCGACTTGGACCATTGACTTTGTCAATGGTCGAAGTCGGACCGAAACGTCGTCGTAAGCTTCTCTCTTTTATGTGCGGATTATTTGTGTAACGTTGTCCTACATGGGGCGACGTAAGGTTGTTTGGACACTTGGTGCCGAGATAACAATGCTAATACGAATTTCTCACGATATAATGTCCTCTAAATATCTTATCTTTATTTCACAAAAACATAAAGTTTGTTAGTTCTTGGAATGTTGTAAAAACTCTGCCCTTTACTCCCACATAATTCCCAAAATTGAATCATCAGAAATTAGAGAAATCATTATTTTGCAATTTCTGTGAATATTATTCCACTTAATTAAGTAATAAAGGCTTACCTTAGCGAAATAAGTGAATAATTTATTTCCGGGCCGGCCTGGTGCGCCGGCCGGCCAGCCGTCTCGAAAAAAAAAATCGCGAAAATCGCGTTTATTTCGGTGTATTTCTTAGTAAACTGATGCTCTAGTGCAGTTAGCCTCTTCAAAAGACCGTTTTCTCTTACTCAAAGACGACATGGAGAGGAGTAACTCATTTATATCGAAATATTCCTGGTGGACTCGCGCCACATTATGGCCGATTTTATTCAGTCTACAGTATATAACATGTTTTTATGTTATTTATAGTGTTATTTATAGAGGGCTCAACATGGCCGACACGGCAGGTTGTGTAGCGGGCTAGCTGCGGGATTTTCAAGGATAGCTCCTGGTCAAAGAGGCTGACCAGGTCCCTACTTAACAGAACTCAGTGTGAATGCTTTGAGAAGATACCAGAGCAGCGAACGGACATCCCAGTGCATCGTTTCAGCGTAAATAGTTGAAGTGTTGTGCAGTTTCAGAGGATTTGGTGTTGTCGAGTCAGGACCAGTCAGCGCCTCCCCCCCTCTCCGCTGGGGGGGAGGGGGAGGGCGTGTGTAGTAAACAGTGACCCTCTCATAACGCCTCACCCCTGCGCGTCTCCCCCGCCTCACCCACCCAACTCCCAGTGCCACCCCATCTGTAGAGGGTACTTCTCCCCTAACCCACGATGTCATCGATGGCACTGCAGGGAGTGCCGGGCTCACAGGAGCTTCCACTACAGGGACACCATCGTGGAGTTCGACTGCGAGGCAATTGTCAGGTGTGCCACAGGCAGTGTGTACTCAGTTCCTCAAGCTTCAACATCCGTGCACACGAGGGCCTGGGATCTTCAATCAACTTGGCGTCCACCAGGACGCTGACGTGTCCCTAGGGGAGCTCTCCATCGGGCTGCTAACGGAGTCACTGGCTTCTTGGACCTCTTGGGGAGGGTCGATGGTGCTCGTGCAAGCAGCAGATCCCGGGGCAACTTGCTGCTGTTTGCAATGGCTGTCTACCGAGGAGAGACAGGCACCTAGCAACATCTGTTGTTGGGGCAATGGATGAATTCCCTGCTATGTTTGTTAACTGCTCATTACTCTGTAATTTGTCTATGATTGTAATCATGTGATAACGTGTTTATCATTCATTACCTTTGAAACTTGTCATGATTTTGACCAGCTCTACCTAGAGCTCATTACCTTTGTAAATTCTCATGATTAATGTGTTTATGATTCATTACCTTTGCAATTATTCATGAGTGTGACCAGCTCTACCTGGAGCTCATTACCTTTGTAACTTGGTCATGATTATGACCAGATCTAGTTCATTACCTTTGTAAATTGCTCAGCTATCAAAACTTTGGAGTCCAGTCCCTGGACCAATTATGTACCTCTGTAATCTTTTGACTACCGCCCACAGGATGGGTATGGGTTGCATAATAAACATATTAAACTAACTATATATTATATCAATTCTGATAGATAAATAAGCCGTAGAGTTTATATATAAGCTGATATAAGCGTAATAATGAAGTGATTTCTCCTGCCTCTCTGGAGCGGGAATACTGCCAGTGTTCTCAGATGGTTCCTGATTGGCTGGAAGTTTAAGTATAAGTTCCGCCTACTTTTATATGATGCCAAATCGTCAAATTCAAATTCAAATTCAAAGTTTATTCTCTATAAGGATTACAATGTTGAATTTACAGAATTTGGTTGTTGTGTGGTTTACATGTAGTTAAATAATGATTACAGAGTGTACCGCTAGAACACCTAGCATGGCTAGGCATTTCGGGCAGACTTAGTTTAATTCTTTATTTTAAAATATTACAAATTATGAGGTAAGTTGGTATTATGGCTAAGTGACTAAATACTAGTTTGTGAGTTTAGCAATGTGAATGCTTTTGTTTTGGCACAGTACATAGTTTTAGTATTGGAGTATCATAGGATTCATTATTTTAAGATTGAGATTAATATTTCTGTTTATGGTCAAATGGGTGAGTGAGTGTAAGTGTGAACCACCAGGTGGTATTCGTGTAGTTAGTTGATGGGGTGTATCAGGGAGATAAGATGTTTTCTAATGGTAGTTTTGAAGGTGATGAATGTGTCTGCAGTTCTAGAGTTCTCAGGTAGGGTGTTCCAGATTTTAGGGCCATTGACATACATTGAATTTTTGTAAAAGTTTAGTCGGACACGGGGAATGTCATAGAGATGTTTGTGTCTGGTATTATGCCTGTGGGTTCTGTCACAACTATCAAGAAAGCGTTTTAGGTCAAGGTTGATATTGGAGTTTAAGGTCCTGTAGATGTAGATTGCACAGTAGTAAGTGTGGATGTACTGAACAGGGAGTAAGTTTAGATCTATGAAGAGTGGGGGGGGGTGTTGCCAGGGATGGGATTTAGTGATTATTCTTACTGCAGCTTTTTGTTGGGTTATTATTGGCTTTAGGTGTGTTGCTGTAGTTGATCCCCAAGCACAAATAGCGTAGGTGAGGTATGGATAAATAAGTGAGTGGTATAGTGTGAGAAGGGCATTTTGCGGCACGTAGTATCGTATCTTGGAGAGGATCCCAACCGTTTTGGATACTTTTTTGGTTATGTTTTGGATATGGGTGCTGAAATTCAGGTTGTTGTCAAGGTATAGGCCTAGGACTTTGCCCTCATTATGTCTGGTAATTAGAGTGTTTTCGATCTTAATGTTAATTTGTGCATCTCCTGCTCTGCTACCAAACATAATATAGTAGGTTTTGTCAGTGTTAAGCGTAAGTTTATTGGCTGTCATCCAAGTCGATATTTTGATCAGCTCCTCGTTAACAATGGTGTTGAGGGTGGCGAGATTAGGGTGAGAGATGACATAAGTCGTGTCGTCAACAAAGAGAATGGGTTTCAGGTGTTGGGATACGTTTGGAAGATCATTGATGTATATGAGGAAGAGCAGGGGACCAAGGAAACAAGGAAAATATTCCAAAAAATATATGGGCTGTGAGCAGACGCACTACCCATATCGCTGTCACCATACCTGATATAAATGACTATAATTTCTTGTAGAAACGTCATAGAACATTGATTCGCATACCATTGTGTTGCCAAAGAGTTAAGCTATTTTTCTATATGAATAACTCAATTTCCATAATTTTTCGATTTTTTTTTGAGAGTGTGCGAAAAATTGCCTTGTCGCCCTGTGAAAATTTGTGTGGACTGCCTCCAAGTGAGTCGCCTACCCTGGCAAACTCTGTTAACACCGAGCTCTGAGGTGGGTACCTCAGCCTCACAAGTGGCTTAAGATAAGATAAGATTTCGTTCGGATTTTTAACCCCGGAGGGTTAGCCACCCAGGATAACCCAAGAAAGTCAGTGCGTCATCGAGGACTGTCTAACTTATTTCCATTGGGGTCCTTAATCTTGTCCCCCAGGATGCGACCCACACCAGTCGACTAACACCCAGGTACCTATTTGCTGCTAGGTGAACAGGACAATAGGTGTAAGGAAATGTGTCGGAATTTCCACCCGCCGGGAATCGAACCCGGGCCCTCCGTGTGTGAAGCGGGAGCTTTAGCCACCAGACCACCGGGCCTCCTTATAGGACAGATTTTCACAAATGATTGATGTTGCAAGAAACTCACCTGCATGCACGTATAAAGAACTAACTTACTTGGTATTGCAGCATATATCCTGATCTTCAACTTCCCTAAGCTTAGCCCCTTTGGACTTCCCCTCGGAAACCACGTGCAACCGGGAGCCTTAATTCCTGCAATATTCAATTGTTATTAGTGACCTGCCTGCACCTCAGAAATTCCTATATCCAAGAGGGTGTGTATCCCCTAGTACAACTATGCAGACATGGACACTAGCTTCTACATAGACGAGAGACACTGGTACTTACTGGGCATGCACTCCCAGCTGCAACACAGGCCCACAGATCAACTCACTCACAATCTCCCCAGACACTAGCCAGAAATCAACGAGATAAAGTGGAGGTCTTGTCTTACTGTATGGGCCTGACGGAGGAGGTCATCTACGGTACATAGAGGTGCCTCTACCAGATTTCCCCAGGTCTCAAATGTAAAGATACGTGGGGGGCGCCGTCTGCTGATCACGGCACGTCTTGTCCAGTTGGTGTCTGTCTTAAGAAGAACGAGCTGGTCTCTCTTCCAGACTCTCGTCTCTTCGCTCAAACTAGGGCTGCCAGTTCTCCCTAGATAACTTATCCTAGTGTTTACCTACATTATCGGCCTATTACTACCTATGTTAAGGTCTTAGGTCTACATTATTATTATCTACAGTTGCCTTAGTAAACCTAATATTAATATACTAACAGTAAAACTACCTACTCCTTCCCTGAAGGGTAAATCTATAAATAAATAAGTGCCTACCATCAATCGCCAACCCGGGGAGAGAAATGTGTTTATTTGGGAGGGTTTAAGGGCCACCCAGCTCAGCCATTCCATTATGGCCATGCTGGATCTGTCCTGTGGAACTTTAGGTACCAAATAAGTTTCCACACGCCCCCTCCCATTAATTGAGGCTCTTATAATGACTCCAACAACATGCTCGTTGGAGAAGCCAGGTATAGATACTCAAAAATTAGGGACAAAGGAATTAATGAACAATTGCTATGGATCCCATCACACATTGGATTACTCCTTCATGATAAAGTTGATATGTTAGCCAAGAAGAGTACCCAGAAGGAGAATGTAGAATGTGTCTATCTGTGTATATCTGTGTCTAGCATTAGGAATAATATTAGAAGAGAAGTAAATAATGAAAATGATTGTTATAGGAATGTAGTTAGAAGCCTGAGTAGATCTATAACCCACACACAAAAGGCCTAGTTCCTAGGCCTTTTGTGTATCCATATTCTCTTGTGCTACCGTCCACAGGATTGATATGGGGTGCACAATAAACTAGCCACTTCGGTGGAAAAATCTAAATCTAATCATAGAGACATCCAACAATCTGTCGATTTAGTTTAATGCATCATGTTGCTTCTCCTGCAAGATAGATGGACAGATTAGTGTGTCTCTCCCTCAATCTCAAGTCAATAAAGTTTTATTGTATTTTTGTTCTCACACTATCAGTTGAAAACCAGAGATTATTTCTATTATTCATCTTAAGACTAATGTGAGATGGAATCTATAGGTGTACTCTGACTACACTGTCTCCAGTCTTACAATACCTGGTGTACTCTGACTACACTGTCTTCAGTCTTACAATACCTGGTGTACTCTGACTACACTGTCTTCAGTCTTACAATACCTGGTGTACTCTGACTACACTGTCTCCAGTCTTACAATACCTGGTGTACTCTGACTACACTGTCTTCAGTCTTACAATACCTGGTGTACTCTGACTACACTGTCTCCAGTCTTACAATACCTGGTGTACTCTGACTACACTGTCTTCAGTCTTACAATACCTGGTGTACTCTGACTACACTGTCTCCAGTCTTACAATACCTGGTGTACTCTGACTACACTGTCTCCAGTCTTACAATACCTGGTGTACTCTGACTACACTGTCTCCAGTCTTACAATACCTGGTGTACTCTGACTACACTGTCTCCAGTCTTACAATACCTGGTGCACTCTGACTACACTGTCTTCAGTCTTACAATACCTGGTGTACTCTGACTACACTGTCTCCAGTCTTACAATACCTGGTGTACTCTGACTACACTGTCTTCAGTCTTACAATACCTGGTGTACTCTGACTACACTGTCTTCAGTCTTACAATACCTGGTGTACTCTGACTACACTGTCTCCAGTCTTACAATACCTGGTGTACTCTGACTACACTGTCTTCAGTCTTACAATACCTGGTGTACTCTGACTACACTGTCTCCAGTCTTACAATACCTGGTGTACTCTGACTACACTGTCTTCAGTCTTACAATACCTGGTGTACTCTGACTACACTGTCTTCAGTCTTACAATACCTGGTGTACTCTGACTACACTGTCTCCAGTCTTACAATACCTGGTGTACTCTGACTACACTGTCTTCAGTCTTACAATACCTGGTGTACTCTGACTACACTGTCTTCAGTCTTACAATACCTGGTGTACTCTGACTACACTGTCTTCAGTCTTACAATACCTGGTGTACTCTGACTACACTGTCTTCAGTCTTACAATACCTGGTGTACTCTGACTACACTGTCTTCAGTCTTACAATACCTGGTGTACTCTGACTACACTGTCTTCAGTCTTACAATACCTGGTGTACTCTGACTACACTGTCTTCAGTCTTACAATACCTGGTGTACTCTGACTACACTGTCTTCAGTCTTACAATACCTGGTGTACTCTGACTACACTGTCTTCAGTCTTACAATACCTGGTGTACTCTGACTACACTGTCTTCAGTCTTACAATACCTGGTGTACTCTGACTACACTGTCTTCAGTCTTACAATACCTGGTGTACTCTGACTACACTGTCTCCAGTCTTACAATACCTGGTGTACTCTGACTACACTGTCTCCAGTCTTACAATACCTGGTGTACTCTGACTACACTGTCTTCAGTCTTACAATACCTGGTGTACTCTGACTACACTGTCTTCAGTCTTACAATACCTGGTGTACTCTGACTACACTGTCTTCAGTCTTACAATACCTGGTGTACTCTGACTACACTGTCTTCAGTCTTACAATACCTGGTGTACTCTGACTACACTGTCTTCAGTCTTACAATACCTGGTGTACTCTGACTACACTGTCTCCAGTCTTACAATACCTGGTGTACTCTGACTACACTGTCTCCAGTCTTACAATACCTGGTGTACTCTGACTACACTGTCTTCAGTCTTACAATACCTGGTGTACTCTGACTACACTGTCTCCAGTCTTACAATACCTGTGTCTGGCTTCTGACACAACCATACCACAATTTTCACTCATTTTCACATATCATTTTCGGATGATAGAGAATCATCTACAGTGTCAACCTCAGATACTCGAACATATTTAAGTGCGAGGATTATAGAAAATGAATTAGTTTGAAGAGTACAGACTTATTTGATGATGTTTCAGTTTCTATACTGGACCTGTTCACCAACCCAATGGCTTAGTGAACAGGTCCAGTGACTTGGTGAACAGGTCCAATAGGTTGGTGAACAGAGCAGTCAATATACATAATTTGTGGAACAGAATTCAAGCATCAGTATGCTAAGGCATTATGCTTGGCTTCAAGCAGCAGCTTTGGTTGTTATTTAACAAGGGGTAACATTTAACAATATGTTCTTGCTGTTATTTATTTGCTCACTATAAGTGACGAATACAATCTCCTGGTTTATGATACAGTAGCACCAAACAGTTTTAGTTGTGTTGTCAGCAACACAACTTATTCAGACTTCGTAAATTTTAGCACATCAGCTATGCTGATTCACTCGATCTGTGATATTAAATATAGAAAAAGCAAAGACCTGGATAACTCTCAATAATACTTACAAACAACTGATATGATACAATATTACAAAGTTTGCGTTCACATAAATAAGATGTGGAAAGTGACTATGTTCGTTATGATCTCCATGTGACTGAAATTATTGATGTACTGGAGTACGAGTCTGTATATGTGTGGAAATCCCCAAGGCGCTGGTAACAGAAAAACTGTGTTCAGGTTAATGTATCATAACCCCAAACCAAAACTGGAAAACAACATCTTAATACATGAAGAAATTATGTAAATATGGGCAACAAAGCGATGTTCGTTGGAGATTTTAATGTTGATAACATAAACTGGTGTAGTTTACAAGGGGATCAGAAGGTAGGCTTGTACTGCTTCACTAATAACATAAATATTATCTACTTGGTAAAAGAAAATACCAACAATAAATTATCATTGCATAAATGATGATTATAAGCAGCCAGTGAGACAAATAAATCATTATTTTTACACTTCTTGCCTCTTGCCTTGCCTGACTTATTCTCCCATATTGGTGGTAGTCATGCAGGCTTGTTAACTAGCAACATGCAGGCTTGTTAACTAACTAAATAACAAAAAGGCACAATACCGTGACTGGAACGATACACAAATAACCCGCACATAAAAGACAGAAGCTTACGACGACGTTTCGGTCCGACTTGGACCATTGACAAAGTCACACTAACAGAGGTGGAGCAGGACGGCTATATATAGGCAGGAAGAGGTGGAGGTAGTAGTAGTGGTAGTAGTAGTAGTAGTAGTAGTAGTAGTAGTACAAGAATTGTATATAATACCGACAGGATGAAATGACACATGCACAACACCCGGGCATCCCCACCGTAGACGTTTCGCCATCCAGCCAGCCACTGGATGGCGAAACGTCCACAACAAAGACAACCAGACGCCGCACATGTGTCTAATTTCATCAGTAGATGTAGTAGAAGAAGAAGAGGTAGTAGTAGTGGTAGTGGTAGAAGTGGGAAATAAGGAAGACGAGCCAGTCAAATACAAAGGAAGGGGAGCACTGCAAGAGAGCTAGAAACCCACAGAGGGAGAGCAAGCGCACCGAGGTGCGTGAAAGGGGAAGTGGTGAAATAAAATAAAGAAGGAACAGAAACACAAGACAGGAGAGAGAAAGACAACCCAGAGGAGAAAAGGAGAGAGGAAAGGGGAAGAGGAAGAAGAAAAAGAAGAAGAAGAAGAAAAATGAGGATTCAGGTTAAGTCACGGGTGTTCTGAAGTTTGGAGCATTTTACAATGTAGTGGGAGAGGAAGGCATCTACAGAGACGAAGCCAGGGCTAAGGTTCATACAAGGAAAGTTGTGTATAAGAGAGGATTCAACTAAACGGCGACTGTTCGAGTTGGAAGTAGGGAAGACAGTTTTAGCAGAAGACCAGTCAATAGGATGGCTATGATCTCTGACGTGACAGAAAAGAGCATTGTTAGTGTCGGCAAGCCTAACACTATTTTTGTGCTCCCTAAGTCTGTCAGAAAGAGATCGACCAGTTTCTCCAAAGTATTGAAGAGGACAGGAGGAGCAAGAAATAGAGTAGACACCAGGAACATCTGTAGAGGGAGGAGAGGTATGAACGAGATTAGTGCGAAGAGTGTTAGTCTGGCGGAAGGTAAGCTTGATGTCTAAGGGACGGAGAGAATTGTTGAGATTAGAAAGACCGGAAATGTAGGGAAGGCAGAGGATAGAAGAGTTCCCATGAGTAGAGAGTTTGGGAGAGAAGAAATTGCGTTTAGCACGAGAGAGGGCAGAGTCTATGAAATGGGAAGGGTAGCCAAGACGGGAGAACGAATTATAAAGAGTGGAAATTTCTGCTGGAAGGAACTGAGGATCACAGATGCGGAGGGCACGGAGAAAGAGGGAGATAAGAACACTTTTCTTGACAGGGGAAGCATGATAGGAAAAGTAGTGAATGTACATGCCACTGTGCATAGGTTTACGGTAAACGGAAAAGGAAAAACCTGTATCTGAGCGGTGGACATGGACATCAAGGAAAGGAAGTAAGGAATTAGATTCCCATTCAGCTTTAAACTTAATGGAAGGGGCAAGATTGTTAAGAGCTTCAAGAAAAGGTTGGAAGAGACTGGAGTCATGAGGCCACAGAGCAAAGATGTCATCCACATAGCGGAGCCAGAGTGAAGGTTGCACATCGAGGGTAGGAAGAAGAACAGTCTCGAAGTATTCCATGTAAAGATTAGCAAGGACAGGAGAGAGAGGAGAGCCCATAGCGACACCGAAGGTTTGGGAATAATATTTCCCTTGGAAGGAAAAGGAGTTAGAGTCCACACAGAGGCGGATCAGATCAAGAAAGACATCAGTGGGGATAGGGAGATGAAGAAACCCTTCATGGGCCTTCTCTCTAAGGAAATCAAGGACATCATCAAGAGGGACATTGGTGAAGAGGGACTCAACGTCAAGACTAAGCATCTTACAGGTTGGGAGAGGGCGAACCCGTTCAATGAAGTCTTGAGAGTGACGGAGGTGGGCAGGAGAAAAAGAACCAAGAAAGGGAGTGAGGGTTTTGGCCAGCCAAGAAGCAAGAGAATAAGAGACAGAACCTCTAGAGGATATGATAGGACGAAGAGGAATATCAGGTTTATGAGTTTTGGGAAGGCCATAGAAATAGGGAAGAGAGGGACAGATGACACGAAACCGTTGAACAAGGTCAAAGTCAGGAGGACAGAGGTCGGAGAGAGTCCTTAGTTTTTTGTTGAAAGTTCTCTTGATGCGATCAAGAGGGTTGGAAACGAGAGGAGTGTAGGTGCGTGAGTCAGAGAGCAAGACATCAGCTTTACGGAGGTAATCCTCGCGATCAAGGATAACTATCCTCTAGAGGTTCTGTCTCTTATTCTCTTGCTTCTTGGCTGGCCAAAACCCTCACTCCCTTTCTTGGTTCTTTTTCTCCTGCCCACCTCCGTCACTCTCAAGACTTCATTGAACGGGTTCGCCCTCTCCCAACCTGTAAGATGCTTAGTCTTGACGTTGAGTCCCTCTTCACCAATGTCCCTCTTGATGATGTCCTTGATTTCCTTAGAGAGAAGGCCCATGAAGGGTTTCTTCATCTCCCTATCCCCACTGATGTCTTTCTTGATCTGATCCGCCTCTGTGTGGACTCTAACTCCTTTTCCTTCCAAGGGAAATATTATTCCCAAACCTTCGGTGTCGCTATGGGCTCTCCTCTCTCTCCTGTCCTTGCTAATCTTTACATGGAATACTTCGAGACTGTTCTTCTTCCTACCCTCGATGTGCAACCTTCACTCTGGCTCCGCTATGTGGATGACATCTTTGCTCTGTGGCCTCATGACTCCAGTCTCTTCCAACCTTTTCTTGAAGCTCTTAACAATCTTGCCCCTTCCATTAAGTTTAAAGCTGAATGGGAATCTAATTCCTTACTTCCTTTCCTTGATGTCCATGTCCACCGCTCAGATACAGGTTTTTCCTTTTCCGTTTACCGTAAACCTATGCACAGTGGCATGTACATTCACTACTTTTCCTATCATGCTTCCCCTGTCAAGAAAAGTGTTCTTATCTCCCTCTTTCTCCGTGCCCTCCGCATCTGTGATCCTCAGTTCCTTCCAGCAGAAATTTCCACTCTTTATAATTCGTTCTCCCGTCTTGGCTACCCTTCCCATTTCATAGACTCTGCCCTCTCTCGTGCTAAACGCAATTTCTTCTCTCCCAAACTCTCTACTCATGGGAACTCTTCTATCCTCTGCCTTCCCTACATTTCCGGTCTTTCTAATCTCAACAATTCTCTCCGTCCCTTAGACATCAAGCTTACCTTCCGCCAGACTAACACTCTTCGCACTAATCTCGTTCATACCTCTCCTCCCTCTACAGATGTTCCTGGTGTCTACTCTATTTCTTGCTCCTCCTGTCCTCTTCAATACTTTGGAGAAACTGGTCGATCTCTTTCTGACAGACTTAGGGAGCACAAAAATAGTGTTAGGCTTGCCGACACTAACAATGCTCTTTTCTGTCACGTCAGAGATCATAGCCATCCTATTGACTGGTCTTCTGCTAAAACTGTCTTCCCTACTTCCAACTCGAACAGTCGCCGTTTAGTTGAATCCTCTCTTATACACAACTTTCCTTGTATGAACCTTAGCCCTGGCTTCGTCTCTGTAGATGCCTTCCTCTCCCACTACATTGTAAAATGCTCCAAACTTCAGAACACCCGTGACTTAACCTGAATCCTCATTTTTCTTCTTCTTCTTCTTTTTCTTCTTCCTCTTCCCCTTTCCTCTCTCCTTTTCTCCTCTGGGTTGTCTTTCTCTCTCCTGTCTTGTGTTTCTGTTCCTTCTTTATTTTATTTCACCACTTCCCCTTTCACGCACCTCGGTGCGCTTGCTCTCCCTCTGTGGGTTTCTAGCTCTCTTGCAGTGCTCCCCTTCCTTTGTATTTGACTGGCTCGTCTTCCTTATTTCCCACTTCTACCACTACCACTACTACTACCTCTTCTTCTTCTACTACATCTACTGATGAAATTAGACACATGTGCGGCGTCTGGTTGTCTTTGTTGTGGACGTTTCGCCATCCAGTGGCTGGCTGGATGGCGAAACGTCTACGGTGGGGATGCCCGGGTGTTGTGCATGTGTCATTTCATCCTGTCGGTATTATATACAATTCTTGTACTACTACTACTACTACTACTACTACTACTACCACTACTACTACCTCCACCTCTTCCTGCCTATATATAGCCGTCCTGCTCCACCTCTGTTAGTGTGACTTTGTCAATGGTCCAAGTCGGACCGAAACGTCGTCGTAAGCTTCTGTCTTTTATGTGCGGGTTATTTGTGTATTGTTAACTAACAACATGCAGGCTTGTTAACTAGCAACATGCAGGCTTGTTAACTAGCAACATGCAGGCTTGTTAACTAACATGCAGGCTTGTTAACTAACAACATGCAGGCTTGTTAACTAGCAACATGCAGGCTTGTTAACTAGCAACATGCAGGCTTGTTAACTAACAACATACAGGCTTGTTAACTAACAACATGCAGGCTTGTTAACTAACAACATGCAGGCTTGTTAACTAGCAACATGCAGGCTTGTTAACTAACATGCAGGCTTGTTAACTAACAACATGCAGGCTTGTTAACAAGCAACATGCAGGCTTGTTAACTAACAACATGCAGGCTTGTTAACTAGCAACATGCAGGCTTGTTAACTAGCAACATGCAGGCTTGTTAACTAGCAACATGCAGGCTTGTTAACTAACAACATGCAGGCTTGTTAACTAGCAACATGCAGGCTTGTTAACTAGCAACATGCAGGCTTGTTAACTAACATGCAGGCTTGTTAACTAGCAACATGCAGGCTTGTTAACTAGCAACATGCAGGCTTGTTAACTAACAACATGCAGGCTTGTTAACTAGCAACATGCAGGCTTGTTAACTAGCAACATGCAGGCTTGTTAACTAACAACATGCAGGCTTGTTAACTAGCAACATGCAGGCTTGTTAACTAACAACATGCAGGCTTGTTAACTAGCAACATGCAGGCTTGTTAACTAAAAACATGCAGGCTTGTTAACTAACATGCAGGCTTGTTAACTAACAACATGCAGACTTGTTAACTAGCAACATGCAGGCTTGTTCGCTAGCAATATGCAGGCTTGTTAACTAGCAACATGCAGGCTTGTTAACTAACATGCAGGCTTGTTAACTAACATGCAGGCTTGTTAATTAGCAACATGCAGGCTTGTTAACTAGCAACATGCAGGCTTGTTAACTAACAACATGCAGGCTTGTTAACTAACATGCATGCTTGTTAACTGACAACATGCAGGCTTGTTAACTAGCAACATGCAGGCTTGTTAACTAACAACATGCAGGCTTGTTAACTAACATGCAGGCTTGTTAACTAACATGCAGGCTTGTTAACTAGCAACATGCAGGCTTGTTAACTAGCAACATGCAGGCTTGTTAACTAACAACATGCAGGCTTGTTAACTAGCAACATGCAGGTTTGTTAACTAACAACATGCAGGCTTGTTAACTAACAACATGCAGGCTTGTTAACTAACAACATGCAGGCTTGTTAACTAACAACATGCAGGCTTGTTAACTAACATGCAGGCTTGTTAACTAACAACATGCAGGCTTGTTAACTAGCAACATGCAGGCTTGTTCGCTAGCAATATGCAGGCTTGTTAACTAGCAACATGCAGGCTTGTTAACTAACATGCAGGCTTGTTAACTAACATGCAGGCTTGTTAATTAGCAACATGCAGGCTTGTTAACTAGCAACATGCAGGCTTGTTAACTAACAACATGCAGGCTTGTTAACTAACATGCAGGCTTGTTAACTAACAACATGCAGGCTTGTTAACTAGCAACATGCAGGCTTGTTAACTAACAACATGCAGGCTTGTTAACTAACATGCAGGCTTGTTAACTAACATGCAGGCTTGTTAACTAGCAACATGCAGGCTTGTTAACTAGAAACATGCAGGCTTGTTAACTAGCAACATGCAGGCTTGTTAACTAGCAACATGCAGGCTTGTTCGCTAGCAATATGCAGGCTTGTTAACTAGCAACATGCAGGCTTGTTAACTAACATGCAGGCTTGTTAACTAGCAACATGCAGGCTTGTTAACTAGCAACATGCAGGCTTGTTAACTAACAACATGCAGGCTTGTTAACTAGCAACATGCAGGCTTGTTAACTAACAACATGCAGGCTTGTTAACTAGCAACATGCAGGCTTGTTAACTAACAACATGTAGGCTTGTTAACTAGTAACATTCAGGCTTGTTAACTAACAACATGCAGGCTTGTTAACTAGCAGCATGCAGGCTTGTTAACTAGCAATATGCAAGCTTGTTAACTAACAACATGCAAGCTTGTTAATCCCCTAACAACATGCAAGCTTGTTAACCCCCTAACAACATGCAAGCTTGTTAACCCACAAACATGTAGGCTTGTTAACCCACTAACAACATGCAAGCTTGTTAACCCACGAACATGCAGTCTTGTTAACCCACTAACAACATGCAAGCTTGTTAACCCAATAACAACATGCAAGCTTGTTAACCCACTAACAACATGCAGGCTTGTTAACCCACTAACAACATGCAAGCTTGTTAACCCCCTAACAACATGCAAGCTTGTTAACCACCAAACAACATGCAGGCTTGTTAACCCACAAACATGCAGGCTTGTTAACCCACTAACAACATGCAAGCTTGTTAACCCAATAACAACATGCAAGCTTGTTAACCCACTAACAACATGCAAGCTTGTTAACCCACAAACAACATGCAAGCTTGTTAACCCACAAACAACATGCAAGCTTGTTAACCCACTAACAACATGCAGGCTTGTTAACCCACTAACAACATGCAGGCTTGTTAACCCACAAGTAACATGTAGGCTTGTTAACCCACAAACGACATGCAAGCTTGTTAATCCATTAACAACATGCAAGCTTGTTAACCCACAAGTAACATGTAGGCTTGTTAACCCACTAACAACATGCAAGCTTGTTAACCCAATAACAACATGCAAGCTTGTTAACCCACTAACAACATGCAGGCTTGTTAACCCACTAACAACATGCAGGCTTGTTAACCCACAAACAACATGCAGGCTTGTTAACCCACAAACAACATGCAGGCTTGTTAACCCACAAGTAACATGTAGGCTTGTTAACCCACAAACGACATGCAAGCTAAACCATACCCCCGGCCGGGATTGAACCCGCGGTCATAGAGTCTCAAAACTCCAGCCCGTCGCGTTAGCCACTAGACCAGCTAGCTGGAGATTCGTCTGTAAAAACTTGCATTTGTGGTCACAGAGGTGCCTGTGCTAACTTTCCTATGGTGTAGAAATATACCTAGTTGGATGAATCTTATTGTGGCTAGCTGGTCTAGTGGCTAACGCGACGGGCTGGAGTTTTGAGACTCTATGACCGCGGGTTCAATCCCGGCCGGGGGTATGGTTTATTTGCAATCGTGTCATTACGATTTCTTGAGACATGCAAGCTTGTTAATCCATTAACAACATGCAAGCTTGTTAACCCACAAACAACATGCAAGCTTGTTAACCCACAAGTAACATGTAGGCTTGTTAACCCACAAACGACATGCAAGCTTGTTAATCCATTAACAACATGCAAGCTTGTTAACCCACAAACAACATGCAAGCTTGTTAACCCACAAACAACATGTAGGCTTGTTAACCCACAAACGACATGCAAGCTTGTTAACCCACAAACAACATGTAGGCTTGTTAACCCACAAACAACATGCAGGCTTGTTAACCCACAAACAACATGCAGGCTTGTTAACCCACAAACAACATGTAGGCTTGTTAACCCACAAACAACATGCAAGCTTGTTAACCCACAAACAACATGTAGGCTTGTTAACCCACAAACAACATGCAGGCTTGTTAACCCACAAACAACATGCAGGCTTGTTAACCCACAAACAACATGTAGGCTTGTTAACCCACAAACAACATGTAGGCTTGTTAACCCACAAACAACATGTAGGCTTGTGCAAGAAACGTATAAAATACCGACAAGATGAAAGTTTAGACACTTGTGCAACATCTGGGTATCTTTACTGTAGACGTTTCGCCCTCCAGTGGCTTTATCAATACAGATTCTTGGACATTATAGAAGACAGTAGAACTATATACTAAAGATGAGGTAATCAGTCCCTCAGCCTTGGAGTTAGTGTTCACAACATCGTGGTGGTGGAGAATCTCAGCAAAGGCAAGAAGATTGGCGTTATATAGGCGCCAGTGGATATGGACGTGTAGCAGACGAGGGCATAGTACTATCACTGGTAGACGGGATTCCCCAGTTTGTTATAAACATTAAAATCTCCAACGAACATCGCTTTGTTGCCCATATTTACATAATTTCTTCATATATTAAGACGTCGTTTTCCAGTTTTGGTTTGGGGTTATGATACATTAACCTGAACACAGTTTTTCTGTTACCAGCGCCTTGGGGATTTCCACACATATACAGACTCGTACTCCAGTACATCATTTTCATTAATTTCAGTCACATGGAGATCATAATAAACATAGACACTTTCCACATCTAATTATATAAGAAATAAGTTGCAGGAGATAAATATTAGCGACACTGTAATTTGGTCTGATAATGAGGTATCCTTACAATGGATTTGTAATGTAAACAGTAAAATTGTGTACGTACAAAAGAGTCGCTGAAATTAATCAGATGCAAAAGAAGTATAATAGTTTGGGTCAGCATATGTTAACATTTAATCATATACCTGGTGAGGAGAATCCAGTTGGTTTCTTGTCTCGAGGTTTACCTTATGCTAAATTTGTAAATGCTGTATCATGGTTTAAAGGACCGAGTTGGTTGGTAAATAAAGCTAATTGGCCTGAACAAAAGGCGTATATTACTCCTGTTGAAATTACTGTGACCACCACTCCAATTGTTTGTCCTTCCTTAGCCATTGATATAAATAGGCATTCTTCTTTACCCAAACTAATCAATGTAACTAAGTTGGTGTTTAAATTTCTCAACAAGATGAATATTTCATATAAGTTTTCACATCCTCTTGAATATTGGATAAAGAGGGTAAAGGAAGAAATCTATGGAAATGAGATTAAATTGATGATGGAAAGAAAAATTGTGAAAGGTTCCATAATAGAGAAATTGGGGCTGTATTTAGAGAACAATGTAATTAGGTGCAGAGGTAGGTTACAAAATGCTGAACTGGGTGATTATGCTAAACACCCTATCTTACTGCCCAAAACTCATCATCTAACAAATTTAATTGTTTTAAATGCCCATAAAAATGTAATGCATGGTGGGGTACAAGATACCTTAAATTGTATTAGGGAAACTTTCTGGATTCCACAAGGACTGCAAAGTGTAAAAAGGATGATTAAATCTTGTGTAATATGTCGTCGTGTGGATGCCAGATCCTATATGTACCCAGATCCTCCACCATTGCCAAATGAGCATGTACAATTAGTGAAACCATTTGATGTAACAGGTGTAGACTATAGTGGTCCAATAATTTTAACAGGTACGTCAAATGGTGTTCCACTGAAAGTGTATGCTTGTTCATCTGTACTGCTACTAGGGCAGTTCATTTAGAAGTGGCTCAGAACTTGTCTGCAGAACAGTTTATATAGCTGTTTCAAAAATTTGCAGCTAGGAGATCCTGTCCAAGATTGACGATATCGGATAATACCTCTAATTTTGTAGCAGGTGCTCAACACTTGATAGAGATAAATAATAGTAACGATGTTCAATCTCTGTTAACCCAACGAGGGTGTACCTGGAAATTTATTACTCCTAGAGCCCTTGGAAGGGGGGGCTGTATGAAAGACTGATAGGCACAGTGAAGAGGTGTCTCCGTAAAGTACTACACCGGAAGAGAATTAATTTGGAGGAATTCCGTGCAGTGTTAGTGGAGGCGGAGAATCGGATAAATAATAGGCCTCTCTCGTACATGAGTGATACACCTGATGCAGAGGTATTAACACCTTCTCACCTAATATGTGAAACGAAATTGGAAGCTGCCCCTGTCTATAGAAATAATCCTGAAGAAAGTGATGAAGATTACAATGATGCGGCAGTGTTGTGTGATAAATTTAAAACGTTAAATAAAGCAATTGATCATTGGTCTAATGCGTGGCATAAGGAATATTTTTTTACACTACGTGAACACTTTTATGGTGCGACAGAGACAGCAAATCGACAGAACATTCAATCAGGTGACATTGTGTTAATTGACACTGAACAACATCAAACATTGTGGCCTCTGGGCAAAGTATTGACATTGTACCCAGATGCACAAGGTGTTGTCAGGAATATCAAAGTGTTGTGTCGTGGCCAGGAAAGTTTATGCACAATTAATAAATTGATTCCCTTGGAATTAAATGGTATTCAATCAAATGTAAATGAAAATCCAAGGGAAAGTGACACGAATGATATTGAAGATAACGCTGACCAAGTGATGCAGGAAGACGAAATTGTAGTAAGACCTACTAGGAAAACAGCCACTCAAGCCAGAACTGGCTGGAATCGTCTCCTAGAGGAAGGAGTAATTTGAGTCGTTTAACAATGTACTCCGCCCGGCCGCATTGTGGAAAATACTGTATATTTTCCGAAAATACAGTGTATTTTGTATGTAAATTAGTGTAATATATTGAAGGTAATAAAAATTAATTTGTAAATAAATAACCAGCAAAATTGGTGAGCGTCGCTGGGGAAGGGAGTCGCCATTGTTTTGAACTGACCAAGAGAAACGTTAGTGAAAATCGGAAGAATTTTCATCGCTCTAGAGGTTACATTGGGCTTAAAACCTCTCACAGAGCAGCTGAAATTGTTGGAATTGCAGTCCTGCAGAATGTGAGAATTAGGCGACTGGACAGAACTCCGTAATTAGATGGAAACAGGATATTACCACAGCTGAGTGATGTCTATATTTGTGTTGAAATTCTGGCCAGTATTTTCTTCATATTTTAGGCAGGGGGTTTAGTGTATGACACACCATAATCTCCAGATTAATTGGTGAGTGGTATTAAGATAAATTCTTCTTCAATGTATACGTATTCATTTATTAAAATTAACATACAGTCCACATATTTATATTAATGTTTTAACAGAATTCCTGGTGATGTATATTTCATTTGAAATTAATATAGGTCCAGAGTGACTTGTGGAGATAGAGATTGTAGTAGGTATCGAAGGGGGACATTTTTTGCGACCTAGGTGTCCAAAAATTCCTACATGTCTCTGTAACTTTGATGAAGAATAATTATCTTTGTTACTATTTACTGGTATGTATCTCACGAGGTACATCCAGGTAAAATTTAATTTTCCACACCCAGCGAGGGTAGAAACATTGGTTGTGTTTCTTTACACTGGTTGTCTATGTTCACTCATCAGTAAAATGGGAACCTGGGTGTTAGTGAACTGGTGTGGGTCACATCCTGGGTGTTAGTGAACTGGTGTGGGTCACATCCTGGGTGTTAGTGAACTGGTGTGGGTCACATCCTGGGAGTTAGTGAACTGGTGTGGGTCACATCCTGGGTGTTAGTGAACTGGTGTGGGTCGCATCCTGGGTGTTAGTGAACTGGTGTGGGTCACATCCTGGGTGTTAGTGAACTGGTGTGGGTCACATCCTGGCTGTTAGTGGACTGGTGTGGGTCACATCCTGGGTGTTAGTGGACGGGTATGGGTCACATCCTGGATGTTAGTGGACTGGTGGTCATATCCTGGGTGTTAGTGGACTGGTGTGAGTTACATCCTGGGTGTTAGTGGACTGGTGGAGGTAACATCCTGGGTGTTAGTGGACTGGTGTGGGTCACATCCTGGGTATTAGTGGACTGGTGTGGGTCACATCCTGGGTGTTTACCTGGAGTTTACCTGGAGAGAGTTCCGGGGGTCAACGCCCCCGCGGCCCGGTCTGTGACCAGGCCTCCTGGTGGATCAGAGCCTGATCAACCAGGCTGTTGCTTCTGGCTGCACGCAAACCAACGTACGAGCCACAGCCCGACTGGTAAGAAACCGACTTTAGGTGCTTGTCCAGTGCCAGCTTGAAGACTGCCAGGGGTCTGTTGGTAATCCCCCTTATGTGTGCTGGGAGGCAGTTGAACAGTCTCGGGCCCCTGACACTTATTGTATGGTCTCTTAACGTGCTAGTGACACCCCTGCTTTTCATTGGGGGGATGTTGCATCGTCTGCCAAGTCTTTTGCTTTCGTAGTGAGTGATTTTCCTGTGCAAGTTCGGTACTAGTCCCTCTAGGATTTTCCAGGTGTATATAATCATGTATCTCTCCCGCCTGCGTTCCAGGGAATACAGGTTTAGGAACCTCAAGCGCTCCCAGTAATTGAGGTGTTTTATCTCCGTTATGCGCGCCGTGAAGGTTCTCTGTACATTTTCTAGGTCAGCAATTTCACTTGCCTTGAAAGGTGCTGTTAGTGTGCAGCAATATTCCAGCCTAGATAGAACAAGTGACCTGAAGAGTGTCATCATGGGCTTGGCCTCCCTAGTTTTGAAGGTTCTCATTATCCATCCTGTCATTTTTCTAGCAGATGCGATTGATACAATGTTATGGTCCTTGAAGGTGAGATCCTCCGACATGATCACTCCCAGGTCTTTGACGTTGGTGTTTCGCTCTATTTTGTGGCCAGAATTTGTTTTGTACTCTGATGAAGATTTAATTTCCTCGTATTTACCATATCTGAGTAATTGAAATTTCTCATCGTTGAACTTCATATTGTTTTCTGCAGCCCACTGAAACATTTGGTTGATGTCCGCCTGGAGCTTTGCAGTGTCTGCAATGGAAGACACTGTCTTTCAGATTAGGGTGTCATCTGCAAAGGAAGACACGGTGCTGTGGCTGACATCCTTGTCTATGTCGGATATGAGGATGAGAAACAAGATGGGAGCGAGTACTGTGCCTTGTGGAACAGAGCTTTTCACCGTAGCTGCCTCGGACTTTACTCTGTTGACGACTACTCTCTGTGTTCTGTTAGTGAGGAAATTATAGATCCATCGACCGACTTTTCCTGTTATTCCTTTAGCACTCATTTTGTGCGCTATTACGCCATGGTCACACTTGTCGAAGACTTTTGCAAAGTCTGTATATATTACATCTGCATTCTTTTTATCTTCTAGTGCATTTAGGACCTTGTCGTAGTGATCCAATAGTTGAGACAGACAGGAGCGACTTGTTCTAAACCCATGTTGCCCTGGGTTGTGTAACTGATGGGTTTCTAGATGGGTGGTGATCTTGCTTCTTAGGACCCTTTCAAAGATTTTTATGATATGGAATGTTAGTGCTATTGGTCTGTAGTTCTTTGCTGTTGCTTTACTGCCCCCTTTGTGGAGTGGGGCTATGTCTGTTGTTTTTAGTAACTGTGGGACGACCCCCGTGTCCATGCTCCCTCTCCATAGGATGGAAAAGTCTCGTGATAGGGGCTTCTTGCAGTTCTTGATGAACACAGAGTTCCATGAGTCTGGCCCTGGGGCAGAGTGCATGGGCATGTCATTTATCGCCTGTTCGAAGTCATTTGGCGTCAGGATAACATCGGATAGGCTTGTGTTAATCAAATTTTGTGGCTCTCTCATAAAAAATTCATTTTGATCTTCGACTCTCAGTCTGGTTAGCGGCTTGCTAAAAACTGAGTCATATTGGGACTTGAGTAGCTCACTCATTTCCTTGCTGTCATCTGTGTAGGACCCATCTTGTTTAAGTAGGGGCCCAATACTGGACGTTGTTCTCGATTTTGATTTGGCATAGGAGAAGAAATACTTTGGGTTTCTTTCGATTTCATGTATGGCTTTTAGTTCTTCCCGCGATTCCTGACTCCTAAAGGATTCTTTTAGCTTAAGTTCGATGCTTGCTATTTCTCTGACCAGTGTCTCCCTACGCATTTCAGATATATTGACCTCTTTTAGCCGCTCTGTTATTCTTTTCCGTCGCCTGTAAAGGGAGCGCCTGTCTCTTTCTGTTTTACATCTACTCCTCCTTTTTCTTAGAGGAATAAGCCTTGTGCATACATCGAGTGCCACCGAGTTAATCTGTTCTAGGCATAAGTTGGGGTCTGTGTTGCTTAGTATATCTTCCCAGCTTATATCGGTTAGGACTTGGTTTACTTGGTCCCACTTTATGTTTTTGTTATTGAAGTTGAATTTGGTGAATGCTCCCTCGTGACTAGTCTCATTTTGTCGGTCTGGGGCTCCACGCATACATGTCTGAACCTCAATTATGTTGTGATCTGAGTATATTGTTTTTGATATGGTGACATTTCTTATCAGATCATCATTGTTAGTGAAGATGAGGTCTAGTGTATTCTCCATTCTAGTAGGCTCTATTATTTGCTGGTTTAAATTGAATTTTGAGCAGAGATTTAAAAGCTCGTGTGAGTGTGAGTTTTCATCAGAGCTGCCTCCTGGTGTTATTACTGCAACAATATTATTTGCTATATTCCTCCATTTTAGGTGCCTTAAGTTGAAATCCCCCAGGAGCAAGATGTTGGGTGCAGGAGCTGGAAAATTTTCCAGACAGTGGTCAATTTTTAACAGCTGTTCCTGGAATTGCTGGGATGTTGCATCCGGAGGCTTGTAGACTACCACAATGACTAGGTTTTGGTTCTCGACCTTTACTGCTAAAACTTCCACTACATCATTTGAGGCATTAAGCAGTTCTGTGCAAACAAGTGACTCTGCAATGTACAGGCCAACCCCCCCCCCCCCTTTTGCCTGTTCACTCTGTCACATCTGTATAGGTTGTAACCTGGGATCCATATTTCGTTGTCCAAGTGATCCTTTATGTGGGTCTCAGTGAAAGCCGCGAACATTGCCTTTGCCTTTGCAAGCAGTCCACAGATGAAAGGTATTTTGTTGTTTGTTGCTGGCTTTAGACCCTGTATATTTGCAAAGAAGAATGTTATCGGACTGGTGGTATTGTTGGTACTGGGGGGGGATTTTTTTCCGGCATTAGTATCTGTATCTGTTGGTTTGGAGTGGAGGCCATCGACTGTGGCTCCACTCCAGGAATGACTGGATTTGGTGTACGATTTCTGCCATTTCCTGCCAGTTTTTTTTCCTTCCTGGCACTAAAAAACCTCTCCGTCTTGAGTGGCTGTGGCTACCCAGGTTTTCCCATGGCCTGGATGTTTTGTATCTTTTTGTCCCCTTTAGATGGTATGCCTGGCAATTTAAGTTATAGCACAGTCTTTCCTGTACTGAAGAGGTACACATTTCAGGGTGAAAAAGCTTACAGGAAGGGAGTTTGCATTTTCCTGTTGTCATATGGGCATGGCATTTTCTAGGGTGGTCATAGTTGCATGTCCCATCTGTTTTTCCAGATTTCCCATGCCAGCAGATACCAAGTGCATAGTATGTGCACAGGCTTGGTTTCCGCTTGCCTTGGGTTTCTGTGACTGTATTCCCTGTTGGTGCATGTTTCCCTGTCTTATTCCTATCCTCTCTAGCACCAACAATGGAGCTCCCACCAGTTGTTTATGGTAATTTATCCTCACTGTTGCTATTGGAGTCCTCTTGTTTGCTATTTCCTGCGGTATTTCTAGTTTGCAATATTGGTTTTATCTTATCTTTGACTACACTTGTTTCCCTACTATGGCTCCTGTCCCGTATGAGGTCATTTATTTGTATTCCTTCCTGCGTATAATTCCCGACTACCTGGACAAAAACTCCAGCTTCACCATTACTGTCTCCCAGGACAGTATCTCCAGCTTCACCATTTCTGTCTCCCAGGACAGCACCTCTAGCTTCACCATTACTGTCTCCCAGGACAGCACTATCAGCCCCACATTTACTGACTACCAGGACATCACCTCCAGCCTTACAGTTTCTGACTACATGGCCAGTATCAAGGGCAGTACCATTCAGCCCAGACTTTTTATGTTCCCATCTGTTGTAGAAAGCTTCCAGGTTTTCTATGAAAGCAGCTTTGATGTTGTCCTCTTTTAATACCCTTGTGATTTTAGTCCACAGATTTTCCTCATTTGGGCATACCCAAAAACACTTCTCTGTTTTAATACTGCTTGTTGCTAGTTCTTGAATATCTGCACAAGGAGCGTTCTGCAGACAAGTCCTGTGCCACTTCTAAATGAACTGCCCTAGTAGCAGTACAGGTGAACAAACAAACATACACTTTCAGTGGAACACCATTTGACGTACCTGTTAAAATTATTGGACCACTATAGTCTACACCTGTTACATCAAATGGTTTCACTAATTGTACACGCTCCTTTGTCAATGGTGGAGGACCTGGGTACATATAGGATCTGGCATCCACACGGCGACATATTACACAAGATTTAGTCACCCTTTTTACTCTTTGCCGTCCTTGTGAAATCAAGAAAGTTTCCCTAATACAATTTAAGGTATCTTGTACCCCACCATGCATTACATTTTTATGGGCATTTAAAACAATCAAGTTTGTTAAATGATGAGTTTTGGGCAGTAAGATAGGGTGTTTAGCATAATCGCCCAATTCAGCATTTTGTAACCTACCTCTGCACCTAATTACATTGTTCTCTAAATACAGCCCCAATTTTTCTATTATGGAACCTTTCACAATTTTTCTTTCCATCATCAATTTAATCTCATTTCCATAGATTTCTTTCTGTACCCTCTTTATCCAATATTCAAGAGGATGTGAAAACTTAAATGAAATATTCATCTTGTTTAGAAATTTAAACACCAACTTAGTTACATTGATTAGTTTGGGTAAAGAAGAATGCCTATTTATATCAATGGCTAAGGAAGGACAAACAATTGGAGTGGTGGTCACAGTAATTTCAACAGGAGTAATATACGCCTTTTGTTCAGGCCAATTAGCTTTATTTACCAACCAGCTCGGTCCTTTAAACCATGATACAGCATTTACAAATTTAGCATGAGATAAACCTCGAGACAAGAAATCAGCTGGATTCTCCTCACCAGGTATATTATTAAATGTTAACATATGCTGACCCAAACTATTATACTTCTCTTGCATCTGATTAATTTCAGCGACTCTGTTTTGTACGTACACAATTTTACTGTTTCCATTACAAATCCATTGTAAGGATACCTCATTATCAGACCAAATTACAGTGTTGCTAATATTTATCTCCTGCAACTTATTTCTTATATAATTAGCTAATTTGACACCTACATAAATGGCTGTTAATTCCAACTGAGGCAAGGTGAGTGATTTAATTGAAGACACTTTAGCCTTAGACATAACAAGAGAAATAACACTATTACATTGAAGGTAAGCAACTGCTCCATATGCCAATTTTGAAGCATCACAAAAAATGTGGAGTACATTTTTCCCATTTGGATTGGCCACCTGGCATGGGAACTCCAACATTGGAATTTTCTCATAATCACCAATTAATTCATCCCACCTGTTAATGAATTCCTCAGGTAGAATTTCATCCCAAGTACATTTAAGTTTCCATGCTTCCTGTATTAATAATTTCCCTCTTATAGTAAGGGGTGACACTAAACCTAGTGGATCAAAACATTTGGAAACTTCAGCAAGCAAAACTCTCTTAGTTAATTTATTGGGCATACTGTAATTATTAGGTTTTAACATTAACAAATCTCTCTCAGTATCCCAAGTTAAACCCAATACATTACTACATTTTGGCACTTCATCTCCAGGGAAATTCTTTACTTATTTTGTCCTTTAATTTGGACGAATTACTATTCCATTCCCTCAGAGGCATATTTGCACTTAGCATTATTTTATTAGCCTCTCGCATATAATCTAGTGATACCAGTGAATAGCAGAATACAGTGTTGTAGTAGCCACTAACCAGTATTATAATGGTACTTAGTGGAGTGGAGTGACTTTCATTAGTTTCTTTTCCTTGAAATACCAGATGTTACTGTGAATTTCATATAACCTGTAGTTACCAGCGGTCGCAATGTACACAACGAGAAGCAATTATTACTACAGAAAAAGCGCCCTTCCTCCAAAATTTCCACCAGTCAACTATAGTGATAATATAGCATTTATTGTGGTGGAGACGAAAAAAAAACTAGAAAAGCTAGATACAGCAATTGATAAATAAGGGTTGAGGCTCGACCGTTCGTCATTGTAGGAGCTGCCAGAAATCACCGGCTCTTCAACACGCAAGTTATACTTTTGTATCAATCAAATCACATATTACTCGGGTAGATAATTTCAAGTAGATCCTTCATGAGTTAGCCCAAATCACCGAGTAGCATGTTTTAAATAAGTGACCCACTGATCAGATCAGATCGACTGGTCCGAACCCTTGACTGGTCCGAACCCTTGACTGGTTTCAAACGGGTTCGTTGGACAATAAAGCAGACTGTAAACGGATGGGGTTGTAGGCGCCCTTATCAAACACAAACAATAAATATAAATCAGGAACGTACACGATAAGCTGTCCAATACACAAGTACAGTTAGAAATAGAAATACAAATAGCTAGAGCTTCATTTAAGCGGGTTATTAATAGAGTATTCAAGAGGTTGCTAGTAGAATTACAGTAAATCAACCATTCAAATCATTATGAAGCTCTGTATAGTCTGCAGTCAATCAAACAAACGGGCTTCCACATGGATAAATTGTCATTTTTGTGGAAATTGGTGTCACGCCCCTTGTGCAGATATCCAAGAACTAGCTACAAGCATTATTAAAACAGGGAAGTGTTTTTGGGTATGCACAAATGAGGAAA
Source organism: Cherax quadricarinatus (assembly GCF_038502225.1). Lineage (NCBI taxonomy): Eukaryota > Metazoa > Arthropoda > Malacostraca > Decapoda > Parastacidae > Cherax > Cherax quadricarinatus. The sequence goes on from NC_091335.1 coordinate 32,351,119, forward strand.
ATCTGTGGACTAAAATCACAAGGGTATTAAAAGATGATAACATCAAAGCTGCTTTCATAGACAACCTGGAAACTTTCTAAAACAGATGGGAACATAAAAAGTCTGGGCTGAATGGTACTGCCCTTGATACTGGCCATGTAGTCAGAAACTGTAAGGCTGGAGGTGATGTCCTGGTAGTCAGTAAATGTGGGGCTGATAGTGCTGTCCTGGGAGATAGTAATGGTGAAGCTGGAGGTGCTGTCCTGGGAGACAGTAATGGTGAAGCTGAAGGTGCTGTCCTGGGAGACAGTAATGGTGAAGCTGGAGGTGCTGTCCTGGCAGACAGTAATGGTGAAGCTGGAGGTGCCATCCTGGGAGACAGTAATGGTGAAGCTAGAGGTGCTGTCCTGGGAGACAGTAATGGTGAAGCTGGAGATTTTGTCCAGGTAGTCGGGAATTATACGCAGGAAGGAATACATGTAAATGACCTCATAGGGACAGGAGCAGTAGTGGGGAAACAAGTGTAGTCAAAGATAAGATAAAACCAATATTGCAAACTAGAAATACCACAGGAAATAGTAAACAAGAGGACTCCACTAGCAATAGTGAGGATATATTACCAAAAACAACTGGTGAGAGCTCCATTGTTGGAGCTAGGGAGGATAGAAGTAAGACAGGGAAACATGCACCAACAGGGAATACAGTCACAGAAACCCAAGGCAAACGGAAACCAAGCCTGTGCACATACTATGCACTTGGTATCTGCAGACATGGGAAATCTGGAAAAACAGACGGGACGTGCAACTATGACCACCCTAGAAAATGCCATGCCCATATGACAACAGGAAAATGCATACTCCCTTCCTGTAAGCTTTTTCACCCTGAAATGTGTACCTCTTCAGTACAGGAAAGACTGTGCTATAACTTAAATTGCCAGGCACACCATCTAAAGGGTACAAAAAGATACAAAACATCCAGGCCATGGGAAAACCTGGGTAGCCACAGCCACTCAAGAGGGAGAGGATTTTTAGTGCCAGGAAGAAAAAAAACTGGCAGGAAATGGCAGAAATCGTACACCAAATCCAGTCATTTCTGGAGTGGAACCACAGTCGATGGCCTCCACTCCAAACCAACAAGGTCTTAAATGCACTAGAAGACAAAAAGAATGCAGATGTAATATATACTGACTTTGCAAAAGCCTTCGACAAGTGTGACCATGGCGTAATAGCGCACAAAATGCGTGCTAAAGGAATAACAGGAAAAGTCGGTCGATGGATCTATAATTTCCTCACTAACAGAACACAGAGAGTAGTCGTCAACAGAGTAAATTCCGAGGCAGCTACGGTGAAAAGCTCTGTTCCACAAGGCACAGTACTCGCTCCCATCTTGTTCCTCATCCTCATATCCGACATAGACAAGGATGTCAGCCACAGCACCGTGTCTTCCTTTGCAGATGACACCCGAATCTGCATGACAGTGTCTTCCATTGCAGATACTGCAAGGCTCCAGGCGGACATCAACCAAATCTTTCAGTGGGCTGCAGAAAACAATATGAAGTTCAACGATGAGAAATTTCAATTACTCAGATATGGTAAACACGAGGAAACTAAATCTTCATCAGAGTACAAAACAAATTCTGGCCACAAAATAGAGTGAAACACCAACGTCAAAGACATGGGAGTGATCATGTCGGAGGATCTCACCTTCCTGGAGTTTACCTGGAGAGAGTTCCGGGGTTCAACGCCCCCGCGGCCCGGTCTGTGACCAGGCCTCCTGGTGGATCAGAGCCTGATCAACCAGGCTGTTGCTGCTGGCTGCACGCAAACCAACGTACGAGCCACAGCCCGGCTGGTCAGGAACCGACTTTAGCTGCTTGTCCAGTGTCAGCTTGAAGACTGCCAGGGGTCTGTTGGTAATCCCCCTTATGTATGCTGGGAGGCAGTTGAACAGTCTCGGGCCCCTGACACTTATTGTATGGTCTCTTAACGTGCTAGTGACACCCCTGCTTTTCATTGGGGGGATGTTGCATCGAATGCCAAGTCTTTTGCTTTTGCAGTGAGTGATTTTCGTGTGCAAGTTCGGTACTAGTCCCTCTAGGATTTTCCAGGTGTACATAATTATGTATCTCTCCCGCCTGCATTCCAGGGAATACAGGTTCAGGAACCTCAAGCGCTCCCAGTAATTGAGGTGTTTTATCAGCAATTTCACCTGCTTTGAAAGGTGCTGTTAGTGTATACTTCAGTGGCTCCCTAGTATATTGATGATAAAGGCTAAAGTGTCATTTGAAAACAGGTGAATTTGTAAATGAAGTGATAAGCCTATAGAGGCAGGTGCCAGAAGTCGCCAGAAACTTACCACAGGTCAGCTGTTTTTAATAATCTTCCTGGCTTGCTAGTGTACTCGCATATAATCTAGTGATACCAGTGAATAGCAGAATACAGTGTTGTAGTAGCAACTAACCAGTATTATAATGGTACTTAGTGGAGTGGAGTGACTTTCATTAGTTTCTTTTTTCTTGAAATACCAGACGTATACTGTGAATTTCATATAACCTGTAGTTACCAGCGGTCGCAATGTACACAACGAGAAGCAATTATTACTACACAAAAAGCGTCTTTCCTCCAAAATTTCCACCAGTCAACTATAGTGATAATATAGCATTTATTGTGGTGGAGACGGAAAAAAAATAGAAAAGCTAGATACAGCGATTGATAAACAAGGGTTGAGGTCGACCGTTCGTCATTGTAGGAGTTGCCAGCAGTCACCGGTTTCTTCAACACGCAAGTATCAATCAAATCACATATTACTCGGGTAGATAATTTCCAGTAGATCCTTCATGTGTTAGCTCAAATCACCGACCAGTATGTTTTAAATAAGTGACCCACTGATCAGATCAGATCGACTGGTCCGAACCCTTGACTGGTCCGAACCCTTGACTGGTCCGAACCCTTGACTGGTCCGAACCCTTGACTGGTTTCAAACGGTTTCGTTGGACAATGAAGCAGACTGTAAACGGATGGGGTTGTAGGCGCCCTTACAAACACAAACATTAAATATAAATCAGGAACGTGCACGGTAAGCTGTCCAATATACAAAAACAGTTAGAAACAGAAATACAAATAGCTAGAGCTTCATTTAAGGAGGTTATTAATAGAATATTCAAGAGGTTGTAGTAGAATTGCAGTAAATCAACCATTCAAATCATTATGAAGCTGTGTGTAGTCTGTGGTCAGTCAAACAAACGGGCTTCCACATGGGTAAATTGTCATTTTTGTGGAAATTGGTGTCACGCCCCTTGTGCTGATATCCAAGAACTAGCTACAAGCAGTGTTAAAACAGGGAAGTGTTTTTGGGTATGCCCAAATGAGATAAATCTGTGGACTAAAATCACAAGGGTATTAAAAGAGGACAACATCAAAGCTGCTTTCATAGAAAACCTGGAAACTTTCTACAACAGATGGGAACATAAAAAGTCTGGGCTGAATGGAACTGCCCTTGATACTGGCCATGTAGTCAGAAACTGTAAGGCTGGAGATGAAGTCCTGGTAGTCAGTAAATGTGGGGCTGATAGTGCTGTCCTGGGAGACAGTAATGGTGAAGCTGGAGGTGCTGTCCTGGGAGACAGTAATTCAAATTCAATTCAAATTCAAAGTTTATTCTCTATAAGGATTACAATGCTGAGTTCACAGAAATTTAGTTATTGTGTGGTTTACATGTAGTAAAATTGTGATTACAGAGTGTACCACTAGAATGCTTAGCATGGCTAGGCATTTCGGGCATACTTAGTTTTATTCTTAATTGTAAAATATTACAAATTATGAGGTAAGTTGGTATTATGGCTAAGTGACTAAATACTAGTTTGTGAGTTTAGCAATGTGAATGCTTTTGTTTTGGCACAGTATATAGTTTCAGTATTGGAGTATCACAGGATTCATTATTTTAAGATTGAGATTAATATTTCTGTTTATGGTCAAATGAGTGAGTGAGTGTAAGTGTGAACCACCAGGTGGTGTTCGTGTAGTTAGTTGACGGGATGTATCAGGGAGATAAGATGTTTTCTAATGGTAGTTTTGAAGGTGATGAATGTGTCTGCAGTTCTAGAGTTCTCAGGTAGGGTATTCCAGATTTTAGGGCCTTTGACATACATTGAATTTTTGTAAAGGTTTAGTCGGACACGGGGAATGTCATAGAGATGTTAGTGTCTGGTGTTATGCCTGTGGGTTCTGTCACAACTATCAAGAAAGCGCTTTAGGTCAAGGTTAATATTAGAGTTTAAGGCCCTGTAGATGTAGATTGCACAGTAGTAAGTGTGGATGTACTGAACTGGGAGTAAGTTTAGGTCTATGAAGAGTGGGGGGGTGTGTTGCCAGGGATGGGATTTAGTGATTATTCTTACTGCAGCTTTTTGTTGGGTTATTAATGGCTTTAGGTGTGTTGCTGCAGTTGATCCCCAAGCACAAATAGCATAGGTGAGGTATGGATAAATAAGTGAGTGGTATAGTGTGAGAAGGGCATTTTGCGGCATGTAGTATCGTATCTTGGAGAGGATCCCAACCGTTTTGGATACTTTTTTGGTTATATGCTGGATATGGGTGCTGAAATTCAGGTTGTTGTCAAGGTATAAGCCTAGGAATTTTCCCCCATTATTTCTGGTAATTAGAGTGTAGTCAATCTTAATGTTAATTTGTGCATCTCCTGCTCTGCTACCAAACATAATATAGTAGGTTTTGTCAGTGTTAAGCGTAAGTTTATTGGCTGTCATCAAAGTCGATATTATAATCAGCTCCTCATTCACAATGGTGTTGAGGGTGGCAAGATTAGGGTGAGAGATGACATAAGTCGTGTCATCAGCAAAGAGAATGGGTTTCAGGTGTTGAGATACGTTTGGAAGGTCATTGATGTATATGAGGAAGAGCAGGGGACCAAGGACACTTCCCTGCGGAACTCCAGTATCAAGTGGCCGTGTTGCTGATGCTGTGTCTTTAATGGTGACGTACAGATACCTATTAGTAATGTAAGATTTGAAATAAGCAAGCGCATGGCCTCTTATACCGTAATGATCAAGTTTGTGGAGTAGGATGTCGTGGTCTACTGTGTCAAAAGCTTTTCTTAGGTCAATAAAAATCCCTAGTGAATATTCCTTATTTTCCAATGCTGTGTAAAGCAGATCTAGCATTTTTATGATTGCATCATTAGTGCTTTTATTTTTCCCGAATCCAAATTGGCAGGGGTTGAGTATGTTTTGAGCCGTTATAAATGAATACAGTCTCCTGTGCACGAGCTTCTCAAAGATTTTGGATAGCAATGGTAAGTTAGATATTGGCCTATAGTTGTTTAAGTCTGTAGGGTCACCACCTTTATGTACTGGTGTAACCCTTGCCATCTTGAGTAGTTTCGGGAAGGTGCTAGTCTCTAGTGACTTGTTAAAAAGTAATGAAATTGCATGCGAAAGGACATGGGCCGCTCGCTTGTACAGTAATGGTGGGACATGAGACAGATTCCCTGAGTTATTTTTAAGTGACTTTATAATCTCAATGACTTCCGTGGGCTCAGTTGGTGCAAGATAGAAGGAATTAGGGAAATTCCCATCTAGGTAGTCCCTGGCATGGGCATTGGTATGTGGGATTTTACTGGCGAGATTAGATCCTATGTTTGAGAAGAAGTCGTTTATCTTGTTAGCTGTGTCAGTGGGATGTAGTGATGTTTCATTAGGTTTAGTTAGGACAATATTCTTGGTTTTTCTCAGTTTGTGGGTCCCTAGAATCTAAGAGAGTGTTTTCCAGGTCTTTTTTATATCTCCTCTAGTGTCTGTGAATCTACTGGAGTAGTGTAGTTGTTTGGCTTTCTTTATTACTTTGGTGAGAGCTGATGAATAGTGTTTAAGAGTATCTTTGTGTATTAAGCCCTGTCTATATTGCTTTTCATATTGGTGTTTCTTGTCAATGGATTTCAGAATGGTGCTGGTTAGCCATGGGCAACCAAGCCGTTTGTTTGTGATCTGTTTTGTTTTTATAGGACAATGTTTGTTGTATAGTCTAAGTAATTTGTTAAGAAAAATGTCTGTCCAGTCATCAATACCATTGGCCTTGTAGAATTATGTAAGCCAATCAACAGTCTCTAGGTCAGCTGTGAACTTCCTTACTGAGGCCTCGTCATGGAGTCTAAATGAGACTTTGTTGTATTCAAGTGGTGGTTTACTAATGTTTGTCAGGAGGAAGGTAGGGTAGTGGTCTGTAGTGCTATCTGTGATTATCCCTGATTTAAGGGGGGCTTGTATATTGGTCCATATGTGGTCTATTATGGTTGCACTTGTCTCAGTGAGCCTGGTTGGTTTAGTTATTGTTGGTATGAGAAGTGTGTTGTTCATATTGTTGATGAAATCAGTTACAGGCTGATCATCTAGTAAGCCAAGGTTGATGTTGAAGTCTCCAGCTAAGAGAAGGTGGTGCTTATTCATTTGTCTGTTTGTTACTAGTGACTTTAATTTCTCACTGAAATTTGGGATGTTTATGTGAGGTATCCGGTAAATGGCACCGATTGTTATAGGTGTCTTATGGTTTTTTACAGTAAAATTAGCAAAAATGTATTCCCCACATTCATCACTAAAGCAAGTGGTGCTAAGACAAGATAATTAGTTAGAGTAATAGATTGCAATACCACCCCCAACTTGGTTTGGTCTGCAGTTGTGAATTGCTGTGTATCCTGGTAGAGGGTAGATATCTATTGTGTCCTGCTTAAGCCAGGTCTCAGTAAGAATAATGCAGGAGAAGGGTGTCTTTAGGGATTCAAGGAGTGCTAGGAGGTCATCATAGTGTTTGCTTAATGGTGAAGCTGGAGGTGCTGTCCTGGGAGACAGTAATGGTAAAGCTGGAGATGCTGTCCTGGGAGACAGTAATGGTGAAGCTGGAGATTTTGTTCAGGTAGTCGGCAATTATACGCAGGAAGGAATACATATAAATGACCTCATAGGGGACAGGAGCCATAGTAGGGAAACAAGTGTAGTCAAAGATAAGATAAAACCAATATTGCAAACTAGAAATACCGCAGGAAATAGCAAACAAGAGGACTCCACTAGCAATAGTGAGGATATATTACCAAAAACAACTGGTGGGAGCTCCATTGTTGGTGCTAGGGAGGATAGAAGTAAGACAGGGAAACATGCACCAACAGGGAATACAGTCACAGAAACCCAAGGCAAACGGAAACCAAGCCTGTGCACATACTATGCACTTGGTATCTGCTGGCATGGGAAATCTGGAAAAACAGATGGGAAGTGCAACTATGACCACCCTAGAAAATGTCATGCCCATATGACAACAGGAAAATGCAAACTCCCTTCCTGTAAGCTTTTTCACCCTGAACTGTGCACCTCTTCAGTACAGGAAAGACTGTGCTATAACTTAAATTGCCAGGCATACCATCTAAAGGGGACAAAAAGATACAAAACATCCAGGCCAAGGGAAAACCTGGGTAGCCACAGCCACTCAAGAGGGAGAGGTTTTTTAGTGCCAGGAAGGAAAAAAACTGGCAGGAAATGGCAGAAATCGTACACCAAATCCAGTCATTCCTGGAGTGGAACCACAGTCGATGGCCTCCACTCCAAACCAACAGATACAGATACTAATGCCGGAAAAAAAATCCCCCCCCCAGTTCCAACAACACCACCAGTCCAATGACATTCTTCTTTGCAAATATACAGGGTCTAAAGTCAGCAACAAACAACAAAATACCTTTCATCCGTGGACTGCTTGCAGAGGCAAAGGCAATGTTCGCGGCTTTCACTGAGACCCACATAAAGGATCACTTGGACAACGAAATATGGATCCCAGGTTACAACCTATACAGATGTGACAGAGTGAACAGGCAAAAGGGGGGGGGGTTGGCCTGTACATTGCAGAGTCACTTGTTTGCACAGAACTGCTTAATGCCTCAAATGATGTAGTGGAAGTTTTAGCAGTAAAGGTCGAGAACCAAAACCTAGTCATTGTGGTAGTATACAAGCCTCTGGATGCAACATCCCAGCAATTCCAGGAACAGCTGTTAAAAATTGACCACTGTCTGGATAATCTTCCAGCTCCTGCACCCAACATCTTGCTCCTGGGGGATTTCAACTTAAGGCACCTAAAAATGGAGGAATATAGCAAATAATATTGTTGCAGTAATAACACCAGGAGGCAGCTCTGATGAAAACTCACACTCACACGAGCTTTTAAATCTCTGCACAAAATTCAATTTAAACCAGCAAATAATAGAGCCTACTAGACTGGAGAATACACTAGACCTCATCTTCACTAACAATGATGATCTGATAAGAAATGTCACCATATCAAAAACAATATACTCAGATCACAACATAATTGAGGTTCAGACATGTATGCGTGGAGCCCCAGACCGACATAATGAGACTAGTCACGAGGGAGCATTCACCAAATTCAACTTCAATATCAAAAACATAAAGTGGGACCAAGTAAACCAAGTCCTAACCGATATAAGCTGGGAAGATATACTAAGCAACACAGACCCCAACTTATGCCTAGAACAGATTAACTCGGTGGCACTCGGCTTATTCCTCTAAGAAAAAGGAGGAGTAGATGTAAAATAGAAAGAGACAGGCGCTCCATTTACATGCGACGGAAAGGAATAACAGAGCGGCTAAAAGAGGTCAATATATCTGAAATGCGTAGGGAGACACTGGTCAGAGAAATAGCAAGCATCGAACTTAAGCTAAAAGAATCCTTTAGGAGTCAGGAATCGCGGGAAGAACTAAAAGCCATAAATTAAATCGAAAGAAACCCAAAGTATTTCTTCTCCTATGCCAAATCAAAACCAAGAACAACGTCCAGTATTGGGCCCCTACTTAAACAAGATGGGTCCTACACAGATGACAGCAAGGAAATGAGTGAGCTACTCAAGTCCCAATATGACTCAGTTTTTAGCAAGCCGCTACCCAGACTGAGAGTCGAAGATCAAAATTAATTTTTTATGAGAAAGCCACAAAATTTGAATAACACAAGCCTATCCGATATTATCCTGACGCCAAATGACTTCGAACAGGCGATAAATGACATGCCCATGCACTCTGCCCCAAGGCCAGACTCATGGAACTCTGTGTTCATCAAGAACTGCAAGAAGCCCCTATCACGAGGCTTTTCCATCCTATGGAGAGGGAGCATGGACATGGGGGTCGTCCCACAGTTACTAAAAACAACTGACATAGCCCCACTCCACAAAGGGGGCAGTAAAGCAACAGCAAAGAACTACAGACCAATAGCGCTAACATCCCATATCATAAAAATCTTTGAAAGGGTCCTAAGAAGCAAGATCACCACCCATCTAGAAACCCATCAGTTACACAACCCAGGGCAACATGGGTTTAGAACAGGTCGCTCCTGTCTGTCTCAACTATTGGATCACTACGACAAGGTCCTAAATGCAATAGAAGACAAAAAAAATGCAGATATAATATATACAGACTTTGCAAAAGCCTTCGACAAATGTGACCATGGCGTAATAGCGCACAAAATGCGTGCTAAAGGAAAAACAGGAAAAGTCGGTCGATGGATCTATAATTTCCTCACTAACAGAACACAGAGAGTAGTCGTCAACAGAGTAAAGTCCGAGGCAGCTACGGTGAAAAGCTCTGTTCCACAAGGCACAGTACTCGCTCCCATCTTGTTCCTCATCCTCATATCCGACATAGACAAGGATGTCAGCCACAGCACCGTGTCTTCCTTTGCAGATGACACCCGAATCTGCATGACAGTGTCTTCCTTTGCAGACACTGCAAGGCTCCAGGCGGACATCAACCAAATCTTTCAGTGGGCTGCAGAAAACAATATGAAGTTCAACGATGAGAAATTTCAATTACTCAGATATGGTAAACATGAGGAAATTAAATCTTCACCAGAGTACAAAACAAATTCTGGCCACAAAATAGAGCGAAACACCAACGTCAAAGACCTGGGAGTGATCATGTCGGAGGATCTCACCTTCAAGGACCATAACATTGTATCAATCGCATCTGCTAGAAAAATGACAGGATGGATAATGAGAACCTTCAAAACTAGGGAGGCCAAGCCCATGATGACACTCTTCAGGTCACTTGTTCTTTCTAGGCTGGAATATTGCTGCACACTAACGGCACCTTTCAAGGCAGGTGAAATTGCCGACCTGGAATGTGTACAGAGGGCTTTCACGGCACGCATAACGGAGATAAAACATCTCAATTACTGGGAGCGCTTGAGGTTCCTAAACCTGTAATCCCTGGAACGCAGGAGGGAGAGATACATGATTATATACACCTGGAAAATCCTAGAGGGACTAGTACCGAACTTGCACACGAAAATCACTCACTACGAAAGCAAAAGACTTGGCAGACGATGCACCATCCCCCCAATGAAAAGCAGGGGTGTCACTAGCACGTTAAGAGACCATACAATAAGTGTCAGGGGCCCGAGACTGTTCAACTGCCTCCCAGCACACATAAGGGGGATTACCAACAGACCCCTGGCAGTCTTCAAGCTGGCACTGGACAAGCACCTAAAGTCAGTTCCTGATCAGCCGGGCTGTGGCTCGTACGTTGGTTTGCGTGCAGCCAGCAACAACAGCCTGGTTGATCAGGCTCTGATCCACCAGGAGGCCTGGTCACAGACCGGGCCGCGGAGGCGTTGACCCCCGGAACTCTCTCCAGGTAAACTCCAGGTATGGGTGCTGAAATTCAGATTGTTGTCAAGGTATAGGCCTAGGAATTTGCCCTCATTATGTCTGGTAATTAGAGTGTTGTCGATCTTAATGTTAATTTGTACATCTCCTGCTCTGCTACCAAACATAATATAGTAGGTTTTGTCAGTGTTAAGCGTAAGTTTATTGGCTGTCATCCAAGTCGATATTTTGATCAGCTCCTCGTTAACAATGGTGTTGAGGGTTGCAAGATTAGGGTGAGAGATGACATAAGTCGTGTCGTCAGCAAAGAGAATGGGTTTCAGGTGTTGGGATAAGTTTGGAAGATCATTGATGTATATGAGGAAGAGCAGGGGACCAAGGACACTTCCCTGCGGAACTCCAGTATCAAGTGGCCGTGTTGTTGATGCTGTGTCTTTAATGGTGACATACTGATACCTATTAGTAAGGTAAGATTTGAAATAAGCAAGCGCATGGCCTCTTATACCGTAATGGTCAAGTTTGTGGAGTAGGATGTCGTGGTCTACTGTGTCAAAAGCTTTTCTTAGGTCAATAAAAATTCCTAGTGGATATTCCTTATTTTCCAATGCTGTGTAAAGCAGATCTAGCATTTTTATGATTGCATCATTAGTGCTTTTATTTTTCCTGAATCCAAATTGGCAGGGGTTGAGTATGTTTTGTGTTGTTATAAATGAATATAGTCTCCTGTGCACGAGTTTCTCAAAGATTTTGGATAGCAATGGTAAGTTTGATATTGGCCTATAGTTGTTTAAGTCTGTAGGGTCACCACCTTTATGTATTGGTGTAACCCTTGCCATCTTGAGTAGTTTCGGGAAGGTGCTAGTTTCTAGTGACTTGTTAAAAAGTAATGAAATAGCATGCGAAAGGACAGGGGCCGCTCGATTGTACAGTAATGATGGGACATTAGACAGATTCCCTGAGTTGTTTTTAAGTGAATTTATAATCTCGGTGACTTCCGAGGGCTCAGTTGGTGCAAGATAGAAGGAATTTGGGAAATTCCCATCTAGGTAGTCCCCGGCATGGGCATTGGTATGTGGGATTTTATTGGCGAGATTAGATCCTATGGTTGAGAAGAAGTCGTTTATCTTGTTAGCTGTGTCATTGGGATGTAGTGGTGTTTCATTAGGTTTAGCTAGGACAATATTCTTGGTTTTTTTCAGTTTGTGGGTCCCTAGAATCTGACAGAATGTTTTCCAGGTCTTTTTTATATCTCCTCTAGTGTCTGTGAATCTACTGGAGTAGTATAGTTGTTTGGCTTTCTTTATTACTTTGGTGAGAACTGACGAATAGTGTTTAAGAATATCTTTGTGTATTAAGCCCTGTCTATATTACTTTTCATATTGGTGTTTCTTGTCAATGGATTTCAGAATGGTACTGGTTAGCCATGGGCAACCAAACCGTTTGTTTGTGATCTTTTTCGTTTTTATAGGACAGTGTTTGTTGTATAGTCTAAGTAATTTGTTACGAAAAATGTCTGTCCAGTCATCAATACCATTGGCCTTGGAGAATTCTGAAGGCCAGTCAACAATCTCTAGGTCAGCTGTGAACTTCCTTATTGAGGCCTCGTCATGGAGTCTAAATGAGACTTTGTTGAATTCAAGTGGTGGTTTACTAATGTTTGTCAGAAGGAAGGTAGGGTAGTGGTCTGTAGTTCTATCTGTGATTATCCCTGATTTAAGGGGGGCTTGTATATTGGTCCATATGTGGTCTATTATGGTTGCACTTGTCTCAGTGAGCCTGGTTGGTTTAGTTATTGTTGGTATGAGAAGTGTGTTGTTCATATTTTTGATGAAATCAGTTACAGGCTGATCATCTAGTAAGCCAAGGTTGATGTTGAAGTCTCCAGCTAAGAGAAGGTGGTGCTTATTCATTTGTCTGTTTGTTATTAGTGACTTTAATTTCTCACTGAAATTTGGGATGTTTGTGTGAGGTATCCGGTAAATGGCACCGATTGTTATAGGTGTCTTAAGGTTTTTTACAGTAAAATTAGCAAAAATGTATTCCCCATATTCATCACTAAAGCAAGTGGTGCTAATACAAGATAATTGGTTAGAGTAATAGATTGCAATACCACCCCCAACTTGGTTTGATCTGCAGTTGTGAATTGCTGTGTATCCTGGTAGAGGGTAGATATCTATAGTGTCCTGCTTAAGCCAGGTCTCAGTAAGAATAATGCAGGAGAAGGGTGTCTTTAGTGATTCAAGGAGCACCAGGAGGTCATCATAGTGTTTGCTTAAGGACCTGATGTTGTAGTTAAGTACTGGTAGACTTTTAGCATTGTTTAGGATAGTGCTGGCTTTTGTTGCTGTGTAATAAAGGCAGTTACTTTCCAATAGGTTTTGATTGGGTGTCAGATTATGGAGGTTTAGATCAGGGTCAACGTAATCAATCATCTTCTAGGTTTAAATTATGGTTATTTATATCCTGAGTTGTGTGTTGAGTTCTAGTACTGATATCTGTAGTGGTGGGAAGTTTGGATAAGTATATAGCTAGAGTATTTTGGTCATATAGAGTATAGTCACTACTACACATAATGAAGTTGATGTTGTCTATGTGTTGTGCTGGAATGAACTAAAGTACAACTAGGTATAAACTAGTAATATAAAAATACAAAATTAAAAATAGAACAAGACTCTCACTTGTAATTGCACTAAGATCTAATATAATGACTTTTTTGGAGTCTATGTTTTGAGCTAGAATGAGCTATAGTATAACTAGATTTAATCTAATAATATAAAAATACAAATTAAAAATAGCACCAGTCTCCCACTAGTAATTGCACTATGGTCTAATATAATGAATTTGGTATTGACTATAGTACAACTGTGTTTAATCTAATAATATAAAAAAGGCACAAGACTCTCAATTGTAAATTGCACTAAGGTCTTATATAAGTTGTTTACAAGAATTAGAGTATAACTAGATTTAAATTGACAGGATAAAATACACAAGTTAAGGTTTTACCTGCAGTTTACCTGGAGAGAGTTCCGGGGGTCAACGCCCCTGCGGCCCGGTCTGTGACCAGGCATCCTGGTGGATCAGAGCCTGATCAACCAGGCTGTTGCTGCTGGCTGCACGCAAACCAACGTACGAGCCACAGCCGGGCTGATCAGGAACTGACTTTAGGTGCTTGTCCAGTGCCAGCTTGAAGACTGCCAGGGGTCTGTTGGTAATCCCCATTATGTGTGCTGGGAGGCAGTTGAACAGTCTCGGGCCCCTGACACTTATTGCATGGTCTCTTAACGTGCTAGTGACACCCCTGCTTTTCATTGGGGGGATGGTGCATCGTCTGCCAAGTCTTTTGCTTTCGTAGTGAGTGATTTTTGTGTGCAAGTTCGGTACTAGTCCCTCTAGGATTTTCCAGGTGTATATAATCATGTATCTCTCCCTCCTGCGTTGCAGGGAATACAGGTTTAGGAACCTCAAGCGCTCCCAGTAATTGAGGTGTTTTATCTCCTTTATGTGCGCCGTGAAAGTTCTCTGTACATTTTCTAGGTCGGCAATTTCACCTGCCTTGAAAGGTGCTGTTAGTGTGCAGCAATATTCCAGCCTAGATAGAACAAGTGACCTGAAGAGTGTCATCATGGGCTTGGCCTCCCTAGTTTTGAAGGTTCTCATTATCCATCCTGTCATTTTTCTAGCAGATGCGATTGATACAATGTTATGGTCCTTGAAGGTGAGATCCTCCGACATGATCACTCCCAGGTCTTTGACGTTGGTGTTTCGCTCTATTTTGTGGCCAGAATTTGTTTTGTACTCTGATGAAGATTTAATTTCCTCCTGTTTACCATATCTGAGTAATTTAAATTTCTCATCGTTGAACTTCATATTGTTTTCTGCAGCCCACTGAAACATTTGGTTGATGTCCGCCTGGAGCCTTGCAGTGTCTGCAATGGAAGACACTGTCATGCAGATTCGGGTGTCAGCTGCCTCGGACTTTAAGATAAGATAAGATTTCGTTCGGATTTTTAACCCCGGAGGGTTAGCCACCCAGGATAACCCAAGAAAGTCAGTGCGTCATCGAGGACTGTCTAACTTATTTCCATTGGGGTCCTTAATGTTGTCCCCCAGGATGCGACCCACACCAGTCGACTAACACCCAGGTACCTATTTGCTGCTAGGTGAACAGGACAACAGGTGTAAGGAAACGTGTCGAAATGTTTCCACCCTCCGGGAATCGAACCCGGGCCCTCCGTGTGTGAAGCGGGAGCTTTAGCCACCAGGCCACCGGGCCACCTGTTGATGACTACTCTATGTGTTCTGTTAGTGAGGAAATTATAGATCCATCGACCGACTTTTCCTGTTATTCCTTTAGCACGCATTTTGTGCGCTATTACGCCATGATCACACTTGTTGAAGGCTTTTGCAAAGTCTGTATATATTACATCTGCATTCTTTTTGTCTTCTAGTGCATTTAGGACCTTGTCGTAGTGATCCAATAGTTGAGACAGACAGGAGCGACCTGTTCTAAACTCATGTTGCCCTGGGTTGTGTAACTGATGGGTTTCTAGATGGGTGGTGATCTTGCTTCTTAGGACCCTTTCAAAGATTTTTATGATATGGGATGTTAGTGCTATTGGTCTGTAGTTCTTTGCTGTTGCTTTACTGCCCCCTTTGTGGAGTGGGGCTATGTCTGTTGTTTTTAGTAACTGTGGGACGACCCCTGTGTCCATGCTCCCTCTCCACAGGATGGAAAAGGCTCGTGATAGGGGCTTCTTGCAGTTCTTGATGAACACAGAGTTCCATGAGTCTGGCCCTGGGGCAGAGTGCATGGGCATGTCATTTATCGCCTGTTCGAAGTCATTTGGCGTCAGGATAACATCGGATAGGCTTGTGTTAATCAAATTTTGTGGCTCTCTCATAAAAAATTCATTTTGATCTTCGACTCTCAGTCTGGTTAGCGGCTTGCTAAAAACTGAGTCATATTGGGACTTGAGTAGCTCACTCATTTCCTTGCTGTCATCTGTGTAGGACCCATCTTGTTTAAGTAATGGCCCGATACTGGACGTTGTTCTCGATTTTGATTTGGCATAGAAGAAATACTTTGGGTTTCTTTCGATTTCATTCATGGCTTTTAGTTCTTCCCGCGATTCCTGACTCCTGAAGGATTCTTTTAGCTTAAGTTCGATGCTTGCTATTTCTCTGACTAGTGTCTCCCTACGCATTTCAGATATATTGACCTCTTTTAGCCGCTCTATTATTCTTTTCCGTCGCCTGTAAAGGGAGCGCCTGTCTCTTTCTATTTTACATCTACTCCTCCTTTTTCTTAGAGGAATAAGCCTTGTGCATACATCGAGTGCCACCGAGTTAATCTGTTCTAGGCATAAGTTGGGGTCTGTGTTGCTTAGTATATCTTCCCAGCTTATATCGGTTAGGACTTGGTTTACTTGGTCCCACTTTATGTTTTTGTTATTGAAGTTGAATTTGGTGAATGCTCTCTCGTGACTAGTCTCATTATGTCGGTCTGGGGCTCCACACATACATGTCTGAACCTCAATTATGTTGTGATCTGAGTATATTGTTTTTGATATGGTGACATTTCTTATCAGATCATCATTGTTAGTGAAGATGAGGTCTAGTGTATTCTCTAGTCTAGTAGGTTCTATTATTTGCTGGTTTAAATTGAATTTTGTGCAGAGATTTAAAAGCTCGTGTGAGTGTGAGTTTTCATCAGAGCTGCCTCCTGGTGTTATTACTGCAACAATATTATTTGCTATATTCCTCCATTTTAGGTGCCTTAAGTTGAAATCCCCCAGGGAATGACTTGGTTATAATATGCTAGTAAGATGGTAGACAGGATAATATAAAAGTTGTAGTTGAAAATACTAGTTTAAAAAAGTATAGAATAAAATGGTCAATAAAAGAAGTTTACAATAAGTTTGATCAATATAGTTTAAAGCAAAATTGGGCAATAATAGGGATTTTAGAATAAAATTGGGCAATTGAGTATTTCTTAAAGTGAGGTAGAATTATTGAGGACAAGTTATGGCTAGTTTATAATAAAATAAGATAGAACAGTGATGTGGTAAGTTGTAAAAAAGGAGATAGATTCTGTAGATATTAAACAAATTAAGACTATGAGGTAGAATGGTCGTTGAATAAAACAATGACAATCAAAAGTAGTTGGGGTATTAGAATTTTAGGGGGGCACAAATTTATGACATAACGCTAACTGTGGACTGTGGGTATTATCTGCACTTTACTCTGATTCTGTTAGTCCAGCCTCACTTAGGAATGTTTTAAGGTCATGTTCTGTAGAGATGAAGTATCTCTTCCCAGTGGGCTGTTTCCTAACTGCGATTTTTCCATCCCTCACAAAGCACTGGTGGATTTTTTGGGCATAGCGTAATTTTCTTAGCCGATAAAGAAGGTTTTGTCTTGTTTTGGTAAGGCACTCATTGATGTAAACATCAGTTTTCATAGAAATAGATGTTTTTAGTAGGTTGTTTCTTTGTAGGCTAGTTTGGAATTTTAACAGCACTGTTTTTTTACCTGCTTGGTAGCTCATCAGTTTGCAATCCTTTAGGTCATCACTACGTATGTTAAGGTGAAGGTGGTCCTTGATAAGCTGTAGGGTGGTCTCCATGCAGGTTTCTTGGGTGACTGTGGCTGGGAGATGTTTGCTGTTAACTACAACAGCGTCAGATAGCTGTTGTTGGTCATTATGGCCTTGGAAGTTGGTTATGACATTGGCAAGTTGTTGGTCCACTCTTGATCTTTCCTCTGTAATGTTGGTAGTAGGTAGGGTGACTTGGTCTTTTAAAGTGTTGATAGTGTCTAGGGACTGGGTGTGGGTGTTGCTTTGTTGCTCCAGAGTGTCTAGTTTATGTTCTAGAGCAGTGATCTTGTTGAGGTAATCTGCACTGCTAGCTTTTAGTTCCTGCATTTCTTGAGTTAGTTTGGTGATCGTTTGGTTCTGAATCGTAAGGAGTTTAGCTATTTCTGGGTCGGTGATCTTCTTGACATCAAATACTGGGAAGGAGTTATCTTGGACTGTGGCAGCAGCCATGTTTGTTGTTGTCTGTCGTGTGTTGTGGTGGTGCCAGTGGGTGATGAGGGTTGTGTCCTGGCTGGCAGTACCACAAGTTTTCCTCGTGTTTTTACTGCTCTCACCTTTGATGTTAGGAGTCCTTAGCTGGTTACTGGATCTTCTTTTATTGTTCTGACCCTTGTCCATTGGCTGTGGCTTCGGGTGAATAATAGGCGATGGGTGAATGTTGTGGAGTATCACTTCAGTGGCAGCGGGGTAGGAGGTGGTAGTACGAGTCCTATTAGTTGGTAATTTGTGAACTTTTGGGTGATTTCTGCAGTTGATTTATATCATTCTGGGTATCCACACATGTTAGTGTTATGTGGGTCTTGATTAGGTCATCACTGGGCTGCTGGGAACCTCAGGTAGAAGTAAAAATAGAGGACAAGGTTCCTGTTGCCGCTGCCAGCTGCGTTTAAAGGACCGAGTTGGTTGGTAAATAAAGCTAATTGGCCTGTACAAAAGGCGTATATTGCTCCTGTTGAAATTACTGTGACCACCGCTCCAATAGTTTGTCCTCCCTTAGCCATTGATATAAATAGGTATTCTTCTTTACCCAAACTAATCAATGTAACTAAGTTGGTGTTTAAATTTCTAAACAAGATGAATATTTCATATAAGTTTTCATATCCTCTTGAATATTGGATAAAGAGGGTACAGGAGGAAATCTATGGAAATGAGATTAAATTGATGATGGAAAGAAAAACTGTGAAAGGTTCCATAATAGAGAAATTGGGGTTGTATATAGAGAACAATGTAATTAGGTGCAGACGTAGGTTACAAAATGCTGAATTGGGTGATTATGCTAAACACCCTATCTTACTGCCCAAAACTCATCATCTACAAATTTGATTGCTCTAAATGCCCATAAAAATGTAATGCATGGTGGGGTACAAGATACCTTAAATTGTATTAGGGAAACTTTCTGGATTCCACAAGGACGGCAAAGTATAAAAAGGGTGATTAAATTTTGTGTAATATGTCGTCGTGTGGATGCCAGATCCTATATGTACCCAGGTCCTCCACCATTGTCAAATGAGCAATTTGAGTCGTTTAGCAATGAACTCCGGCCAGCCGCAGTGTGGAAAATGCTGTATATATTTTCCAGAAATACGGTAATTTATAGGTAAATAGATGCCCTATATTGTGTTTTTAAAAGAAGTATGGTATCTAAAAAAAGTAGACACTCTCGCCATCTTGGTTTTGAATTTTGTACAAAGGTTGGTGTAATGGGGAAGAATTTTTCGTGCTCTAGATATTAAAATTGCGCTGACACCTCTCAAATAGGAGGCGAAATTGGTGGATGTGCATTCCTGCATAACTTGAGATATCAGGCGACTGGACAAGACCTCTCCAGGAACCTCAGATACGCTCGCTAGATTTGTGTGTAATTCTGGCCAGCATTATTTTCATAGATTTAGTTAGAGTGAGGTTTTCTGAGTATGATACACATTAATCTCCAGTCAAATTGGTGAGTGATATTAAGATATATTTTCCTTCTTTTATGTAATTGTGTATATATATAACCATTTATTATTTTTAATATACAGTCCACAAATTTACATATTTACCAGTATTCCTGGTGTTTACCTGGAGTTTACCTGGAGAGAGTTCCGGGGGTCAACGCCCCCGCGGCCCGGTCTGTGACCAGGCCTCCTGGTGGATCAGAGCCTGATCAACCATGCTGTTGCTGCTGGCTGCACGCAAACGAATGTACGAGCCACAGCCTGGCTGGTCAGAAACCGACTTCAGGTGCTTGTCCAGTGCCAGCTTGAAGACTGCCAGGGGTCTGTTGGTAATCCCCCTTATGTATGTTGGGAGGCAGTTGAACAGTCTCGGGCCCCTGACACTTATTGTATGGTCTCTTAACGTGCTAGTGACACCCCTGCTTTTCATTGGGGGGATGTTGCATCGTCTGCCAAGTCTTTTGCTTTCGTAGTGAGTGATTTTCGTGTGCAAGTTCGGTACTAGTCCCTCTAGGATTTTCCAGGTGTATATAATCATGTATCTCTCCCGCCTGCATTCCAGGGAATACAGTTTTAGGAACCTTAAGTGCCCCCAGTAATTGAGGTGTTTTATCTCCATTATGCGTGCCGTGAAGGTTCTCTGTACATTTTCTAGGTCAGCAATTTCACCTGCCTTGAAAGGTGCTGTTAGTGTGCAGCAATATTCCAGCCTAGATAGAACAAGTGACCTGACGAGTGTCATCATGGGCTTGGCCTCCCTAGTTTTGAAGGTTCTCATTATCCATCCTGTCATTTTTCTAGCAGATGCGATTGATACAATGTTATGGTCCTTGAAGGTGAGATCCTCCGACATGATCACTCACAGGTCTTTGACGTTGGTGTTTCACTCTATTTTGTGGCCAGAATTTGTTTTGTACTCTGATGAAGATTTAATTTCCTCGTGTTTACCATATCTGAGTAATTGAAATTTCTCATCGTTGAACTTCATATTGTTTTCTGCAGCCCACTGAAACATTTGGTTGATGTCCGCCTGGAGCCTTGCAGTGTCTGCAATGGAAGACACTGTCATGCTGATTCGGGTGTCATCTGCAAAGGAAGACACGGTGCTGTGGCTGACATCCTTGTCTATGTCGGATATGAGGATGAGGAACAAGATGGGAGTGAGTACTGTGCCTTGTGGAACAGAGCTTTTCACTGTAGCTGCCTCGGACTTTACTCTGTTGACGACTACTCTCTGTGTTCTGTTAGTGAGGAAATTATATATCCATCGACCGACTTTTCCTGTTATTCCTTTAGCACGCATTTTGTGCACTATTACGCCATGGTCACACTTGTCGAAGGCTTTTGCAAAGTCTGTATATATTACATTTGCATTCTTTTTGTCTTCTAGTGCATTTAGGACCTTGTCGTAGTGATCCAATAGTTGAGACAGACAGGAGCGACCTGTTCTAAACCCATGTTGCCCTGGATGGAGATCCTCCTCCAACGCCTGTGGTGGTGGAGGAAGTGGCGGAGTCGACACAGGAGGTGTCCTTGGAGTCTGTGCTCCAGGAATTCTTGGAGGAGAGTTTGGTAGAAGAGGACATGGATGGACGGACCAGTGATAGGCAGCGATTGCAAGGGCTGAGTGAGAAGAAGGGAGTAACAGGGAATAGTGGACAGGATACACTTGTGGTGGCAGAGGTACACAGGGAGGATGTACCTGAGGAAGAGATGGCTTTGGGAGGCAGCTCTAGGAAGCGGACAGCGGGGTTGACTGAATTAGACGACGTTTTAACACCTGGGCAAAGACCAGGTAAGAAGGCATGAGCAGAGGCGGTACAAAAATCCCCTACAGGGGGGAGTACAGGGAAAATCGGGGGGGAGGGACAGGGGGGTAGGGGGTCTTATTAAAAAGAGTAGTAAGGAAAGTGTGAGCAGCTTGAAGGGAAGTGTGAGCAAGCCACAGCGGCACAGAGGTAAGCCGCCTTTCCTTGACCATTCAGGTGTGTAACAATAAATGCTAATGGCCTCAAGACTGAAGTAAAAAGGGTATGGTTGGAGTGGTTCCTCAAAAGGTATGACGTGGATGTTTGTTTCCTACAGGAGCATACCTATAAGTCAGGTAGTGAGTTGCGATTGAGAGGATATAAGTTGTTTGTAAGCATGGCAATGCTTTTAAAGGGAGGAGTGGCTGTTATAGTAAAGGAGACCAGTCCATTGCGAGTCATGGGGTGGGAGGAGGGGGGAGGGGGAGGGTTGTTCGGGTGGATGGGTGGTGGGGGGAGAGCAGGGTATGTTTTGTGGGAGTTTATATGCCCGCGAATGGTAACGTGAGGATAAAAACAGACTTTGTTCGGGACATATTGTTATACTATCTCAGGGGTTTACCTGCTATCGCGATAATTGGAGGTGATTGGAATTGTGATTAGGCATGCAGACGTAATACCTAGGGGGGCGGGGTGCGTGTTGGGTGTCTTACGGGATGCTTTGCATGATGTCGGGGTCGTAGATGTGGTCGGCAGGGGGGGGTATCAGGTCGAGCACACCTATGTACAGGGGAGTTATGAGGCAAGGTTGGATAGGATTTATGTGAGGCAGGGGATAGGAGTGGAGAGGGTTAGAACAATAGACATGGGTTTATCTGACCACAGAGCAGTGTTGGCTGACCTTAGGGTGGATGGTATTCCGAGAATATATCAGAGTTATTGGAAATTAAATGTGAGGCTTTTACAGGAGGAAGATCAAGGTTGGTCCTTTCAGACATGGTGAAAAGGGTTTTGGGAGGCTAGGGATAGGAGGTGGATTTGCTAGATTGGTGGGAGTTGCAGGCAAAGGTGCAGATTGCAGGATTTTTTAAGAAGAGGGGCAGGGAACAGGCACGCTGGCGGTTTGGAATGCAGAATTATTTAGAGGGCCAGTTGAATGATTGTTATGGGGGGGTAGGGAAGGTGTGGGAGGAGTTATGGGGGAACTAAGAAGTCGTTTAGTGGAGATGCATAATGAACGTTTTGATGCACTCAGGGTCAGAAACCCAAGGCAAGTGGAAACCAAGCCTGTGCACATACTATGCACTTGGTATCTGCTGGCATGGGAAATCTGGAAAAACAGATGGGACATGCAACTATGACCACCCTAGAAAATGCCATGCCCATATGACAACAGGAAAATGCAAACTCCCTTCCTGTAAGCTTTTTCACCCTGAAATGTGTACCTCTTCAGTACAGGAAAGATTGTGCTATAACTTAAATTGCCAGGCATACCATCTAAAGGGGACAAAAAGATACAAAACATCCAGGCCAAGGGAAAACCTGGATAGCCACAGCCACTCAAGAGGGAGAGGTTTTTTAGTGCCAGGAAGGAAAAAAAACTGGCAGGAAATGGCAGAAATCGTACACCAAATCCAGTCATTCCTGGAGTGGAACCACAGTCGATGGCCTCCACTCCAAACCAACAGATACAGATACTAATGCCGGAGAAAAAATCCCCCCCCAGTACCAACAATACCACCAGTCCGATAACATTCTTCTTTGCAAATATACAGGGTCTAAAGCCAGCAACAAACAACAAAATACCTTTCACCCGTGGACTGCTTGCAGAGGCAAAGGCAATGTTCGCGGCTTTCACTGAGACCCACATAAAGGATCACTTGGACAACGAAATATGGATCCCAGGTTACAACCTATACAGATGTGACAGAGTGAACAGGCAAAAGGGGGGGGTTGCCCTGTACATTGCAGAATCACTTGTTTGCACAGAACTGCTTAATGCCTCAAATGATGTAGTGGAAGTTTTAGCAGTAAAGGTCGAGAACCTAAACCTAGTCATTGTGGTAGTCTACAAGCCTCTGGATGCAACATCCCAGCAATTCCAGGAACAGCTGTTAAAAATTGACCACTGTCTGGAAAATCTTCCAGCTCCTGCACCCAACATCTTGCTCCTGGGGGATTTCAACTTAAGGCACCTAAAATGGAGGAATATAGCAAATAATATTGTTGCAGTAATAACACCAGGAGGCAGCTCTGATGAAAACTCACACTCACACGAGCTTTTAAATCTCTGCACAAAATTCAATTTAAACCAGCAAATAATAGAGCCTACTAGACTGGAGAATACACTAGACCTCATCTTCACTAACAATGATGATCTGATAAGAAATGTCACCATATCAAAAACAATATACTCAGATCACAACATAATTGAGGTTCAGACATGTATGCGTGGAGCCCCAGACCGACAAAATGAGACTAGTCACGAGGGAGCATTCACCAAATTCAACTTCAATAACAAAAACATAAAGTGGGACCAAGTAAACCAAGTCCTAACCGATATAAGCTGGGAAGATACACTAAGCAACACAGACCCCAACTTATGCCTAGAACAGATTAACTCGGTGGCACTCGATGTATGCACAAGGCTTATTCCTCTAAGAAAAAGGAGGAGTAGATGTAAAATAGAAAGAGACAGGCGCTCCCTTTACAGGCGACGGAAAAGAATAACAGAGCGGCTAAAAGAGGTCAATATATCTGAAATGCGTAGGGAGACACTGGTCAGAGAAATAGCAAGCATCGAACTTAAGCTAAAAGAATCCTTTAGGAGTCAGGAATCGCGGGAAGAACTAAAAGCCATAAATGAAATCGAAAGAAACCCAAAGTATTTCTTCTCCTATGCCTAATCAAAATCGAGAACAACGTCCAGTATTGGGCCCCTACTTAAACAAGATGGGTCCTACACAGATGACAGCAAGGAAATGAGTGAGCTACTCAAGTCCCAATATGACTCAGTTTTTAGCAAGCCGCTAACCAGACTGAGAGTCGAAGATCAAAATGAATTTTTTATGAGAGAGCCACAAAATTTGATTAACACAAGCCTATCCGATGTTATCCTGACGCCAAATGACTTCGAACAGGCGATAAATGACATGCCCATGCACTCTGCCCCAGGGCCAGACTCATGGAACTCTGTGTTCATCAAGAACTGCAAGAAGCCCCTATCACGAGCCTTTTCCATCCTATGGAGAGGGAGCATGGACACGGGGGTCGTCCCACAGTTACTAAAAACAACAGACATAGCCCCACTCCACAAAGGGGGCAGTAAAGCAACAGCAAAGAACTACAGACCAATAGCACTAACATCCCATATCATAAAAATCTTTGAAAGGGTCCTAAGAAGCAAGATCACCACGCATCTAGAAACCCATCAGTTACACAACCCAGGGCAACATGGGTTTAGAACAGGTCGCTCCTGTCTGTCTCAACTATTGGACCACTACGACAAGGTCCTAAATGCACTAGAAGACAAAAAGAATGCAGATGTAATATATACAGACTTTGCAAAAGCCTTCGACAAGTGTGACCATGGCGTAATAGCGCACAAAATGCGTGCTAAAGGAATAACAGGAAAAGTCGGTCGATGGATCTATAATTTCCTCACTAACAGAACACAGAGAGTAGTCGTCAACAGAGTAAAGTCCGAGGCAGCTACGGTGAAAAGCTCTGTTCCACAAGGCACAGTACTCGCTCCCATCTTGTTCCTCATCCTTATATCCGACATAGACAAGGATGTCAGCCACAGCACCGTGTCTTCCTTTGCAGATGACACCCGAATCTGCATGACAGTGTCTTCCATTGCAGACACTGCAAAGCTCCAGGCAGACATCAACCAAATGTTTCAGTGGGCTGCAGAAAACAATATGAAGTTCAACGATGAGAAATTTAAATTACTCAGATATGGTAAACATGAGGAAATTAAATCTTCATCAGAGTACAAAACAAATTCTGGCCACAAAATAGAGCGAAACACCAACGTCAAAGACCTGGGAGTGATCATGTCGGAGGATCTCACCTTCAAGGACCATAACATTGTATCAATCGCATCTGCTAGAAAAATGACAGGATGGATAATGAGAACCTTCAAAACTAGGGAGGCCAAGCCCATGATGACACTCTTCAGGTCACTTGTTCTATCTAGGCTGGAATATTGCTGCACACTAACAGCACCTTTCAAGGCAGGTGAAATTGCCGACCTAGAAAATGTACAGAGAACTTTCACGGCGCGCATAACGGAGATAAAACACCTCAATTATTGGGAGTGCTTGAGGTTCCTAGACCTGTATTCCCTGGAACGCAGGAGGGAGAGATACATGATTATATACACCTGGAAAATCCTAGAGGGACTAGTACCGAACTTGCACACGAAAATCACTCATTACGAAAGCAAAAGACTTGGCAGACGATGCACCATCCCCCCAATGAAAAGCAGGGGTGTCACTAGCACGTT
Source organism: Cherax quadricarinatus (assembly GCF_038502225.1). Taxonomy (NCBI): domain Eukaryota; kingdom Metazoa; phylum Arthropoda; class Malacostraca; order Decapoda; family Parastacidae; genus Cherax; species Cherax quadricarinatus. Next base: position 32,376,553 of record NC_091335.1, read on the forward strand.
AAGAGACCATACAATAAGTGTCAGGGGCCCGAGACTGTTCAACTGCCTCCCAGCACACATAAGGGGGATTACCAACAGACCCCTGGCAGTCTTCAAGCTGGCACTGGACAAGCACCTAAAGTCAGTTCCGGATCAGCCGGGCTGTGGCTCGTATGTTGGTTTGCGTGCAGCCAGCAGCAACAGCCTGGTTGATCAGGCTCTGATCCACCAGGAGGCCTGGTCTCAGACTGGGCCGCGGGGGCGTTGACCCCCGGAACTCTCTCCAGGTAAACTCCAGGTACTCCAGGTACATATCCATACCTCACATATGCTATCTGTGCTTGGGGATCAACTGCAGCAACACAACTAAAGCCAATAATAACCCAACAAAAAGCCGCAGTAAGAATAATCACTAAATCCCATCCCTGGCAACTCCCCCCCCCCCACTCTTCATAGATCTAAACTTACTCCCTGTTCAGAACATCCACACTTACTACTGTGCAATCTATATCTACAGGACCTTAAATTCCAATATTAACCTTGACCTAAAACGCTTTCTTGATAGTTGTGACAGAACCCACAGGCATAACACCAGACACAAACATCTCTACGACATTCCCCGTGTCTGACTAAACCTTTACAAAAATTCAATGTATTTCAAAGTACCTAAAACCTGGAACACCCTACCTGAGAACTCTAGAACTGCAGACACATTCATCACTTTCAAAACTACAGTTAGAAAACATCTTATCTCCCTGATCCACCCCAACTAACTACATAATAACCACCTGGTGGTTCACAATTACTCTCACTCACTCACTGACTATAAACCCAGAAATACTAACCTTAATCTTAAAATAATAAATCCTAACTAGTCATAAGTTTGCCTATGATACTCAAATATAGACACCTTGTATTATGCCAAAACAAAAGCATTCACATTGCTAAACTCAAAATTATGATGTAGTCACTTAGCCTTAATACCATAATCTATAAGGATTTAATGTTAAGAATTAATCGAAGTCTGCTGGAAATGCCTAGCCATGCTAGGTGTCCTAGTGGTCCCCTCTGTAATTAGTATTTTATAACATGTAAACCACAAAATACCCAAAACCTGTAAACCCCACATTGTAACCCTTATAGAGAATAAACTTGAACTGAATTGAATTAAGACTTTATTCAGCCTGGCCAGGCAAGTCTTAGTGGCTGAAATGTTTTACTCAATAATTGTCATAACTGTACATTGTGTCTTATTAATGAGCTTGTTGGTATATTATACCATTAACAGGCAGAAAATTAATACCACTGATGTACAAAGAATTTATATCAATGACATACAAGTTTAAGTTTAATATGTTTATTATGCACCCCATACCCATCCTGTGGGCGGTAGTCAAAAGATTACAGAGGTACATAATTGGTCCAGGGACTGGACTCCAAAGTTTTGATAGCTGAGCAAGTTACAGAGGCAATGAACTCACAATTTACAAAGGTAATGAACTCACAATTTACAAAGGTAATGAACTCACAATTTACAAAGGTAATGAACTCACAATTTACAAAGGTAATGAACTCACAATTTACAAAGGTAATGAACTCCAGGTAAGTCTGGTCACAATCATGACAAGTTACAAAAGTATTTACAGATTACAGAGGTACGTAATGGGTCCAGGGACTGGGCCCCCAAAGTTTTGATAGCTGAACTAGGTACAAAGGTAATGAGCTCACAAGTTACAAAGGTAATGAATTCTGTAGAATGGTTACTTACGTTTATACTTTGGCTACAATCATGAACAAATTATAGAGTAATGAGCAATTCACACTTCCACACCCGGTCACAACTGTAATGAGTTATTGGTGCAAATATTGATTGTTGAGTCACACACACCACACACACACACACACACACACACACACACACACACACACACACACACACACACACACACACACACACACACACACACACACACACTTTAGTTTAATATCTTTATGCACCCCATACCCATCCTGTGGGCGGTAGTCAAAAGATTACAAAGGTACATAATGGGTCCAGTGACTGGACCCCAAAGTTATGATAGCTGAACTAGTTACAAAGGTAATGAACTCCAGGTAGATCTGGTCACTAATCATGGCAAGTTACAGAGGTAATGAATCAGCTTCACTCCTATACATGGTTACAGTCATGAACAAATTACAAAGTAATGAACCACTGATACGTCCACACCTGGTCACAATTGTAATGAGTTATAAATACAAATATTAAGTGGATCATACACCCACACTAGCGCGTGCGCGCACATACACACACGAGGGCGCACGCACGGACATGTGCACACGAGCGTACAAATATATGCATACACACAAGGACGCACACCCACACACACACACCCACACACACACACACCAACACCCACACACACACACCCTCACACACACCCACACACACACCCTCACACACACCCACACACACATACACACACACACACCCACACACCCACACACGCACACACACACCCACACACGCACACACACACACACACACACGCACACACACACACACACCCTCACACACACCCGCACACACACCCTCACACACACCCACACACACGCACGCACGCACACACACACACACACACACACACACACACACACACACACACACACACACACACACACACACACACACACACACACACACCCTCACACACACCCACACACACACACACACACACACACACACACACACACACACACACACACACACACACACACACACACACACACATGCACACATGCACACATGTGGTAATGCTTTATTTACAGCTAGCAAAGTCAGGGTATTTCTCCAGAATGGTCTGCAATATACCACTGTGGATAAAATACTTAGCCATTTCTTGAACACTTCTGAGTGAGTTGTTTCTAAATTCATTAATTTTATCACACTCCAGTACATAATGACGCAATGTGTGACAATAGTCCTTCTGGCAAAGTTTACATTTCGTTTGGTCTACATCTGGTGGTGGTGATTTAACCTGCCAAAGATACTTGTAACCCAGCCGGAGCCGGGCAGTAGTGACATCCAAGAGTCTGCTTATCTTGTTGGATGCACCATAGACATGTGGCTCCTCCTGCATGATGGAATGATGATAGATGGACTGACTTGTGTCAATCTCCCTAAGTCTTAAGTCAATAAAGTTCATTTGAAGTTCTTTTCGTATTATTGTTCTCAAACTGCTAACTGACAACCCAAGATTGTAATCTACCCCCTCTTTGAAAGCATACAGCTTAGCCAATTTATCAGTTCTATCATGCATCTGAAGACCAATGTGAGATGGAATCCACAGCATGTGCACTCTGACTCCACTGTCCACAATCTTACCATATCTATGTCTGGCTTCTGACAAAAGCATGCCACAATTTATACTTAATGAGTTGAGAGCATTTATGGATGACAGAGAATCAGTTACAATTAAAGTGTCAACCTTAGATACATGGACACATTTGAGTGCAAGGAGTATGGCAAACAGTTCTGTTTGAAGGGTAGAGGCCCAGTTATTGATGCGTGCTCCAATTTCTTTATGAGAGCCATCACTCTGTGTGACAACAGCAGCACTACCAGCTGCACCAGTGGACTGGTGAACAGAACCATCGACGTAAATAATTTGTGAAAGATTGTTCTGTGTGACTAAGTTATCAATACAGCTTAAGGCATCATGTTTGGCTTCAAGACGAAGCTTTGGTTGTGATTTAAGAAGAGTTTTGGGGGGAAATGGAGGAATGGTAGTTTGGAATGGGGTAATATCCCATGGAGCAGGGAAATGTGTCTGTTGTCCAACTTGATATAGATCATGTAGCTGGTTCATGCGGAGGTCGGTTCCAGTTTTTTCGATCCATCTGGAAGGATGTTCACCAGTGCTGAGGAAAGTTTGGAGGGCTTCTGTGCAGGGGTTTGAATGGGCTAGCCTAAGCATATTGACCCCAATAAGGATATTTCTTTCAGTAACACGATCTCTAATGCTTGGAATATTAAGTTCTTTCCGCATATTTAAAATTTTGGCAGTACGAGGGCATCCTAGGATGATCCTCATTGCTTCGTTTTGCAGTTTTCCCAGCCCTCCAAGCTTCCAGTCAGACACGAGTGCAAGTAGTGGCGCTGCATAATCAACCAATGATCTAATATAAGCAAGATACATCATTTTCACAATTTTAACATTAGCACCATACCTGGGATGAAAACCTGCCACAACTCTAAGTGCTCTCAGCCTTTCTTTGTATTGGCGACAAAGTCTCGTTACAACAGGTCCAAGTAGTGGAACCTCAAAGCCTAGATACCTGTATCTGCTTACATATTCTAGAAGAGACCCATCATGCAACTGGATCTGACGAACTGTGCCTCTCTGCCGAGGAGGACGCCTGTTGAGTATCTTTGTTTTATCCCCTGAGATTATTAACCCCAGGTCCTGACACGAGGCTAAAACATGATTAAGAATGTTTTGGGTGTTGGAGAATCCGGTAGTGTGAATCATTATGTCATCAGCAAAACTAACCATATAATGATGGGGCTGGCTAGGCATGGCATTAAGTAAGGCATTAATCAAAATGTTGAAAAGGGTGGGACTAAGCACACCTCCCTGTGGGGTTCCTAATTCAAAATCTTTAGTTACACTTCTATGTCCCTGGAACAACACAGACGACTTTCTGTTGGACAGGTAACCTTTAATCCTGCGGAGAAGCCATCCTCCAACATCCATTCTGGCAAGTTCACTAATGATTACATGTCTGTTGGCTACATCAAAAGCGGATTTAAGGTCAAGGAACGTAGTGTATGAGCTGTCAGTGTGCAGAGTGAGAAAGGTGGTAATGCAATGATGCACACTCCTTCCATGCATGAAGCCATGCAACCGGGGTGACAAGAATTCCTTAATTCTGTGCATAAGACGATTAAGAATCATCCTTTCAAATGTTTTACACAAGCAGCTAGTAAGGGATATTGGGCGAAATGAGTTTTGTTGATTGGGCTTTGGAATGGGAATAATGAGGCTATTGGTCCATGATTTAGGGAGCTCCCCAGTGACATAACTCATGTTATATAATTTAAGTAAAGGATTACCTGGTACTCGACACAGCAATCTGAGTATGTTGTAAGTAATACCATCCTCACCAGGCGACGTGGAGTTGCCCTTAGTTAGTGCTGCATCAAGTTCATAATTAGTGAAAGGAATGTTGCAGTCATCTGCCTTGCTGAGCATAAAGCAAACAAGTCTCTCCCTTGCATCATATTTGTCCATTAATTTCTCCTGTGTGGTACTGGGAAGACTGTCATAGCTAGATGTAGCAGCCCAAGCACTGACTAACTCATTCGCCCTATGCAAGGGATGAGGGTGCGCGATCTGCCCAGTTCTGTTACCCTTAATTCTATTTATGTCCCTCCATGCCCGGCTAAGTGGGGTGTGAGCATTGAGACCATTGACAAATTGTTCCCAGTCTGTTTGCCGCAGCTCTGTCATACGCTCTCTGGCAGCAGCAAGGGCAGTTTGGAAGAGGCTCAGCATTTCAGGGGTACGATGGTTTCTATAGGCTAGGCCTAGTCTGCGAGCAGTACGTTTCAATGTTCGAAGTTTAGAATCATTGTAATAGGTATGATTTTTATAAGACTTATGATTATTATGGAAGTCATTTGGATTTAGAGTAGTAGGAGGTTTCAGAGGCGGCTCTAAGAAGTTCTGAATACTGCTCACAAGGTCATTGTTAAAAGTCTCGACAGAGGTACACTCATAGGAATTATACCAGTCAGTCACATGTGCAACAAAGTCATCATGTTGATCAGGGGAAACATTAAGACGTTTCCGTTTGAATATCCCACCAGGGAGAATAGTATTACCAATATCTAGAGAGGTTAGCCTTGGGAAATGATCAGACGCTATATCTGTTACAATGGAAGACTCACAGCTGGCAGAAGTAATGTTGAAGCCAAGACACAGATCAAGGACACCTCCATAGATATGTGTGGGTTCAAGGTCACCTACAATTTGCACATTATCATGACTGTTTAAGAGTGACAACAGTTGATTGCCATTACGATTACCAAACTGAGAGTTTCCAATGCTTTTGTGTCTTGCATTATAATCACCAATAATGAGAGTAGGTTCAGACTGAGCACAAGTTGGGAGCTCCAAGTAATTAAACTTATCAGCAGGAGCGTACAAGTTAAATATGTTGAGAGCAGAGTTCCCAATATAAATCCTAACACCGTGATACTGTAGCCCCTCTGTTTTCTTATGTGCAAGAAGTTGATGGAGAAGTGATTTTTTAATATATAGAACACAAGAATTAGTAGATTTGAGGTTATATGCAACAAACGATGGCAATTTAGGGGGTTGGGATTTTTCAGGGACTCTGCACTCTTGTAGACACACAATATCAATGGATTCAGTGGTTACTTTATGATGCAGGTCAGAAAATCTTTTTCTAAGTGACGCAATATTCCAACTTAAAATGGATAGTTTATACGAGTTTGGTTCCATTATAAAAGTCCAGGGATAGTTTTCAATTTCTCAGCAAAATGAAAAAACTTACTAAATAACAAACAGACATAATCAATATCAATATCATCAGTATTATCCTTATCCATGAGTCTCCTAAGTGCACTTCCATTAGTGAGACCTCTTGGGAGTCTTTGTACACAGAGGTCACTGCGCTCTTTGTCTGTGAATGTATGGAAGGTGACACTATCCCTCGCACTCAACTCTCCGCTTTTATTACACTCATCACTATCATCACATGTATCACTTCCCTCATCATTATGACCAGTGATACATACACCATTATCAACAACCGGGTCATCTCCACACTCAGTATCTATCAATACATTACACTCATCAGGTTGACTATCATGATGGTCTTCACTGCCCTTATCATCTTCACTGTGATTGTAAACACCACTATCAGATTCATCGTTTTTGTGATTATTAACACCACTGCAATCATCAGTTTGTTCATCATCACCACACTCATTTTCATAATGGCTGACTATCTGTGGGTTGATGTACTCATTTGCAACCTCTGTAAGTTTTTCCTCGTGGTGCTCAAGTTGTTGTTTCAAACACCATTGTTGCTTCTCCAGTACTGTTATGCGCAGCTGCATGTTGTGTACCACCCCAGCAAGACTAGCGTCATCAGGAAGTATGAAGTCCCGATCAGCTGAGTCAGGTGGCTGACTGACAGCTGACTCAGCCAGACAGATGGTGTCAACACCAGCAGCATTACTAGTGTTGATAGCAGACGTGATCGTGCTCTGTTGATGTACTCCCAGAGTGACTCGCTCAACCATATTGTCTGAGTTCAGGCAAGGGTCAGTATTCAGACATGAAGTATCTGGTAGGCCTATTGCCTCATCATGGGGGGTGATGGGTGAGGCGGGAGCTCTGCGGCTGGCGATGTGGGCAGCTTTCGCTCTGCAGTCAGCATGAGCAGCTGTGACTCCTGGAGTCTTACAATTGATACATTCTAATGCAACGGTCTGGTGTTTCTTGATCATATCATAGCACTGGTGAGAAGGATGGGCCTTGGCACACACTGCACACCAGTGTGACTTAGATGAGCATTTCCAAGCAATGTGACCCCAGCGCTGACACTTGTAGCATCTACGGTGAGGTGCTTTGTACAAAGCTATTTTGTAACTCCTGTTAAGCGCTGCACGAGAGTAGATATATGATGGTGGAGTCCCTTGACCAATCCACTCAGCCAATATCAGATCATTTGGAAGTCGACGAGGGTTTGCAACTTGATCTGACAACAGGAATTTAGGATCCATGTACTTATTGACATTGTGGATAACAATAAGCACTTTAGGTGATCTTGGTGGGGCAGCTTGGAGTTGGATGTTAGCATATTTATGAGTAAGAAGTTTTTCTATGAATGTTGGGTCGTTAGTAACAAAAACGTAATTATCCTCATCATGACGAAAGCGAATCCGAAGGTTTTTTTCTGGGTTGTCTAATGAAGCTTCGTAAAACCATCTAAACTTGACCTCAAACTCAGTGTTAGCAGGGAAATCAAGCCTAACCGTTCTGCAATGGTTGTTGTTGCTCTCGTTGTTTCTTGCAGCAAGTCTCCTTTGAAATCCTCTTTCTTTTTTCAAAGCTCCCTTACTTCTAAAACGTACGAATTCGCCTTCACCATCATTTACTTCGTTCACATCCATAGGTCACTTTTAGTTCAGCTGCTTGAGATGGAAGAGTTAGTCTGTTACTTTTGGGTCAGTGAAACCGCCTTTATTCCATAAGAGAGAAGGGACAAGGAAGGGATATTCACCTCGCTAGACACAGGCAATATGGGTGTAGTGGCCTGTGGGTCGCAGTGCGATTTTCAAGGTCATTCACTGGGCCCACAGTCGTCTCGAGAGTTACCAACACTGTACTACTTGTTAATTACTCCAGACCCGCAGCACTTAACACATCTAGCACACGTGTCTTGGAATGACAGACAAATTTTCACTACTTAAGAACTAGTTCTCACAACACCGAAGGTACGGCCGGAACACTGTAGAACGTTCACAAAGGCATTCTGTAACTTGGCCTTCACTGGCTGGCTTGGAGTGCTGTTTAGCCTGGATCAGCTAAACTCGCCCTTATCCCATATGTAGATAATGGCGACGAGTTAAGGGATACCGGTGAATAGGAAAGTCGAGGAAGGGACATTCACCTCACTAGACACACGCAGTATGGGTGTAAGTGGCATGCGGGTCTTATAGTGCCATACAAGGAATTAATAAAATTGATATACAGTAGGGTCCTGCTTTACAGCATTTTAATGTTAAGAATTAATCGAAGTCTGCTGGAAATGCCTAGCCATGCTAGGTGTCCTAGTGGCCCCCTCTGTAGTTAGTATTTTATAACATGTAAACCACAAAATACCCAAAACCTGTAAACCCCACATTGTAACCCTTATAGAGAATAAACTTGAAATGAATTAGTGGACTGGTGTGGGTCACATTCTGGGTGTTCGTGGACTGGTGTGGGTCACATCCTGGGTGTTAGTGGACTGGTGTGGGTCACATCCTGGGTGTTAGTGGACTGGTGTGGGTCACATCCTGGGTGTTAGTGGACTGGTGTGGGTCACATCCTGGGTGTTAGTGGACTGGTGTGGGTCACATCCTGGGTGTTAGTGGACTGGTGTGGTTCACATCCTGGGTGTTAGTGGACTGGTGTGGGTCACATCCTGGGACAAAACTGACATAATTTGTGGGAAATGCTCAGCATAAGAAGCGACTTAATATACAGTAGTATGTCATTGATGTCAGCTATGGTCTGTATACCTTGTACATGTACTTGTAGTAATTAAAGATTATTAATGTTATTATTATCATTATTATAATTATTATTATTGATGTTACTACGAATTCTTTCAAAAATTTTTGTTATGATGAATTAATGTAGGTCAGTACCCTTCTAACATTATGACCAACTTAGAGTAACAACTTGTGAACTCAGTGCTGACAGTACAGTGTCAGCAGCACATTAACATTAAAATTAATAACCCACAATATACATCAATAAGTATCTCTTATACAGTAGTTACAATAAGTGAGATAGATAATAGAGTAGTTAATATAAGATGAGTATTATAGTTGTGGTGGTTGTGGCAACACTGTCACCATCAACCTCCTGGATAACATTGTTCTGGATAATTATTCTGGCTGATTGAAGGTTATTATGGTGTATCCTGGGGTGAGTCCTGGATAATTTATTATTTATCCTGATAATCCTGGTCATGGCTTCAGCAACGACGGAAAATATTATATTAGTGTTGAACTTTGATGAAGTAAATAATTGTTTGAGTAAGACCTGCCTAGTGTGGGCCAGTAGGCCTACGGCAGTGTACCTCTTACTGTTGTAGGCCTACTGGCCCATGCTAGGCTGGTCTAACTCACACACTCGTGTACTTGGTCACCCTGGATAGTGTTAGTCACCCAGGATAGTGTGTGTTAGTCACCCAGGATAGTGTGTGTTAGTCACCCAGGATAGTGTGTGTTAGTCACCCAGGATAGTGTGTGTTAGTCACCCAGGATAGTGTGTGTTAGTCACCCAGGATAGTGTATGTTAGTCACCCAGGATAGTGTGTGTTAGTCACCCAGGATAGTGTGTGTTAGTCACCCAGGATAGTGTGTTAGTCACCCAGGATAGTGTGTGTTAGTCACCCAGGATAGTGTGTGTTAGTCACCCAGGATAGTGTGTGTTAGTCACCCAGGATAGTGTGTGTTAGTCACCCAGGATAGTGTGTGTTAGTCACCCAGGATAGTGTGTGTTAGTCACCCAGGATAGTGTGTGTTAGTCACCCAGGATAGTGTGTGTTAGTCACCCAGGATAGTGTGTGTTAGTCACCCAGGATAGTGTGTGTTAGTCACCCAGGATAGTGTGTGTTAGTCACCCAGGATAGTGTGTGTTAGTCACCCAGGATAGTGTGTGTTAGTCACCCAGGATAGTGTGTGTTAGTCATCCAGGATAGTGTGTGTTAGTCACCCAGGATAGTGTGTGTTAGTCACCCAGGATAGTGTGTGTTAGTCACCCAGGATAGTGTGTGTTAGTCACCCAGGATAGTGTGTGTTAGTCACCCAGGATAGTGTGTGTTAGTCACCCAGGATAGTGTGTGTTAGTCACCCAGGATAGTGTGTGTTAGTCACCCAGGATAGTGTTAGTCACCGAGGATAGTGTGTGTTAGTCACCCAGGATAGTGTGTGTTAGTCACCCAGGATACTGTGTGTTAGTCAGCCAGGATAGTGTGTGTTAGTCAGCCAGGATAGTGTGTGTTAGTCAGCCAGGATAGTGTGTGTTAGTCACCCAGGATATTGTGTGTTAGTCACCCAGGATAGTGTGTGTTAGTCACCCAGGATAGTGTGTGTTAGTCACCCAGGATAGTGTGTGTTAGTCACCCAGGATAGTGTTAGTCACCCAGGATAGTGTGTTAGTCACCCAGGATAGTGTGTGTTAGTCACCCAGGATAGTGTGTGTTAGTCACCCAGGATAGTGTGTTAGTCACCCAGGATAGTGTGTGTTAGTCACCCAGGATAGTGTGTGTTAGTCAGCCAGGATAGTGTTAGTCACCCAGGATAGTGTGTGTTAGTCACCCAGCATAGTGTGTGCTAGTCACCCAGGATGGTGTGTGTTAGTCACCCACGATAGTGTGTGTTAGTCATCCAGGATAGTGTGTGTTAGTCACCCAGGATAGTTTTAGTCACCCAGGATAGTGTGTGTTAGTCACCCAGGATAGTGTGTGTTAGTCACCCAGGATAGTGTGTGTTAGTCACCCAGGATAGTGTGTGTTAGTCACCCAGGATAGTGTGTGTTAGTCACCCAGGATAGTGTGTGTTAGTCACCCAGGATAGTGTTAGTCACCGAGGATAGTGTGTGTTAGTCACCCAGGATAGTGTGTGTTAGTCACCCAGGATACTGTGTGTTAGTCACCCAGGATTGTGGTAGTCACCCAGGATAGTGTGTGTTAGTCACCCAGGATAGTGTGTGTTAGCCACCCAGGATAGTGTGTGTTAGTCACCCAGGATAGTGTGTGTTAGTCACCCAGGATAGTGTGTTAGTCACCCCAGATAGTGTGTGTTAGCCACCCAGGATAGTGTGTTAGTCACCCAGGATTGTGTGTGTTAGTCACCCAGGATAGTGTGTGTTGGAGACCCAGGATAGTGTGTGTTAGCCACCCAGGATAGTGTGTGTTAGTCACCCAGGATAGTGTGTGTTAGTCACCCATGATAGTGTGTGTTAGTCACCCAGGATAGTGTGTTAGTCACCCTGGATAGTGTGTTAGTCACCCCGGATAGTGTGTGTTAGCCACCCAGGATAGTGTGTGTTAGTCACCCAGGATAGTGTGTGTTAGTCACCCAGGATAGTGTGTGTTAGTCACCCAGGATAGTGTGTGTTAGTCACCCAGGATAGTGTGTTAGTCACCCAGGATAGTGTTAGTCACCCAGGATAGTGTGTGTTAGTCACCCAGGATTGTGTGTGTTAGTCACCCAGGATAGTGCGTGTTAGTCACCCAGGATAGTGTGTGTTAGCCACCCAGGATAGGGTGTGTTAGCCACCCAGGACAGGGAGTGTTAGCCACCCAGGATAGGGAGTGTTAGCCACCCAGGACAGGGAGTGTTAGCCACCCAGGATAGGGAGTGTTAGCCACCCAGGATAGTGAGTGTTAGCCACCCAGGATAGTGTGTGTTAGTCACCCAGGATAGTGTGTGTTAGTCACCCTGGATAGTGTGTGTTAGCCACCCAGGACAGGGAGTGTTAGGCACCCAGGATAGTGTGTGTTAGTCACCCAGGATAGTGTTAGTCACCCAGGATAGTGTGTGTTAGTCACCCAGGATAGTGTGTGTTAGTCACCCAGGATAGTGTGTTAGTCACCCAGGATAGTGTTAGTCACCAAGGATAGTGTGTGTTAGTCACCCAGGATAGTGTGTTAGTCACCCAGGATAGTGTGTGTTAGTCACCCAGGATAGTGTGTGTTAGTCACCCAGGATAGTGTGTGTTAGTCACCCAGGATAGTGTGTGTTAGTCACCCAGGATAGTGTGTGTTAGTCACCCAGGATAGTGTGTGTTAGTCACCCAGGATAGTGTTAGTCACCCAGGATAGTGTTAGTCATCCAGGATAGTGTGTGTTAGTCGCCCAGGATAGTGTGTGTTAGTCACCCAGGATAGTGTGTGTTAGTCACCCAGGATAGTGTGTGTTAGTCACCCAGGATAGTGTGTGTTAGTCACCCAGGATAGTGTTAGTCACCGGATAGTGTGTTAGTCACCCAGGATAGTGTGTGTTAGTCACCCAGGATAGTGTTAGTCACCCAGGATAGTGTGTGCTAGTCACCCAGGATGGTGTGTGTTAGTCACCCACGATAGTGTGTGTTAGTCACCCAGGATAGTGTGTGTTAGTCACCCAGGATAGTGTGTGTTAGTCACCCAGGATAGTGTTAGTCACCCAGGATAGTGTGTGTTAGTCACCCAGGATAGTGTGTGTTAGTCACCCAGGATAGCGTGTGTTAGTCACCCAGGATAGTGTGTGTTAGTCACCCAGGATAGTGTGTGTTAGTCACCCTGGATAGTGTGTGTTAGTCACCCAGGATAGTGTGTGTTAGCCACCCAGGACAGGGAGTGTTAGCCACCCAGGATAGGGAGTGTTAGCCACCCAGGACAGGGAGTGTTAGCCACCCAGGATAGGGAGTGTTAGCCACCCAGGATAGTGAGTGTTAGCCACCCAGGATAGTGTGTGTTAGTCACCCAGGATAGTGTGTGTTAGTCACCCTGGATAGTGTGTGTTAGCCACCCAGGACAGGGAGTGTTAGGCACCCAGGATAGTGTGTGTTAGTCACCCAGGATAGTGTTAGTCACCCAGGATAGTGTGTGTTAGTCACCCAGGATAGTGTGTGTTAGTCACCCAGGATAGTGTGTTAGTCACCCAGGATAGTGTTAGTCACCAAGGATAGTGTGTGTTAGTCACCCAGGATAGTGTGTTAGTCACCCAGGATAGTGTGTGTTAGTCACCCAGGATAGTGTGTGTTAGTCACCCAGGATAGTGTGTGTTAGTCACCCAGGATAGTGTGTGTTAGTCACCCAGGATAGTGTGTGTTAGTCACCCAGGATAGTGTGTGTTAGTCACCCAGGATAGTGTTAGTCACCCAGGATAGTGTTAGTCATCCAGGATAGTGTGTGTTAGTCGCCCAGGATAGTGTGTGTTAGTCACCCAGGATAGTGTGTGTTAGTCACCCAGGATAGTGTGTGTTAGTCACCCAGGATAGTGTTAGTCACCGGATAGTGTGTTAGTCACCCAGGATAGTGTGTGTTAGTCACCCAGGATAGTGTTAGTCACCCAGGATAGTGTGTGCTAGTCACCCAGGATGGTGTGTGTTAGTCACCCACGATAGTGTGTGTTAGTCACCCAGGATAGTGTGTGTTAGTCACCCAGGATAGTGTGTGTTAGTCACCCAGGATAGTGTTAGTCACCCAGGATAGTGTGTTTGTCACCCAGGATAGTGTGTGTTAGTCACCCAGGATAGCGTGTGTTAGTCACCCAGGATAGTGTGTGTTAGTCACCCAGGATAGTGTGTGTTAGTCACCCAGGATAGTGTGTGTTAGTCACCCAGGATAGTGTGTGTTAGTCACCCAGGATAGTGTGTGTTAGTCACCCAGGATAGTGTGTGTTAGTCACCCAGGATAGTGTGTGTTAGTCACCCAGGATAGTGTTAGTCACCCAGGATAGTGTGTGTTAGTCACCCAGGATAGTGTTAGTCACCCAGGATAGTGTGTGTTAGTCACCCAGGATTGTGGTAGTCACCCTGGATAGTGTGTGTTAGTCACCCAGGATAGTGTGTGTTAGCCACCCAGGATAGTGTGTGTTAGTCACCCAGGATAGTGTGTGTTAGTCACCCAGGATAGTGTGTTAGTCACCCAGGATAGTGTGTGTTGGAGACCCAGGATAGTGTGTGTTAGCCACCCAGGGTAGTGTGTGTTAGTCACCCAGGATAGTGTGTGTTAGTCACCCAGGATAGTGTGTGTTAGTCACCCAGGATAGTGTGTTAGTCACCCCGGATAGTGTGTTAGTCACCCCGGATAGTGTGTGTTAGCCACCCAGGATAGTGTGTGTTAGTCACCCAGGATAGTGTGTGTTAGTCACCCAGGATAGTGTGTGTTAGTCACCCAGGATAGTGTGTTAGTCACCCAGGATAGTGTTAGTTACCCAGGATAGTGTGTGTTAGTCACCCAGGATTGTGTGTGTTAGTCACCCAGGATAGTGCGTGTTAGTCACCCAGGATAGTGCATGTTAGTCACCCAGGATAGTGTGTGTTAGCCACCCAGGATAGGGTGTGTTAGCCACCCAGGATAGGGAGTGTTAGCCACCCAGGACAGGGAGTGTTAGACACCCAGGATAGGGAGTGTTAGCCACCCAGGATAGTGAGTGTTAGACACCCAGGATAGGGAGTGTTAGCCACCCAGGATAGTGAGTGTTAGCCACCCAGGATAGGGTGTTAGTCACTCAGGATAGTGTGTGTTAGTCACCCAGGATAGTGTGTGTTAGTCACCCAGGATAGTGTGTGTTAGCCACCCAGGACAGGGAGTGTTAGGCACCCAGGACAGGGAGTGTTAGCCACCCAGGATAGTGAGTGTTAGCCACCCAGGATAGTGTGTGTTAGCCACCCAGGATAGGGTGTGTTAGCCACCCAGGACAGGGAGTGTTAGCCACCCAGGATAGGGAGTGTTAGTCACCCAGGATAGTGTGTGTTAGCCACTTAGGATAGTGAGTGTTAGCCACCGAGCATAGGGTGTGTTAGCCACCCAGGACGGGAGTGTTAGCCACCCAGGATAGGGTGTGTTAGCCACCCAGGATAGGGAGTGTTAGCTACCCAGGATAGTGAGTGTTAGCCACCCAGGATAGGGTGCTAGCCACCCAGGATAGTGAGTGTTAGCCACCCAGGATAGGGTGTGTTAGCCACCCAGGATAGGGTGTGCTAGCCACCCAGGATAGGGTGTGTTAGCCACCCAGGATAGTGTGTGTTAGCCACCCAGGATAGGGTGTGTTAGCCACCCAGGATAGGGAGTGTTAGCCACCCAGGATAGGGAGTGTTAGCCACCCAATATAGTGTGTGTTAGCCACCCAGGATAGGGTGTGTTAGCCACCCAGGATAACCCAGGGTAGAGAATGTTAGCCTATTTACTGGTAGGTGAACGAGGACAGCAGGTGTAAGGTGACTAACACCCAGGTGCTCATTGGTTGGGGTGGGTTTTCTCTGTCAGTAACATTGAGTTCTTGTATGTCATATTGTTGTCTCTTCAGTTTGTCTAGCCTGACATTAATTGCTGCTATTTCCTGTTGTATATGTAGGTCTTACATCCTGATACTGTCCCTAAGTCTGGTGCCGGTGATAAAGCGGAGTGCTTTGTTCTGGACTCTGGAGCCGTAGCATGTTGGATTTAGTGGTTAGTGACATGGGTACGTATGGGTATTCAAGCAAAGGTCTGATCATCTTATAGTGGTGTTTTTTTGATGTGGGAGGGGGCTTCTTTGAATCAGAATAGCTGACTGAGGCAGGCTTGTGCTAGGTTCACTGTTGATGTGCGATGTGGAATGAAGCAATCTGTCGATCTCGTAACCCAAGATCTTGTTTGGATTTCTGATAGAGATTCGTAGCTCCTCATTCATTTTCTCTATTACTCTCCTATGCTTGTTGGCACCTGATATGGGAGTGGATGAGAATACATAATAACATTGTCTGCAAACTGGGTGATGGTGTCATTGAATTTGGGTTGTGGGAGGTCGTTTACACATATGTTGAAGAGTATGGGGCTGAGGCATGAGCCCTGTAGTACTCCAGTGGTCACTGTGAATGATGCTGCTGACTTACCATTGAAGGTGGGATTGATGCTTCTTCATGTTAAGAAGTTGTATATGCGCTTGAGAAAGGTCCATTTGTGGTCTGGGAGGTCTTTGTGTACGTCCCTGGTTGCAATTAGGGCAAGGTTCTCTTGTTTCCTCAGGCTGTTCACCTCATCAAAGATGATACTGATAGCATGCTGTGTCCCACGGTGGGACCTGAAGCCAAACTGCTGTTTGGTGAAGAGGTGGTTGAATTCCATGTAGTAGTTCAGTCTGTTGGAGATGATTTTTTCGAAGACTTTGCCCGTTACTTTGAGTATGGAAATAGGTGTGTATTTCTAATGCAGTAGTCTGCATAACAGTAAATCTTCTATTTTTTTCGTGAGAATAAAAATTCAAAGTGGAAAGTAAAAGAAATGTAAGAGAGGCCTGGGGACGTGACTAATGAACAGAAAAAAAATGTTATTTTAGTGCCAGGAATGTTTGTCTTGTTTATTCTGAACCCTATTTGGAAATTGGTATCTTTTGAAATTTGTGTGAAATTGGCAAAATTGCCATTTCTTGCCACTTTCTTGGATAGTTGAAATCAGTAAATGGGTGGTTTCTTGTACTCGTTCGATAGAAAAAATGGAGTTCTAGTGAAATAGTTATGATTTTTGCCAACTGGTACATTGGAATTGGCCAAAAATAGGGCTCAGAATGGGCGAAATCACCGATACGTAAACATCATCGAGACCGCTAATTTCGCGAGAACATAATTCCATAAGTTTTCCGTCAAATTTCATACTTTTGGTGTCATTATGATTGGGAAAAGATTTTCTATCATTTCATAAGACAAAAATAATTTTTTTTTTCTTGAAAAATTTTCGACCCTGAGAACAAGTTTAGGAGAGGGCCTGTCGACCCTGAAAGGGTTAAAAATGGCAGAAACATCAAGTTTACGAGGACCAGTCAACACGACATTGCCCCACGAACTGGGACTGATGAGGCTTTGGACGGATAACACCAATGATTAAAACTTTTTTATCCTGACAGGATGGAAATGAGTGAATCCAGTCAGTGAAGTGTGGAATGAAAGGGGTCTCTTAAGGGGACAAGTGAGGAGTGAAGGGGGTTTCTGAAGTAGGGGATACATGAAGGGTGATGAGGGTTTTTGAAGTAAAGGGAGTAACTGAAGGGAGTTTGTGAAATAAGGTAACAGGAAATTTACTAGTAGCTACTAAGCCAATTGTTGTGAAGTGATAGTGTAGAGTGAACATGGCTGGCATTAGAGGGATACAGGCCATAATTATTTTTCTCCTTATCCTGCAGTTCTCTGAAGAAAGAAATCAAGTCATGGGGACTGGAAACGGCAGTTGGGGTGATAGCACCCTGGTCAGTGAAAGACCAACAGTTGCCATCTTACCAGAAATTTAAATGTCACTATCGCCGCAAGGTATGGCAACACCACATATCCAAACCAAAACAATGGTGCACAGCTTTTATAGTGGTGATATCCATACTAATCCAGGACCTCAGACTATTGTACAGGTGGAGAACAGACAGATAAATGATGGTGATAATGACGGTCTAGTAGCTAGGAATGATAATCTTAATTAACTCCATATGTAATGCACAGATAGGTCAATGTGAGACAATAGAACCATTCTTATTATCTCAGACACCACCAGACATATGTATACACTGTACTAAGGTACAAAAGAAGAGCTGTAAAGTTACCTTATGCAAATTGTGTAGGGTGGGTGCATAATGGATGTGTGCTCCATTATGATATTGGTGCCAGATTTCATTATGTTTGTAGCAAATGCACTTTGGCACAGTTACCCTTTAACAATGATGACACTAATTTACCTGTTTTTAATACAAATGACCCATTGCCATATACAGTGGACCCCCGCATAGCGACCTTAATCCGTGCAAGAGGGCTGGCTGTTATGCGAAATGTTCGGTATGCGAATGAATTTTCCCCATAAGAAATAATGGAAATCAAATTAATCCGTGCAAGACACCCAAAAGTATGAAAAAAAAAATTTTTACCACATGAAATGTTAATTTTAATACACACAAACTGAAAAAGGCATGCACAATTACATGACACTTACTTTTATTGAAGATCTGGTGATGATTGATGGGATGGGAGGAGGGGAGAGAGAGTGTTAGTGTTTAGAAGGGGAATCCCCTTCCATTAAGACTTGAGGTGTCGAGTCCTTTTCTGGGGTTACTTCCCTTCTTCTTTTAATGCCACTAGGACCAGCTTCAGAGTCACTGGACTTCTTTCGCACAACATATCTGTCCATAGTGGCCTGTACCTCTCGTTCCTTTATGACTTCCCTAAAGTGTTTCACAACATTGTCAGTGTAATAGTCACCAGCACGGCTTGCAATAGCTGTGTGAGGGTGATTTTCATCCATAAAGGTTTGCACTTTCAGCCACATTGCACAGATTTCCTTAATCTTTGTAGTAGGCAATTCCTTCAATTTCTCTCTCCCCTCCTTTGAACCAGTTTCCTCAGGTCTGGCCTCTTGCTGTTGAAGTTGATCTATCAGCTCATCAGTGGTTAGTTCTTCATTGTCCTCCTCCACCAACTCTTCCACATCATCCCCACTAACCTCCAACCCCAAGGACTTCCCCAATGCCACAATTGATTCCTCAACTGGCATACTCCTCTCAGGGTTAGCCTCAAACCCTTCAAAATCCCTTTTGTCTACACATTCTGGCCACAGTTTCTTCCAAGCAGAGTTCAAGGTCTTCTTAGTCACTCCCTCCCAAGCCTTACCTATAAGGTTTATACAATTGAGGATATTAAAGTGATCTCTCCAAAAGTCTCTTAGAGTCAGTTGAGTTTCTGAGGTCACTACAAAGCACCTTTCAAACAGAGCTTTTGTGTACAGTTTTTTGAAGTTTGCAATAACCTGCTGGTCCATGGGCTGCAGGAGAGGAGTGGTATTAGGAGGCAAAAACTTCACCTTAATGAATTTCATGTCCCCATAAAGTCGCTCTGCCACGTCTGTAGGATGACCAGGGGCATTGTCTAACACCAGGAGGCACTTAAGTTCTAATTTCTTTTCAGTTAGGTAATCTTTCACATTGGGGGCAAATGCATGGTGTAACCAGTCATAGAAAAAGTCCCTAGTGACCCATGCCTTACTGTTTGCCCTCCACAGCACACACAAATTTTCCTTGAGGACATTCTTTTGCCTGAACGGTCGGGGAGTTTCAGAGTGATACACTAATAAAGGCTTCACTTTGCAATCACCAGTAGCATTGGAACACATCAACAAAGTAAGCCTGTCTTTCATAGGCTTATGTCCTGGGAGTGCCTTTTCCTCCTGAGTAATGTAGGTCCTGCTTGGCATTTTCTTCCAAAACAGGCCTGTTTCATCACAATTAAACACTTGTTCAGGTTTCAGTCCTTCACTGTCTATGCACTCCTTGAATTCCTGCACATATTTTTCAGCCGCTTTGTGGTCCGAACTGGCAGCCTCACCGTGCCTTATCAAACTATGTATGCCACTACGCTTCTTAAATCTCTCAAACCAACCTTTGCTGGCCTTAAATTCACTCACATCATCACTAGTTGCAGGCCTTTTTTTAATTAAATCCTCATGCAACTTCCTAGCCTTTTCGCTTATGATCGCTTGAGAAACGCTATCTCCTGCTAGCTGTTTTTCATTTATCCACACCAATAAGAGTCTCTCAACATCTTCCATCACTTGCGATCTCTGTTTTGAAAACACAGTTAAACCTTTGGCAAGAACAGCTTCCTTGATTGCCTTTCTGTTGCCCACAATAGTAGAGATGGTTGATTTGGGTTTCTTGTACAACCTGACCAGGTCGGCGATACGCACTCCACTTTCATACTTATCAATGATCTCTTTCTTCATCTCTATTGGAATTCTAACCCTTATTGCTGTAGGGTTGGAACTAGAAGCTTTCTTGGGGCCCATGGTCACTTATTTTCCAAATAAAGCACCGAAAACACTGTAATAATACGAAATATTCCGATTGTATGCTTGGATGTTACCGCGGAGGCTGGCTGGTAAACAATGCCACCGGCGGAACATATGAGGCTGGCTCAGGCCGCACATTGGACCCGTCTCGGACGAAGGGCGGTGAGCGGGTTTTTGGGCGGTATGCGAGGCAAAATTTTAGCGATCAAAGCGTCCGGTATGCGGATTGTACGTTATGCAATCCGTCCGGTATGCGGGGGTCCACTGTATTGATGATTATAATTGTTTTATGACAACAGACCTTCACTTTATTCATGTTAATGCTATTACTTTACTTTTTAACAAGCCACTAGAAACTAGCACTTTCCCGACACTACTCAAGACAGCAAGGGTTACACCAATACATAAAGGTGGTGACCCTACAGACATAAACAACTATAGGCCAATATCTAACTTACCATTGCTATCCAAAATCTTCGAGAAACTCGTGCACAGGAGACTATATTCATTTATAACGTCACAAAACATACTGAACCCCTGCCAATTTGGATTCAGAAAAAATAAAAGCACTAATGATCCAATTGTAAAAATGCTAGTTCTGCTTTACACAGCATTGGAAAATAAGGAATATCCGGTAGGAGTTTTGTTGACCTAAGAAAAGCTTTTGACACAGTAGACCATGGCATCCTACTCCACAAACTTGACCACTATGGTATAAGAGGCCATGCACTTGCATATTTCAAATCCTACCTTACTAATAGGTATCAGTATGTCACCATTAAAGACACAGCCTCATCAACATGGCCACTTGATACTGGAGTTCCGCAGGGAAGTGTCCTTGGACCCCTGCTCTTCCTCATTTACATCAATGATCTTCCAAACGTATCCCAACACCTGAAACCCATTCTCTTTGCTGACGACACGACTTATGTCATCTCCCACCCTAATCTTGCCACCCTCAACACCATTGTTAATGAGGAGCTGCTCAAAATATCAACTTGGATGACAGCCAATAAACTTACACTTAACACTGACAAAACCTACTATATTATGTTTGGTAGCAGAGCAGGTGTTGCGCAACTTAACATTAAGATCAACAACACTCTAATTGCCAGGCATAATGAAGGCAAATTCCTTGGCCTATACCTCGACAACAACCTGAATTTCAGCACCCATATCCAACACATATCAAAAAAAATATCCAAAACAGTTGGGATCCTCTCCAAGATATGATACTACATGCTGCAAAATGCCCTTCTCACACTATACCATTCACTCATTTATCCATACCTCACTTATGCTATTTGTGCTTGGGGATCAACTGCAGCAGTACACCTAAAGCCAATAATTCAACAAAAAGCTGCAATAAGAATAATCACTAATTCCCATCCCTGGCAACACCCTCCCCCCCCACTCTTCATAGATCTAAACTTACTCCCTGTTCAGTACATCCACACTTCTGTGCAATCTACATATACAGGACCTTAAATTCCAATATTAACCTTGACCTAAAACGCTTTCTTGATAGTTGTGACAGGACCCACAGGCATAACACCAGACACAAACATCTCTATGACATTCCCCGTGTCCAACTAAACCTTTACAAAAACTCAATGTATGTCAAAGGCCCTAAAATCTAGAAAACACTACTTGAAAGCTCTAGAACAGCAGACACATTCATCACCTTCAAAACTACTGTTAGAAAACGTCTTATCTCCCTGATACATCCCGTCAACTAACTACATAAAAACCACCTAGTGGTCCACATTTACACCCACTCGCCCATTTGACTATAAACACAGAAATACGTATCCTAATCTTAAAATAATGATTCCTAACTAGTCATAAGTTTGCCTGTGATACTCCAATATAAAAACTATGTATTGTGCCAAAACAAAAGCATTTACATTGCTAAACTCACAAACTAGAATTTGTCACTTAGTATTTAGTCACTTAGTATTTAGTCAACTTACTCCACAATTTGTTATAATTTAGGGTTAAGAATTAATCTAAGTTTGCCCAAAATGCCTAGCCATGCTAGGTGTTCTAGTGGCCCCCTCTGTAATTAGTATTTTACTACATGTAAACCACACAATAACCAAAATCTGTTAACCCGGCATTGTAATCCTTATAGAGAATAAACTTTGATTTGATTTGATTGAATGCAAGATCACTTTTTCCTAAATTGGCAGAGATTAGTTTTCTAGCTAACAGAACTAGGGCAGCAGTTTTATCCATCTCTGAATCCTGGATGGATGATACAGTGACTGATGAAGAAGTCAAAATAAAAGGTTACAATATACAGGAAGGCCCCGCTTTACGGCGTTTCACTTTACGGCGTTCCGCTAATACGGACATTTCAAATTATGACCAAAACTCGCTATATGGCTCCCCCCACCTGACTTTCTAATACGGTCACCGTGCCCCACCCTGTTTGTTAACATTCTCCATGAGCTCAGTAAGCACTAAGTCTCTCCATTTTGTCTGGAAACTCCAAAATTTCAAATGTTTTTAAAAGTTATTTCATATTTTATATATACTCTGATAATTATACTTATGTATACCTGTACCTAAATAAACTTACATACATCGAGTCATTTAAATGTCGTATATTACGTTAATATACACATTTTCATTAATCCATCCATGATATTTTTTTCAAAATTATATAATAAACACGATGCATAACATATAAATAAGATAAATACACCCCACAGTAGAATAAATAAACAAATGTGAGATGTGAGCAGACGACTTGCACAAGTGGTGATAATAACAATACTGAGTCTCATTAAATGTCGTATATTACGGTAATATACACATTTTCATTAATCCATCCATGATATTTTTTTCAAAATTATATAATAAACACGATGCATAACATATAAATAAGATAAATACACCCCACAGTAGAATAAATAAACATAAATGTGATCTGTGGTAGCAGACGACTTCCACAAGTGGTGATAATAACAATAGTCACGGAGTCTCATTAAATGTCGTATATTACGGTAATATACACATTTTCATTAATCCAGCCATGATATTTTTTTCAAAATTATATAATAAACACGATACATAACATAAAAAGATGATAAATACACCCCACAATAGAATAAATAAACATAAATATAAGATGTGGGAGCCTGGTTTGTTTACTCTGTGCCTGGCCTGTCACCTCTCATGTACTCATTCTTTCTCTCTCTCATTTATTCGTTTTATCTCATTTACTTAATCCTGACCCTACATTAAGACTACAAATATTTTAAGGTAAGTAATGAGTGAACTGTATATACATTTTATCGCTCTGGGATGCTTAAATATCATAGAATAGTATGTGTGGGTGGGGTGGCCTGGTGAAATAGCCTGGCTATTACAATACATACCACACTTGATTTCTTACAATAAATACTACTTGTCTCACCCTAGATTAAGACTATAAATATTTTAAGGTAAGTAATGAGTGCACTATGTGTGTATTGTACCTTTTTATTGTTTTTTGATGCCTGGTTCTATTGCTAACTTAATATATGTTAGTGTAAACTTGTTATCTAGTGTTTGTATGCATTTATAAGTGGAAAAAAAGGGTGTTCCACTTTACGGCGATTTCCGCTTTACGGCGGTAGCCTGGAACCTAACCCGCCGTATAAGTGGGGCCTTCCTGTATATTGCTTAGATAGGAATAGAAAAGGTGGTGGGGTATGTGCCTACATAAGGAATGATTTAGCCTATAATCCAAGACCTGATTTAAATGACAATAAACTGGAGATTCTCTGGTTTGAAGTGCTGCTTCCCAAGACAAAACCCATCTTAGTAGGAACTAGTTACTGCCCTCCCACCCAGGAACAGTTCTTAGAAGACTTTTCGAGTCTTGTCTGGACTTCGTAACAATTGCAAGACAATAATACTGGGTAACTTCAATATCTGTTTTCAGCAGCAAAATAATGGGCTATGTAAAAGGTATAAGCAAATTCTAGATTTAAATGGTTACACTCAACTAATTAATACACCAACCCGGATCACACAGTTCTCAGCCACCCTAATTGACCACATACTTTGTAACCGCTCTGAGAACATTAGTCAGTCAGGCGTCATTACCACAGGCCTTAGTGATCATTTCATCATTTACTGTACCAGGAAAACCACTAGGGAACAGATAGGCCAATACAGGACAATAAAAATTAGGTCAACTAGATACCACAGTAAAGAAACACTGGTAAATAGGCCACACAATTGTGACTGGACGGTGATAACAAGTTGCACAGACGTAAATGATGCCTGGGAAAAATTTAAAACAATGTTCACAATGAGGTTTGGATTAAATGAAGAACTGAACCCTGGATGACTACTGAGATATTAGATAATATGAAATTGAGAGACCAGTTGCTAAAAAAATTTAAAGGTAAACAGACAGGATATTGCAGCACTAAATGAATTTCAAAGGTGAGGAACAGAGTGCAGAGGTTTATAAAAGGCGCAAAGGCAAGGCACTATTGCTCAGAAATCGAAGAGTACAAGAATAACCCTAGAAAACTCTGGCAACAACTAAAACAGTTGGGGTGTAGCCATAAGCCTGTAGATAGATCTAACATGGTACAGTAGGGCCCCGCTTTTCGGCGTTTTGCCATATGGCGTTCCGCTAATACGGCAAACTCAAATTATGACCAAAACTTTCTATACGGCAAGCAGTCTTTCAAATATGGTGTGCGCCACTCGGTTTCTTTATATTCTCCATGAGCACATCTGTTGTGTGATAATAATCACTCTTAGGCACATAAAATGTCAAATTTTATGTCGGTATAGACATTTTCATTAACCCTTTCAGGGTCCGTCCCGTAGATCTACGGCTTTATGTTCAGGGTCCAAACCGTAGATCTACGCCATGAGCTCAGCTCACTCTGATAAACTGTGAGTGGTACATTTGGGCCTAGATATGAGAGAATACATCTATGTGGTATGTGTGCACCACATAAAACAGATCCTGCAGCACACTGTGCATAATGAGAGAAAAAAAATGAAATCATGATTTTTCGATTAAAACAGCAACTTTGCAGTGTTTTTTCGTATGTTTTTTATAGTTGTATTTGCGATTTCTTGGTCTCATTTGATAGAATGGAAGACATATTACAGAAATAGAGATGATTTTGATTGGTTTTAGCATTGGAAATGGCTTGAAACTGAGCTCAAAGTAGCGGAAATGTTAATTTTTTGCCGATATTCAAGATTAAACAAACGACCTCACACGTCTAATACACATCAGCTGGTGGGTCTAATATACATTCACAAATATGGTGATGATATTTATACAATTATTACAGTATTGCATAACAGTAAATCTTCTATTTTTTGGTGTGAATAAAAATTCATTATGTGAATAAAAAATGAAAATGGAATTTATTTGTAAAGCCTCAAAACATAACTAATGAACAGAGGAAATGTTAGTTTAGTGCCAGGAATACCTACATTGTTTATTCTGGAGCCTATTTTGAAATTGGAATATTTTGAACTTTGTGTTAAATTGGCCAAATTAACAATTTCCGATCACTTTATTTTGTAGTTGAAACAGTTGACTTGGCGATTTCTTGTGCTCAATCGATAGAATAGAAGTAATACTAGTGAAATAGCTAAGAATTTGGTTGATTGGAATAATGTAATTGGCCTAAAATGGGAGTCAAAGTCGGCAAAATCGCCGATTTGTAAATATCGCTGACACATCAAAATTCGCGAGAGCATAATTTCGTCAATTTTCCACCAATTTTCGTACTTTTTGTTTTATTACCTTCACAAAAAGATTCTCTACGATTTCATAAGAAAAAATAACAAATTTTTTTTTTTTAAATATCTTGGACACTGGTGCGTGACTCCAGATTTGGGCCTTGGACCCTGAAAGGGTTAATCTATGATATTTTCTTCAAAATTATATAAGAAATGCATTACATAGCATATAAACATGCTGTTTATATGCTATGGAAGTGTGGTTGCTGGATGGAGGGAAAACATTACGTAATAATAATAATCACTCTTGGGCACGTTAAATGTCGTATTTTACATTAATATAAACATTTTCATTAATCCATCTATGATATTTTCTTCAAAATTATATAATAAACATGTTGCATAGCATATAAACATTTTGTTTATATATTTTGGAGGTGTGGTAGCCGGGCAGAGGGAAAACATTACATCACTCCCCTTAATACATAACGCTTTTGTTTACAATTCTCAGCATGAATTATTCATTACTTCTCCCTTTGTTAATGATGGCATCTAAAAGTAGTTGTTATAAACAAACTCGGTAAACATGGTATGTCGATGGTAATATGGCTCTGGGCCACATTAAATATCGTGTAGCTATGTAGGTAGGTGAAGGTATGTAGCCCAGGCAGACTACACACCTACATTATTATTATAACTGATACGTTTGTGTACCCATACCTAAGTAAACTTACACACTGTGCTGGCATGCAGGTACACATTAAAATCACTAAGAGTGTCTTATTAGTCATGAAGATGCCATATTAATAGTGATAATAATAACACACAATGATAATCACTGAGGAGCATTAAATATCGGATAAAACATTAATACTTTGTAGACATTTTTCTTAATCCATCTAAATACACCCCACAATAGAATAAATTAACATAAATATGAGATGTGGTAGCCAGGTGACTTGTAGGACTTGGGGTAGCCAGGAAACTTGTAGGTCTTGTGGTAGCCAGGCGACTTGTAGTCCAACATCAGAGACAATGTGTACACTGTAATATTACTGGGGGTAACTAGAAAATTATTCCTTTCATATGCCTTCACTCAGGGCACAATTTCTTCTAAAAATGGCGTTACATGAGAATGGGAGTGTTTCTCTTTATTCTACTGTATCAGCGTGGAGACAACTTGTACATAATGTAAAGTGACGAAAACCAGACACGTTCGTCTGGTTTATTTACAGTATGTGTGGGTGGGGTGGGGAGGGCTTCCCTGGCTGGATTCCATACTTCCCGAACCTGATTTCCTACAAATAAAACTCAGCTCTCGCGCTACATTAAGACTACAAATATTTTAAGGTAATTAATGAATATACTGTATATGTATTTTATCGCTCTGGGGAGCTTTAACCCCTTGACTGTCACAACCCCAAATCCTGTGTCTCCTGGTGTCACAAAATTTCCGGAAAAAAAAAATTATTTTTTCTTATGAAATTATAGAAAAATCTTTTCCCGATTGCAATGACACCAAAAGAACGAAATTTGATGGAAAACTGACGGAATTACGCTCTCGCGAAGTTATCAACCTCAGTGATATTTACAAATCGGCGATTTCGCCCGCTTTGAGCCCTATTTTCAGCTAATTCCATTGCTCCAGTCGACCAAACTCATAGCTATTTCTTTAGAACTCCATTTTTTCCATCGACTGAGTATAAGAAAATGCCCATTTACCGATTTCAACTGCCCAATAACGTGGTCAGAAATTTGCAATTTGGCCAATTTCACGAAAATTAAAAAATACGACAATTTCAAAATAGGGTCCAGAATGCACAATGCAGACATTCCATGCTCTAAAATAACATTTTCTATGTTCATCAGTCATGTCTCCACGCCCCTCTGATATTACTCTTGTTTTCTATTTTGAATTTTTATTCAGGGTACAGGGGCCCGGGCACCGGGAAGTCACGCGTGTTTGAGCTCCGCCAGTTTCGCATGTATCGGAGGTCCTAGAGGGGACAGAGTGTGGAAAATGGGCATATGAAAACTAAAGTGCATATATGTTTCTAAACCCACAGAAGGGAAGCGTCAGTGTCCATTGAAGAGGGAAAAAACTAGTTTTACAGTGCTATATGTAGAGTGCCAGGCTCAGTATAACGGTTGTTATGGAAGGTACCATATAGGAAATGATTTGTGACTAGCAGTGGATGTAGATCAGTGAGGGGAAATAAAGATCAGGGATTAGCATAAACTCAGAGAGCAGAAAACTTAAGAAATGGAAAAGGATTACTGCTAAAACCACGGGAGAATATAAGATATTATTATTAATAAAAGTGAGGAGAGCAGTGTGTAGGCCTACAGATGATACTATACAGTGGGTCGTGTTTTATACTGAAGGATTGTTCCTCATACCATATAAGGAATATAGCGAATGGTGAGGTATTGATCAGTAATATAGTGATCTGAAATTGTGGATTACAGCAATCTGTCAAAATACCCAATACATAGTGTATAATATATGGAATATATATATAGGTCAACCACCACCAGAAAAATTATTGCCAGAGGCGACAGAAATGTAAACTATCGTACAGGTGTTATAACGAGGAAAAAGGATTTGAATAGGCAGTGATATAGTGTACTGAATTGTGGATGAGAGTAATCCTTTTAAATCCGAGTGCTAGTGTAAGCTATGGTGTAATTATATGGGAACAAACTGTGCAAGTTTACGGTCACCCCACTGATCTCCCCCCACCCCTTTGTACCCCAACCAGCGGGGCTGGTCCCCCCCCTCGCTGGCATCCATAACACGGACCCACCCATCACCAAACCAAGCGAAGTGGAGACGTGGGAATACAAACTGGATGAGTATTAAGCCATAGTAGAAGTAATAAAATAAGATAGTGGATCGATGTGCAGGGAAACAGTGAACATGCAGTGACTGGATAGTGGAAAAGGATAAACCACCACCAAATCCTCTCGCCACCCTCCCCCTCCGACACCCCAACCAGCGGGGATGGTCCTCACCCCCTCCTGGCACCCATACCCCTGACCACCGAACTACCTTTCATCACCAAAACCTAGCTACCACCACTACATATAACTGCCCAGGACAAGATAAACAGCAGTGATCATGACAGAAATAAGATGCTGTGGGATGTATAATATATGATGTCATACATCATAAAAGTTTTTAATGTGTAATAAGTCTCCATCCTAATTACATCCCACATATCCATGCATTGACCACATAACACCACACCTGAGTGCAGAGCTGAAAGGTAAAGTGAAGCCCAGGATAAGATGAATAGCAGTGATCATGACAGAAATCAGATGCTGTAAGATGTTTGATATATGATGTTATACAGCATAAAAGTTTTTAATGGGTAATGAGTCCCCATACTAATTACATCGCACATACCCATGTATTGACCTATAACACCCACACCTGCGTGCAGAGCTGAAAGGTAAAGTGAAGATCAGGTTCTTGTGGTACCCAGTTGCAAATAGGATACAGGCGGGATGGCAGTACAGTATACCTGTGGGACATGTGAAAAGGCTCTTGGGAAAAAATTTAGAATCACATGCAACCTTTGCTTTTCAAAATATCATGTTGCCTGTGCAAGAATAAGCACTGCAACCAAAAATGACATCTATCTAGGTAGGTGTTTCTGGATCTGCAACAGGGATGTGGAACTATGGGCAGATATCAGGAAAGCACTCAGGAGGTTAATAAACAATAAACACGAAAAAAAGGAGGAACTATTGAATAGTCTACCTGGAATATGTAGAGTATGGGAAGATAAGAGAGGAGTAAAGTTTAACACAGAGAATGCCCAGTCTACATCTTCTTCTTTTTCTTCTTATGACCAGAGTCTTGGGTAAGATGGGTAAGGAAGAAGGATGGGTAAGGATGGAAATATTGGAAAAGGGTGGGAGGGGGGAGTGAGGTAGGATATAAAAGGTAAGTGGCCTAACCACTTTGGTGCAATTTAAAAAGTGTATGTGGAATAATAAAGTATTCTTGAAAGGGTATAATACTAACCCATCAGAGTCACATAGATATAACAGATATATAGGTACATGGCTCTGAATTGATAGTAGATATACAAGTTGCAATTGCTTTTTTTTTTTTTTTTTGCGATTGCATAACGAATGTTTAAACGACAAGACAAGGTGGTAATCTGGACAGTTCTTAAAGAATTACTTGACACGTTAGCTTCTTTCAGGGTGGTGTCCCGCCATAGTAAAAGTAGCATATTTATAACAGTAGATGTAGAAGTAGAAATGTTATACAAGATGTCTCACTAATTAGGGGCGATAATTTTCTTAGTAGACATAGAAGGGTTCTGGTGTTAGCCAATCATCTTCATCTGCAGGGAGGTTGCTCAAGATCATTGGTTGATAGTAATCGTCTTTATGGATGAAGCGACGCAGCCTCTGTGGAAGAGTCATTCTTTGGGTCCTGTGAGGAGGAGTACAGTATTAATGATATAGTCAGTGGTATTTTGAACTTGGAGAGGATGTTCTCTATCTGGCATGCAGAGTTCTTGCATTAATAGAGTTGTCTCTTCTTCAACATATCAAGGCGTACATTTAAAGCAGTAATATCCTGTTGTACATGTAAATCTGACATTTTTTACTGTCTCTCTCCTCCTGGTACCCATAATAAAGCAGAGAGCTCTATTCTGGACTCGTTGCAACTTTAACATGTTGGTCTTTGTTGTTAATGACATTGGGACACATGGGTATTCGAGTATAGGTCTTATCATCCTTTTATACAGAAGTTTTTTGACATGTGAAGGGACTTTATTAAATCTAAAGAGACTGCTAAGACCGGCTTTGGCTATGTTGATCTTTTTATTGACGTGAGATGTTGAGTGGAGCAGCCTGTCTATTTCATATCCCAAGATCTTGTTAGGATTTCTAATGGCTACAGGTGTACCTCTGATGGAGATACCCCCCTTATCTTCGATGGTTGATGCAAAACATCCTATTGTGCTAACCAGGACTTTGTCAGGGTTAGTCGTAATTCTCCATTTCTTTTCCCAATTGGATGTTCGACGAAGTTCAATATTCATTTTTTCTATGACTCTTTCGTATTTGTATTTTCCTGTTGCAGGAGTTGACGAGACAACATGGATAACATCATATGCAAATTGCGTTATAATTGTATCATTAAACTCTGGTTGAGGAAGATTATTCACATAAATGTTGAATAGAATTGGACTAAGACAAGAACCTTGTGGGACACCAGCTGTCAGTATAAAAGGCTCTGTCGACCTGCCATGAAAGGTAGGAATGATTTTTCTTTGAGTTAAGTAGTTGTATATAAATCTGAGAAATGTCCAGTTATGGTCAGGTAGGTCAACAAGTTTGTATATAAGACCATCATGCCATAAGCTGTCAAAAGCTTTATGAACATCTCTGGTGGCAATTAGGGCAAGATTGCCCTGATGTTTCAGACTCGTTACAGTATCAAAAATAATATTTATTGCATGATGGGTACCTCTGTGTGTCCTAAAGCCAAACTGTTTTTCAGTAAAATGGTGGTTAAACTCCATATAGTAGTTCATTCTGTTGGAAATGATCTTTTCAAGAACTTTCCCAGTGACTTCAAGTAAGGATATAGGTCTATAGTTTTCTGGTTGATGGATGTTTTTATTGGGTTTAGCAAGAAAGATCATCCTAGCAGTCTTAAAAACCACTGGGAAATGTCCGGAGGCCAAGATGGCATTAAAGATATTAACTAAAGACTGTTTACAATTTCTGGGTAGGAACTTTATTTGTTTCATTGTTATTCCAGAGAGACCAGGGGCTCTATTTTGCATTCTTCCAATAACTTGACTCGTCTCAAGTAGTGTGATAGGTCTGGTAAGTGGGTGTGCCTCTTCAAGAGTTGATGTATCGATGGTAGGTAGTGGTTGTAGATCAGCTAAGTTCTCATCGCTCCATTCATTGACCAACTGATAGTGATTATTATTAAATCAATGACTGTTATTGTGGGAGAGAATTTTCTCCGATACATCACCCATCAAATTAGCCTGGTCCTGTGGATCATCAAGTTTAATCTCAACCTCTTCATCATCATCATCAGTGAAGGTATGAATTAGGTAGGTAGGAGCCTTGTGTTTTGCACCTAAAAGTTGCCGAATCTTACTCCAAAATTTTGCAGGCTCTCGTTAATACTGGTTAGCTTTTAGAACTAGCAATTTCCATAAGTCACGTTTATGATGACTAATCATGTTAATTAATTCTTGCCTCATTCTATACAAAGTAGCTATTGGTGGTTGCTGCGTTTGAAAATGCCTTCAACATTCTGTTTGATAATTTCTCATACTGTCTCTAATTTCCCTCGTAGGTTTATATTGTTGGTAGATCTTTGTGGAAGCTAATTGGCAAGTTGCATTAGTAGCATAATTATTTGATTGTGAAGGGACCTGATCGCATCATCAATTGCAGTGGAAGGTAGATTTTCCAATGACACAATTTCATCTTCACCCAGAAATGCCCTGAAGGGGTCAGATCCTAGGGTGTTGAGGTTGGGTTTAGGAGGTACAGGTATTCTAAATGGAGAAGTTTGTAGTTGTATTATAACTGGGATATGGTCAGATCCTACGTTTCCATCAGGAGAGAAACGACAATGAAAGAGGTCACAGTCTCTGTCAGGCCTATATCTGGTGTCCCTGGATGAGGACCAATATACGATTTAACCCTTTGAGGGTCGACAGGCCCTCTCCGAAACTCGTTCTCAGGGTCGGCCAAATTTCAAAAAAAAAAAAAATTATTTTTTCTTATGAAAAAATAGAGTTTTTTTTTCTAAACATTATAGGATAAACAAAAAATTTTTACCATCAATACTTACGGAGATATGGATGCATGAAGTTTGCAGAAAATGAGCCGCGTATGGCAACAGCGGCGACTGCCGCTCACCCGGTAAACTTTGATTTACTTGTATTTGAAGGTTTATTGTTTTTTTCACTATTTTATTTTTTCACATAACTTATGTGGCCTATGAGACCAAAGTAAGGTGCAATGTACATATATACACTCGTTGTATACAACACAATAAGCACACACACATAATTATCAATATATTGTTTACAAAACTTGTTTACAAAAACAAACAATACAAAACATTGTTTATTATTATTGTTCTATAATATATATACCAATATACAGTCACTGAACATATTCCTATTAGTTCTGCAGCTTGTGGAACTCTGAAACATGGTGTCATACACAATGGTGTTTTATCTTTCTCCCTCATTCTATCTCTTTCAATCTGTCTCTCTCTTTCTATCTGTCTGTCTATCTCTGTCTCACAGGTACACATAAATACAAGTATACATAGTATAAATTACCTAGGATAACCCAAGAAACCCAGACAAAGTGCTATACTCGGCTTGAAGATGTGAGTAAAAGTGATGACGCAGTCTTGTGGCTCTCTGAGACAGAGAGCTAGATGGATAGACAGGGAGCTTGACAGACAGGCAAATAGATAGACAGAAATGTTAGTATACCAGCAAAAACAAAGGGAGGGCGATGTTCATCTCATCTTTTGGCATCAGCTCTACCCTCATTTACCCTCATCAAACGTCAGCACTTATCAGATGTTATCTCCCCTTATCTTGTTACTGTCATGGGTGAACATTTATTACATATTATTATTATTACCTATTATTATTATGTATTATTATTATTATGTATTATTATTATTATGTATTATTATTATTATGTATTATTATTATTATGTATTATTATTATGTATTATTGTTATCATTACGTATTCTTCTTCTTCCTCCTCCTCCTCCTCCTCTTCCTCCTCCTCCTCCTCTTCCTCCTCCTCTTCTTCCTCCTCCTCCTCCTCTTCTTCCTCCTCCTCCTCCTCTTCTTCTTCCTCCTCCTCCTCTGCCTCCTCCTCCTCTGCCTCCTCCTCCTCTTGCCTCCTCCTCCTCTTGCCTCCTCCTCCTCTGCCTCCTCCTCCTCTGCCTCCTCCTCCTCCTCCTTTCTTGGAACAAGTTTGAAGAGCTTGTAGTTCATAATCACTATCACTATCATCACCAATGCTCACATCTGAGTCTGGGATTTTGGAAAATAGGAGTTTCCTCTTTGATTCTGGTACAACTGAACTTGAACAAGATGGCCCAGCACCAGAGGTGGAAGGCTGTGGGTGGTCTGGGTTTTCCTCACTATTACCCATATTATGGTCATTAGTTTCAGTCAAAACCTCACCAGAACCTTGAAACTCATCTTCACTGTCACTTCCATCTGTATTAGAACTGTCACTGGGGAACAAAAGTGTCCCAATTCGCCGAGGAGTGAGGAACTTCTTACCGCAGGGCACGTGGAAATTGTGTACTATGATGGCATTCCCACAATGCACCACTGGGTCCCAGATTTTTTTCCTACTGCACACACCCACCACACAGACCCATTCTCTCACATCTAGGCTTATCAGCCTATTCCTGCGAGATTTGAGGCCGCTAGAATTTATGCGTACTAGTACGTCAAAAACCCCTACGCGTAAGACGTACTAGTACGACGAAAACCCTCAAAGGGTTAAAGAATGGGCCTTGAAATGACAAGTTTCTGGCTGTCATGATATTAAATAGTTGTTTTCCTTTCAAGTCACCCAGTGGATTACCAACTCCACAGTTAAAGAGGGCAGGGTGATGAGCATTAAAATTTCCCAATAGAATTGTTGGAATATTTCTGCTTAATTAATATCCTATGTAGAGGAATTGACTCTATACATGTATATGGTTGTCTTGGGGGAAAATATCTAGTTCCTATCAATAGTTGGCCATGAGACGTCGTCAGTTCGATTGCAAGAATGTTATCTTCATCAACATGAATATTTCTAAATGCATAGCCTAATTTAACTAAGATGGCTATGCCACTATAGGGTCCTCTCGATTTCTCCACAGTAGAGTAACCACATAATTTAATATGTTGATCAACTCTAGCAGCTGTTTCATTCAAGAGTACAGTGGAGCCCCGGTATTCGATGGCATCGGTATTCGATAAATCTGGTATTCAATGCATTATATTGCAAAAATTTTGCCTCGGTATCCGATCGTAAGCCCGGTATTCGATACGATTCGTACGAGACGTGTCCACGTGTGGCCTGAACTGCCCCATGTGTGCCAGTGTTTACAAGCCAGCCAGTGTGTGCGCATCTAAGGATACATTCGGTACATTCCACATTATCACTGTTTTTGGTGCTTGTTTCTGCAAAATAAGTCACCATGGGCCCCAAGAAAGCTTCTAGTGCCAACCCTTCGAGAAAAAAGGTGCTAATGACTATTGAAATGAAGAAAGAGATAATTGCAAAGTACGAAAGTGGAGGGCGTGTGTCGGAGGTGGTCAGGTTGTATAATAAACCCCAATCAACCATCTCTACTATAGTGACCAGGAAAACGGCAATCAAGGAAGCTGTTCTTGCAAAAGGTGCAACTGTGATTACGAAACAGCGACCGCAAGTGTTAGAAAATGTTGAGAGACTGTAATTGGTGTGGATAAATGAAAAACAGATAGCAGGAGATAGCATCTCTCAAGCGATCATTTGTGAAAAGGCTAGGCAGTTGCATGACGATTTGGTAAAGAAATTGCCTGCAACTAGTGCTGATGTGAGTGAATTTAAGGCCAGCAAAGGTTGGTTTGAAACATTTAAGAATCGTAGTGGCATACATAGTGTGATTAGGCATGGTGAGGCTGCCAGTTCAGACCAAAAAGCAGCTGAAAAATATGTGAAAGAATTCAAGGATTACATAGACAGTGAAGACTTGAAACCTGAACAAGTGTTTAATTGCGACGAAACAGGCCTGTTTTGGAAGAAAATGCCAAGCAGGACCTATGTTACTCAGGAAGAAAAGGCACTCCCAGGACATAAGCCTATGAAAGACAGGCTTACTCTGTTGATGTGTGCCAATGCTAGTGGTGATTGCAAAGTGAAGCCTTTATTGGTGTATCACTCTGAAACTCCCAGTGTGTTCAGGAAAAACAATGTCCTCAAGACTCATGAAATCGTAATGACACGATTGCAAACAAACCATACCCCGGCCAGGATTGAACCCGCGGTCAAAGAGTCTCAAAACTCCAGCCCGTCGCGTTAGCCATTAGACCAGCTAGCCACAATAAGATTCATCCAACTAGGTATATACCTAGTTGGACGAATCTTATTGTGGCTAGCTGGTCTAGTGGTTAACGCGACGGGCTGGAGTTTTGAGACTCTCTGACTGCGGGTTCAATCCCGGCCGGGGTATGGGATGGAATGTCCTCAAGACTAATTTGTGTGTGCTGTGGAGGGCAAACAGTAAGGCATGGGTCACTAGGGACTTTTTCTATGACTGGTTACACCATGCATTTGTCCCCACTGTGAAAAATTACCTAATTGAAAAGAAATTAGACCTTAAGTGCCTCCTGGTATTAGACAATGCCCCTGGTCATCCTACAGACTTGGCAGAGTGACTTTCTGGGGACATGAGCTTCATTAAGGTCAAGTTTTTGCCTCCTAATACCACTCCTCTCCTGCAGCCCATGGACCAGCAGGTCATTTCCAACTTCAAGAAACTGTACACAAAAGCTATGTTTCAAAAGTGCTTTGTAGTGTCCACAGAAACTCAACTGACTCTAAAAGAGTTTTGGAAGGATCACTTTAATATCCTCAATTGTATAAACCTTATAGGTATGGCTTGGGAGGGAGTGACTAAGAGGACCTTGAACCTGCTTGGAAAAAACTGTGGCCAGAATGTGTAGACAAAAGGGATTTTGAAGGATTTGAGGCTAACCCTGAGAAGCCTATGCCAGTTGAGGAATCCATTGTGGCATTGGGGAAGTCCTTGGGGTTGGAGGTTAGTGGGGAGGATGTGGAAGAGTTGGTGGAGGAGGACAATGAAGAACTAACCACTGATGAGCTGCTAGATCATCTTCAACAGCAAGAGGCCACACCTGAGGAAACTGCTTTGGAGGAGGGGATAGAGAAATTGAAGAAGTTGCCTACTTCAAAGATTAAGGAAATGTGTGCAATGTGGCTTAAAGTGCAAACCTTGTTTGATGACATTCACCCTAACACAGCTATTGCAAGCCGTGCTGGTGACTGTTACACTGACAATGTTGTGAAACGCTTTAGGAATGTCATAAAGGAACGGGAGGTACAGGCCACTATGGACAGATATGTTGTGCGACAGAGGTCCAGTGACTCTCAAGCTGGTCCTAGTGGCATTAAAAGAAGGGAAGTAACCCCGGAAAAGGACTTGCTACCTTAAGTCCTAATGGAAGGGGATTCCCCTTCTAAACACTAACACCTCTCCCCTCCTCCCATCCCATCAATCATCACCAGATTTTCATTAAAGGTAAGTGTCAATTATTCTATTGTTATTGTTGTTATTGTAATTATTCTATTGCATTAAACTTAATATTTCATGTAGTAAAATTTTTTTTTTCATACTTTTGGGTGTCTTGCACAGATTAATTTGATTTCCATTATTTCTTACAAGGAAAATTGATTCACTTTTCGATATTTTCGGTACCCGTTGAGCTCTCAGGAACGGATTAATATCGAATACCGGGGTCCACTGTATAACATCAAGATTGTAATTATGTAGTTCAGCTTCAAGAAGGTAACGGTTATTAAAGAAATGTTGAACATTAAGTTGGAAAATTGTAATCCCCATTATTTTTTGCACTTCGCACATGTATTGCGGTCTGAACGCCTGCAAGTAACGTCATGTTTGGTATACACACTATCCCTGCTGGACTCGTCAAGGGGAGGAGGGAAATTCTGAATAGTTGCTTGTGTACTAAAAGTGTCACCATCCTCACTAGAGTTGGTAATATTAACAGAATCATTAGAGTCATCATCAGAAAACTGATATTCCCAGTTTCAGGAAGCAGAGGCTCATGAGAGTTAATGGGAGACTGTAGAGGCTCCAAGGGAAAATTTGGTAGGTTAGGTGAATTACCCTGGGAAAGTTCCTGTTCAACAGGATCAGCTGCAATAGCGGAAGAGTAAGCACCAATCTCTGGGGCATCGTTAGGGTCAGGTATTGACTCATCGGGTTGAGGGGAGTTGACAACCTGGGTATGCGAGGCGGGTGATTCCTGAACACGAGATGGATTAGGCTTACTTGTAGAAGTAGAGTAGGGTACATACTTCCTGTTTTGAGAGGGCTGGGCCATAATAACCTTAACATTATCTGGGATAGTAATGGGAGTGATCCCATTAGCCATTAACAAATCATTGAAAATATTAGAGCAGAGTTGAATGTCACCACCTGCTATGTCCTTGGCCATCATATACATTAGTTGCGCTCTCGTCATATCCCCGGCTGTGGATACCTGAGACATAGGAGATGAGGCTGAACCTTGTTGTTGGGTTTGTGTATGTTGTAGGCGAGGGTTAGATTGGGGCACTCCAAGAGGGGCAGAATTCCAAACATTGGAACCAGTGGAAGGGACCTGAGGAGTCCCACTAGATCCAGGCAAAGCTGGGAAGGAAAATTGTGACATTGTTGGAGGTGCCTGGGGAGTGGTCTTCTTAGAATTGGATAGTTTCTTGGCTTCTAGAATTTTCTGAATTTCCTTTTTCCTCTCGGGACAGATAGCAGAAACAGCATGATGTTTACCATTGCAGAGGACATACTTGGGCTTAGTTTTGTTCTGACAATCTTTAAAGGAATGTTGGCCAGAGCATATGCTGCAAATCAGTGCTTGGGTACTGCATTTGTTGGTGGTATGACCAAATGTGTAACATTTGTAACATTGTGTAACACTGACAAACCTCTCAAGAGAGATTTGGACAGGTGTACATCTGGTGCCAAAACATTTGAAGCCATTTTGACACACTAGTTTGGCTGCTTCAGGTGTCTCAAGTATTAACTTTAATGTTACCTGGTTGTTGCCATGTTTAGTGAATTTATATGCTTCGACAGCATGAAATTCAGAATTCTCCCTATTAAAGTCATCAACAATTTCATTCACTGTGCTCTCTCTCATGAAGCTGTTAATTCTGGCCACAAACACAGTTTGTTGTGCTTGATAGCTTTCAGGTGCAACTGGGGTAATACCCGAAGTCTTCAATTTTTCTAGGACATCTTGCTTGAGCAGTTGAAGTAACTCTTCTTCAGAAGAGAGGAGAAGTACTGCCCTAGCGTGGGTTTGAAAAACCTCAACTGGAGCAACAGTTGAATTCGAGCAAATACATTCTAGAATTTCTTCCTTCGACTTTTGGTTGTCAGCAACACGTAATCTTACTCTTATCCGTGCTATGATGTCCAGGAAGGTACATCTGGCACAGAAGTTGCTTTAGCAAAAAGGGTCTTTCCTTAGTGTTAGCCCTGACATCCTATTTCAGCTGACTTATGAAGGTCAGCCCCTAAGATAGCCTACCCTCGAGTGGTGAGGGGGAAAGGGCCCAAGGCAAAGATCGGCCGGATTTTAAAAAACCACATGGGCTACCGGATGGTCAAAATGCCTTGTGTTAACTCGCCAAAGCGAAGTTGCCGAAAAAGAAGAAGATAGGAAAGTCAGAAGGATAGCAATGTATGTAGTGTGTTAGTGTGTGGGCCAGTGTAGATGTTTGGGTGAGGGGAGGATAGGGAAGGATGGGGAGATGGGGAAGAGAGGGGTGAACAAGCAGGCAAGTCACTGCCTTACCCTCTTGATGGGATGGGGCTCGAAGTGACTGCCAGCAAGTTTCCTCTCAACTCTGGTCGAGAACAACTCAGGATAACCCAAGAAAAATCTCGGGTAACAGTGTTCAGAGTTGCTCTGGTAGCGAATTACTCAGGATAACCGAAGAGCAGGAACGACACATCTTCTCTCCACGGCGGCTGGACGGCGACTCTCTGTGTCGTCTACAACAACTGACCCAAAAATAAGCAGATACACACTGGAAAAAACACAGGAAACAAAAGCTAGTTCAGTCCCCAGCCTTAGGGCTGACCCAGACCCAGCCCCCAGCCATTGTGAAAATCCCGATTCAGTTAGACTCCTCCACAGCCACCAACGCCATAGCCCCTAGTACAGATGTAGTAGAGGAGCCCTCCTCTGGGGTAGACTCTTCTGCAACCATCACAGTCATAGCCTCTAGTACTGATGTAGTTGGGGAGTCCCCTCCCAGGAAAAATGTTGGTGCCATGACAACAGATGGTGGTGTCTCTGGATTGGCTATGGAGGACTGTAGTGCAGCCCTAGGGCCAGCACAGATTAAGAATACATCCAGCACGAATTGTACCCAGCCAAAAACAAAATGGTACAAATACTATGTTTGGGGCATCTGTAAACACGGAATATCAGGGAAAACGAATGGGGCATGCAACTTTGAGCATCCCAAAAAAATGCCGTGACCTCCTGTCTAAGGGAGTGTGTCGTTCTACCTCTTGCAAATACTTCCACCCGGAGATATGTCAGTCTTCAGTCCTTGAAAAACAATGTTACAATTCCAATTGCATTGCATATCAT
Organism: Cherax quadricarinatus; assembly: GCF_038502225.1. Taxonomy (NCBI): domain Eukaryota; kingdom Metazoa; phylum Arthropoda; class Malacostraca; order Decapoda; family Parastacidae; genus Cherax; species Cherax quadricarinatus. The sequence goes on from NC_091335.1 coordinate 32,417,016, forward strand.
CTAAAAGGGACCAGGAAGCACACACCCCATACAACACATCATAGTAGCTATGACAACACCCCAAGTGATTTTTTAGTGGTAGGAAACAAAGAAAGAAAATGGAAAGAGATAACCAAAATAGTCCACCTTGGAGCCTTGTTGGACTGGAGGCACAGCCAGTGGCACCTCCGGGCTCACAGCTACTGATGCCAACAACAAAATATCCCCCAACAGACATGCAATTCAACCTCATTTATATTTGCTAATATACAGGTCCTTAAGCCATCCACCAACAACAAAATACCTTTCATTAGTGGACTTCTAGGGGTGTCAAATTCACTGTTTGCAGCCTTCACAGAGACCCACACAAAAGACTACTTTGACAGTGAAATATGGATACCTGGATACATCCTTTTTAGATGCGACAGAAAAAACAGGCAACAAGGGAGGGTTGGCCTGTTTGTCAAAGAGTCGCTCATTTGCACAGAGATACTGAACACCACAAATGATGTAGTTGAAGTTCTGACAATAAAAATCGAGAACCAAAACTTGGTCATTGTGCTTGTACATAAGCCACCGGATGCAACTTCCCAACAGTTCAAAGAACAACTGTCAAAAATCGACTCCTGTCTGGACAACTTTCCAGCTCCATCCCCAAACATCTTGCTGCTTGGTGACTTCAATCTAAGACACACAAAATGGAAGAATATAGCAAATAATGTCGTAGCAGAAATAATCCCTGGATGTAGCTCAGATGAAAGGTCACACACACACAGGAGCTGCTGAATTTCTGCAACAAACACACCCTAAGTCAGCAAATAGTGGAGCCAACAAGACTGGAGAACACACTGGACCTTATTTTCACAAATAATGAGGACATGGTAAGGAATATAACAATATCAAAAACAACAAATTCTCATCACAATCTAATCGAAGTCCAGACTTACATGCACAGGAGTCCTGATCGGCAAGATGCATTCAGTTATGAGGGTACCTTTACCAAACTCAACTTCAACAACAAGAACATCATCTGGGATCAGGTAAACTATACCCTAAATGAAACATGCTGGGAGGATATCTTAAATTACATGGACCCTAACCAATGCCTCGAAAAGATCACCCTCCTGGTAGCTGAAGTATGTTCAAGGTATATTCCTATAAGACAAAAGAAAAGAAGTACAGTGGACCCCCGCATAGCGACTTGAATCCGTGCAAGAGGGCTGATTGTTATGCGAAATGTTCGGTATGCGAATGAATTTTCCCCATAAGAAATAATGGAAATCAAATTAATCCGTGCAAGACACCCAAAAGTATGAAAAAAAAAATTTTACCACATGAAATATACATTTTCCTACACACAAAGAGAAGGATACATGCACAATAGTAGAGTAGTACATGCACAATATATATTGTGCATGTACTACTCTACTAAATGAAGAATAAATGACACTTACCTTATTGAAGATGCAGCAATGACTGATGAGACACTGTGTCCTGGGAGTGCCTTTTCCTCCTGAGTACTGTAGGTCCTGTTTGGCATTTTCTTCCAGAACAGGCCTTATCACACTGTGTATGCCACTACGATTCTTAACCCTTTGAGGGTTTTGGTCGTACTAGTACGTTTTACGCGTAGGGGTTTTTGACGTACTAGTACTCATAAATTCTAGCGGCCTCAAATCTAGTGGGAGAAAGCTGGTAGGCCTTCATATGAAAGAATGGGTCTATGTGGTCAGTGTGCACAGTCTAAAAAAAATCCTGCAGCAAACAGTGCATAATGAGAAAAAAAAAACTTTGACCATTTTTTTTTAATAAATCAGCGACTTTGCAGTGTATTTTCGTATGGTATTTATTGTTGTATTCTAGTTTTCTTGGTCTCATTTTATAGAATGGAAGACATATTACAGAAATTGAGATGATTTTGACTGGTTTTACAATGAAAGGTGCCTTGAAATTGAGCTCAAAGTAGCAGAAATGTTCGATTTTTACCAAACTTCAAAAGTAAACAAATCGTGCCAAGCGTGCAATACACGTCAACTGGTGAGTCTAATATTCTTTTACAAGTGCACCAATAATATTTATACCATTTTTTACACTAATGCAGTAGTCTGCATAACAGTAAATCTTATATTTTTTGTGAGAATAAAAATTCAAAGTGGGAAGCAAAAGAATATAAGAGGGGCCTTGAGACGTGACTAATGACTAGAGGAAATGTCATTTTAGTGCCAGGAATGTCTTTCTTGTTTATTCTGGACCCTATTCGGAAATTGGCATCTTTTGAAATTTGTGTGAAATTGGCAAAATTGCTAAATTCTGACCACTGTACTGGATAGTTGAATTTATAAATGGGTGGTTTCTTGCACCCATTCGATAGAAAAAATGGAGTTCTAGCGAAATATTCATGTTTTTTGTCGACTAGTACAGTGAAATTGGCCGAAAATGGGGCTCAAAGTGGGCAAAATCGCCGCTGCGTAAACATCGCCGAGACCGCTAACTTTGCGAGAGCATAATTCCGTAAGTTTTCTATCAAATTTCAAACTTTTGGTGTCTTTATGATCGGGAAAAGATTCTCTATCTTTTCATAAGAGAAAATAATTTTTTTTTTTTTAAATTTGGCCGACCCTGAGAACGAGTTTCGGAGAGGGCCTGTCGACCCTCAAAGGGTTAAATCTCTCAAACCAACCTTTGCTGGCTTTAAATTCACCAATATGAGCACTAGTTCCAGGCATTTTTCCCTGTTCACCTGGGTGTTAGTCGACTGGTGTGGGTTGCATCCTGGGAGACAAGATTAAGGACCCCAATGGAAATAAGTTAGACAGTCTTCGATGACACTGACTTTTTTGGGTTATCCTGGGTGGCAAATCCTCTGGGGTTAATTGTTTCTTGGTATTCTCAATAAGCCACACCAATAACGGTGCTACAGCAGCAGCAGCAGCTGACGGTGGTACAGCAGCAACAGACGATGCTACAGCAGCAACAGACGATGCTACAGCAGCAACAGATGATGCTACAGCAGCAGCAGACGATGCTACAGCAGCAGCAGACGATGCTACAGCAGCAACAGACGATGCTACAGCAGCAGCAGACGATGCTACAGCAGCAGCAGACGATGCTACAGCAGCAGCAGACGATGCTACAGCAGCAGCAGACGGTACTACAGCAGCAGCTGACGGTGGTACAACAGCAGCAGCAGCAGCTGACGGTGGTACAGCAGCAGCAGCAGCAGCTGTACCACCAATAGTAGCGATGGTTGATTGGGGTTTATTATACAACCTGGCCAGCTTGGAGACACGCACTCCACTTTCATACTTATCAATCATCTTTTTCTTCATCTCTATAGTAATTCTCACCCTTATTGCTGTAGGGTTGGCACTAGAAGCTTTCTTGGGGCCCATGGTCACTTATTTTCCAGAAAAAATCACCAAAAACACTGTAATAATACGAAATGTTCCGATTGTATGCTTGGATGTTACCGCGGAGGCTGGCTGGTAAACAATGCCACCGGCGGAACATGTGAGCGTGGCTCAGGCCGCACATTGGACGCGTCTCGGACGAAGAGCGGTGAGCGGGTTTTTGGGCGGTATGTGAGGCAAAATTTTTGCGAAAAAAGCGAGCGGTATGCGGATTGTATGGTATGCAATGTGTGCGGTATGCGGGGGTCCACTGTAAAGTGGAGAGAGAGAGACGCTCCCTCTACAGGAGAAGACAAAGAATCATTGAGCTCCTCAAGAATGCCAGATTATCCGATACATGGAAGGAAGTGCTAACCAGGGAAGTGGAAAATATTGAGCTGAAGTTAAAGGAGGACTCGTACAGGATCCAGGAGAGACGAGGAGCTAAAAGCGATTAATGAAATTGAAAGAAATTCAAAATATTTCTTTTCATATGCCAAAAACAAGTCAAAAACCACTTCTAGTATATCCCCCCCTGTTCAGACAAGATGGATCCTACACTGACGACAACAAAGAAATGAGCGAGATACTGAAATCGCAGTATGACTCAGTGTTCAGCGAGCCACTAACCAGTTTAAAGATAGACGATCCAAACAATTTTTTCATGAATAAGCCTCAAAACCCTGCCAATGTAGGTCAGATTTATGACAACTTTAACTCCACTAGACTTTGAGAAAGCCATCGACGACATGCCCATGCACTCAGCCCCAGGCCCAGACTCGTGGAACTCGGTGTTCATTAAAAACTGCAAGAAACCCCTCTCACTGGCCCGAAGTATGCTATGGAGAAGGAGCTTAGACACAGGCAAGATTCCACAGTCACTAAAAACAACAGATATAGCCCCACTCCATAAAGGTGGCAGCAAAGCAGTAGCTAAGAACTATAGACCAATAGCTTTAACATCCCACATCACAAAAATCTTTGAAAGAGTTCTAAGAAGCAGGATAGCAAACCACCTGGACTCCCAAAAATTGCACAACCCAGGGCAACATGGTTTCAGAGCAGGTCGCTCCTGCCTTTCGCAACTGCTTGACCACTATGATATGATCCTAGATGCACCGGAAAACAAACAGAATGCGGATGTAGTATACACAGACTTTGCAAAAGCCTTTGATAAGTGCGACCATGGTGTAACAGCACACAAAATGCATGCTAAAGGGATTACTGGCAAAGTAGGCAGATGGATCTTCAACTTTCTAACCAATCGCACACAAAGAGTAGTGGTAAACAGAGTTAAATCAGATGCTGCCATAGTGAAGGGCTCTGTCCCACAAGGCACATTACTCGCACCTATCATGTTCCTTATTCTCATATCAGACATAGACAGAGATGTAAACCACAGCACTGTATCATCTTTTGCAGACGATACTAGGATCTGCATGAGTGTCATCCATTGAGGACACTACAAAGCTCCAAGAAGATATAAACCAAGTTTTCCAATGGGCAACAGAAAACAATATGATGTTCAATGAAGACAAATTCCAACTACTCCGTTATGGAAAACTGGAGGAAATAATAACTAGAACTGAGTATATTACAAACTCCAATCACACAATAGAGAGGAAAAGTAATGTGAAGAACCTGTGTGTGGTAATGTCCGAAGACCTCACCTTCAAGGAACACAACAATGCCACTATCACATCTGCTAGGAAACTGATAGGATGGATAATGAGAACATTCAAGACAAGAGATGCTAAGCCAATGATGATCCTTTTTAAATCACTTATTCTTTCTAGGCTGGAATACTGCTGTACATTAACATCCCCATTCAAGGCAGGTGAAATTGCAGAGCTAGAGAATGTACAGAGAACCTTTACTGCACGTATAAGTTCCATCAAACACCTTAACTACTGGGAGCGCCTGGAAGCACTTGACTTGTACTCACTAGAGCGCAGGGGAGAGAGATATATCATAATCTACACCTGGAAGATTCTGGAGGGACTAGACCCTAATATGCACACAGCAATCACTCCATACGAAAGCAAAAGACTTGGCAGGCGATGCAACATACCCCCAGTGAAAAGTAGGGACGTCACTGGTACACTAAGAGTAAACACCATAAGTTTCCGGGGCCCAAGACTGTTCAACAGCCTCCCACCAGCAATAAGGCGCATTACGGGAAGACCCCTGGTTGTCTTCAAGAGGGAGCTGGACACATACCTAAAGATGGTGCCGGATCAGATGGGCTGTGGTTCGTACATTGGATTGCGTGCAGCCAGCAGTAACAGCCTCATTGATCAGGCCCTGATCCACTGGGAGGCCTGGTCATGGACCGGGCCACGGGGGCGTTGATCTCCGGAATGCCCTCCAGGTAGACTCCAGGTAAACAAAAAATAGAAGATTTACTGTTATGCAGACTACTGCAATATTGTAATAATTGTATAAATGTCAGCCCATTCATGACTGCATATTTGAATGGCTACTTGGACATTTATTGGAAAAAAACATCATTTGTTTACTTTTGAACATCGGCAAAAATTAAACATTTCCCCTACTTTGAGCTCCATTTCAAGGTTCTTTTCAAAGTAAAACCAATCAAAATCACCTCTATTTCTATATGTTTTCCATTCTATCAAATGAGACCAAGAAAATAAGAATACAGCCATAAATACTATATGAAAATAGACCACAAAGTGGCATTTTAATTAAAAAAAAGCGGTCAGTTTTCTTTTTCTCATTATGCACTGCGTGCTGCAGGATTTTTTTTATATGGTGCACACTGACCACACAGACCCATTCTCTCACATGTGGGCTTACCAGCTTTCTCCTGCTTGATTTGAAGCCGCTAGAATTTATGAGTATATACAGGTTTGCCATCACAAATCCGGCAATCAGTTATTCAGTTCCTTCAGTTATTCGGCACTAATTTTGGCTAGCATAATTTCAAATTTCCAGGGTCGCCACACCAACCTGCTGGTACTGTTTGGTGGCGCTACTTGCTGCATAAGTCATTCCAATTTCTTTTTCTCCATTTATTGTTTTAACCTGCTTACTTTTAGCCCTAGCCATGGTTCCAATGAATAAAAGAAATGCTTCTCATTATGTAAAGCACCTACACAGTACATTATCCATTAAAGATAAGGTGGCTTTGAAGCCACTGTCGGTTGCCATGAGCTCAGTTCATGAAGCCGGAGAATATGCTTTATTATTACGCTAATATCAACACTACAGCTTATTTGCCTCACAATTGATCTAATATGACATAATACCTGGAGTTTACCTGGAGAGAGTTCCGGGGGTCAACGCCCCCGCGGCCTGGTCTGTGACCAGGCCTCCTGGTGGATCAGAGCCTGATCAACCAGGCTGTTGCTGCTGGCTGCATGCAAACCAATGTACGAGCCACAGCCCGGCTGATCAGGAACTGACTTTAGGTGCTTGTCCAGTGCCAGCTTGAAGGCTGCCAGGGGTCTGTTGGTAATCCCCCTTATGTGTGCTGGGAGGCAGTTGAACAGTCTCGGGCCCCTGACACTTATTGTATGGTCTCTTAACGTGCTAGTGACACCCCTGCTTTTCATTGGAGGGATGGTGCATCGTCTGCCAAGTCTTTTGCTTTAGTAGTGAGTGATTTTCGTGTGCAAGTTCGGTACTAGTCCCTCTAAGATTTTCCAGGGGTATATAATCATGTATCTCTCCCTTCTGCATTCCAGGGAATACAGGTTTAGGAACCTCAAGCGCTCCCAGTAATTGAGGTGATTTATCTCTGTTATGCTCGCCGTGAAAGTTCTCTGTACATTTTCTAGGTCGGTAATTTCACCTGCCTTGAAAGGTGCTGTTAGTGTGCAGCAATATTCCAGCCTAGATAGAACAAGTGACCTGAAGAGTGTCATCATGGGCTTGGTCTCCCTAGTTTTGAAGGTTCTCATTATCCATCCTGTCATTTTTCTAGCAGATGCGATTGATACAATGTTATGGTCCTTGAAGGTGAGATCCTCCGACATGATCACTCCCAGGTCTTTGACGTTGGTGTTTCGCTCTATTTTGTGGCCAGAATTTGTTTTGTACTCTGATGAAGATTTAATTTCCTCATGTATACCATATCTGAGTAATAAAATTTCTCATCGTTGAACTTCATATTGTTTTCTGCAGCCCACTGAAAGATTTGGTTGATGTCCGCCTGGAGCTTTGCAGTGTCTGCAATGGAAGACACTGTCATGCAGATTCGGGTGTCATCTGCAAAGGAAGACACGGTGCTGTGGCTGACATCCTTGTCTATGTCGGATATGAGGATGAGAAACAAGATGGGAGCGAGTACTGTGCCTTGTGGAACAGAGCTTTTCACCGTAGCTGCCTCGGACTTTACTCTGTTGACGACTACTCTCTGTGTTCTGTTAGTGAGGAAATTATAGATCCATCGACCGACTTTTCCTGTTATTCCTTTAGCACGCATTTTGTGCGCTATTACGCCATGGTCACACTTGTCGAAGGCTTTTGCAAAGTCTGTATATATTACATCTGCAATCTTTTTGTCTTCTAGTGCATTTAGGACCTTGTCGTAGTGATCCAATAGTTGAGACAGACAGGAGCGACCTGTTCTAAACCCATGTTGCCCTGGGTTGTGTAACTGATGGGTTTCTAGATGGGTGGTGATCTTGCTTCTTAGGACCCTTTCAAAGATTTTTATGATATGGGATGTTAGTGCTATTGGTCTGTAGTTCTTTGCTGTTGCTTTACTGCCCCCTTTGTGGAGTGGGGCTATGTCAGTTGTTTTTAGTAACTGTGGGACGACCCCCGTGTCCATGCTCCCTCTCCATAGGATGGAAAAGGCTCGTGATAGGGCCTTCTTGCAGTTCTTGATGAACACAGAGTTCCATGAGTCTGGCCCTGGGGCAGAGTGCATGGGCATGTCATTTATCGCCTGTTCGAAATCATTTGGCGTCAGGATAACATCGGATAGGCTTGTGTTAATCAAATTTTGTGGCTCTCTCATAAAAAATTCATTTTGATCTTCGACTCTCAGTCTGGTTAGCGGCTTGCTAAAAACTGAGTCATACTGGGACTTGAGTAGCTCACTCATTTCCTTGCTGTCATCTGTGTAGGACCCATCTTGTTTAAGTAGGGGCCCAATACTGGACGTTGTTCTCGATTTTGATTTGGCATAGGAGAAGAAATACTTTGGGTTTCTTTCGATTTCATTTATGGCTTTTAGTTCTTCCCGCGATTCCTGACTCCTAAAGGATTCTTTTAGCTTAAGTTCGATGCTTGCTATTTCTCTGACCAGTGTCTCCCTGCGCATTTCAGATATATTGACCTCTTTTAGCCGCTCTGTTATTCTTTTCCGTCGCCTGTAAAGGGAGCGCCTGTCTCTTTCTATTTTACATCTACTCCTCCTTTTTCTTAGAGGAATAAGCCTTGTGCATACATCGAGTGCCACCGAGTTAATCTGTTCTAGGCATAAGTTGGGGTCTGTGTTGCTTAGTATATCTTCCCAGCTTATTTCAGTTAGGACTTGGTTTACTTGGTCCCACTTTATGTTTTTGTTATTGAAGTTGAATTTGGTGAATGCTCACTCGTGACTAATCTCATTATGTCGGTCTGGGGCTCCGCGCATACATGTCTGAACCTCAATTATGTTGTGATCTGAGTATATTGTTTTTGATATGGTGACATTTCTTATCAGATCATCATTGTTAGTGAAGATGAGGTCTAGTGTATTCTCCAGTATAGTAGGCTCTATTATTTGCTGGTTTAAATTGAATTTTGTGCAGAGATTTAAAAGCTCGCGTGAGTGAGTTTTCATCAGAGCTGCCTCCTGGTGTTATTTCTGCAACAATATTATTTGCTATATTCCTCCATTTTAGGTGCCTTAAGTTGAAATCCCCCAGGAGCAAGATGTTGGGTGCAGGAGCTGGAAGATTTTCCAGACAGTGGTCAATTTTTAACAGCTGTTCCTGGAATTGCTGGGATGTTGCATCCGGAGGCTTGTAGACTAATAAACAATATAATTAACATAAAACATGTTAAATACTCCAGAATGAATAATATTTGGCATAACACAGAGCAGTTTGACGGAGGTATGAAGAGGATATGTTATACAAATACCATTCTCCTATCCCTGTCTTGGGAGCTTATATTAGAGAAAACGGAGTGTAGCACAGGGCTAACTGTCATATACACTCGTACTGCACCATAAACCTGAAACAAAAAAGTTATTTTCTCTCTATAGATTATCACACACAGCAGCATATGTGTAAAGAACCTAGGATAATCCAAAAAAAGTCAACGTGGCTTATTTTTAGTACAGTGGACCCCCGCATACTGCACGCATCGCATACCGTACAATCCGCATACCGCTCGCTTTTTTCGCAAAAATTTTGCCTCGCATACCGCCCAAAAACCCGCTCACCGCCCTTCGTCCGAGACGCGTCCAATGTGCGGCCTGAGCCACGCTCACATGTTCCGCCGGTGGCATTGTTTACCAGCCAGCCTCCGCGGTAACATCCAAGCATACAATCGGAACATTTCGTATTATTACAGTGTTTTTGGTGATTTTTTCTGGAAAATAAGTGACCATGGGCCCCAAGAAAGCTTCTAGTGCCAACCCTACAGCAATAAGGGTGAGAATTACTATAGAGATGAAGAAAAAGATGATTGATAAGTATGAAAGTGGAGTGCGTGTCTCCGAGCTGGCCAGGTTGTATAATAAACCCCAATCAACCATCGCTACTATTGGTGGTACAGCTGCTGCTGTACCACCATCAGCTGCTGCTGCACTGTCAGCTGCTGCTTCTGTTGTACCAGCGTCAGCTGCTGCTGCTGCTGTTGTACCACCATCAGCTGCTGCTGCTGCTGTAGCATCGTCTGCTGCTGCTGTAGCATCGTCTGCTGCTGCTGTAGAATCGTCTGCTGCTGCTGTAGCATCGTCTGTTGCTGCTGTAGCATCGTCTGCTGCTGCTGTAGCATTGTCTGTTGCTGCTGTAGCATCGTCTGTTGTTGCTGTACCACCGTCAGCTGCTGCTGCTGCTGCTGCTGTAGCACCGTTGTTGGTGTGGCTTATTGAGAATACCAAGAAACAATTAACCCCAGAGGATTTGCCACCCAGGATAACCCAAAAAAGTCAGTGTCATCGAAGACTGTCTAACTTATTTCCATTGGGGTCCTTAATCTTGTCTCCCAGGATGCAACCCACACCAGTCGACTAACACCCAGGTGAACAGGGAAAAATGCCTGGAACTAGTGCTCATATTGGTGAATTTAAAGCCAGCAAAAGTTGGTTTGAGAGATTTAAGAATCGTAGTGGCATACACAGTGTGATAAGGCCTGTTCTGGAAGAAAATGCCAAACAGGACCTACAGTACTCAGGAGGAAAAGGCACTCCCAGGACACAGTGTCTCATCAGTCATTGCTGCATCTTCAATAAAGGTAAGTGTAATTTATTCTTCATTTAGTAGAGTAGTACATGCACAATATATATTGTGCATGTACTACTCTACTATTGTGCATGTATCCTTCTCTTTGTGTGTAGGAAAATGTATATTTCATGTGGTAAAAATTTTTTTTTCATACTTTTGGGTGTTTTGCACGGATTAATTTGATTTCCATTATTTCTTATGGGGAAAATTCATTCACATACCGAACATTTCGCATAACAATCAGCCCTCTTGCACGGATTAAAGTCGCTATGCGGGGGTCCTCTGTAGCTGGCTTGGGTTAGCCATATAGTATGATTTTTGGTAAATATTCGATTCCCAGCCAGGGTAGAAACATTGGGCGTGTTTCTTTACTCCTGTTTTCTATGTTTACCCATCAGTAAATGGGTACCTGGGTGTTACCTGGAGTTTACCTGGAGAAAGTTCCGGGGGTCAACGCCCCCACGGCCCGGTCTGTGCGGATGTTATCCTGGGACACTGACCTAATTTTCTTGAAATATTCTGCATAGCAAGCGGTTTTCTATACAGTAGTATGTCATTGATGTCAGCTAGGCCTGTATACCTTGTACATGTACGTGTAATATATAAAGATTATTATTATTATTATCACACTGGCTGATTCCCACCAAGGCAGGGTGACCCGAAAAAGAAAAACTTTCACCATCATTCACTCCATCACTGTCTTGCCAGAAGGGTGCTTTACACTACAGTGTACAAAATGTACAAAGGAGGATGACAAAGTTGATCCCATGTATCAGAAACCTTCCCTATGAGGATAGACTAAGGGCCCTGAATCTGCACTCTCTAGAAAGACGTAGAATTAGGGGGGATATGATTGAGGTGTATAAATGGAAGACAGGAATAAATAAAGAGGATGTAAATAGTGTGCTGAAAATATCTAGCCTAGACAGGACTCGCAGCAATGGTTTTAAGTTGGAAAAATTCAGATTCAGGAAGGATATAGGAAAGTATTGGTTTGGTAATAGAGTTGGGGATGAGTGGAACAAACTCCCGAGTACAGTTATAGAGGCCAGAACGTTGTGTAACTTTAATAATAGGTTGGATAAATAAATGAGTGGATGTGGGTGGGTGTGAGTTGGACCTGATAGCTTGTGCTACCAGGTCGGTTGCCGTGTTCCTCCCTTAAGTCAATGTGACCTGACCTGACTAGGTTGGGTGCATTGGCTTAAGCCGGTAGGAGACTTGGACCTGCCTCGCATGGGCCAGTAGGCCTTCTGCAGTGTTCCTTCGTTCTTATGTTCTTACATTCCCCTCTTTGCCTCCAAGGACAAAGTTCTTTGTCTCCACAGACTCCTAAGTGCACCACTCACCCTTTTCCCCTCATCAATTCTATGATTCACCTCATCTTTCATAGACCCATCTGCTGACACATCCCTGAATACATTCACCTCCTCCATACTCTCTCCCTCCAATCTGATATCCAATCTTTCATCACTTAATCTTTTTGTTATCCTCATAACCTTACTCTTTCCTTTATTCACTTTTAATTTTCTTTTGCATACCCTACCAAATTCATCCACCAATCTCTGCAACTTCTCTTCAGAATCTCCCAAGAGCACAGTGTCATCAGCAAAGAGCAACTGTGACAACTCCCACTTTATGTGTGATTCTTTATCTTTTAACTCCATGCCTCTTGCCAAGACCCTCGCATTTACTTCTCTTACAACCCCATCTATAAATATATTAAACAACCACGGTGACATCACACATCCTTGTCTAAGGCCTACTTTTACTGGGAAATAATTTCCCTCTTTCCTACATACTCTAACTTGAGCCTCACTATCCTCGTAAAAACTCTTCACTGCTTTCAGTAACCTACCTCCTACTCCATACACCTGCAACATCTGCCACATTGCCCCACTATCCACCCTGTCATACGCCTTTTCCAAATCCATAAATGCCAAAAAGACCTCTTTAGCCTTATGTAAATACTGTTCACTTATGTGTTTCACTGTAAACACCTGGTCCACACACCCCCTACCTTTCCTAAAGCCTCCTTGTTCATCTGCTATCCTATTCTCCATCTTACTCTTAATTCTTTCAATAATAACTCTACCATACACTTTACCAGGTACACTCAACAAACTTATCCCCCTATAATTTTTGCACTCTCTTTTCTCCCCTTTGCCTTTATACAAAGGAACTATGCATGCTCTCTGCCAATCCCTAGGTACCTTACCTTCTTCCATACATTTATTAAATAATTGCACCAACCACTCCAAAACTATATCCCCACCTGCTTTTAACATTTCTATCTTTATCCCATCAATCCCGGCTGCCTTACCCCCTTTCATTTTACCTACTGCCTCACGAACTTCCCCCACACTCACAACTGGCTCTTCCTCACTCCTACAAGATGTTATTCCTCCTTGCCCTATACACAAAATCACAGCTTCCCTATCTTCATCAATGTTTAACAATTCCTCGAAATATTCCCTCCATCTTCCCAATACCTCTAACTCTCCATTTAATAACTCTCCTCTCCTATTTTTAACTGACAAATCCATTTTTTCTCTAGGCTTCCCTAACTTGTTAATCTCACTCCAAAACTTTTTCTTATTTTCAACAAAATTTGTTGATAACATCTCACCCACTCTCATTTGCTCTCTTTTTACATTGCTTCACCACTTTCTTAACCTCTCTCTTTTTCTCCATATACTCTTCCCTCCTTGCATCACTTCTACTTTGTAAAAACTTCTCATATGCTAACTTTCTCTCCCTTACTACACTCTTTACATCATCGCTCCTCTTCCCTCCCGCACCCACCTTCCTGTAACCACAAACTTCTGCTGAACCCTCTAACACTACATTTTTAAACCTACCCCACACCTCTTCGACCCCATTGCCTATGCTCTCATTAGCCCATCTATCCTCCAATAGCTGTTTATATCTTACCCTAACTGCCTCCTCTTTTAGTTTATAAACCTTCACCTCTCTCTTCCCTGATGCTTCTATTCTCGTTGTATCCCATCTACCTTTTACTCTCAGTGTAGCTACAACTAGAAAGTGATCTGATATATCTGTGGCCCCTCTATAAATAATTATTATTATTATTATTATTATTATTATTATTATTATTATTATTATTATTATTATAGGTAGTAGGTTGGTAGACAGCAACCACCCAGGGAAGTACTACCGTCCTGCCAGATGACTGTGAAACAAAAACCTGTAACTGTTTTGCATGATGGTAGGATTGCTGGTTTCTTTTTCTGTCTCATAAACACGCTAGATAACAGGGATATCTTGCTACTCCTACTTACACTTTGGTCACACTTCACAGACACGCACATGCATATATATATACATACATCTAGGTTTTTCTCCTTTTTCTAAATAGCTCTTGTTCTTCTTTATTTCTTCTATTGTCCATGGGGAAGTGGAAAAGAATCTTTCCTCCGTAAGCCATGCGTGTCGTATGAGGCGACTAAAATGCCGGGAGCAATGGGCTAGTAACCCCTTCTCCTGTAGACATTTACTAAAATAGAGAAGAAGAAAAACTTTATAAAACTGGGATGCTTAAATGTGCGTGGATGTAGTGCGGATGACAAGAAACAGATGATTGCTGATGTTATGAATGAAAAGAAGTTGGATGTCGTGGCCCTTAGCGAAACAAAGCTGAAGGGGGTAGGAGAGTTTCAGTGGGGGGAAATAAATGGGATTAAATCTGGAGTATCTGAGAGAGTTAGAGCAAAGGAAGGGGTAGCAGTAATGTTAAATGATCAGTTATGGAAGGAGAAAAGAGAATATGAATGTGTAAATTCAAGAATTATGTGGATTAAAGTAAAGGTTGGATGCGAGAAGTGGGTCATAATAAGCATGTATGCACCTGGAGAAGAGAGGAATGCAGAGGAGAGAGAGAGATTTTGGGAGATGTTAAGTGAATGTATAGGAGCCTTTGAACCAAGTGAGAGAGTAATTGTGGTAGGGGACCTGAATGCTAAAGTAGGAGAAACTTTTAGTGAGGGTGTAGTGGGTAAGTTTGGGGTGCCAGGTGTAAATGATAATGGGAGCCCTTTGATTGTATAGAAAGGGGTTTAGTTATAGGTAATACATATTTTAAGAAAAAGAGGATAAATAAGTATACAAGATATGATGTAGGGGAAAATGACAGTAGTTTCTTGGATTATGTATTGGTAGATAAAAGACTGTTGAGTAGACTTAAGGATGTACATGTTTATAGAGGGGCCACAGATATATCAGATCACTTTCTAGTTGTAGCTACACTGAGAGTAAAAGGTAGATGGGATACAAGGAGAATAGAAGCATCAGGGAAGAGAGAGGTGAAGGTTTATAAACTAAAAGAGGAGGCAGTTAGGGTAAGATATAAACAGCTATTGGAGGATAGATGGGCTAATGAGAGCATAGGCAATGGGGTCGAAGAGGTATGGGGTAGGTTTAAAAATGTAGTGTTAGAGTGTTCAGCAAAAGTTTGTGGTTACAGGAAAGTGGGTGCAGGAGGGAAGAGGAGCGATTGGTGGAATGATGATGTAAAGAGAGTAGTAAGGGAGAAAAAGTTAGCATATGAGAAGTTTTTACAAAGTAGAAGTGATGCAAGGAGGGAAGAGTATATGGAGAAAAAGAGAGAGGTTAAGAGAGTGGTGAAGCAATGTAAAAAGAGAGCAAATGAGAGAGTGGGTGAGATGTTATCAACAAATTTTGTTGAAAATAAGAAAAAGTTTTGGAGTGAGATTAACAAGTTAAGAAAGCCTAGAGAACAAATGGATTTGTCAGTTAAAAATAGGAGAGGAGAGTTATTAAATGGAGAATTAGAGGTATTGGGAAGATGGAGGGAATATTTTGAGGAATTGTTAAATGTTGATGAAGATAGGGAAGCTGTGATTTCGTGTATAGGGCAAGGAGGAATAACATCTTGTAGGAGTGAGGAAGAGCCAGTTGTGAGTGTGGGGGAAGTTCGTGAGGCAGTAGGTAAAATGAAAGGGGGTAAAGCAGCCGGGATTGATGGGATAAAGATAGAAATGTTAAAAGCAGGTGGAGATATAGTTTTGGAGTGGTTGGTGCAATTATTTAATAAATGTATGGAAGAGGGTAAGGTACCTAGGGATTGGCAGAGAGCATGCATAGTTCCTTTGTATAAAGGCAAAGGGGATAAAAGAGAGTGCAAAAATTATAGGGGGATAAGTCTGTTGAGTATACCTGGTAAAGTGTATGGTAGAGTTATAATTGAAAGAATTAAGAGTAAGACGGAGAATAGGATAGCAGATGAACAAGGAGGCTTTAGGAAAAGTGGGGGGTGTGTGGACCAGGTGTTTACAGTGAAACATATAAGTGAACAGTATTTAGATAAGGCTGAAGAGGTCTTGTGGCATTTATGGATTTGGAAAAGGCGTATGACAGGGTGGATAGGGGGGCAATGTGGCAGATGTTGCAAGTGTATGGTGTAGGAGGTAGGTTACTGAAAGCAGTGAAGAGTTTTTACGAGGATAGTGAGGCTCAAGTTAGAGTATGTAGGAAAGAGGGAAATTTTTTCCCAGTAAAAGTAGGCCTTAGACAAGGATGTGTGATGTCACCGTGGTTGTTTAATATATTTATAGATGGGGTTGTAAGAGAAGTAAATGCGAGGGTCTTGGCAAGAGGCGTGGAGTTAAAAGATAAAGAATCACACACAAAGTGGGAGTTGTCACAGCTGCTCTTTGCTGATGACACTGTGCTCTTGGGAGATTCTGAAGAGAAGTTGCAGAGATTGGTGGATGAATTTGGTAGGGTGTGCAAAAGAAGAAAATAAAAGGTGAATACAGGAAAGAGTAAGGTTATGAGGATAACAAAAAGATTAGGTGATGAAAGATTGGATATCAGATTGGAGGGAGAGAGTATGGAGGAGGTGAACGTATTCAGATATTTGTGAGTGGACGTGTCAGTGGATGGGTCTATGAAAGATGAGGTGAATCATAGAATTGATGAGGGAAAAAGAGTGAGTGGTGCACTTAGGAGTCTGTGGAGACAAAGAACTTTGTCCTTGGAGGCAAAGAGGGGAATGTATGAGAGTATAGTTTTACCAATGCTCTTATATGGGTGTGAAGCATGGGTGATGAATGTTGCAGCGAGGAGAAGGCTGGAGGCAGTGGAGATGTCATGTCTGAGGGCAATGTGTGGTGTGAATATAATGCAGAGAATTCGTAGTTTGGAAGTTAGGAGGAGGTGCGGGATTACCAAAACTGTTGTCCAGAGGGCTGAGGAAGGGTTGTTGAGGTGGTTCGGACATGTAGAGAGAATGGAGCGAAACAGAATGACTTCAAGAGTGTATCAGTCTGTAGTGGAAGGAAGGCGGGGTAGGGGTCGGCCTAGGAAAGGTTGGAAGGAGGGGGTAAAGGAGGTTTTGTGTGCGAGGGGCTTGGACTTCTAGCAGGCATGCATGAGCGTGTTTGATAGGAGTGAATGGAGACAAATGGTTTTTAATACTTGACGTGCTGTTGGAGTGTGAGCAAAGTAACATTTATGAAGGGATTCAGGGAAACCGGCAGGCTGGACTTGAGTCCTGGAGATGGGAAGTACAGTGCCTGCACTCTGAAGGAGGGGTGCTAATGTTGCAGTTTAAAAACTGTAGTGTAAAGCACCCTTCTGGCAAGACAGTGATGGAGTGAATGATGGTGAAAGTTTTTCTTTTTCGGGCCACCCTGCCTTGGTGGGAATCGGCCAGTGTGATAATAAAAAATAAAATATTATTATTATTATTATATTATTTTCTCCGTTGTTTGTTGGGTTATCTTATTCAAACTTGGGCAATGTATGATGGAAAGATACTTCTTCACGTACACCAAAAATGAAATAAATCAGACCATAAATAACGGAGTTCACTTCTCAGCCATTAGCGGTATATTTTTGTATGGTTGTTATGGTTATATTCTCATTTTTTCAGTCTCATTTGATAGAATGAAAGATATATTACAGAAATAGATATGATTTTGATTGCTTTCATGACGAAAAGTACCTTGAAATTGTGCTCGCAGTAGCAAAATGTTCTATTCTTTAGCGAAGCTCAAGAGTAAACAAATGACGTCACCGTCCAATACCTGTCCGCCTGCCAGTCCAATACGTAGTCAAGAATGGCTTGACATTATTTATACAATTATTATAATAATGCAGTAGTCTGCATAACAGTAAATCTTCTATTTTTTTGTGAATAAAAATTCCAAATGAAAAGCAAGAGTAATATAAGAGGGGCTTGTAGCTGTGACTGATGAACAGAGAAAATGTTATTTTAGTGCCAGGAATGTCTACATTGCTTATTCTGGATTCTATTTTGAAATTGGCATCTGTTGAAATTTGTGTGAAATCGGCCAAATTGCCAATTTCTGACCACTTAATTGGGTAGTTGAAATAAGTGAATGGGCGGTTTCTTGTACTCAGTTGACAGACTAGAAGTAAATAAGTTTATTGAGGTATACACAAATACAGTTACATAGATTATCATACATAGCAGTGTATGTATAGAGAACCTAGGATAACCCAGAAAAGTCAGACAAAGTGACTTATTTCCAGTACCTGGCTTGGGCTTGCCATATATGATTTTTGGTAAATATTTTTTTTCTCGGTTGTTTGTTGGGCTATCTCATTGAAACTTGGGCAATGTATGATGGAAAGATGCTTCTTAATGTACAACAAAAATAAAAAAGACGGACGATAAATAAGGGAGTTAACTTCTCAGCCATTAGCCGCCTCTTTGCAGTATATTTTCGTATGGTTTTTTTATGGTTGTATTCTCATTTTTTTGGACTCATTTGATAGAATGGAAGATATATTACAGAAATAGACATGATTTTGATTGCTTTCATGACAAAAAGTACCTTGAAATTGAGCTCAAAGTAGCGGAAATGTTCGATTTTTGCCGATGTTCAATGAACTGTGTAAGTCAAGTTGGTTAATTTTATTAAGTGTATTCTAACCTAACCACTCTGTAATTCGGCAAACTCAGTAATCCGGCACACTACAGGTCCCAATGATGCCGTATTTGTGATGGAGGACCTGTATATGTCAAACATGGTGGCTCGTAAGACGTATATATACGACCGAAACAGTCAAAGGGTTAATGCAGTAGCCTTCATAACAGCTGCCATGAGCCAGGGTATGTTGTCAGTGATTCAGTCTGTTAACAGAATTTGTGCTCTGTATTCTGGCAGTTTTTTACATTCATGTGCTGCAGATAAGTTCTAAGCTAGAAGAGGATGGTTTCAAAGGTACTATAGGGAAAGAAGCCAATTTCACAACAACAGCAGTGCCAACACTAGCTGCAGAAAATTATCCTCATGAACTAGCTGGGATAATTGATTGGGGTAGATATACCAAGCAACAGGTTTTTAATGTGGATGAAACTTCATTATTTTGGAAGATATTCTCTAGGACTTATTGCTAAAGAAAAGAAGTTATCATCTGGTGTCAGAGCTGCAGAAGACAGGCTAACGCTCTTGCTAGGGGCAAACACTACTCATCACTCACTGTTATAAACTAAAAATTAAAATATTTTAAGTAAGGAGTGTGCTGTATATGCATTTTACTTTACTATTTTTTAGGCCTGATTCTATTGCTCATTTAATATATGATAGTATTAACATTTTATCAGGCATTTATATGCATTTAGAAGTGAAAAAAAGGGTGATTCAGTTTATGGCAATTTTTGCTTTACGGCAGTAGCCTGGAACCTAACCTGTCATATAATCGGGGTCCTCCTGTATAACCTAAGGTAGCTTAACTTGCCTTTATTGTCATTACATTTCTTTGTTTACATTAGACTGGCACGTGACAAAAATGTAACACAAAGCATTGGTTGGTTGGCTCTGACATGTGCAACCATAATTAACCCTTTGACTGTTTTCGACGTATAAATACGTCTTAGGAGCCAATGTTTCTGACGTATATATACTCAATAATTCTAGCGGCTTCAAATCAAATGGGAGAAAGCTGGTAGGCCCACATGTGAGAGAATGGGTCTGTGTGGTCAGTGTGCACCACATAAAAAAAAATCCTGCAGCACACATTGCATAATGAGAAAAAAAAAACTCTGATAGTTTTTTTGGAATAAAACGCCGACTTTGAGGTGTATTTTCGTATAGTATTTATCGTTGTATTCGCGTTTTCATGGTCTTAGGTGATAAAATGGAAAACATATTACAGAAATAGAGATGATTTTCATTACTTTTACGATGAAAACGACCTTGAAACTGAGCTCAAAGTAGCGGAAATGTTCGATTTTTACCAATGTTCAAGAGTAAATAAATCACACCACACGTCCAATACACGTCAACTGGGGAGTCTAATATTCTTTCACTAGTGCACTGATATTATTTATACCATTTTTACAATAATGCAGTCGTCTGCATAACAGTAAATTTTGTATTTTTTTGTATGAATAAAAAATCAAAATAGAAAGCAATAATAATATAAGAGGGGCCTAGAGATGTGACTAATGAACAGAGCATATGTTATTTTAGTGCCACGAATGTCTACCTTGTTTATTCTGGACCCTATTTTGAAATTGGCATCTTTTTTATTTTGCGTGAAATTGGCCAAATTGCCAATTTCTGACCACCATATTGGGTAGTCCAAATTAGTAAATGGGAGGTTTCTTGTACTCAGCTGATAGATAAAATGGAGTTCTAAAGAAATAGCTATGAGTTTGGTCAACTGGAACAATGGAATTGGCTGAAAATAGGGCTCAAAGTCGGCGAAATCGCTGATACGCATATGTCGCCGAGACCGCTAACTTCGCGGGAGCATAATTCCACGAGTTTTCGACCAAATTTCGAACTTTTGGTGTCATTACCATCGGGAAAAGATTCTCTATCATTTCATAAGAAAAAATAATTTTTTTTTTTTCAAAAATTGAGCGACATAGAATGACAGTTTCAGAGAGGGGCCTGAAACAGTCAAAGGGTTAATGTAGTTTTTTTGCTTATATCTTCCAAAGTAACAATTTGCATAGAAATGCTTATTCTGTGGTGTACAAAGGTTGTGTATTTTGTAAGCTGTCAGCTACCCAGCATTTAATACCCAAGGTCTGCCAAAAAGTATAAATCCTATCTGGGTCTAGACCTTCGATCTGAAACTAGTTCTTAGTGCCCAGAAATCTCCTTCTTCATCCCCCCCCCCCTGCCCAAATTTAATGAAATGATAATCTTTTTCTGAAGGTAATGTCACCAAAAGTATGAAACTTGATGGAAAACTTAAAGAATTTTACTGGCACGAAGCAGTCTCAGTGCAGTTTATGCGCCAGTGATTTCACCCACTTTGAGTTCTATTTTAGGCCAATTCCATTGTTCCAGTCAACCAAATTCTTAGCTATTTCACTAGTTCTGTAGATTGAGCACAAAAAACTGCTTGTTCAACTGCCTGATTAAGTGATCAAAACTCGGTAATTTGACTAATTTCACACAAAATTAAAAAATGTTACTTTAAAAATGGAGTCCATAAACAGTATAGACATTACCCGGAGTATACCTGGAGGGGGTTTCAGGGGTCAACACCCCCACGGCCCATTATGTGACCAGGCCTCGTGGTGGATCAGTGCTTGATCAGGTTGCTACTGCTGGACGCACACAAACCGACATAGAAACCACAGCCCGGCTAGTCAGGTACTGACTTTGGGTCTCTGTCCAGCTCCTCCTTGAAGACAGCCAGGGGTCTATTGGTAATCCCCCTTATGTATGCTGGGAGGCAGTTGAACAATCATGGGCCCTTAACACTTATTGTGTTGTCTCTTTAGTGTATACTCGTAGCATCCCTGCTTTTCATTGGGAGGATGTTTCATCTCCTGTCGATTTTTTTTTTTTGCTTTCATAGGGAGTGATTTTCGTGTGTAAATTTGGTAGTAATCCCTCTAGGATTTTCCAAGTGTATATTATCATGTATCTTTCTCTCCTGCAGTCCAGTGAATACAAGTCAAGAAGCTTCAACCTTTCCCAATAATTTAGGTTTTATCATACTTATGTGTGCCATGAAGGTTCTCTGTACATTCTCCAGGTCAGCAATTTTACCTGCCTTGAAAGGCACTGCTAGTGTACAGCTATATTCCTGCCTGGAGAGAACTAGAGATCTGAAAAGAATCGTCATGGGCTTGGCATTCCTAGCTTTGATGGTTCTCATTATCCATCCTATCATTTTTCTAGCAGATGTGGTAGATACATTGTTGTGATATTTGAAAGTGAGATCCTCTGATATCATTCCCAGGTCCTTCACAATAGTTTTCTGCTCTAAGGCAAAATTTCTTCTGTTCATGATCATGTCCTCAGGCCTCTCCTATATTACACTTACTCTACATTTTAAACCCTTATTCACACAAACAATATACGATTTACTCTTTCTCAGATAATGTATGACCAGGAAAAATTGTTCGTGGTTTACAGTGTCCCAATAATTGAATCAAACTTTAATGATGGATTCGAAATGGAGAGGCCTTGGGACGTGATGAATGAACAGAGGAAAGGTTACTGTAGTGGCTGGAATGCCTACTTTGTTTATTTTGGACTCTGTTTTTACATTGGAATTTGTTGAATTTGTGTAAAACTGGCCAGATTACCAGCTACTGAATGTGTTTATGATGGAGTTGTGATAATTGAATGGGAAATTTCTTGCATTTAATCAGTATTAATTTTTATTCTTTCTTTTCCAGCTCTTCATTTCACCAGAAGCTCTCCACTAAGTGCTGACATCCAGTGCCATGAAGCTTACCAAGTGATAGATGTTCTGCAGATAAGTGTCAGTGAAGACACTAGTTAACTTAATCACAGTATGAAGACAGTGTGTGTGAAAGGTGATAGTAGTGTTTCACACTTCATCCTGGCTACTACCTGCACTCTCACAACTCTCGAAGATATAACTTCACTTTATTGAAATATTGCCATGCACCATTATTGAAATATTGCCATGCACCATTATTGCCCACTGAAATAAGAAGTTATTCATCTGAAGAACTTCACATGTATTATCAGTATTTAGTGCATTGAAGCTCACTCTGCAAAAAGAATTGTTATGTAATAAAAAATAATATACAAGATTATAGTGTTGTGTTTTGTTGGTGTTACATATATTTATGCTGGTAATTCCAACAAGACACTTTTGGAGAGCAATTTTTTAAATTCTATACATAAGATTATGTATACTCAGTGGCAACTTTATTAGGTATACCTGTGTGTCTGCTTGTCAGTGAAAATATCTAATCACAGGGCATCACCTCATTTCCTAGTAGGATGCAGACATGGTAAACAGGTTCACTTGTTGTTCAGAGCAGACAGCAGCATGGAGGAGCGGTGTGATCTAAGTAACTTTGACCGTGGAATGATTGTTGGTGCCAGACAGAGTGGTTTGAGTGTCACAGAAACTGCTGATCTCCTGGGATTTTCATGCTCAACAGTCTCTAGAGTTTACAGAGAATGGTGTGAAAAACAAGAAACATCCAGCGAGCAGCAGATCTCTGGGCAAAAACGCTCTGTTAAAGAGAGAGCTCAGAAGAAAATGTAAGTGAATAAAAACTATTTTACGGTTCCATTATGGTACACCAGAATTAAATACATATATTTTATAGGCTTGTAGAGGAGATTACTTATTAACTATAAGCAGGATCTTTTTGCATCATGTTGTTTAAATGGATTCTAGCATTAATTTTCTGAATTTAAGTTGTTTATAAATTATATTTAATCTATAACAAGTTTGTTACATTTTAAATTGGTAGTAGCAGTTAAATAGCTTTATTGTTCACATTTCTTATTCATCATCATCATCATAGAGTCAGCATTTAGAAAGATAAAGTTTGTTGATGACAGTGATTAATTACCAAGCATATTTTCAGACACTCAGGACGTTGGTACCTGTGAGTTATATATTAACACAAAATGTATAGAGGAGTACCATTTCAGTTTTTGTGAAATATAGTGTAAACTTTTATTTCCTTTATTAATGTTCATATCACAGTATACTGATATATTCATAAAAATTATTTTTTCCAGTAACTAATATATTCATGCAACTGATACATTCGTGTAACTTGTATATTGATACAGTATAGTGAAGTTTATTAAAGCAATAATGTTAGTGTAAACACAGTGTAAAAACTTAATTTCATTTTCATTAGCGATACTTTTCTCTAGAGAAGTCACATGTGTTATTTGTGTATTAAGTCTTTTCTGAAAATTCCTGTTTAATACACCAGGTGAGAGTTCATTAGTGGGTGCAACCACATCAATGTTTCTACACCAGGTGAGAGTTCACTAGTGGGTGCAACCATATCAATGTTTCTACACCAGGCGAGTTCATTAGTGGGTGCAACCATATCAATGTTTCTACACCAGGTGAGTTCACTAGTGGGTGCAACCATATCAGTGTTTCTACACCAGGTGAGAGTTCACTAGTGGGTGCAACCATATCAATGTTTCTACACCAGGTGAGTTCACTAGTGGGTGCAACCATATCAGTGTTTCTACACCAGGTGAGAGTTCACTAGTGGGTGCAACCATATCAATGTCTCTACAAGACCTTCCTCGGACAGACTCGGAGACAACTTGCTTAAAAACAGATTCACAAGAGAAAGCAAATTATCCTGCAGAAGAGAAACATCAGTGTTCTCTGTGTTCTAAAGAGTTTTCACGTAAATCAAATCTCGTACGGCACTTGAAAACCCATACAGAAGAGAGACCATATCGTTGTGTGGAGTGTCTAAAAGACTTTAAAAGGAAATTGTATCTGGAAAAACACATTAAAGTACACAGGGGAGAGAAACCTCATCGGTGTTTAGTGTGTTCAAAAGAATTTTCACGTAAATCACATCTAGATCAGCACATGAGAGTTCACACAGGTGTGAAACCATATCATTGTTCAGAGTGTCTCAAAGAATTTGCTCAGCACTCAAACCTGTTGCAGCACATGAGAATTCATACAGGAGAGAAACCACATCAGTGTTCGGTGTGTTTTAAAGATTTTGCAAATATATCTGATCTAAAAAGACACATTAGAATTCATACTGGAGAGAAGCCTTATCAATGTCCAGTGTGTTTAAAAGCTTTTTCACAACATTCCATTCTAGTACTACACAAGAGGATTCATACAGGAGAAAAACCATATAAATGTTCAGTGTGTCCCAAAGACTTTTCAGATAAATCAGTTCTAAAAGAGCATATTAGAGTTCATACAGGAGAAAAACCTTATCAGTGTTCTGAGTGTTGTAAAGATTTTTCAAGGAAGTCAGGTTTAAACAAACATATCAGAGTTCATGCAAAAGAGAAACCATATCAATGTTCAGTGTGTTCAGCAGGATTTTCACATAAATCATATCTGGTTAAACATATGGACGTTCATTTAAAAGAGGAACCACATCAGTGCTTAAAAGACTTTAGATTTAACCACTTGTAGTAAAATCTTTGAGTTTTCATGTGATATAGTAAACATATATGATAGTACATTAAGCTAGAGTTCATTTATAATTTAAACCAAGTGATTATTTTATGGACCCAACAACAACAAGTTAAAAGTTCTCAGGGCAGGTACCTTCATTGCATTTATAGGTAACCCTTCAGCACTCGGGGTTTAGCATTGTTTTGATTGTGGATAATAATATAGGTAACCCTATTTTTGGCACTTGAAAAGAGTAATCACTTGAGGCGAGTCTTCCTTGCCTGTCCTTGGGGAGGAAGCTTGTGTTGCTTTTGTGACCCAGCAGGCATTGTCAATGGGTGTGTCCCTTCTGCTTCAGTCACTAGTGAGAGCCAGGCTAACTGTTCCCACTAATATAGTGCTTCCGAATGGGCTGCCAATTTCACCCACCAATGGGGTGCCTCTTGGAGTCACCCAGTGTTTGGTGTCCACTTAGAAATGTGTTGGGTTAAAGGATCTGTACACTATCTTGGGCAAACTGTGCCATGGGGCTCATTAATGTAATCAGGGCAGCTATGCCAGTGCCCCCTCCCTTCCTCCCCAAATAAAAAAGATAAATCAAGGATGTGAATAAATCTTAGGACATAGAAAGTATACTTCACCAGTCATATCAGAGGCCTGTGTTAACCAACAGGTATTCGTATCGTTATGCTTAGCGATAAAACTAATGAAAAACTGAACTTGAATATTAAACCAAATGATGCAAAATTTTGGGACTTTGGTAAAATGACATATTAAGAAAACTTGTTGGCAAAATGTTCTCAACTGGTGACATTATATTTTCCCCAACCAAGAGCCGACTGTACAAACACTATATAGGCTACTAAATTGAACAAACACTGTATAAGCTACTAAATTGAACAAACACACTTTATGGGCTACTAAATTGAACAAACACACTATATGGGCTACTAAATTGAACAAACACACTTTATGGGCTACTAAATTGAACAAACACGCTATATAGGCTACTAAATTGAACAAACACACTATATGGGCTACTAAATTGAACAAACACACTTTATGGGCTACTAAATTGAACAAACACACTATATAGGCTACTAAATTGAACAAACACACTATATGGGCTACTAAACTGAACAAACACACTATATAAGCTACTAAATTGAACAAACACACTATATGTGCTACTAAATTGAACAAACGCACTTTATGGGCTACTAAATTGAACAAACACACTTTATGGGCTACTAAATTGAACAAACACACTTTATGGGCTACTAAATTGAACAAACACACTATATAGGCTACTAAATTGAATGAACACTACATAGGCTACTAAATTGAACAAACACACTATATAGGCTACTAAATTGAACAAACACACTATATAAGCTACTAAATTAGCAAATTTAATTCATTTTTCAGGCCGCTCTGCCTTGGTGGGAAACAGCCAATGTGTTAATATAAAAAACAATAATTCATTTCGATGATAATTGTTAAATTATTTTTTATTGGACTGGTGCAGATATTGCATTATTGCAAGTGATGTGAATTATAACAAAATAAAAATTTATCAAGAAAGTGTTAATCTTTGAACGAGTTACGACATATCAAAATGATGATAGTCTTAAGTTATGGCCTGTCATAAGGTATGGTCTGTCATGAGGTATGGCCTATCACTATCAAGATAGTGATAAGCCATGCCTCATTCCAAGACTATTATTGAGATAGTGTTAGTCATGGACTGAGATATGGTCTTTCAAGATAGCAATAGTCTTGGAATGAGGTATGGCCTATCAAGATGATAGTCTTGAAATAAGTATGTCCTGTCATGATAGTGTTAGTCTTGGAATGAGGTACCACTGATCATGGTAGTGTTAGTCTTGGAATGAGGTACCACTGATCATGGTAGTGTTAGTCTTGGAATGAGGTACCACTTATCATGATAATGTTAGTCTTGGAATAAGTTATGTCCTGTTTATTAACGTGTACGATTTTTGAAGCATCAAGATTTTTCATTGCTTGTTTATATTTTTCTTTTGTTGTGCAGTGACCCCAACATTGTGAGTTTCAGTAACATGTTCCTTCAAGCACTGTACCCCAGTGCTGGTGGAAGTTCATGTTCCTTCAAGCACTGTACTACAGTGCTGGTAGAAGTTCATGTTCCTTCAAGCACTGTACTACAGTGCTGGTGGAAGTTCATGTTCCTTCAAGCACTGTACTACAGTGCTGGTGAAGGTTCATGTTCCTTCAGGCACTGTACTACAGTGCTGGTGAAGGTTCATGTTCCTTCAAGTACTGTACTACAGTACTGTACTACAGTGCTAGTGAAGGTTCATGTTCCTTCAAGTACTGTACTGCAGTTCTAGTGAAGGTTCATGTTCCTTCAAGCACAGTACAGTGGAACCTCTACTTGCGAGTTTAATCCGTTCCATGACTTTTCTCGCAACTAGATTTGCTCGTTTGCAGAGTCAATTTTCCTCATTTAAATTAATTGAAATGCAATTAATCCATTCCAGTGGAATTCTGTACTTCAATAATTTCCCTAATATCAACTCTACGGCTTATTTATCTATCTAACTTCATCTAATATGACATAATAAACAATATAAATAACATAGAAACCTGATATATACTCTAAAATGAATAAAATATGTCATTCATGTAGTGGTATGGGCGGTGACGGCGGTGGAGGAGAGTTTGTCTGGACACCAGGCAAAATACTTCATGAATAATTTCGCTAATATCATCTATTTGGCTTATTTATATATCACAGTTCATCTAATATGACACAACAGACAATATAAATAACATAGAAACACGATATATACTCTAAAATGAATAAAATATGTCATTTTGTAACAGGTGGAGGCAGTCACAACCGCTCCCTCTTTGTTGTGGTAAACACTGCCATCTATTGACAGCCTTTTGAAGCTGTCTGTTATTATAATTATTATATGTAGTACATTATTATTATGTATTATTATTATACATATATTATTATTATTGTATTATACTATTACAGTGGATCCTCGACATTCGATACTAATCCGTTCCTGAGAGCTATCGAATGTCGAAAATATCGAAAGTCGAATTAATTTTCCCCATAAGAAATAATGGAAATCAAATTAATCCGTGCAAGACACTCAAAAGTATGGAAAAAAAAATTTACCACATGAAATATTAAGTTTAATGCAATAGAATAATTACAATAACAACAATAACAATAGATTAATAACAATAGAATAATTGACACTTACCTTTAATGAAGATCTGGTGATGATTGATGGGATGGGAGGAGGGGAGAGTGTGGATGGTGTTAAGTGTTTAGAAGGGAAATCCCCTTCCATTAGGACTTGAACTGGGAGCCTCACCATGCCTTACCACACTGTGTATGCCACTACGATTCTTAAATCTTTCAAACCAACCTTTGCTGTCCTTAAATTCACTCACATCACCACTAGTTGCAGGCAATTTCTTTACCAAATCATTATGCACTCCGACACATGCACTCCACTTTCGTACTTTGCAATTATCTCTTTCGTCATTTCAATAGTCATTAGCACCTTTTTTCTCGAAGAGTTGGCACTAGAAGCTTTCTTGGGGGCCCATGGTTACTTATTTTGTAGAAACAAGCACCAAAAAGAGTGATAATATGGAATGTACCGAATGTATCCTTAGATGCACGCACACTGGCTGGCTTGTAAACACTGGCACACACGGGGCAGTTCAGGCCACACGTGGACACGTCTCGTACGAATCGTATCAAATGTCGGGTTTTTCATCGAATGCCGAGGCAAAAATTTTGCGTTACAATGCAACGAATGTCAGATTTATCGAATGTCGGGGGTCCACTGTATTATTATTATTATACGTATTGTTATTATTCATATTATTATTATACATATTATTATTATTATTATTATTATTATTATTATTATTATTATTATTATTATTCTTTCAACGTACCAGCCGTATCCCACTGAGGTGGGGTGGCCCAAAACAAAAAACTGAAGTTTCTCCTTTTAAATTTAGTAATATATACAGGAGAAGGGGTTACTAGCCCCTTGCTCCCGGCATTTTAGTCGCCTCTTACGACACGCATGGCTTACAGAGGAAGAATTCTGTTCCACTTCCCCATGGAGATAAGAGGAAATAAACAAGAACAAGAATTAGAAAGAAAATAGAAGAAAACCCAGAGGGGTGTGTATATATATGCTTGTACATGTATGTGTAGTGTGACCTAAGTGTAAGTAGAAGTAGCAAGACTTACCTGTAATCTTGCATATTTATGAGACAGACAAAAGACACCAGCAATCCTACCATCATGTAAAACAATTACAGGCTTTCGTTTTACACTCACTTGGCAGGACGGTAGTACCTCCCTGGGCGGTTGCTGTCTACCAACCTACTACCTACATTATTATTATTATTATATAAATTATTTGTAATTTTTATTCACACAAAAAATATAAGATTTACTGTTATTCCTTATTGCAATACAGTGGACCCCCGCATAACGATCACCTCCGAATGCGACCAATTATGTAAGTGTCTTTATGTAAGTGCGTTTGTACGTGTATGTTTGGGGGTCTGAAATGGACTAATCTATTTCACAATATTCCTTATGGGAACAAATTCGGTCAGTACTGGCACCTGAAGATACTTCTGGAGTGAAAAAATATCGTTAACCGGGGGTCCACTGTAATTGTATAAATATGTCAACCCATTCACGACTGCATATTGGAATGGACAGTGACATCATTTGTTTACTCTGAAACAGCCAAGCAATGGACCATTTCTCCAAGGTTGAGCTCAATTTCAAGGCACTTTTCGTCATGAAAGCAATCAAAATCATATCTATTTCTGTAATATATCTTCCATTCTATCAATGAGACCAAAAAAACGAGAATACAACTATAAAAAACATTCGAAATTACCACTAAGGGGTGGCTAATTGCTGAGAAGTGAACTCCATTATTTATGCTTAGATTTCTTTCATTTTTGGTGTACATTAAGAAGCATCTTTCCATCATACATTGCCCAAGTTTCAATAAGATAGTCCAACAAACAAATGAGATACAATTCCCAAGATCAAGAGCAAGAGCCCCTCATCAGTGTCAAGGAACCTGCCTTGAGGTCTGCTCGCTTGTGGAAATTTTGCTCGCGTATGGAAGCAAAAAATCGACCCATCGACTGCTCGTATTTGGAAAAACTCGCACGTGGACATGCTCGCAAGTAGAGGTTCCACTGTACTACAGTGCTAGTGAAGGTTCATGTTCCTTCAGGCACTGTACTACAGTGCTAGTGAAGGTTCATGTTCCTTCATGAGTGGGAGGGGCTGGGTTTAATTAGTGTCATTGGGTACGGGAGTTAATTCTTGGGTATCTTTGGGTAAAGGTCATTTTGATAAGGACCTGCCTTGTATGGGCCAGTAGGCATTTTGCAGTGTTCCTCCATTCTTATGTTCTTATGTTCCTTCAAGCACTGTACTACAGTGCTAGTGAAGGTTTATGTTCCTTCATGCACTGTACCACAGTGCTAGTGAAGGTTCATGTACCTTCAAGTACTGTACTACAGTGCTAGTGAATGTTCATGTTCCTTCAAGCACTATACCACAGTGCTAGTGAAGGTTCATGTTCCTTCAAGCACTATACCACAGTGCTAGTGAAGGTTCATGTTCCTTCAAGCACTATACCACAGTGCTAGTGAAGGTTTATGTTTCAATGAAGTCCCTAATTTTTTGGGGGGGATCAAACCTGATTGTCTCCCATTTCCATATGTGTATTACTGCCATGGGTTTAGCACCTTCCTGAAAATGATGATGGACCAGGTAACACTATTGAAGGTATTCTGGGGAACTAGTTAGTAGAACTTGAGTCCAGGAGGTGGGAAGGACAGTGCCTGCTCTCTGAGGGAGGAGTAAGAGGGATGTTGCTGTTAGAGGGTAATGCGAATTTTGATGTGAGCTCACATCTGGCAAGACAGTGATTGAGTGAATAATTAATGTGCTTCTTCCTTTAGGTCACTTTTCCTTGGTGGGAAATGGCTGTTGAGGCTAAAAATGGAAATATAAAATAATCAACACACCGGCCATCTCCCACGGTTTGATTACCTCAAATTTGTCCTCATCTTTCACCATATTTCTCTGTATTAGACTGAAGAAGTTACTGGCTGGCGAAATGATTCCAAAATAAAGGTTCCCAAATGTTGTACAAGTTATATTCTTAAGGATGGAGTGGTTGCTGTTTCAGTGGTTGTTGAGTGACAATCCTCAGATGTGTGTTCAGTTGCTGCACAAGTTGACACCTTCAATTAGTCTTTAATGTGCCAGTCCAAGAAGTTCTTGAGTATTGTATTGTTTTATTTATTATTTTTTTATTATCACACCGGCCGATTCCCACCAAGGCAGGGTGGCCCGAAAAAGAAAAACTTTCACCATCATTCACTCCATCACTGTCTTGCCAGAAGGGTGCTTTACACTACAGTTTTTAAACTGCAACATTAACACCCCTCCTTCAGAGTGCAGGCACTGTACTTCCCATCTCCAGGACTCAAGTCCGGCCTGCCGGTTTCCCTGAATCCCTTCATAAATGTTACTTTGCTCACACTCCAACAGCACGTCAAGTATTAAAAACCATTTGTCTCCATTCACTCCTATCAAACACGCTCACGCATGCCTGCTGGAAGTCCAAGCCCCTCGCACACAAAACCTCCTTTACCCCCTCCCTCCAACCCTTCCTAGGCCGACCCCTACCCCGCCTTCCTTCCACTACAGACTGATACACTCTTGAAGTCATTCTGTTTCGCTCCATTCTCTCTACATGTCCGAACCACCTCAACAACCCTTCCTCAGCCCTCTGGACAACAGTTTTGGTAATCCCGCACCTCCTCCTAACTTCCAAACTACGAATTCTCTGCATTATATTCACACCACACATTGCCCTCAGACATGACATCTCCACTGCCTCCAGCCTTCTCCTCGCTGCAACATTCATCACCCACGCTTCACACCCATATAAGAGCGTTGGTAAAACTATACTCTCATACATTCCCCTCTTTGCCTCCAAGGACAAAGTTCTTTGTCTCCACAGACTCCTAAGTGCACCACTCACTCTTTTTCCCTCATCAATTCTATGATTCACCTCATCTTTCATAGACCCATCCGCTGACACGTCCACTCCCAAATATCTGAATACGTTCACCTCCTCCATACTCTCTCCCTCCAATCTGATATTCAATCTTTCATCACCTAATCTTTTTGTTATCCTCATAACCTTACTCTTTCCTGTATTCACCTTTAATTTTCTTCTTTTGCACACCCTACCAAATTCATCCACCAATCTCTGCAACTTCTCTTCAGAATCTCCCAAGAGCACAGTGTCATCAGCAAAGAGCAGCTGTGACAACTCCCACTTTGTGTGTGATTCTTTATCTTTTAACTCCACGCCTCTTGCCAAGACCCTCGCATTTACTTCTCTTACAACCCCATCTATAAATATATTAAACAACCACGGTGACATCACACATCCTTGTCTAAGGCCTACTTTTACTGGGAAAAAATTTCCCTCTTTCCTACATACTCTAACTTGAGCCTCACTATCCTCGTAAAAACTCTTCACTGCTTTCAGTAACCTACCTCCTACACCATACACTTGCAACATCTGCCACATTGCCCCCCTATCCACCCTGTCATACGCCTTTTCCAAATCCATAAATGCCACAAAGACCTCTTTAGCCTTATCTAAATACTGTTCACTTATATGTTTCACTGTAAACACCTGGTCCACACACCCCCTACCTTTCCTAAAGCCTCCTTGTTCATCTGCTATCCTATTCTCCGTCTTACTCTTAATTCTTTCAATTATAACTCTACCATACACTTTACCAGGTACACTCAACAGACTTATCCCCCTATAATTTTTGCACTCTCTTTTATCCCCTTTGCCTTTATACAAAGGAACTATGCATGCTCTCTGCCAATCCCTAGGTACCTTACCCTCTTCCATACATTTATTAAATAATTGCACCAACCACTCCAAAACTATATCCCCACCTGCTTTTAACATTTCTATCTTTATCCCATCAATCCCGGCTGCCTTACCCCCTTTCATTTTACCTACTGCCTCACGAACTTCCCCCACACTCACAACTGGCTCTTCCTCACTCCTACAAGATGTTATTCCTCCTTGCCCTATACACGAAATCACAGCTTCCCTATCTTCATCAACATTTAACAATTCCTCAAAATATTCCTTCCATCTTCCCAATACCTCTACCTCTCCATTTAATAACTCTCCTCTCCTATTTTTAACTGACAAATCCATTTGTTCTCTAGGCTTTCTTAACTTGTTAATCTCACTCCAAAACTTTTTCTTATTTTCAACAAAATTTGTTGATAACATCTCACCCACTCTCTCATTTGCTCTCTTTTTACATTGCTTCACCACTCTCTTAACTTCTCTCTTTTTCTCCATATACTCTTCCCTCCTTGCATCACTTCTACTTTGTAAAAACTTCTCATATGCTAACTTTTTCTCCCTTACTACTCTCTTTACATCATCATTCCACCAATCGCTCCTCTTCCCTCCTGCACCCACTTTCCTGTAACCACAAACTTCTGCTGAACACTCTAACACTACATTTTTAAACCTACCCCATACCTCTTCGACCCCATTGCCTATGCTCTCATTAGCCCATCTATCCTCCAATAGCTGTTTATATCTTACCCTAACTGCCTCCTCTTTTAGTTTATAAACCTTCACCTCTCTCTTCCCTGATGCTTCTATTCTCCTTGTATCCCATCTACCTTTTACTCTCAGTGTAGCTACAACTAGAAAGTGATCTGATATATCTGTGGCCCCTCTATAAACATGTACATCCTGAAGTCTACTCAACAGCACCTACCCTTATGCTACTCAAGTAAATGTTCAAATGACAGTTCACAATAAGCATAAACATTAAATTTCTCATATTTAGTGAACCAGCTGTTATATTTCTTAATTTTTTAGCCAGTTGACTTTGAAATAAGTATTTGAGGAGGAGGATTAAATTTCTTGATCTTGTTAATCATTTCAACAATTTTTATCTGGAAGAAGAGCAATATTTGCACTCTAGTATTCTGTTGGCTGCACGATATCTCTTTAGGCAAACATTTTGGTAATGCAATCTGTATATAATGTATATTCATTAAGAGTTATGAAAAATGAATTAAACTTCAATGAAATATTTTTTTTAAAGGCCAGGGATATTTTATTTTTTCCAAAGGATATTTCAAGGATTTCAGCAGTGCATAACTCTCGTGTGTATATCAGGTATGTACAATAAGTAGTTCTATCAGTGCTGCATTACAGTTTTTGTAGGTCCATAATATGATCATAGATCTCTATAATACCCAACTGTGTTATAATAGACTATTGTGTCTGTAATACTTTGTCCATATATACATTACACTTCATTTCTCTGATACTTTGATAAACATAATTCAATTAAAGCAAATTATTAAGTTTGATTTAGCTGTTTTCTTTCCTCATTGTTGATTCAACTGTATCATTTTAAAATTATATGTTTTTAGTCCACGAGGGATGACGTAGGACAGATGTCTTTTTACATTATTCGCAGTTATAGATTTTGCATTGTGAAATTTTCATGATAGAAACTAATGGACAAAATTTGGAATGAGTGGACATGGTCTTTTGATTCAAAAGACTAAATGATACTAAACATATTGTAACCTGTCCAGCACTATACAGATATTGTAAGTAAAAAATGTTGAAAATACTGTACAATAGTACTATACATGTACAGTAGAGGACAGTAGAATTATTTTACAGTCATTTTACTTTCCTTTTGTGGTGAAAAATGAGGTGTAAAGTGCCATGACAGATAGTGTGGCTCAGAATAATTTTTATTTTGAGTCAGAGGAGATGTAAGGTGGTACTAGTGAAGTTGTAAATGATTAAGAAGATTGATATCAGTGTTTCTTAACAGCATATTCCACATACTCGACCCACTGAGACACCATACTCAGCATTTCTTAACAGCATATTCCAAACATACTCAACCCACTGAGACACCACACTCAGCATTTCTTAACAGCATACTCCACATACTCGACCCACTGAGACATCACACTCAGCATTTCTTAACAGCATATTCCAAACATACTCGACCCACTGAGACACCACACTCAGCATTTCTTAACAGCATATTCCACATACTCGACCCACTGAGACATCACACTCAGCATTTCTTAACAGCATATTCCAAACATAATCGACTCACTGAGACACCACACTCAACATTTCTTCAAGTTTCTGCTTAACACTCTGGTTCACATTTTATCTCTTGCCACAGCTACTTGCTTTAGAAACCACTGTTAATTGCACTCTACTTAATGAAGTCACACATGGCATTGTAAAGGGTTGATCAGAGACTGAATATGAGTGTATGTATGAACAAGAGCAGACAGTCACCTGATATGGGTGGTTTTATATTCTCAGTTGATTACATACTCACAGGCTGCCATACGAAGCTCTAGCTCTAGCTCTAGCTCTGTTAAAATGTGAGGGGCTGTAACCACTTCTAAACTCAGGTTCACCAACTGTACATTACTGGTATTTTTTTATTTACTGTTGTATTATGTGTAGGGTTGTTATATATAAGTGGATAACTCATCTCCTGTGACCTAACACAACTGCTAGTCTATTGTATGAAATAACACCCAGGATAACATCTGTAAAGGTATCATGGCAAATAACAACACAGCACTCTTAACAAGGGTCTCAGAGAAACAACTGCTTAGAAAAATATGGGTTTTAATATTAATATTGATTACATTATACATGGTGAATATCAAAATGGTATACAATACTGACAGGTTGGTAGGTAAGACACATCGGCAACAGTTAGGCAACTTTATTCTGAAATGTTTCGCCTACACAGTAGGCGAAACGCACTGTCGCTTGATCATCAGATAGTTCGTGACTATGGAACTGAACTTCTCCAGGCTGAGGGACTGACAACCTCAAATCTACAACTTCAAGGGTGATGGACTGATTACATCGTCTTCACATCTCTACTGTTCCTGCCTACTTTCTGTATTTGACTGAAGAAGCCTACTGTGTAGGCGAAATATTTTGGAATAAAGTTGCGTAACTGTTGCCAATGTGTCTTACCTACCTACATTATACATGTACATTCAAACACAAAAATGGGTAAATCATGTTACTTCTAAAGGCATAAATGGTATTGATTACAGTACAGACTGATGTTGACAAAATCTCTAGGTCTTGCCTTGGAATCCCAATAAAATGGCAGCCTGTGGTTACTTGCATTGTACCACATGGTTTCTAGTACATTTATATGCAAGCTCCTCTTCAAGGGGGGCTCCTTGGCGTGGTGAAGAGGCTCTTGGTCTGAGGAATTAGACCTGTCGGTCTACTTCCTCAGACCGAACCTAATTACCCCCCAATCCCCCGTTCCCTATCCCATCCTCCCCTTTTTCCTTTCCTCCTCCTCCTCCCCACCCCTCCCTTTTGCCCTTCCTTTTTGGCCTTTGTTTTTTTTTTTTTTTTTTTTTCCACAGGCACGCTAGTTCCTAGGTAGGGGAAAGGGTACCGGGGTCCATCCCATTCCGTTGAGGTTCTTGGCGGTGGCGTAGTTTGCCGTGGAATCTGGATTGCCTGGGGATGTCCTGATCCCTCTCCGGTATCCCGGAGGGTGGCTTTGGGTGTCTCTCGGGCGACGGGTGTATCTCTGGAAGCCGCCTTTCGGATTCCGGGGGTGGTGGCTGAAGGAAGTATGCTTTGTGGCAGATTTCCGGCCGCCCTCTCTTTTGTCCACCGAGGTAGCTCGGCAGATGTGAGGTTGCTATCCCGGATTGCCGGTTTACTGGCATGATGGGTAGGGTATGGCACGGGTTCCATGCTGCATCTGCGCTACTTGTGGTGCTGAGGTCCTCTTGGGCGCGGAGGGAGATTTCTGGCCCTTTCATTCCTCCTAGGAACTATCCCTCCCCTATCCCCCCTTTTTTTATTCTTTTTTTTATTTTTATTTTCTTCTTTCTTTTTTTTTTTTCTTAAAAACAAAAAGAAAGAAGTAACCTAACCATGGCAGCCCTAGTCCATGAACCTGCTACCCCCGGGCCCCTTCTTGATACCGCACCCCGTTCTGACCCCGCCTCGTCTTTGGACCACTCTTCGGACACTCCTCATGCCTCTGTACCTCTTGCCGGTGCTGTTTCCTCACCCGCTTCAGGTACTGAGGCCTCGACTGACTCCTTCGATTTATCTGACCTTCGCTCTCCTCTGACTATGCTTCCGGCCTCTCCCTCTAGGGTGCGGCAATTTTCGAATCGCCGGCCCATTCCACATCGGACCAACTCTGGTCCCATGCCTAGACGACAACGACAATTACCTGCTGATGATACTTCTCCACCTTCTCGTTCTTCTCAGAAAAGATCGACACGTCCTTCACTACCTTTCCACGCTCAGTTTCAGACTGCACAATGGACTAAATTCTTCACTTTACAACCAACTTCCTCTACTGCCTATCTTTCTGACCACAGTATTGGCAAGGCACTCCTATGCCATGTTGGTAAAGATATTGCTTTTCATGCTCTTAAGAGCGGTACGCGCATCGTCACCGTACAGAATGCTACCCAGGCTCATGAGCTTTCTCGTCTTTCCCATATCGATACTGTTCCTGTAACTATTGAAAAGCATCATTCCCTCAATTCTTGTAGTGGTACCATCATTCTGCCCCATACCATAGTTCAACAAAATTTCCAGACATGTGGCACTGACATTCTTGAACAGCTGGAACTCCAAGATCTCCCAATCCTCAAGGTAGACACTTACGTTCTTCCTGCCCGCGGGTGGAGACAATACCCTAGCAATGTGCCTCGTTTAACTTTTGACAGCCGTGAACTCCCATCCTCAGTTTATGTAACAAGACATCGGTACAAGTTCGAAAGGTGATCCCTACACCGCAACAGTGTAGAAATTGCTGGCGATTTGGCCATCCAGCGAAATATTGCAGATCTATCGCCGAATGCCCAGTCTGTGGTGCTGATGACCATTCTAATACGTCTTGCAATCGACCTCCCTCTTGCCTTAATTGTCATGAGGCTCGCCCTTCGTACTCTCGCCATTGTCAAGTCTACTTAAACGAGCGGGAAATCCGTTACCTCAAAGAGGCAGAAGGTCTCCCTTATGCCATGGCAGTTTCTCATCTCCACCTCCAAGGGAGACTACCTCGTGTTTCTTATTCCCGTGTTTCAAAACGTCCCCCCACTTCTGGTATCCCATCTTCTGCACCCACCTCTGTGGTTACCTCTCCCATAATCACTCCTGTAGCTAATTCTTTTGCTGTCCTTGGCTCAGACGTCCCTACTTCAACGTCTCAGTCTGATCTTGCTTCTTCGTGTTCTCTCTCACAAGCCTCAGTAGCGACGAGATCTCGTTTGACACCTCCTCCCAATCATCGCTCTACTTCTCAAAAGTCAAAAAAAGGTCCGTTAACACCTCCTACCCACCTTCCACCTCCTCATTTTCCCTTCCCTGTCTCTGTACCTGGTTCTTCCCCTCTCACTGGCTCTGTTACAAGTGTAGAGGTTCACCCTCCTCCTCGTACTGTACCTTCCTTCCCTGTTCCCTCCCAAGTTTCTTCCTCTTCTGCCACCTCCCAGGTTTCTGCCTCTTCTGTCCCCTTCCACGCTTCTCCAGTTCCCTCCACCCTTTTGCCCCCCCCCCTACCTTGGTACAGTCCATTACAGTTCCAATCTTTACTCATCCTCCCCCTACCATTGCCAATATTGTCTCCCATACGACGTCTCTGAATTCTGAAACACTTGAAGCAATCTCTGAATATATTGCAGAGACCAAACCATCAATGGACACTGATCCACCCTCCGCTCCTTCTCTCTCCTCTACTCCATCTGCGTAACTCCTTTCTTCACAGCACACCGTTCCTTCGCTGCTTGAACGTTTTCCACTGCCTCCGCATGTGGACTTTTCTAACCCCTCTAGTCCGTAGGAACCCTTACCTGCGGATTTCAGGTATCTTTATCATTGCCAATCATGGCCTATTTACAGTGGAATATACACGGCCTCAGGGGGGTAATCGGGGTGAGCTTCAGATGTTACTCTCCCAGTTTTTCCCTGTTGGTGTTTGCTTACAGGAACCAAAATTACACTCTGCTGTTATCTCTCCCATCTCAGGCTATAATTTATTGTATTCTTCAGATCCTTTTCCTGATGGGACCTTTAATGAAAGTGCCCTTCGTCTACGCACTGATATTCCGTACCATCAGCTATTTGTTCGTACTTTGCTGCATTACACAGCAGCCCGTATCCACTTGCATAGGTGGTATACGTTCTGTTCTTTATATCTCTCTCCTTCTCGGGCATTATCTATTCCGGATATTGCCTTTCTTGTTTCGTCATTACCACCACCGATTCTGTTACTTGTTGATTTTAATGCCCACCATTTCCTCTGGGGGGGGGGGGGTCTCGCTGTGATTCCCGTGGCATTCAGTTAGAGGCTTTTCTTGCCACCCACCCCCTCCATGTTTTAAATACAGGTACTCACATCCATTTTGATCCTCGGACTCACACTCTCTTTTGCATCGATCTCTCAGTCTGCTCTTCCTCCGCCGCATTAGACTTCACTTGGTCTGTTCTTCCGGACTTACATGACAGCGATCATTTCCCAATCATTCTTACTTCCCCTTCATATTCACCACCTCTTCGCATCCCACGCTTGCAATTTGATCAGGCAGATTGGAACCTTTACTCACACCTAACTGTTTTTAGAGAGGTTCCTTCTTCGTCCTCCATCGATGAGCTTTTACACCTCTTCTCGTCCTCTGTTTTAACTGCAGCTTTTCATTCTATACCCCAAACTTCGGGCAGGCATTCTCAGAAATGCATGCCTTGGTGGTCTCCTGCTTGTGCTCGTGCGGTACATTTGAAACGCACTGCATGGGGCAGGTACCAGTACAATAGGACCACAGAGAGACTTCTTGATTTTAAGCAGAAGCGTGCGATCGCTCGCAGTGTCATCCGTGACGCTAAACGCACTTGCTGGCGAGATTATGTCTCCACCATCACCTCTGCTTCCTCTATGAGTGCAGTCTGGAAAAAAGTACGAAAACTGAGTGGTAAATATTCTCCTGACCCGGCTCCTGTTCTGCGGGTTGCCGGTGTTGATATAGCAAACCCACTAGATGTTGCCAATGAAATTGGCAATCATCTGGTCCGTATTTCTCAGGGACTCCATCTATGCCCCTCATTTCTTTCCTCAAAGTCTGCCAGAGAGTTAGCACCCTTGGACTTTTCTTCTCTCAGAGAAGAACAGTATGATGTGCCTTTTACACTTCAAGAACTGGAGGCAACACTCTCAGCTTGCCGATCATTGGCAGCTGGGCCCGACGACATTCATATTCGTATGCTACAACATTTACATCAGTCAGCCCTTGCAGTCCTATTACGCCTTTACAATCTTATTTGGTCACAAGGAGTTCTTCCACAGCTGTGGAAATCCGCCATTGTTCTCCCTTTCCGCAAACCAGGCACTACGGGACATAAAACCTCCCACTATCGTCCCATTGCTCTTACCAGTGCAGTTTGCAAAGTGATGGAACGCCTAGTAAATAGACGTTTAGTGTGGTATTTAGAGAGACACAACAGTCTCTCCACTCATCAATATGGCTTTCGTAAGGGACGTTCTACCATAGACCCCTTACTACGCTTGGATACGTATGTTCGTAATGCCTTTGCGAATAACCACTCAGTTATTGCCATATTTTTTGACCTTGAGAAGGCATATGACACAACTTGGAGGTATAATATTTTAGCCCAAGCCTACTCCTTAGGCCTTCGAGGCAATCTACCATCCTTCCTTAAGAACTTTTTAACTGACAGGCATTTCCGTGTTCGGGTTAATAATGTGCTCTCCCCGGACTTTATCCAAGCTGAAGGTGTCCCCCAGGGATGTGTTCTGAGCACAACACTTTCTCCTTGCTATTAATGATTTGGCCTCTAGTCTTCCATCAAATATTTGGTCATCACTCTATGTTGATGACTTTGCTATTGCCTGTGCAGGCGCTGACTGTCACCTTATTACAGTTTCTCTCCAGCATACAGTCGACCATGTTTCCAATTGGGCCACCACACGTGGGTTTAAATTTTCCAGCACTAAAACCCACCAAATTACTTTCACTAGACGCTCTGTCATCTCCGATCATCCTTTGTACCTCTATGGCTCCCGTATCCCTGAACGTGATACAGTCAAGTTTCTGGGCCTCCTCTTTGATCATAGGTTATCCTGGAAACCTCACATTACCTCTCTAAAGGCAACTTGTCACAGCTGGCTGAACCTTCTTAAAACCCTTGCTCATCTTTCATGGGGAGCTGATCGTCGAACCCTCCTTCGCCTACATTCCACCCTTATTTTATCGAAGCTTGATTATGGTGACCAGATCTATTCAGCGGCATCTCCTGCTACTCTCTCTAGCCTTAACCCCATTCATCACCAAGGATTACGTTTATGCCTTGGTGCTTTTCACTCTTCCCCTGTCGAGAGCCTCTATGCAGAAGCGAACGTTCCATCCTCATCCGATCGCCGTGATGCCCATTGCCTTCGCTACTATGTACGCTCTCATGATCTCCGCAATCCTTCCATTTA
Source organism: Cherax quadricarinatus (assembly GCF_038502225.1). Taxonomy (NCBI): domain Eukaryota; kingdom Metazoa; phylum Arthropoda; class Malacostraca; order Decapoda; family Parastacidae; genus Cherax; species Cherax quadricarinatus. Next base: position 32,458,861 of record NC_091335.1, read on the forward strand.
TAGAATGGTCACTGATATTAGTAGACATTCTTTATTTGTTCGCCTCCCCTGTTTACTCCATCCCTTCTCTCTTCGCCTTCATTCGCTCTTGTCTTCTTTTCAATTACCACCTTTCTATGTACATGTAGCATCTCACTTTTCCCTACCCCCCTGGGAAGTTCCAGCTGTTCGAGTCTGTTCTTTCTCTCTCCCTTGCTCGAAAGCCCAACTGTCTACGGTCACTTCCCGCTGTCTTTTTCTTGACCACTTTCACTCTCACTCTCATGCCATTGCTGTGTACACAGATGGCTCTAAGTCTTCTGATGGCGTAGGATTCGCAGCAGTGTTTCCGGACAGCGTCGTACAAGGGCATTTACTATCTTTGGCTAGTATTTTTACTGCTGAATTGTATGCCATCCTTACAGCACTTATCCGTATTGCATTTATGCCTGTGTCATCATTTGTGGTTGTCTCAGACTCCCTTAGTGCTTTACAGGCTATACAGAAATTTGATACACCTCACCCCTTAGTCCTCCGTATCCAACTTTGGCTACGCCGCATCTTTACCAAGCATAAAGATATTGTTTTTTGTTGGGTCCCTGGTCATGTTGACGTACAGGGCAATGAACAGGCAGACACTGCTGCGCGGTCAGCAGTACATGACCTACCAGTTTCATGTAGAGGTATTCCATTTTCGGACTATTTTGCTGCAATATCTTCCCAACTTCACACCCGTTGGCAACAACGTTGGTCTACTATGCTCGGCAACAAACTTCAATCTATTAAACCGAGTATAGGTTACTGGCCGTCTTCTTATCACCAGTGTCGAGGTTGGGAGACTACTCTCTCCCGTCTTTGCATTGGCCATACTCGTCTTACTCATGGATATCTCATGGAGAGGCGCCCTGCTCCTCTCTGTGAGAATTGCCAAGTTCCATTATCAGTCAGCCACATTCTGTTGGACTGCCCACTTTATCAACGAGCACGCAGAATTTACCTCCGTTGTCGTCTTCGCTCTGCTGCTCTCTCTTTACCTTCCCTTCTCGCTGATGGACCCACCTTTCATCCAGACTCTCTCATTGACTTTTTGACAACAACTGACTTACTTCACAAATTGTGATACCTTCAGCCCTTTCTACTTCAATCTCTTGCTACCCTCTACCCCTGTACTATCCCCTGCCCCGCTGTTTTCTGTAACCTACTGATCATCTCTCCTCCCTTCTGCCATCCAATACCCTCGCTTCCTTCCCTACCCTGCAGCGCTGTATAGCCCTTGTGTCTTAGCGCTTCTTTTTGATTATAATAATAATAATATATGCAAGCTCTCTTAGATGCATTCCCATTATTTTCATTCACTGGCGCACCTCTGGGAGCAACCCCCAGAATACGATAACTGTTGCCTGTAATGCCTCTAACCATCAAGACATCACAAAACTTGGCCAACAAAATGTAACTATGTGCTTCCAGCCATGTTGATCAAAGGGATGGATATAGAGGTTGTGAAACCCACTCTCCTTAAGTCGGGAAACAAAAGAACATGACATTGTTAACCCGTAAACGGTCCAAACGTATGTATACATTCACTACTGTACTTCCCCAACTTTTTTGAGAAAAAAAAACATTGTTGTTTTTTAATAGGAAAAAAGAGCATATGGTACCCAGGCATCCCCAATTATTTTAATATGGTGCACAGTGAGTGCTCACACTCATTCTCACATGTCTAGGTGACTCAGGCTTATCGTGGCAATGTTAAATGTAGGATACATAAAACGTATATATACGTTTGGGGCACTAGCGGTAAGAACGTATATATACGTTTGGACCATTTACGGGTTAAAATAAATTAATTTATTATTACTTTTCTCTCTTAAATGATATTTATATTGCATAATTTATACAGTGGACCCTCAAGTAACCGGCCATTCTGGATATCAGTCAACTCGGTTATCGCCCAGTTTTTTGGCCAAAATTTTATTCCGGTTATAGGCCATTATTTCGCTTATCGGCTGTATTGGACGTGTCCACCCGCCTGCCCCCCAGCCGCTTGTGCATTCGTGAGTCTGGCTATCTCTCTGGGCAAGTGAGGAAACTTCTTCTCATTCATCCAAACATTTTACTATATTCCAATGTTTTTTGTGGTTATTGATTGAGTGCAACTGCAAAATAAGCAACCATGGGCCCAAAGAAAGTTGCTAGTAAAGTTTCTTTGGTAAAGAAAGTGAGAAACACTATGGAATTTAAGAAAGGAGTTGTTGAAAAGTATGAGAGAGGTGTTTGAGTGCTAGAACTTGCCAGGATGTGTGGGAAATCCAAATCAACAATCACTTCCACCCTGACAAAGTAAGTAGAAATCAAGAAAGCTAATGTTGCAAAAGGGAGCATAGCAGGCAGGCAGGGAGCATAGCAGGCAGGCAGGGAGAGTAGCAGGCAGGCAGGCAGGGAGAGTAGCAGGCAGGCAGGGAGAGTAGCAGGCAGGCAGGGAGGGTACAGGCAGGCAGGGAATGTAGCAGGCAGGCAGGGAGTGTAGCAGGCAGGCAGGGAGTGTAGCAGGCAGGCAGGGAGTGTAGTAGGGAGGCAGGGTGTAGCAGGCAGACAGGGAGTGTAGCAGGGAGGCAGGGTGTGTAGCAGGGAGTGTAGCAGGCAGGCAGGGAGAGCAGCAGGCAGGCAGGGAGGGTAGCAGGCAGGCAGGGAGTGTAGCAGGCAGGCAGGCAGAGAGTGTAGCAGGCAGGCCCCTAGTGTAGTAGGGAGGCAGGGTGTAGCAGGGAGTGTAGCAGGCAGACAGGGTGTGTAGCAGGGAGGCAGGACCCCAATGGAAATAAGTCACTCTCACTTTTTTGGGTTATCCTAAGTTCTTTACACATATGCTGTGGAAGGGAGGCAGGGAGTGTAGCAAGGAGGCAGGGAGTGTAGTATGGAGGCAGGGAGTGTAGTATGGAGGGAGTGAGTGTAGCATGGAGGGAGTGAGTGTAGCATGGAGGGAGTGAGTGTAGCATGGAGGGAGTGAGTGTAGCATGGAGGGAGTGAGTGTAGCATGGAGGGAGTGAGTGTAGCATGGAGGGAGTGAGTGTAGCATGGAGGGAGTGAGTGTAGCATGGAGGGAGTGAGTGTAGCATGGAGGGAGTGAGTGTAGCATGGAGGGAGGGAGTGTAGCATGGAGGGAGTGAGTGTAGCATGGAGGGAGTGAGTGTAGCATGGAGGGAGTGAGTGTAGCATGGAGGGAGGGAGTGTAGCATGGAGTGTAGCAAGGAGGCAGGGAGTGTAGCAAGGAGGCAGGGAGTGTAGCAAGGAGGCAGGGAGTGTAGCATGGAGGCAGTGTAGCAGGCAGGGAGGGAAGTAACCCCAGAGAGGGCCTTGATACCTGAAGTCTTTATGGAGGGGGATTCCCCTTCCAAACAATAATCAGTCCTCCCTCTCTCCTCCTCCTCTGTCTTCCATAAGCCAACAAGAGTCTTCAATAAAGGTATGAAATAGTGATTTAAATATGCATTTATTTATTTTATTTAGTTCTTATTGTTTTGTGTGTAAAACTATAATTAATCTTTAAAAAATGTATTTTTTGTTAATATTTTTTGGATTCCCCTTCCAAACAATAATCAGTGTCTGGAGAGTCTTCAGATTAAATTGTATTTACATTAATTCTTATGAACAGATTAATTGTATTTACATTAATTCTTATGAGAAATATTATTTCAGTTTTAGGCCATTTCGATTTTAGGCTGAGCTTCTGGAGCGGATTACAGCCGATAACCGAGGGTCCACTGTATGTACAATAGAATGTATTATTCTAAATTATTTATGAGAAACCTAAGCATCATTTTTATTGTGGACTGTGTATATGGGAGCTCAGAGCTCCTTAATATGAGAGTGATTGAGTTCCATGAAAATACAAGCTAAGCATACCTTGATAGAAGTGTTACAAAGCAAAAAGACACTTCATGCATTAAAATACGATTCCATGCACATGAGCCAAAACTGCTGATATCAACATAACAGGCGACCTATGGCTCAGGGAACATTACTCCTCAAGCAAGGTTCTTTGATGCTAGTGAATGACTCTTGATCTAGGGAATTAGATCTGTGCTCCAGTTCTCTGAATTGAGCCTGAATACTTTCAGTCCCATCCCCCCACAGGTGCTGTATAATCCCTATGGATTTAGCACTCCCCATTGTTATAATAATATTATTATATTTCTATACACATTAAGTGTGAGTGAGATTAACAAGTTAAGAAAGCCTAGAGAACAAATGGATTTGTCAGTTAAAAATAGGAGAGGAGAGTTATTAAATGGAGAGTTAGAGGTATTGGGAAGATGGAAGGAATATTTTGAGGAATTGTTAAATGTTGATGAAGATAGGGAAGCTGTGATTTCGTGTATAGGGCAAGGAGGAATAACATCTTGTAGGAGTGAGGAAGAGTCAGTTGTGAGTGTGGGGGAAGTTCGTGAGGCAGTAGGTAAAATGAAAGGGGGTAAGGCAGCCGGGATTGATGGGATAAAGATAGAAATGTTAAAAGCAGGTGGGGATATAGTTTTGGAGTGGTTGGTGCAATTATTTAATAAATGTATGGAAGAGGGTAAGGTACCTAGGGATTGGCAGAGAGCATGCATAGTTCCTTTGTATAAAGGCAAAGGGGATAAAAGAGAGTGCAAAAATTATAGGGGGATAAGTCTGTTGAGTGTACCTGGTAAAGTGTATGGTAGAGTTATAATTGAAAGAATTAAGAGTAAGACGGAGAATAGGATAGCAGATGAACAAGGAGGCTTTAGGAAAGGTAGGGGGTGTGTGGACCAGGTGTTTACAGTGAAACATATAAGTGAACAGTATTTAGATAAGGCTAAAGAGGTCTTTGTGGCATTTATGGATTTGGAAAAGGCGTATGACAGGGTGGATAGGGGGGCAATGTGGCAGATGTTGCAAGTGTATGGTGTAGGAGGTAGGTTACTGAAAGCAGTGAAGAGTTTTTACGAGGATAGTGAGGCTCAAGTTAGAGTATGTAGGAAAGAGGGGAATTTTTTCCCAGTAAAAGTAGGCCTTAGACAAGGATGTGTGATGTCACCGTGGTTGTTTAATATATTTATAGATGGGGTTGTAAGAGAAGTAAATGCGAGGGTCTTGGCAAGAGGCGTGGAGTTAAAAGATAAAGAATCACACACAAAGTGGGAGTTGTCACAGCTGCTCTTTGCTGATGACACTGTGCTCTTGGGAGATTCTGAAGAGAAGTTGCAGAGATTGGTGGATGAATTTGGTAGGGTGTGCAAAAGAAGAAAATTAAAGGTGAATACAGGAAAGAGTAAGGTTATGAGGATAACAAAAAGATTAGGTGATGAAAGATTGAATATCAGATTGGAGGGAGAGAGTATGGAGGAGGTGAACGTATTCAGATATTTGGGAGTGGACGTGTCAGCGGATGGGTCTATGAAAGATGAGGTGAATCATAGAATTGATGAGGGAAAAAGAGTGAGTGGTGCACTTAGGAGTCTGTGGAGACAAAGAACTTTGTCCTTGGAGGCAAAGAGGGGAATGTATGAGAGTATAGTTTTACCAACGCTCTTATATGGGTGTGAAGCGTGGGTGATGAATGTTGCAGCGAGGAGAAGGCTGGAGGCAGTGGAGATGTCATGTCTGAGGGCAATGTGTGGTGTGAATATAATGCAGAGAATTCGTAGTTTGGAAGTTAGGAGGAGGTGCGGGATTACCAAAACTGTTGTCCAGAGGGCTGAGGAAGGGTTGTTGAGGTGGTTCGGACATGTAGAGAGAATGGAGCGAAACAGAATGACTTCAAGAGTGTATCAGTCTGTAGTGGAAGGAAGACGGGGTAGGGGTCGGCCTAGGAAGGGTTGGAGGGAGGGGGTAAAGGAGGTTTTGTGTGCGAGGGGCTTGGACTTCCAGCAGGCATGCGTGAGCGTGTTGATAGGAGTGAATGGAGACAAATGGTTTTTAATACTTGACGTGCTGTTGGAGTGTGAGCAAAGTAACATTTATGAAGGGATTCAGGGAAACCGGCAGGCCGGACTTGAGTCCTGGAGATGGGAAGTACAGTGCCTGCACTCTGAAGGAGGGGTGTTAATGTTGCAGTTTAAAAACTGTAGTGTAAAGCACCCTTCTGGCAAGACAGTGATGGAGTGAATGATGGTGAAAGTTTTTCTTTTTCAGGCCACCCTGCCTTGGTGGGAATCGGCCGGTGTGATAATAAAAAAAATAAATAAAATTATTATAATCATGGGAGAGTGCAAAACCTTTTTTTTTTTTTCTGAGGCCCATTTAAAGACTTGGTTAATGTCCATTTAAAGATTTCCTGTGCCCTCAATAAATGACTGCCATGCAAATTGTGGTATCTTCAACAGAGGAGGACACGGTCAGTTATGAGGATGAGGAAAAGGATGTGAGTGAGTACTGTACCTTGTGGAAGAGCTTTTCACTGTTTACTAATACTATTTGTGTCCTATTTGTTCGAAAGCTACAGATCCATCTACCCACTTTTTCTGTTATTCCTTATCGCACATTTTGTATGCTATTACACCATGATCGCACTTGTCGAAGGCTCTTGTAAAGTCTGTGTATGCTACATTTGTATTTTTTTTGTCCTCCAGTGCATCCAAGACCATGTCATACATAGTGATCCAGTAGTTGCGAGAAGCAGGAGTGACCTGCTTTAAACCCATGCTGTCTTGGATTGTGCAATTGTTGGGTGTCCAGGTGGTTGGCGATCTTTCTTCTTAGAACACTTTCAAAGATTTTTATGATTTGGGACGTTAGTACTATTGGGCTGTAATTCTTTGCAATTGCTTTACTGCCACATTGGTACAGTGGGGCTGTATCCATTGTTTTTAGTGATTATTGGATGACCCATGTCAATGCTCCCTCTCCGTAGAATATTTAAGGCACGTTTATTTATTTATTTATTTAATGTATTTGCAAACAGTACATTGAGATTGTGTATATACAATAGTGGGTTGCAATGCAAAGAGAGCCTCTATTATGCCTAGGCATTATGGGCCAACTTAACATTATTGGCTTACATTCTACTTAATACTAAGGAGTAGTATATCATAGTTGTACAGTAGGAAAGTAATTATTTCATAGTTGTACAGTAGAATATTAATTATAAATGAATCAAAATTTGTATAATACAAAGATATATTCTAAAATGCTTTTGTGAAAAACAATGATTCAATTATATTCCTGTCAACAATGGATAAAAGGTTCAATGTGATTGTTTCAGTTATGATGTGGGAGTTACATAGGTGAGTAAATGTGTACTGAGTATTTAGCATTTAGTCTAGGGTGATTAAGTGGCTTTTGAGAAGAGTCTTAAATTGATTTTCAGACTGGGTTACTTTAATATATTCTGGTAATGAATTCCATATTTTGGGGCCCTTTATGTGCACAGTTTTTACACAGTGTGATATGGACACAAGGTATATCAAAAAGAGATCTGTGTCTTGTGTTGTGGTCATGTGTCCTGTTTAGGTTGGTAAGGAGAAGTTTGAGTGGAGGGTTTATATTTGCGTGTATTGTTCTGTGTATGTAGTAGGCACATGAATAAGTATGGATGTTCTTAATGGTAAGCAGATTCAGACTTTTGAAAATTGGTGGAGTATGCTGGCGGGAGTGGGAATTTGTTATCATTCTTACTGCTGCCTTTTGCTGGGTTATTAGGGGTTTTAGGTGATTGGATGTTGTTGGGTTTTCCTTGCAATGAATACGGAGTTCCAAGAGTCTGGGCCTGGGACAGAGTGCTTGGGCACGTTATTTATTGCTGTTTTAGCGTCCTGTGCTCTAAGTTCTTCCTGTGTTTCCTGGCTCCTGTATGATTCCTTAAACTTAAGTTCAATATTTTCTATTTCTCTGGCCAGTGTCTCCTTCTGTATTTCAGGTAGACTGGCCCCTTTGTGCAGCTCTGTGATTCTTTGCCTTTTATCTCTAGTTTACATTTTCACTGCAGTAAAACATCATTTTACCATATTTTTCGATTTTTTCAATGCTTTTGCTATTTTTAAAAAAATTCTTAAAGAAATGTGCCTTGAGCATACCTCAAGTGCCACAGTTAATTCTTTCTAGGCAAGGGCTCGGATCAGTGCTCTCTGAGATATATTCCCAGCTTGTTTCATTTTGGTCATGGTTAATGTTGCGGCCCCTGCCAAACTAGCGGTTAAATAGTTAACCTGCCGGCCGGCAGTACCACTGGGTGCGTCATCAAACCCAATGTGGGGGCTGCTGAGCCGGCCTTAGAGCAGTAAGAGCCTGAGTGCCTCACGGTACACACCTAAGCAGTAGGTACCTGACCACCGAAGGGTACACGTCTACTGGCTTTAGTAACAGTATGTACCAGAGCGCCTCGCTGTACACACCTAAGCAGTAGGTACCTGACCACCGAAGGGTACACGTCTACTGGCTTTAGTAACAGTATGTACCAGAGCGCCTCGCTGTACACACCTAAGCAGTAGGTACCTGACCACCGAAGGGTACACGTCTACTGGCTTTAGAAATATTATGTACCTGAGCGCCTCGCTGTACACACCTAAGCAGTAGGTACCTGACCACCGAAGGGTACACGTCTACTGGCTTCAACATTAAGTACCTGAACTCCTCAGGGTACACGTCTATGCAGTAGGTACCTGACCACCGAATCGTACCTATCTACTGGCGTTAGAAGAACCGCTCACCGCAGCTCACTGAGTCTGTTGGCCTCAGTTACTTGACGGCCGCATTCAGTGAGCTTGCAGCATGGTGTTCGGCTAGCGGTGTGTCAACCGCCTTTGGAGAGGATTCACTGGACTACCGGTGATGTCTGTGGACTCACCGTCTACGTTGATCAACTGTGGGCCGGAGTCGTCAGATGCTGTTTAGTGGGACATTACATGAAGAAAAGGTTGGAGTGTTACACTGAACTGGGCCAGGACCGTAGTGTGACACTGAGGGACGTACGATGGAGTGGAACACTGAGATATGCATAGGACCGTAGTGGAACACTGAGATGAAAAGGGTGTCGTGGGACACTGAAGATGGCCTGGTTGTAGTGTACACTGAACAGTGTCGTGTGACTGACTTCGTGTCGTGAGAGGCAGTTGATTGTAATTTATTATTATAAAAATGTTATTTATAATTTATTGTTTTAGCATAGAGATATATATATATAGTGACAGTAGTGTCAAGAGTTGTACCCTGTGTAGGGTTATTAATTATATTTTAGTAAAATGCTGATTATAATTTATTATAGTAACATGTACATATTATTATTATATCATAGTTCAAATACCTCTAGACCAAAGATAGTTGATTTTTATATATTAAAGATTAATTTATATTAATGTGTGTATTTATGTATCCCGAACTCTTTATTACAAAAGGAGTAAATCTTAATACCATCGTCTTTTAAAAATTACTTTTTTGTAATATATGGGGGCCTGTCCGGGAGGATAATGATTATCTAGAATGATTTCTGGACGATCATATCCGGGATGACGGTTCGGGATACATATTACATTGATCTTTGTGTGTCGGTCCTTTTGTGGTGGGGGTGTTGCGGCCCCTGCCAAACTAGCGGTTAAATAGTTAACCTGCCGGCCGGCAGTACCACTGGGTGCGTCATCAAACCCAATGTGGGGGCTGCTGAGCCGGCCTTAGAGCAGTAAGAGCCTGAGTGCCTCACGGTACACACCTAAGCAGTAGGTACCTGACCACCGAAGGGTACACGTCTACTGGCTTTAGTAACAGTATGTACCAGAGCGCCTCGCTGTACACACCTAAGCAGTAGGTACCTGACCACCGAAGGGTACACGTCTACTGGCTTTAGTAACAGTATGTACCAGAGCGCCTCGCTGTACACACCTAAGCAGTAGGTACCTGACCACCGAAGGGTACACGTCTACTGGCTTTAGAAATATTATGTACCTGAGCGCCTCGCTGTACACACCTAAGCAGTAGGTACCTGACCACCGAAGGGTACACGTCTACTGGCTTCAACATTAAGTACCTGAACTCCTCAGGGTACACGTCTATGCAGTAGGTACCTGACCACCGAATCGTACCTATCTACTGGCGTTAGAAGAACCGCTCACCGCAGCTCACTGAGTCTGTTGGCCTCAGTTACTTGACGGCCGCATTCAGTGAGCTTGCAGCATGGTGTTCGGCTAGCGGTGTGTCAACCGCCTTTGGAGAGGATTCACTGGACTACCGGTGATGTCTGTGGACTCACCGTCTACGTTGATCAACTGTGGGCCGGAGTCGTCAGATGCTGTTTAGTGGGACATTACATGAAGAAAAGGTTGGAGTGTTACACTGAACTGGGCCAGGACCGTAGTGTGACACTGAGGGACGTACGATGGAGTGGAACACTGAGATATGCATAGGACCGTAGTGGAACACTGAGATGAAAAGGGTGTCGTGGGACACTGAAGATGGCCTGGTTGTAGTGTACACTGAACAGTGTCGTGTGACTGACTTCGTGTCGTGAGAGGCAGTTGATTGTAATTTATTATTATAAAAATGTTATTTATAATTTATTGTTTTAGCATAGAGATATATATATATAGTGACAGTAGTGTCAAGAGTTGTACCCTGTGTAGGGTTATTAATTATATTTTAGTAAAATGCTGATTATAATTTATTATAGTAACATGTACATATTATTATTATATCATAGTTCAAATACCTCTAGACCAAAGATAGTTGATTTTTATATATTAAAGATTAATTTATATTAATGTGTGTATTTATGTATCCCGAACTCTTTATTACAAAAGGAGTAAATCTTAATACCATCGTCTTTTAAAAATTACTTTTTTGTAATAGTTAATTTGATACCACTGGATGTTTGTTATTGAAATTGAATTTGATGAATGTGCCCCATAATTGATCTCACTTTGCTGGTCAGGAGGCCTTCACATTCGTGTCTGTATGTACTTCAGTTTTGTTTTGGTCTGAGTATATTTTCTTTGGTACTGTTATATTTAGTACCAGATCATTATTAGTAAAGATAAGGTCAAGTATATTTTCCGGGCTTGTTGACTCCACTATTTGCAGTTACAATAAAAGGAGATACAGTGGACCCCCGCATAACGATGGCATCGCATAGCGATTTTTCCGCATAACGATTACTTTTATCGCAAAATTTTTGCCCCGCATACCGATTAAAAACCCGCATACCAATTTTCGTCCGAGACGCGTCCAATGTGCCCTCACATGTGCCGGCCGTCCCATTGTTTACCAGCCAGCCTCCGCGGTAACATCCAAGCATACACTCGGAATATTTCGTATTATTACAGTGTTTTCGGTGGTGTTTCTGGAAAATAAGTGACCATGGGCCCCAAGAAAGCTTCTAGTGCTAACCCTGTGGTAAAAAGGGTGAGAATTAGTATGGAAATTAAGAAAGATTTTGAAGGGTTTGGGGCTAACCCTGAGAAGCCTATGCCAGTTGTGGAATCCATTGTGCCTACTTCAAAGATTAAGGAAATGTGTGCAGAGTGGTTTGAACTGCAAACCTTTATAGATGAAAATCACCCTGACACAGCTGTTGCAAGCCGTGCTTGTGACTATTTCAATGACAATGTTATGGCCCATTTTAGGAAAGTCTTGAAGAAACGGGAGGTACAGAGCTCTATGGACAGATTTGTTGTGCGACAGAGGTCCAGTGACTCTGAAGCTGGTCCTAGTGGCATTAAAAGAAGAAGGGAAGTAACCCCAGAAAAGGACTTGCTACCTCAAGTCCTAATGGAAGGGGATTCCCCTTCTAAACAGTAAGAAGATAATGCTCTCCCCTCCTCCCATCCCATCAATCATCACCAGATCTTCAATAAAAGTAAGTGTCATGTAATTGTGCATGCCTTTTTCAGTTTGTGTGTATTAAAATTAACATTTCATGTGGTAAAAAAAATTTTTTTTCATACTTTTGGGCGTCTTGCACGGATTAATTTTATTTCCATTATTTCTTATGGGGAAAATTAATTCGCATAACGATTATTTCGCATAACGATGAGCCCTCTTGCACGGATTAAAATCGTTAACCGGGGGTCCACTGTATATACTAGGAATAAGATAAACTGAGTTATTTATATTAACATTAAAAAGAGGATCAGATCACAGTAAAAGGTACATGTATGTTAGCTATACAAGAAATCTCTCTCCTCCCTTTCTGCAGCTTCATTCTATAGGAACCTTTTGACTCTTCCTGAACTGGCTCATGCTATGACAGGCTTTGACTTGTGCAGGCAGTCTATTCCACTCCTTTATTGCTGTGCAAAAAAGGGTGTTTGAAGCCTTACCATCTACTGTGGGTACTACAAAGTTATGTTCCCTTCCCCTAGTACTTTACTTGTTTTGGTTCCCAACCTTGACAAACTTGGCAGCAAGGTATTCTGGACACTGCTTGTGAGAAATTTTATAAATGTGATTTAACATAAGTTGTTTCACTGTCTTCAACATTCAGCATATCCAGTTGTTATAATTCATTCTGGCCTACAAGTTCTCTTGGACCCAGGTCCAGGATGAATCTCACCATTTTCTGGGTGATTTGTAGTCTGTTTTTTTTCTCTCTCTCTCTCTCTCCAAGGCAGAGTACCATGAAGAGCAAAAGTAGTCCATACAACATTGTCTTCAAGAAGGCACCTAAAGTCAGTACCTGAGCAGCCAGGCTGTGGTTTGTACGTCGGGTTGCATGCGGCCAAGAGTAACAGCCTGGTTGATCAGTCCCTGATCCACCATGAGGCCTGGTCACAGACCGGGCCACAGGGGCATTGACCTCCGAAACCCTCTCCAGGTATAAGGGCTAGACGTATAGTCCTGCAAGCCTCAGTAGGTACACACTGTGCTGTGATAAATGGCTTGAAAAACCGACAAGTTGAAGATTGAGACACTTATGCAACATATGGGAATCTTTATTCTGGAAACATTTTGCAACACAGTGGCTTCATCAGTCCAATACAAAGCAGAAGGGGTAAGGAGAGGAGGAGTTTGAGGTAATCAGTCCCTCAGCCTGGAGTCGATGTGTTCAGTCCATCAATCTTGTAGAATGTACAGCATAGGGCCGTAGACATGGCTTATATACTGTAGTCAGGTGAGGCGAAGCAGGAGGTGGTGGGATCGTAGTGGTACCATCCACTAGTCGAAGTAGGTCTTCGTCCAAAGGCTGGACAAGTGTTGAAGAATACTTTGTAACAAGATCCCATGATGCTGCAGTGTCTGTTCGGCCCTATGCTGTACATTCTACGAGATTGATGGACTGAACACATCGACTCCAGGCTGAGGAACTGATTACCTCAAACTCCTCCTCTCCTTACACCTTCTGCTTTGTATTGGACTGATGAAGCCACTGTGTGGCAAAACGTTTCCAGAATAAAGTTTCCCATATGTTGCATAAGTGTTTCAATCTTCAGACACTGTGCTGATCTGTAGAGCAACTTCAGTCTGGTATTTGCTTTCTTTACTACACTATTCACTATCAATTCTCGTGACATGCATGGGTCAAAGGGGATCCCAGATATTTTACTGAAGTGATGGGTTCCCCATTACAGTAGCCACTATTGTGAGGTTCATTAACTGTGGGTTTCAGTAGCCACTATGGTGGGGTACATTAACTGTGGGTTTCAGTAGCCACTATGGTGGGGTTCATTAACTGTGCATTTCAGTAGCCACTATGATGGGGTTCATTAACTGTTGGTTTCAGTAGCCACTATGGTGGGGTTCATTAATTGGGTTTCAGTAGCCACTATTGTGGGGTTCATTAACTGGGTTTCAAAGCCACTGTGGTGGGGGTCATTAACTGGGTTTCAGTAGCCACTATGGTGGGGTTCATTAACTGTGGGTTTCAATAGCCACTACGGTGGGGTTCATTACCTGGAGTTTACCTGGAGAGAGTTCCGGGGGTCAACGCCCCCGCGGCCCGGTCTGTGACCAGGCCTCCTGGTGGATCAGAGCCTGATCAACCAGGCTGTTACTGCTGGCTGCACACAAACCAATGTACGAGCCACAGCCCGGCTGGTCAGGAACTGACTTTAGATGCTTGTCCAGTGCCAGCTTGAAGACTGCCAGAGGTCTGTTGGTAATCCCCCTTATGTATGCTGGGAGGCAGTTGAACAGTCTTGGGCCCCTGACACTTATTGTATGGTCTCTTAACGTGCTAGTGACACCCCTGCTTTTCATTGGGGGGATGTTGCATCGTCTGCCAAGGCTTTTGCTTTCGTAGTTTACCTGGAGAGAGCTCCGGGGGTCAACGCCCCCGCGGCCTGGTCTGTGACCAGTCCTCCTGGTGGATCAGAGCCTGATCAACCAGGCTGTTGCTGCTGGCTGCACGCAAACCAACGTACGAGCCACTGCCCGGCTGGTCAGGAACCGACTTTAGGTGCTTGTCCAATGCCAGCTTGAAGACTGCCAGGGGTCTGTTGGTAATCCCCCTTATGTATGCTGGGAGGAAGTTGAACAGTCTCGGGCCCCTGACACTTATTGTATGGTCTCTTAACGTGCTAGTGACACCCCTGCTTTTCATTGGGGGGATGTTGCATCATCTGCCAAGTCTTTCGCATTCGTAGTGAGAGATTTTCGTGTGCAAGTTCGGTACTAGTCCCTCTAGGATTTTCCAGGTGTATATAATCATGTATCTCTCCCGCCTGCATTCCAGGGAATACAGTTTTAGGAACCTCAAGCGCACCCAGTAATTGAGGTGTTTTATCTCCGTTATGCGAGCCGTGAAGGTTCTCTGTACATTTTCTAGGTCAGCAATTTCGCCTGCCTTGAAAGGTGCTGTTAGTGTGCAGCAATATTCCAGCCTAGATAGAACAAGTGACCTGAAGAGTGTCATCATGGGCTTGGCTTCCCTAGTTTTGAAGGTTCTCATTATCCATCCTGTCATTTTTCTAGCAGATGCGATTGATACAATGTTATGGTCTTTGAAGGTGAGATCCTCCGTCATGATCACTCACAGGTCTTTGACGTTGGTGTTTCGCTCTGTTTTGTGGCCAGAATTTGTTTTGTACTCTGATGAAGATTTAATTTCCTCGTGTTTACCATATCTGAGTAATTGAAATTTCTCATCATTGAACTTCATATTGTTTTCTGCAGCCCACTGAAAGATTTGGTTGATGTCCGCCTGGAGCCTTGCAGTGTCTGCAATGGAAGACACTGTCATGCAGATTCGGGTGTCATCTGCAAAGGAAGACACGGTGCTGTGGCTGACATCCTTGTCTATGTCGGATATGAGGATGAGGAACAAGATGGGAGCGAGTACTGTGCCTTGTGGAACAGAGCTTTTCACCGTAGCTGCCTCGGACTTTACTCTGTTGACGACTACTCTCTGTGTTCTGTTAGTGAGGAAATTATAGATCCATCGACCGACTTTTCCTGTTATTCCTTTAGCACGCATTTTGTGCGCTATAACGCCATGGTCACAATTGTCGAAGGCTTTTGCAAAGTCTGTATATATTACATCTGCATTCTTTTTGTCTTCTAGTGCATTTAGGACCTTGTCATAGCGATCCAATAGTTGAGACAGACAGGAGCGACCTGTTCTAAACCCATGTTGCCCTGGGTTGTGTAACTGATGGGTTTCTAGATGGGTGGTGATGTTGCTTCTTAGGACCCTTTCAAAGATTTTTATGATATGGGATGTTAGTGCTATCGGTCTGTAGTTCTTTGCTGTTGCTTTACTGGCCCCCTTTGTGGAGTGGGGCTATGTCTGTTGTTTTTAGTAACTGTGGGACGACCCCCGTGTCCATGCTCCCTCTCCATAGAATGGAAAAGGCTCGTGATAGGGGCTTCTTGCAGTTCTTGATGAACACGGAGTTCCATGAGTCTGGCCCTGGGGCAGAGTGCATGGGCATGTCATTTATCGCCTGTTCGAAGTCATTTGGCATCAGGATAACATCGGATAGGCTTGTGTTAACCAAATTCTGTGGCTCTCTTAAAAAATTCATTTTGATCTTCGACTCTCAGTCTGGTTAGCAGCTTGCTAAAAACTGAGTCATATTGGGAGTTGAGTAGCTCACTCATTTCCTTGCTGTCATCTGTGTAGGACCCATCTTGTTTAAGTAGGGGCCCAATACTGGATGTTGTTCTCGACTTTGATTTGGCATAGAAGAAATACTTTGGGTTTCTTTCGATTTCATTTATGGCTTTTAGTTCTTCCCGCGATTCCTGACTCCTATAAGATTCCTTTAGCTTAAGTTCGATGCTTGCTATTTCTCTGACCAGTGTCTCCCTACGCATTTCAGATATATTGACCTCTTTTAGCCACTCTGTTATTCTTTTCCGTCGCCTGTAAAGGGAGCGCCTGTCTCTTTCTATTTTACATCTACTCCTCCTTTTTCTTAGAGGAATAAGCCTTGTGCATACATCGAGTGCCACCAAGTTAATCTGTTCTAGGCATAAGTTGGGGTCTGTGTTGCTTAGTATATCTTCCCAGCTTATATCGGTTAGGACTTGGTTTACTTGGTCCCACTTTATGTTTTTGTTATTGAAGTTAAATTTGGTGAATGCTCCCTCGTGGCTAGTCTCATTATGTCGGTCTGGGGCTCCACGCATACATGTCTGAACCTCAATTATGTTGTGATCTGAATGTATTGTTTTTGATATGGTGACATTTCTTATCAGATCATCATTGTTAGTGAAGATGAGGTCTAGTGTATTCTCCAGTATAGTAGGCTCTATTATTTGCTGGTTTAAATTGAATTTTGTGCAGAGATTTAAAAGCTCGTGTGAGTGTGAGTTTTCATCAGAGCTGCCTCCTGGTGTTATTACTGCAACAATATTATTTGCTATATTCCTCCATTTTAGGTGCCTTAAGTTGAAATCCCCCAGGAGCAAGATGTTGGGTGCAGGAGCTGGAAGATTTTCCAGACAGTGGTAAATTTTTAACAGCTGTTCCTGGAATTTCTGGGATGTTGCATCCGGAGGCTTGTAGACTACCACAATGACTAGGTTTTGGTTCTCGACCTTTACTGCTAAAACTTCCACTACATCATTTGAGGCATTAAGCAGTTCTGTGCAAACAAGTGACTCTGCAATGTACAGGCCAAGCCCCCCCCCTTTTGCCTGTTCACTCTGTCACATCTGTATAGGTTGTAACCTGGGATCCGTATTTCGTTGTCCAAGTGATCCTTTATGTGGGGTCTCAGTGAAAGCCGCGAACATTGCCTTTGCCTCTGCAAGCAGTCCACGGATGAAAGGTATTTTGTTGTTTGTTGTTGGCTTTAGATCCTGTATATTTGCAAAGAAGAATATCATCGGACTGGTGGTATTGTTGGTACTGGGGGGGGATTTTTTTTCCGGCATTAGTATCTCTTGGTTTGGAGTGGAGGCCATCGACTGTGGTTCCACTCCAGGAATGACTGGATTTGGTGTACAATTTCTGCCATTTCCTGAGAGTTTTTTTTTCCTTCCTGGCACTAAAAAACCTCTCCCTCTTGAGTGGCTGTGGCTACCCAGGTTTTCCCATGGCCTGGATGTTTTGTATCTTTTTGTCCCCTTTAGATGGTGTGCCTGGCAATTTAAGTTATAGCACAGTCTTTCCTGTACTGAAGAGGTACACATTTCAGGGTGAAAAAGCTTACAGGAAGGGAGTTTGCATTTTCCTGTTGTCATATGGGCATGGCATTTTCTAGGGTGGTCATAGTTGCATGTCCCGTCTGTTTTTCCAGATTTCCCATGTCTGCAGATACCAAGTGCATAGTATGTGCACAGGCTTGGTTTCTGTTTGCCTTGGGTTTCTGTGACTGTATTCTCTGTTGGTGCATGTTTCCCTGTCTTATTCCTATCCTCCCTAGCACCAACAATGGAGCTCCCACCAGTTGTTTTTGGTAATATATCCTCACTATTGCTAGTGGAGTCCTCTTGTTTGCTATTTCCTGTGGTATTTCTAGTTTGCAATATTGGTTTTATCTTATCTTTGACTACACTTGTTTCCCCACTACGGCTCCTGTCCCCTATGAGGTCATTTATATGTATTCCTTCCTGCGTAAAATTCCCGACTACCTGGACAAAATCTCCAGCTTCACCATTACTGTCTCCCAGGACAGCATCTCCAGCTTCACCATTACTGTCTCCCAGGACAGCACCTCCAGCTTCACCATTACTGTCTCCCAGGACAGTACCTCCAGCTTCACCATTACTGTCTCCCAGGACAGCACCTCCAGCTTCACCATTACTGTCTCCCAGGACAGCACTATCACCCCACATTTACTGACTACCAGGACATCACCTCCAGCCTTACAGTTTCTGACTACATGGCCAGTATCAAGGGCAGTACCATTCAGCCCAGACTTTTTATGTTCCCATCTGTTGTAGAAAGCTTCCAGGTTGTCTATGAAAGCAGCTTTGATGTTATCCTCCTTTAATACCCTTGTGATTTTAGTCCACAGATTTATCTTATTTGGGCATACCCAAAAACACTTCCCTGTTTTAATACTGCTTGTAGCTAGTTCTTGGATATCTGCACAAGGGGTGTGACACCAATTTCCACAAAAATGACAATTTATCCATGTGGAAGCCTGTTTGTTTGATTGACTGCAGACTACACAGAGCTTCATAATGATTTGAATGGTTGATTTACTGTAATTCTACTAGCAACCTCTTGAATACTCTATTAATAACCTCCTTAACCCTTTCAGGGTCCGTCCCGTAGATCTACGGCTTTACGTTCAGGGTCCAAACCGTAGATCTACGCCATGAGCTCAGCTCACTCTGATAAACTGTGAGTGGTACATTTGGGCCTAGATATGAGAGAATACATCTATGTGGTATGTGTGCACCACATAAAACAGATCCTGCAGCACACTGTGTATAATGAGAGAAAAAAAATGAAATCATGATTTTTCGATTAAAACAGCAACTTTGCAGTGTTTTTTCGTATGTTTTTTATAGTTGTATTTGCGATTTCTTGGTCTCATTTGATAGAATGGAAGACATATTACAGAAATAGAGATGATTTTGATTGGTTTTAGCATTGGAAATGGCTTGAAACTGAGCTCAAAGTAGCGGAAATGTTAAATATTTGCCGATATTCAAGAGTAAACAAACGACCTCACACGTCTAATACACGTCAGCTGGTGGGTCTAATATACATTCACAAATATGGTGATGATATTTATACAATTATTACAGTATTGCATAACAGTAAATCTTCTATTTTTTGGTGTGAATAAAAATTCATTATGTGAATAAAAAATCAAAATGGAATTTATTTGTAAAGCCTCAAAACATAACTAATGAACAGAGGATATGTTAGTTTAGTGCCAGGAATGCCTACATTGTTCATTCTGGACCCTATTTTGAAATTGGAATATTTTGAACTTTGTGTTAAATTGGCCAAATTAACAATTTTCGATCACTTTATTTTGTAGTTGAAACAAGTTGACTTGGCGATTTCTTGTGCTCAATCGATAGAATAGAAGTAATACTAGTGAAATAGCTAAGAATTTGGTTGATTGGAATAATGTAATTGGCCTAAAATGGGAGTCAAAGTCGGCAAAATCGCCGATTCGTAAATATCGCTGACACATCAAAATTCGCGAGAGCATAATTTTGTCAATTTTCCACCAAATTTCGTACTTTTTGTTTTATTACCTTCACAAAAAGATTCTCTACGATTTCATAAGAAAAAATAACAAATTTTTTTTTTGAAAATTCTTGGACACTGGTGCGTGACTCCAGATTTGGGCCTTGGACCCTGAAAGGGTTAAATGAAGCTCTAGCTATTTGTATTTCTATTTCTAACTGTACTTGTATATTGGACAGCTTACCGTGTACGTTCCTGATTTATATTTGATAAGGGCGCCTACAACCCCATCCGTTTACAGTCTGCTTTATTGTCCAACGAAACCGTTTGTAACCAGTCAAGGGTTCGGACCAGTCAATCTGATCTGATCAGTGGGTCACTTATTTAAAACATACTGGTCGGTGATTTGGGCTAACACATGAAGGATCTACTTGAAATTATCTACCCGAGTAATATGTGATTTGATTGATACAAAAGTATAACTTGCATGTTGAAGAACCGGTGATTTCTGGCAGCTCCTACAATGACGAACGGTCGAGCCTCAACCCTTGTTTATCAATCGCTGTATCTAGCTTTTTCTAGTTTTTTTTCGTCTCCACCAAAATAAATGCTATATTATCACTATAGTTGACAGGTGGAAATTTTGGAGGAAGGACGCTTTTTTTGTAGTAATAATTGCTTCTCGTTGTGTATATTGCAACCACTGGTAACTACAGGTTTTATGAAATTCACAGTATACGTCTGGTATTTCAAGAAAAAAGAAACTAATGAAAGTCACTCCACTCCACTAAGTACCATTATAATACTGGTTAGTTGCTACTACAACTCTGTATTCTGCTATTCACTGGTATCACTAGATTATATGCGAGTACACTAGCAGGCCAGGAAGATTATTAAAACAGCTGACCACTGTGGTAAGATTCTGGCGACTTCTGGCACCTGCCTCTATAGGCTTATCACTTCATTTACAAATTCACCTGTTTTCAAATGACACTTTAGCCTTTATCATCTATATAGTAGGGAGCCACTGTAGTATACACTATACACTATGTATACACAATGTTATCAGGGACACTTTCTTTCCTCTGACAAAGAAAAGTTCTATTATTATTATTTTGCACACGGAACACAGGCCTATGATTCCCCTCCAGCAGTAAACTCTGCTAGGTAGTGCACACTAATTCTCCTTTTTTGACTCAGTATATAATGTTTTCCGCCCAAGATTGGTTCTAGGCGCTAGAGGGATGTATCGTATAGGATTGATGGCACAAATTAAAGTTCTAGCACGTAAGAGCGACTGTGTAAACACGAGAAAACCCGGAGCAGAACGAGGCAAACTGACATGCTGGTGAGTGATTTTCGTGTGCAAGTTCGGTACTAGTCCCTCTAGGATTTTCCCGGTGTATATAATCATGTATCTCTCCCGCCTGCATTCCAGCAAATACATGTTTAGGAACCTCAAGCGCTCCCAGTAATTGAGGTGTTTTATCTCCGTTATGCGCGCCATGAAGGTTCTCTACATTTTCTAGGTGGGGTTCATTAATTGGGTTTCAGTAGCCACTATGGTGGGGTTCATTAACTGTGGGTTTCAGTAGCCACTATGGTGGGGTTCATTAACTGTGGGTTTCAGTAGCCACTATGGTGGGGTTCATTAACTGTGGGTTTCAGTAGCCACTATGGTGGGGTTCATTAACTGTGGGTTTCAGTAGAAACTATGGTGGGGTTCATTAACTGTGGGTTTCAGTAGCCACTATGGTGGGGTTCATTAACTGTGGGTTTCAGTAGCCACTATGGCAGGGTTCATTAACTGTGGGTTTCAGTAGCCTCTATGGTGGGGTTCATTAACTGTGGTTTTCAGTAGCCACTATGGTGGGGTTCATTAATTGTGGGTTTCATTAGCCACTATGGTGGGGTTCATTAACTGTGGGTTTCAGTAGCCACTGTCGTGGGGTTCATTAACTGTGGGTTTCAGTAGCCAGTATCGTGGGGTTCATTAACTGTGGGTTTCAGTAGCCACTATGGTGGGGCTCATTAACTGTGGGTTTCAGTAGCCACTATGGTGGGGTTCAAGAAAAGTGTTTTTATCTCCCTCTTTCTCCGTGCCCTCCGCATCTGTGATCCTCAGTTCCTTCCAGCAGAAATTTCCACTCTTCATAATTCGTTTTCCCATCTTGGCTACCCTTCCCATTTCATAGACTCTGCCCTCTCACGTGCTAAACGCAATTTCTTCTCTCCCAAACTCTCTACTCCCGGGAACTCTTCTATCCTCTGCCTTCACTACATTTCCGGTCTTTCTAATCTCAACAATTCTCTCCGTCCCTTAGACATCAAGCTTACCTTTCGCCAGACTAACACTCTTCGCACTAATCTCGTTCATACCTCTCCTCCCTCTACAGATGTTCCTGGTGTCTACTCTATTTCTTGCTCCTCCTGTCTTCTTAAATACTTCGGAGAAACTGGTCGATCTCTTTCTGACAGACTTAGGGAGTACAAAAATAGTGTTAGGCTTGCCGACACTAACAATGCTCTTTTCTGTCACGTCAGAGATCATAGCCATCCTATTGACTGGTCTTCTGCTAAAACTGTCTTCCCTACTTCCAACTCGAACAGTCGCCCTCTAGTTGAATCCTCTCTAATACACAACTTTACTTGTATGAATCTTAGCCCTGGCTTCGTCTCTGTAGATGCCTTCCTCTCCCACTACATTGTAAAATGCTCCAAACTTCAGAACACCCGTGACTTAACCTGACTCCTCATTTTTTCTTTTTCTTTTTCTTCTTCTCCCTCTTCCCCTTTCCTCTTTTCTTTTTCTCCTCTGGGTTGTCTTTCTCTCTTCTGTCTCGTGTTTCTGTTCCTTCTTCATTTATTTCACCACTTCCCCTTTCACGCTCCTCAAGGAAGGTTCCTTGATGTTGGTGAGGGGCTCTTGATTTAGGGAATTGGATCTGTGCTCCAGTTCCCCGAATTAAGCCTGAATGCCTTCCACATCCCCCCCCCCAGGTGCTGTATAATCCTCCAGGTTTAGCGCTTCCCCCTTGATTATAATAATAATAATCCCCTTTCACGCACCTCTGTGTGCTTGCTCTCCCTCTGTGGGCACCTAGCTCTCTTGCAGTGCTCCCCTTCCTTTGTATTTGACTGGCTCGTCCTCCTTTTTTCCCACTTCTACTACTACCTCTTCTACTACTACTACTACTACTGATGAAATTGAGACACATGTGCGGCGTCTGGTTGTCTTTGTTGTGGATGTTTCGCCATCCAGTGGCTGGCTGGATGGCGAAACGTCTATGATAGGGATGCCCAGGTGTTGCGCATGTGTCTTAATTTCATCTTGTCGGTATTATATACCATTCTTGTACTACTACTACTACTACTACTACTACCACCACCTCTTCCTGCCTATATATAACTGTCCTGCTCCACTTATGGTCCCACATTCATTGGACACACAGCTCCATCGACGAACGATCTCGCCTCTCTAATTACCCCGTGTTGAGTGTGACTATCCTCAGAGTGGTGGTTACTAAACCTTCGTCTTCACCTTCAGGATTGGTGCGTCAGTGGTTGCCTACCCAAGGGCAGGAAGCCTCCCTCTGCACTCCTGTTGCTATCTGTAGCCTCCACGCTCCAGACTGTACGTGTAGTCTACACGCTATACAGCCAGTGTTGCCTCTCCTCGCCGTTGTCTGAAGTCTCCACGCCACAGCCTGTATGTGAAGTCTGCTCGCCATTCAGCTAGTGTTGGCTCTCCTCATCGCTCACAGCCAGAGTTGTTCTCTTCACCAAGTGGTGGTTACTGGACCTTCGTCTTCACCATCAAGATTGGTGCGTCGTTGGCTGCCTACCCAAGGGCAGGAAGCCTCCCTCTGCACTCCTGTTGCTGTCTGAAGTCTCCACACCTCAGCCTGTATGTGAAGTCTGCTCGCTATTCAGCTAGTGTTGGCTCTCCTCATCGCTCACAGCCAGAGTTGCTCTCTTCACCGAGTGGTGGTTACTAGACCTTCGTCTTCACCATCAGGATTGGTGCGTCGGTGGCTGCCTACCCAAGGGCAGGAAGCTTCCCTCTGCACTCCTGTTGCTGTCTGAAGTCTCCACGCCTCAGCCTGTACGTGTGGTCTGCACGCCTTACAGCCAGTTCAGGGCATACAGTGCTCCAAGCTACAGCTCACCTCTTCAGTGTCCTGTGCCTCCAGAGACGGACTCCACAAGAAACTTAAAAGTTATAACCAGGCAAGTACGTATGTCTACTTCACACGTACTTGCCTAGCCAATTTTTCTCACAGGATTGGCCCCCACATCTAATTTACGATGCCTGCAATGCCTTCCACCTCCTTTCCCCTTACCACTCCTCTACTGCCAACACCTGCCTCTACTCTGTCTACTCCTGCTTCTAAGGCCTACCCTGCCCCCACCTCTTCCAAGCCCAACTCTTTCTCACTTAACCTCTAATACTCTAAATCTGATCATGCCACTATCTGTCCTGGAAATTTACTGTACCAGATCACTGGCGCTCCTCAGCATAACGTCTTTAAAACCAACTCTGGATTCAAACTACTTCTTGACAGACATTCTTATGAAACGTACACCTCAACCGAGACCAGACAAAAACTTCTCAATGCAGGCTTCACTATTATTTGGACTCCTGAGCACCGCACCAAATGCACAGTGATCGCAAAACACGTAGACTATTCTCTCCTGACTGCCTATGACACAGACAAAGAAGACTTAATCAAAGACATTAGTACTAAGAACAAAGTCTCCGTTGACGATATTTATAGACCTGAAAACTCTACCATCCTCAAAATACGCTGTTCAACTCCTTCTGACGCCTCTACACTCTTCAATCAAGGAATCCTTGCCAAGACCATCCGCATTCCTCCAAACACAGTCTTCACTCCAAACTTTCACCCCATCACACAATGTCTGAAATGCTACAAATTCGGCCACGACAAAATCTCATGCACTTCCACACAAACCTGCTCCAGATGTTCAGCAACTGGCCACTTCTGGAACACTTGCAACCTCCCCCTTAAATGTTCTAACTGCGGTGGGTCACACACTGCAGTTGCAAATTCCTGCCCTACTAGAAAAGACATTCTCTCCACCCTCAGAGAAAGCCAACCTCCCTCCCTCCCCAACCCCTTCCCTGCACCTCCCCCTCCTACAATACCTTCCACCCCTACCCCCAATGCCTGGGTTACCCCACGCACTTGGTCTACCCCTCCTACTCTACACACTTCAAACACCAACACACAGACTACAATCACCTCTCCTTCTACACCTACACCCACACTAGACTACAAAACTAACTGCCAACTCGCCACTGCTGCCCACTCTGTGATGGTAATCTCTCAAGCCTACCAATCAGACTACTCACATGTCCTTAACCTAATCTTGTCCGCTAACAATCTTCCTTCTTTAATTATCCCTCCTTCCTGCTTCTCTTCTAAGCCCCCTACAACCTCTACCTCCTCCCTCTCTCCCACCCCCCCACTTCCTACACCCACCAGCTCTCCTCCCCCCCTACCCCTCTTCACTACTTCCACCCTCCCACCAACACCCCTACTGCTGCTGCTACGACCACCCCTCCCCCGACCTCCTTACCCACTTCCTCATCCTCAACCAAAGCTTCTGCTTCCTTACCCAGTACCACAGCTTCCACTTCCTCATCCCCTACCAAAGCTTCCACTTCCTCTGCATCTACCTTCGCCCACTCCTCCACCACAACCAAAACTTCATCCAGGTCCAACTCCACCTCCAGACAAAATCCACTCAAACCCAAACCTGCCCCAACTTCTGACAGACATACAAAAGAACATAAAAACAGATCCATCTCTTCCTCCCCCTCCAGGAAACGGGTCCGTAACACCTACAAACTCGCATCCACTGATGGCACCACTATCACGGGTTTTAATCCAAACTCCTCCGACATTAACTTTGCTATGACAAAACCATTAAATCATGTTTAAAGTGATTCAGTTCAACGTACGTTCTTACTTCACAATTAGACACCTACTGGCCGAGCTCCTTGAAGCAGAGAGACCAGATATTGTTTTGCTAAACAGTACCTGCCTCAAAGCCCCTCAACGTATCCGCCATTATGGTTATACTGCACTACAGTCCCCCTATGATCCCCACGATGGGGTTGCCATCCTTGTCAAATCCAACATAAAACACGAATCTCTCCCAATCCCTTTTATTCACCAACACTGTCTTGCAGTCAGAATACACACCCACCTTGGCCCCTTTATCTTTTTCACCACCTATGCTCGCCCAAACACTATTCTCAACATTCACGACCTCTCCTTAGTCTTCAACTACACCAACACACCAACATACCTACCAGCTGACATGAATGCCAAACACACCGCCTTTCATCACACCAGTAACAACCAACTTGGTCACCAATTACTCAACTTCACTAACCATAAACACCTAATTTATCTCGGCCCAGACTTCAATACCTTCTTCAATCACACGGGCCAAGGCAAACCAGACATCATTCTGGCAAACCGAGCCAGTTCTCTATTTCAACACTACATCTCACCTGGCCCTATTACAGGCTCTGATCACATCCCAGTCATCTTGAACATCTCCAACCCTATCCTCATTCCAACCACACCTTCCTTCTCCTACAAGAACACTGACTGGGATGCTCTCAAACAACACATAGACAATATTAACCTCACCTATGACTATAACAACAAACCTATCTCTGACATCGATACTCAACTTGATCTCATCCAGGACACCATTACACAAGCAGCCAACAACGCAATACCAAAGAAAACTCACACCACTCGTTATTCCTTCAAACCGTCACTCAGAACAAGAAGACTAATTATCTGCTACCACAACCGCTTCCTCTACAACACACACAGATTTAATCAAGTTCGATTAGATCTCACTTACCTTAAAAACAACATTCTACACAGTCTAGACCAAGACCACAACAATCACTGGTCACAACTCGTACAACAAGCTGACAAACAGCGTATTAAAAACACAAAGCCTTCTGGAACTTTATCAAAAAAATAAGAGGCACTACTCCCACCAACAAATTCAAACATCACCCACAACAACACACACATCTCAGACCCGCAGGCTGCTACCAACATCTTCAAAGATATCTGGGAGAACATCTTCCACCCTCACCGACCTCACCCTAACGTTATTCAACACATTCAGAACATAGAACATTGGAACACTGCACACACACAAGATACAACACCAGATAGCCACATTCATCTAGACTCTCTTACCTCCTCCCAAGAACTCGACACTCCTTTCACCAACACAGACATTAAAACTCTCCTCAGACACCTTCCTCCCAAGGCTCCTGGCGCCTCTGGCCTAAACCATATTATCCTAAAACACCTTCCTGACTCTATCATTACTGCCTACACAAACCTCCTCAATGCCCCCCTTGCCTCTGGATACTTCCCTTCCCTCTTCAAAGCTGCTACTGCTATCCTCCTTCCTAAACCCAAAAAAGACCACTCTGATCCTAGAAACTATCGCCCTATCAGCCTCCTCGAAACTTTAGGTAAACTCTTTGAAAAACTCATCAACCATCGCCTTCGCAGATACCTGGAACACAACTCTCTACTTTCTGATGGTCAGTTTGGCTTCAGAACACACAGATCCACACAAGATGCCATTAACATCATTCTCAACTACATCCACATAAACACAGGACAAAGAAACAGGACAGCCCTGGTTGCAAAAGACGTTGAAAAAGCTTTTGACACTGTCTGGCACCAAGGGCTCAAGTACAAACTCTGCACTAACTTTAACCTGCCTCTCACTACTCGTAAACTCCTCTGCAACTTCCTAGACGGCCGTACCATGAGAATCAAATTCCAAGGCTGTTACTCTGACTACTTCACACTAAATGCTGAAGTACCCCAGGGATCTGTCCTCTCCCCTACCCTCTACATTTTATACACTAACGACATTCCAACACCTGTATACCAAAACTCCATCACACTAGCCTATGCAGACGACATTACACAACTTATCACTCATGCCAATATAGATACACTCACACACAAAACACAAAATGAGGTCGACAGGATAGCCATCTGGGAACAAAAATGGAGGATTAAAACCAATGCAGCTAAATCCAGCATTACATATTTTAACTACAGAAAACGTGATCCTCCATTACCTGTCGAGCTCAGAACAGCTGACACCCGCACTTACATCCCCATGACACAATCTGTCACTGTCCTTGGCGTTAATCTTGACTACCTTCTACGCTTACACGGACACATTCACTCAAGGCATGCAATAGCTAGTAAGGCCCTTGCGGGCCTCTACAAGCTGAAACATGTCTCTCAATGCACCAAACTACACCTCAACAAATCCCTTATACGTCCTCTGATAACTTACTCTCCTCTAGCCCTCTCTCTTGCAGCAAAAACAAACTTACTTAAACTGCAGCGTGTCCAGAACAAGGCGCTGCGCTGGGTGCTTGATGTCAGATGGGAGGACTTCGCCACATGCGAGTCTCTACATGCCCAGTTAGCCATCCCTGCTCTGAATCTGTACTGGAAGACGCTCAGTGACAGACAGATTGACAAACTTGTGACACGACATGACTACTGGACCTCTCTCCTTGACGAAGACATTCGCAGACCCACAAACCAACACAACCTTTTCTACTCCTTGCATGATCCTGCTCCTAACCCTATTTACAAATAACCTTGGATTCTCCGAGAGGTACCTTCTATGACAGGTACCATTCTCTGATCCACGTTCGCCTTACCCTTTGGGTTAAGACATGGCTCAGTTCTACACTCCTCTCTAGCGCTAAACGTCGCATGTCCCTTCCTTCCCCCTCGCCCCACCGGAGTCCCAACAGAAGAGCCTGAATTTCTCTTCTCAATATCTGTCCCACGATCGCCTCGCTGCTGGGTTAAGCCCTGGCTCTATTTCTACGACTAAGAACACTCCTCTCCAGCACTGCTCTTCGTCTGTCCCGTCTTCCCCGCTCATCCCATTTGGGATCTTACCTGAACTTTCGTTCGTTCGTTACTTATGGTTCACACACGCTATACAGCCAGTGTTGCCTCTCCTCACCGTTGTTTGAAGTCTCCACGCCTCGGCCTGTGTGTAAAGTCTGCGCTCCTCATCGCTCACAGCCAGAGTTGCTCTCTTCACCGAGTGGTGGTTACTGGACCTTCGTCTTCACCATCAGGATTGGTGCGTCGGTGGCTGCCTACCCAAGGGCAGGAAGCCTCCCTCTGCACTCCTGTTGCTGTCTGAAGTCTCCACGCCTCAGCCTGTACATGTGGTCTGCATGCCATGCAGCCAGTGTTGCCTCTCCTCACCGTTCAGGGCATACAGTGCTCCATCAAGCTTCAGCTCACCTCCTAAGTGTCCTGTGCCTCCAGAGACGGACTCCACAAGAAACTTTAAAGTTATAGCCAGGCAAGTACGTGTGTCTACTTCACACGTACTTGCCTAGCCAATTATTCTCACATTTGGCCGCCACATCTAATTTACGATGCCTTCAATGCCTTCCACTTCCTTCCCCCTTACCACTCCTCCTCTACTGCCAACACCTGTCTCTACTCTGTCTACTCATACCTCTAAGGCCTACCCTGCCTCTACCTCTTCCAAACCCAATTCTTTTTCGCTTAACCTCAAATACTCTAAATCTGATCATGCTACTATCTGTCCTGGAAATTTATTGTACCAGATCACTGGCGCTCCTCAGCATAAAGTCTTTAAAACCAACTCAGGCTTCAAACTACTTATTGACAGACATTGTTACGAAACGTACACCTCAACCGAGACCAGACAAAAACTTCTCAATGCAGGCTTCACTATTACTTGGACTCCTGAGCACCGCGCCAAATGCACAGTGATCGCAAAACACATAGACTATTCTCTCCTCACTGCCTGTGACACAGACAAAGAAGACTTAATCAAAGACATTAGTACTAAGAACAAAGTCACTGTTGACGATATTTACAGACCTAAAAACTCTACCATCCTCAAAATACGCTGTTCAACTCCTGACGCCTCTACACTCTTCATTCAAGGAATCCTTGCCAAGACCATCCGCATTCCTCCAAACACCCTCTTCACTCCAAACTTTTACCCCATCACACAATGTCTGAAATGCTACAAATTTGGCCACGACAAAATCTCATGCACTTCCACACAAACCTGCTCCAGATGTTCAGTGTAGTGATACTGCTCCTGTGGGGAATAGCAGCAGAATAATACTGCACCACGTCTCGGGGCCCTTAACAACAACAACAGTTTGGTGTGTGTCATGGGCGCCAACACAAGGTGTGTGATTCTCTTCTCTTCTATCTATATATTAGTGATGCAGATTACAAGGTGAGTTTAAATATGTGGCCTGTAGTTATAACTGTAGGTAGTAGGTTGGTAGACAGCAACCACCCAGGGAAGTACTACCGTCCTGCCAGATGACTGTGAAACAAAAACCTGTAACTGTTTTGCATGATGGTAGGATTGCTGGTTTTCTTTTTCTGTCTCATAAACACGCTAGATAACAGGGATATCTTGCTACTCCTACTTACACTTTGGTCACACTTCACAGACATGCACATGCATATATATATATACATACATCTAGGTTTTTCTCCTTATTCTAAATAGCTCTTGTTCTTTTTTATTTCTTCTATTGTCCATGGGGAAGTGGAAAAGAATCTTTCCTCCGTAAGCCATGCGTGTCGTATGAGGCGACTAAAATGCCGGGAGCAATGGGCTAGTAACCCCTTCTCCTGTATACATTTACTAAAAAAGAGAAGAAGAAAAACTTTATAAAACTGGGTTGTTTAAATGTGCGTGGATGTAGTGCGGATGACAAGAAACAGATGATTGCTGATGTTATGAATGAAAAGAAGTTGGATGTCCTGGCTCTAAGCGAAACAAAGCTGAAGGGGGTAGGAGAGTTTCGGTGGGGGGAAATAAATGGGATTAAATCTGGAGTATCTGAGAGAGTTAGAGCAAAGGAAGGGGTAGCAGTAATGTTAAATGATCAGTTATGGAAGGAGAAAAGAGAATATGAATGTGTAAATTCGAGAATTATGTGGATTAAAGTAAAGGTTGGATGCGAGAAGTGGGTCATAATAAGCGTGTATGCACCTGGAGAAGAGAGGAATGCAGAGGAGAGAGAGAGATTTTGGGAGATGTTAAGTGAATGTATAGGAGCCTTTGAACCAAGTGAGAGAGTAATTGTGGTAGGGGACCTGAATGCTAAAGTAGGAGAAACTTTTAGAGAGGGTGTGGTAGGTAAGTTTGGGGTGCCAGGTGTAAATGATAATGGGAGCCCTTTGATTGAACTTTGTATAGAAAGGGGTTTAGTTATAGGTAATACATATTTTAAGAAAAAGAGGATAAATAAGTATACACGATATGATGTAGGGCGAAATGACAGTAGTTTGTTGGATTATGTATTAGTAGATAAAAGACTGTTGAGTAGACTTCAGGATGTACATGTTTATCGAGGGGCCACAGATATATCAGATCACTTTCTAGTTGTAGCTACACTGAGAGTAAAAGGTAGATGGGATACAAGGAGAATAGAAGCATGAGGGAAGAGAGAGGTGAAGGTTTATAAACTAAAAGAGGAGGCAGTTAGGGTAAGATATAAACAGCTATTGGAGGATAGATGGGCTAATGAGAGCATAGGCAGTGGGGTCGAAGAGGAGTGGGGTAGGTTTAAAAATGTAGTGTTAGAGTGTTCAGCAGAAGTTTGTGGTTACAGGAAAGTGGGTGCAGGAGGGAAGAGGAGCGATTGGTGGAATGATGATGTAAAGAGAGTAGTAAGGGAGAAAAAGTTAGCATATGAGAAGTTTTTACAAAGTAGAAGTGATGCAAGGAGGGAAGAGTATATGGAGAAAAAGAGAGAGGTTAAGAGAGTGGTGAAGCAATGTAAAAAGAGAGCAAATGAGAGAGTGGGTGAGCTGTTATCAACAAATTTTGTTGAAAATAAGAAAAAGTTTTGGAGTGAGATTAACAAGTTAAGGAAGCCTAGAGAACAAATGGATTTGTCAGTTAAAAATAGGAGAGGAGAGTTATTAAATGGAGAGTTAGAGGTATTGGGAAGATGGAGGGAATATTTTGAGGAATTGTTAAATGTTGATGAAGATAGGGAAGCTGTGATTTCGTGTATAGGGCAAGGAGGAATAACATCTTGTAGGAGTGAGGAAGAGCCAGTTGTGAGTGTGGGGGAAGTTCGTGAGGCAGTAGGTAAAATGAAAGGGGGTAAGGCAGCCGGGATTGATGGGATAAAGATAGAAATGTTAAAAGCAGGTGGGGATATAGTTTTGGAGTGGTTGGTGCAATTATTTAATAAATGTATGGAAGAGGGTAAGGTACCTAGGGATTGGCAGAGAGCATGCATAGTTCCTTTGTATAAAGGCAAAGGGGATAAAAGAGAGTGCAAAAATTATAGGGGGATAAGTCTGTTGAGTGTACCTGGTAAAGTGTATGGTAGAGTTATAATTGAAAGAATTAAGAGTAAGACGGAGAATAGGATAGCAGATGAACAAGGAGGCTTTAGGAAAGGTAGGGGGTGTGTGGACCAGGTGTTTACAGTGAAACATATAAGTGAACAGTATTTAGATAAGGCTAAAGAGGTCTTTGTGGCATTTATGGATTTGGAAAAGGCGTATGACAGGGTGGATAGGGGGGCAATGTGGCAGATGTTGCAAGTGTATGGTGTAGGAGGTAGGTTACTGAAAGCAGTGAAGAGTTTTTACGAGGATAGTGAGGCTCAAGTTAGAGTATGTAGAAAAGAGGGAAATTTTTTCCCAGTAAAAGTAGGCCTTAGACAAGGATGTGTGATGTCACCGTGGTTGTTTAATATATTTATAGATGGGGTTGTAAGAGAAGTAAATGCGAGGGTCTTGGCAAGAGGCGTGGAGTTAAAAGATAAAGAATCACACACAGGGTGGGAGTTGTCACAGCTGCTCTTTGCTGATGACACTGTGCTCTTGGGAGATTCTGAAGAGAAGCTGCAGAGATTGGTGGATGAATTTGGTAGGGTGTGCAAAAGAAGAAAATTAAAGGTGAATACAGGAAAGAGTAAGGTTATGAGGATAACAAAAAGATTAGGTGATGAAAGATTGAATATCAGATTGGAGGGAGAGAGTATGGAGGAGGTGAACGTATTCAGATATTTGGGAGTGGACGTGTCAGCGGATGGGTCTATGAAAGATGAGGTGAATCATAGAATTGATGAGGGAAAAAGAGTGAGTGGTGCACTTAGGAGTCTGTGGAGACAGAGAACTTTGTCCTTGGAGGCAAAGAGGGGAATGTATGAGAGTATAGTTTTACCAACGCTCTTATATGGGTGTGAAGCATGGGTGATGAATGTTGCAGCGAGGAGAAGGCTGGAGGCAGTGGAGATGTCATGTCTGAGGGCAATGTGTGGTGTGAATATAATGCAGAGAATTCGTAGTTTGGAAGTTAGGAGGAGGTGCGGGATTACCAAAACTGTTGTCCAGAGGGCTGAGGAAGGGTTGTTGAGGTGGTTCGGACATGTAGAGAGAATGGAGCGAAACAGAATAACTTCAAGAGTGTATCAGTCTGTAGTGGAAGGAAGGCGGGGTAGGGGTCGGCCTAGGAAGGGTTGGAGGGAGGGGGTAAAGGAGGTTTTGTGTGCGAGGGGCTTGGACTTCCAGCAGGCATGCGTGAGCGTGTTTGATAGGAGTGAATGGAGACAAATGGTTTTTAATACTTGACGTGCTGTTGGAGTGTGAGCAAAGTAACATTTATGAAGGGATTCAGGGAAACCGGCAGGCCGGACTTGAGTCCTGGAGATGGGAAGTACAGTGCCTGCACTCTGAAGGAGGGGTGTTCATGTTGCAGTTTAAAAACTGTAGTGTAAAGCACCCTTCTGGCAAGACAGTGATGGAGTGAATGATGGTGAAAGTTTTTCTTTTTCGGGCCACCCTGCCTTGGTGGGAATCGGCCAGTGTGATAATAAAAAAAAAAAATAAAATATCCAAGACATCACCATCCCTGTAGAAGCCGTTATTAGATGTACTAGTCATTATATTTTGTTGTTGCAGAAGTACTATGAAGATTCTATGTTCAATAAAGCCTAGAGATAAGGCCTGTGTTTCTATCACAATTTATTGAACATAGAATCCTGGGCTACCTGGTGGTGATCCTGCGCTAGACTACATCACAACATGGAGCGTTTACTGAAACCTGAGAGGCCAGACTGTGACCCCAGCTTATCAACGGCTGCTCAGGAATGGAAGCACTGGTTTAAGACTTTCGAAAACTTCTTGGGAGCCCTTCCTAAAAAAGATCTAGATAAACTAAGTCTACTCATCAATTTTGTGTCACTTAAGATATATGAGGCTATTTCTGAGTGTAATACCTACGAAGATGCTATCAAAACCCTCAAGTCTCAGTATATTAAACCTACAAATGAAATCTTTGCACGCTATCGCCTTGCAACTCGCCGCCAGCAGATTGATGAATCCTTAGAGGAATACCTTCAAGCACTGAAAATTTTAAGTAATAACTGTCACCTCCAAGCAGTGACAGCTGCTCAGTATTGTGAAGAGTCCATCAGGGATGCTTTTATCAGTGGCCTGCAATCACCAATAATAAGGCAGCGTTTATTGGAGAATAAAACTCTCGACTTAGCCGCTGCCTTTGACCAGGCAAGAGCTCTAGATTCAGCTCAGAAGAATTCTGAAGTATACAGTACCACTCAGCCTTCTCGAGTGGTAAGTGCTGCAATTCCTGACCAAGACTCTTGCAATGAAGTTACTGGGGAACCTGCCTCAGTGACAGCAGCAGCAGGTACGGTGTGTTTCTTTTGTGGTTTTTCAAGACATCCACGTCCAAAGTGTCCTGCTCGTGAAGCAATGTGCCATAAATGCCACAAGAAAGGTCACTTTGCTAAAGTATGTCGTGCTAATGCATCAACAAGAGCTAGTGCCTCCACACATTCCAGTGATCATGCGACTCTAGCAACAGTGACTTCTGCGGCTACTCCAAATTCACTGTCAAAGGCAGTTGTGAAAGTATTCATCAAAGGAACAGAAGTAGATGGTCTTATTGATAGTGGCAGCTCAGAGAGTTTCATCAACCTTAACTTATGTGATGAATGGTTTGAAAAACCGACAAGTTGAAGATTGAGACACTTATGCAGCATATGGGAATCTTTATTCAGGAAACGTTTCGCCACACAGTGGCTTCATCAGTCCAATACAAAGAGGAAGGCGTAAGGAGAGGAGGAGAATGAGGTAATCAGTCCCTCAACCTGGGGTCGATGTGTTCAGTCCATCAATCTACAATTCTACAAGATTGATGGACTGAACACATCGACCCCAGGTTGAGGGACTGATTACCTCATTCTCCTCCTCTCCTTACGCCTTCCTCTTTGTATTGGACTGATAAAGCCACTGTGTGGCGAAACGTTTCCTGAATAAAGATTCGCATATGCTGCATAAGTGTCTCAATCTTCAACCTTAACTTAGTTAAACGCCACTCCTTGACTGTACATCACTCATCAGGTACCGTTTCCATGGCATCAACATCTCTCTCTATTCAGACCTTAGAGTTAATGGAAAGGATTATCAAGATGTACATTTAGCTATTCTGCCACAACTGTGCTCTGATGTTATTCTTGGTCAGGACTTTCAGAAGCTGCATGGTAGTGTCACCTTAACATATGGAGGTGAACTGCCTCCTCTTGTTGTCTGTGGACTTAGCACTTTAAGGGTAGACCCACCAAAGCTGTTTGCAAATCTTACCGCGGATTGCCATCCTATATCAGCTAAGTCACGCCGCTACTCTTATGAGGATCGGATGTTCATTGAGAAAGAAACTCAGAGGCTGCTGAAGGAGGGTATTATAGAACCGAGTGATTCCCCTTGGCGTGCAAAGGTTGTTGTTGTTAAAGATGGTTATAGGAAACGGAGACTGGTTGTCGATTACTCTGAGACAATCAACAAATTTAATAATAATAATAATAATAATAATAATAATAATAATAATAATAATAATATTGTGGAAAATTTTATAGGGTGCTTATCTGTATGTACCTCAACATTATATACATACAAGTAATCTCATTGGGAGACAATCATATTGTTTACCGTAGTCACCCTGTGTAGACAACAGGAAAATGCAAACTCCCTTCCTGTAAGCTTTTTCACCCTGAAATGTGTACCTCTTCAGTACAGGAAAGACTGTGCTATAACTTAAATTGCCAGGCATACCATCTAAAGGGGACAAAAAGATACAAAACATCCAGGCCATGGGAAAACCTGGGTAGCCACAGCCACTCAAGAGGGAGAGGTTTTTTAGTGCCAGGAAGGAAAAAAAACTGGCAGGAAATGGCAGAAATCGTACACCAAATCCAGTCATTCCTGGAGTGGAACCACAGTCGATGGCCTCCACTCCAAACCAACAGATACAGATACTAATGCCGGAAAAAAAATCCCCCCCCAGTACCAACAATACCACCAGTCCGATAACATTCTTCTTTGCAAATATACAGGGTCTAAAGCCAGCAACAAACAACAAAATACCTTTCATCCGTGGACTGCTTGCAGAGGCAAAGGCAATGTTCGCGGCTTTCACTGAGACCCACATAAAGGATCACTTGGACAACGAAATATGGATCCCAGGTTACAACCTATACAGATGTGACAGAGTGAACAGGCAAAAGGGGAAGGTTGGCCTGTACATTGCAGAGTCACTTGTTTGCACAGAACTGCTTAATGCCTCAAATGATGTAGTGGAAGTTTTAGCAGTAAAGGTCGAGAACCAAAACCTAGTCATTGTGGTAGTCTACAAGCCTCCGGATGCAACATCCCAGCAATTCCAGGAACAG
Source organism: Cherax quadricarinatus (assembly GCF_038502225.1). Taxonomy (NCBI): domain Eukaryota; kingdom Metazoa; phylum Arthropoda; class Malacostraca; order Decapoda; family Parastacidae; genus Cherax; species Cherax quadricarinatus. Next base: position 32,495,172 of record NC_091335.1, read on the forward strand.
CTGTTAAAAATTGACCACTGTCTGGAAAATCTTCCAGATCCTGCACCCAACATCTTGCTCCTTGGGGACTTCAACTTAAGGCACCTAAAATGGAGGAATATAGCAAATAATATTGTTGCAGTAATAACACCAGGAGGCAGCTCTGATGAAAACTCACACTCACACGAGCTTTTAAATCTCTGCACAAAATTCAATTTAAACCAGCAAATAATAGAGCCTACTAGACTGGAGAATACACTAGACCTCATCTTCACTAACAATGATGATCTGATAAGAAATGTCACCATATCAAAAACAATATACTCAGATCACAACATAATTGAGGTTCAGACATGTATGCGTGGAGCCCCAGACCGACAAAATGAGACTAGTCACGAGGGAGCATTCACCAAATTCAACTTCAATAACAAAAACATAAAGTGGGACCAAGTAAACCAAGTCCTAACCGATATAAGCTGGGAAGATATACTAAGTAACACAGACCCCAACTTATGCCTAGAACAGATTAACTCGGTGGCACTCGATGTATGCACAAGGCTTATTCCTCTAAGAAAAAGGAGGAGTAGATGTAAAATAGAAAGAGACAGGCGCTCCCTTTACAGGCGACGGAAAAGAATAACAGAGCGGCTAAAAGAGATCAATATATCTGAAATGCGCAGGGAGACACTGGTCAGAGAAATAGCAAGCATCGAACTTAAGCTAAAAGAATCCTTTAGGAGTCAGGAATCACGGGAAGAACTAAAAGCCATAAATGAAATCGAAAGAAACCCAAAGTATTTCTTCTCCTATGCCAAATCAAAATCGAGAACAACGTCCAGTATTGGGCCCCTACTTAAACAAGATGGGTCCTACACAGATGACAGCAAGAAAATGAGTGAGCTACTCAAGTCCCAATATGACTCAGTTTTTAGCAAGCCGCTAACCAGACTGAGAGTCGAAGATCAAAATGAATTTTTTATGAGAGAGCCACAAAATTTGATTAACACAAGCCTATCCGATGTTATCCTGACGCCAAATGACTTCGAACAGGCGATAAATGACATGCCCATGCACTCTGCCCCAGGGCCAGACTCATGGAACTCTGTGTTCATCAAGAACTGCAAGAAGCCCCTATCACGAGCCCTTTCCATCCTATGGAGAGGGAGCATGGACACGGGGGTCGTCCCTCAGTTACTAAAAACAACAGACATAGCCCCACTCCACAAAGGGGGCAGTAAAGCAACAGCAAAGAACTACAGACCAATAGCACTAACATCCCATATCATAAAAATCTTTGAAAGGGTCCTAAGAAGCAAGATCACCACGCATCTAGAAACCCATCAGTTACACAACCCATTGCAACATGGGTTTAGAACAGGTCGCTCCTGTCTGTCTCAACTATTGGACCACTACGACAAGGTCCTAAATGCACTAGAAGACAAAAAGAATGCAGATGTAATATATACAGACTTTGCAAAAGCCTTCGACAAGTGTGACCATGGCGTAATAGCGCACAAAATGCGTGCTAAAGGAATAACAGGAAAAGTCGGTCGATGGATCTATAATTTCCTCACTAACAGAACACAGAGAGTAGTCGTCAACAGAGTAAAGTCCGAGGCAGCTACGGTGAAAAGCTCTGTTCCACAAGGCACAGTACTCGCTCCCATCTTGTTCCTCATCCTTATATCCGACATAGACAAGGATGTCAGCCACAGCACCGTGTCTTCCTTTGCAGATGACACCCGAATCTGCATGACAGTGTCTTCCATTGCAGACACTGCAAAGCTCCAGGCAGACATCAACCAAATCTTTCAGTGGGCTGCAGAAAACAATATGAAGTTCAACGATGAGAAATTTCAATTACTCAGATATGGTAAACATGAGGAAATTAAATCTTCATCAGAGTACAAAACAAATTCTGGCCACAAAATAGAGCGAAACACCAACGTCAAAGACCTGGGAGTGATCATGTCGGAGGATCTCACCTTCAAGGACCATAACATTGTATCAATCGCATCTGCTAGAAAAATGACAGGATGGATAATGAGAACCTTCAAAACTAGGGAGGCCAAGCCCATGATGACACTCTTCAGGTCACTTGTTCTATCGAGGCTGGAATATTGCTGCACACTAACAGCACCTTTCAAGGCAGGTGAAATTGCCGACCTAGAAAATGTACAGAGAACTTTCACGGCGTGCATAACGGAGATAAAACACCTCAATTACTGGGAGCGCTTGAGGTTCCTAAACCTGTATTCCCTGGAACGCAGGAGGGAGAGATACATGATTATATACACCTGGAAAATCCTAGAGGGACTAGTACCGAACTTGCACACGAAAATCACTCATTACGAAAGCAAAAGACTTGGCAGACGATGCACCATCCCCCCAATGAAAAGCAGGGGTGTCACTAGCACGTTAAGAGACCATACAATAAGTGTCAGGGGCCCGAGACTGTTCAACTGCCTCCCAGCACACATAAGGGGGATTACCAACAGACCCCTGGCAGTCTTCAAGCTGGCACTGGACAAGCACCTAAAGTCAGTTCCGGATCAGCCGGGCTGTGGCTCGTATGTTGGTTTGCGTGCAGCCAGCAGCAACAGCCTGGTTGATCAGGCTCTGATCCACCAGGAGGCCTGGTCTCAGACCGGGCCGCGGGGGCGTTGACCCCCGGAACTCTCTCCAGGTAAACTCCAGGTAAACTTGTGTCTTGTGATCTATTTTGGACTTCTGACTTTGTAGTGAATATTTGCTCTTGCATAATTTATAAGGGAAAGATAAGCGAGGAATTCTTGTGTTGTGAGTCTTACACCAGATATCATCACTGGTAAACATGGCAACTGTCACAGAGGAACCTATTTCTGCAGGTGATGGAAATGATGATAGCTTCCAGAACTTTAAAAGTAAACAAAAGAGAAAAAGTGAGAAAGGGCTAGAGCGTCGACGTAGTCAGACTCACTTGACTCGTACACAATGTGATACTAAACGTCCTTGGTGCACAGAGGCTGCAAGAAGTCTTTCTTCAAAGGAAGAATGTGTTAAGCTGAACTTCCCTGACAACACCCCGCTGCCTGCTAAGTGTGCATGGCTAATGGCAGCTGTAAACAAGCATCCTAACTCAAGGATCCAATTTAGGGAAAACACACACAACTTTGTGTTTGTGGAACAGAATAAAGAACTGATCAATGATCTACTTAGTACACCTTATGGGGGTATTAAGCTGCTCCGACCTCCATCAGACACTCACCACTTTAAAAAATGGGTCAGTATCATAATCTTTGGATACCCTCACTGCATGGACCCATCCCATCTGACTCTCAGTGAGCATATCATCAAGCCTAAAAGACTTAAAGGAAAATCCCAAATTATTGCCAGTTGGGTGGGTCCTGTGCCCCTCCCCCGGAATATCTGGGTGCATGGTTTACATTTCCTAAACATCGAAGTGTACCTACCCCCTAAACGTAGGCGTTACAAATGCCAGCACTATGGCCATGTTGCAGTAGACTGTGGAATACTACATTCTTGGTGTGGTAAGTGTGCTGGGAAACATTCCACTAGAGAATGCACAGTAGGCCCTGACAGACAAAAATTTAAGTGTATTAACTGTAAAGAAGTTGGGGTTACAGTTTCCCACAAGGACTGCAGTCAGAACCCATACAACCTTCGAGGTAAACCTGATAACAGTCCTTTAATGGTAACTGAGGATAGGGCTATCCAGTCTACCACAGCCAGATCTGAGACTGAACCTCTGCAAAGTGTGCAAGAACCCCACCTCACTGAAAACAATTCTGGTGATACCAGAATGCCATCACACACACCAGCTGTGGAGGAGCTAGCCATCCCTGCTAGCACATATGGAACTACTGGTCTGCCACTACAGATACCTATGGCTACACCTGAATATGGGGATGAGTTTGTCATTTCTCCCAATACACACAACTACAACAGTCAGACGGACACCACACAGGTAACCTCCCTGGAAATTGGAGATGAGTCAGATGCACAGGACCTACCTGCAATGAATGATGAAACAGAGAACACTAATGTAACCATGGTACCTGTTAAGGTGATAGGTGTTAAAGAAAGCACTAACCCAGAAGTGCCATCCTCCGGAGAGGCATTGGATTCGCCTGACCTTCCTCATATTATAACAAATTTCCAGAAAAAAATTGAGCATCTTGAACAGATCCTGACAAGTTTAATAAATATATGTAATCAGGATGATGCTCTTGAGCATGGTGATGATGTCAAAAGTGCAGCAATCCTCGTTCAGCTTCCAGCAATTTGTGAGAAAGAAGCCCATAACTCTTGCCTTCAAGACTTGCCTTATAACTGGCTGCCAAAATGCCGAAAAATGCTTAAAAATAAAGGTTCTGAAGATAAAGACGTACAAACTATGCTATTTGCTCTTAAGTGTCTGCACACTGCAGTCAAAGCATAATAGTTTTACCATCTTATGAGCAAGAGATTGTAATAACTCACTACAATGGATACATTACAAATCTTTTCATGGAACATTGCTTCCATCAGGAAGCGGTTGCCTGACTTACATCATATTAGTGCAACCAAGAATATTGATGTCATCTGTTTGCAGGAATGTAGATTGAAAGATGGAGCACCTCCACCAAACTTGCCTGGATATGCAGCTTATAACCTAAGGTCAACCAACTGTTGTGTGATGTATGTCAGAAAGAACTTGCCACATTCACTCCTTTCCTTGCAGAGTCGAGTTAACATGCAGTATCATGGTGTCAAAGTATATGCAGGCGATTTTTCCATAAACATTTTTAATCTCTATGCCCCAGCGAACCAGCTTCGACCTGATGCTTTACCAGATCGCATCAATAGTGAACCTACCATCATTCTTGGAGATTTTAATGCCAGACATAAGAATATTGGTGGGTCTATTACAAACACCAATGGAACTAAACTAGTGAGATTGCTAAATGAGCATGATAATGTTCGAATTGTGGGCACTACTGAGCCTACTCACATATATGGTGGCATACTAGATCTATGTCTTGGATTTAATACATCATATACGATGCATGACTCTGTCATAGTTGATGATCTTCTATCTGATCACTTCCCAAGACTAACAACTGTCAATCTTGATCACATCTCCAGCAATCAAGGAGCTAAATACAGAAGGAGGAAACTTATTCTCAAACCAGAACACAGAGACAACTTTATTAACCACTTGGATCAATGGTATAAGAATTACGAGCCCATTGGCACACAAAAATTTAATGATTTAATTACCACTATTGAGAGTGTTCTCACAGATCAAGTGGGCAGGAATAGGAAACAAAGACCCTCCACTATAAATAACAATAAAAACCAATGTAAATACTATAATGATCCACAGCTGCGCAATCTAACACATGCAGCTAGGAGGATTGGTAAAGCATACCGTGAATGTAGAACCCCAGACCTGCTCAGAACGTTCCAAGCTGCACTAACAAATGCAAGGAATAGAAAGGAAGAACTTAGGCAACAGGAATGGGAACAGATTGTTAGTGGATTAAATAGGTCCACCCCTTTGAGTTTGGCTTGGAAAGGTATAAATAAAATAACCAGGGAAAAGACTGGCAATGTTGCTCATCCCTTTCCTCTTGAAAAAGCAAATGACCTCATAAATGACTGGTCCAAAACATCCAGGCATGAAAGCCTTCCATCTCATATTAGAAAAAATTTATTGAGTACTTCTGAAGAAATGTTGAAACTGATTAATTTTATGAGCCAAAATATTGATGAGAGTGATTGCCTCTTTACCGAGTATGAATTAGATAATGCATTAACCAAAGGTCGATCAACTGCTCCTGGAGAGGATGGTATAACCTATGATATTCTCAGAACTCTAAGGCACGTGCCTGATAACCCTTTGTTGGCACTGTATAATCTCAGTTACATTGAGGGCGTTCTTCCTACTTCCTGGACCAATAGTCTCATTGTGCCTATCCCTAAGTCCCAACAGCCTGATACATTTAGGCCGATCTCCTTAACTAGTTGTCTTTGTAAAACTTTTGAAAGAATGATGCTTAACAGACTGTACTACAGAATCAGAGATCAACTTTCCCCCTACCTCTATGGGTTCATGAAAGGTAAAAGTGTGCAGAACTGTATTTCCACCTTTCTCACTGCACACACCTCTACTAGTTTTACCACTTTTCTTGATCTAAAATCTGCATTTGATATTGCAAACAGAACCGTTATACTACATGAACTAGCCAAAATGAATATTGGTGGTAGCTTACTCTGCTGGATAATAGGATACCTGTCAAATAGAGTATCCTCTGTCCTTTACCAAGGCTTCAGAAGTGATTCTAAAGAAATGTCTTTAGGTACACCACAGGGAGGAGTTCTTAGTCCCATGCTATTTAATATTCTGATTAATGCTCTCCTAAATGCTCTACCTGCCTCACCTAAACATATAGCTATAAGCTATGCTGATGATATCATGATCTATACAACAGGGCATAAGAAGATGAATACCATTCTTAATGAAGTTCAAGCAATTTGTAATCGACTAGGCCTCATAATATCTTAGCTAGAGAAAGTTCCCTCCGACCCTTGGAGTTAATGCAAAATGAAGCTCTCAGGATTATTCTTGGCTGTCCCAGATCTACAAAAGTTCTTAACATGAGGATGGAGCTTGGTATTTCTAGTATCAGTGATAGGATTGTTGAAATTAACACTGTACTCGGTATTAGAATGTTGAGAAACGAACCAGACACTGTCACAGTGAATCTTACCAAGTGTCTAGAGGTAAATACACACAGATCTAAATGGATTGTGAAAACGTGCAATTGCATTAAGTTTTATAACCTGCATGAACTGTATCACTGTAGGCAACAAGAGCATTTCACCCCTCCATGGAAGATGTGTTCATTTAATATCACATACCTACAAGTCCCTCCCAAGAAGCTCATTGCTAGTAATCCCTTCCTTAAATCTCTTGTTAGAGCAACTGCTCAAGAAGAAATTTTTCGCCTAGCTGGTAGTAATAAGTTATCACAAGTTATATACACTGATGGATCTAAACAGGAGTCTTCTGGCAGGGCTGCATCTGCTCTTGTTGCCACCTCCCTAGTTAAGAACGATAATAAATTTGTTGAGTTAGGTATAAGAATTAACAACTGGGCGTCTACACTGCAAACTGAATTGTTTGCAATCCTAATGGCGCTAAAGCTAACCTATGACACTGAGCTTGACTCTATCATCATTACTGATTCTATGTCATCATTGAAGGCTCTTGGCTCATATAATGACTCCAACAACATGCTCATTGGGGAAGCCAGGTATAGATACTCAAAAAATTAGGGACAAAGGAATTAATGTACAATTGCTATGGATCCCATCACACATTGGATTACTCCTTCATGATAAAGTTGATATGTTAGCCAAGAAGAGTATCCAGAAGGAGAACGTAGAATATAACTTTGGTATAACTGTGTCTAGCATTAGGAATAATATTAGGAGAGAAGTAAATAATGAAAATGATTGTTATAGGAATGCAGTTAGAAGCCTGAGTAGATCTATTTATTTATTTATTTATTTTTATTTATTTATTTCCAATTTGATCACACATACAGAGGTACAAAAAAATACAGATAAGAGCAGCATGCCAAAGCCACTTATACTATGCATAGCATTACGGGCTGGCTAGTAATTTTTTCTATAACCCACTATGATAACATGAACGTAGATAAGTATATTTATGGAGCAACTTGCAATGTGAACAGACTGACTGATGTTGTAGTGGCCAGGCTTAGGCTTGGTTACAAGTACTTCTGGCAGTTTGGGAGACACACAGATGATGATCAAACTAAATGTAAATTATGTGATCAGGCATATGGTCACTCTCTTGAACACTATGTGCTTAATTGTCCACTTATTGAGGAATACAGAGACAGACAGTATATAAACCTATGTGACATGTCAAGATATCTTATTAATGAAAATAAGATACCAGATATACTAAGCAAATTTCCTAAATTTGCTTGTAACAGATAAGTGAATTATAGATATGTAGATATAAATCCATATGTATTCCTGTTAACCCTTTGGGGCCTAGTTCCTAGGCCTTTTGTGTATCCATATGCTCTCGCGCTACCGTCCACAGGATGGATATGGGGTGCACAATAAACTAGCCACTTCGGTGGCAAAATCTAAATCTAATCTCAGCGCTCCACAAGGCTTTGTGTCACCCAGGAGTTACACGCCTGTACCATTTTGTCAAATCAAAGAACATGCCCTACTCAGTGGAAAATGTGCGACAAGTGATCAGAGCATGCAGAGTATGTGCAGAGTGCAAGCCAAACTTTCATCAGCCAGAGAAAACTCATCTCATAAAATCCACCCAGCCTTTCGAAAGATTGAATATAGATTTCAAGTGACCTCTACCAAGCACAAATCAGAATAGGTATTTCCTTAACATAGTAGATGAATATTCAAGGTTTCCCTTTGTATTCCCCTGTGCAAATATGACTGCTTCAACTGTTATTAGTTGTCTTTCACAGTTGTTCTCTATTTTTGGTATGCCAGCTTATATCCATTCAGACAGGGGATCCTCATTCATGAGTAACGAACTTCAGGAATTTTTGGCTAGCAAAGGTATTGCCTGCAGCAGAACAACAAGCTACAACCCTCAAGGCAATGGTCAAGTGGAGCGGTTCAATGGTACTATATGGAAGGCAGTTACAATGACATTGAAGTCGCGCAATCTACCTGTTCAACACTGGCAAACTGTCCTACCTGATGCTCTTCACTCTATTAGATCATTGCTGTGCACAGCTACTAATGCAACCCCTCATGAAAGACTCCTCAACTATTCACGTCGTTCCTCTACGGGAGCCTCCGTGCCCACTTGGTTATGTCATCCTGGACCCGTTCTCCTAAAGAGTCACCGTAGGATGAACAAGACGGATCCTTTAGTGGAAGAGGTAGAGCTCCTGCAAGCTAATCCACATTATGCCCACATTCGCTACCAAAATGGTGAAGAGACTACAGTATTTACAAGACATTTAGCCCCAGTTGAAATCCCCATTAGTGTGGAATCTCAAGATACACCAATAGATGTGAAAGATGCTTCGTTTTCTCCTGGAAAGCCCCTTGAGACTACCCCTATGGAAATAGAGGATTCTGCTCCAGCAGTTAATCAAACCCCGCTGGAAAATATCAAACCTGGTGAAGAGGCTCAAGGGCTACGAAGGTCGGGACGTGTACGTCGCCCACCTAACAGTTTGGGAGATTACTGTCTCTGATATTTTAGAAGGGGAAGATTGTAGTGATACTGGTCCTGTGGGGAGCAGCAGCAGGATAATACTGCACCACCTCTTGGGACCCTTAACAACAACAACAGTTTGGTGTGTGTCATGGGCGCCAACACAAGGTGTGTGATTCTCTCCTCCTCTATCTATATACATATTAGTGATGCAGATTACATGGTGAGTTTAAATATGTGGCCTGTAGTTATAACTTTTCTCTTGACATATGCAAGACATCACCATCCCTGTAGAAGCCATTATTAGATGTACTAGTCATTATATTTTGTTGTTGCAGAAGTACTATGAAGATTCTATGTTCAATAAAGCCTAGAGATAAGTCCTGTGTTTCTATCACAACAACTGTCTTGCACTCAGAATACACACCCACCTTGGCCCCTTTATCTTTTTCACCACCTGTGCTCGCCCAAACACTATTCTCAACATACACGATCTTTCCTTAGTCTTCAACTACACCAACATACCTATTAGCTGACATGAATGCCAAACACACCGCCTTTCATCACACCAGTAACAACCAACTTGGTCACCAATTATTCAACTTCATGTTGCGATAGAAACACAGGCCTTATCTCTAGGCTTTATTGAACATAGAATCTTCATAGTACTTCTGCAACAACAAAATATAATGACTAGTACATCTAATAATGGCTTCTACAGGGATGGTGATGTCTTGCATAAGTCAAGAGAAAAGTTATAACTACAGGCCACATATTTAAACTCACCATGTAATCTGCATCACTAATATATATATAGATAGAGGAGGAGAGAATCACACACCATGTGATGGCGCCCATGACACACACCAAACTGTTGTTGTTGTTAAGGGCCCCAAGAGGTGGTGCAGTATTATCCTGCTGCTGCTCCCCACAGGACCAGTATCACTACAATCTCCCCCTTCTAAAATATCAGAGACAGTAATCTCCCAAACTGTTAGGTGGGCGACGTACACGTCCCGACCTTCGTAGCCCTTGAGCCTCTTCACCAGGTTCGATATTTTCCAGTGGGGTTTGATTAACTGCTGGAGCAGAATCCTCTATTTCCATAGGGGTAGTCTCAAGGGGCTTTCCAGGAGAAAACGAAGCATCTTTCACATCTATTGGTGTATCTTGAGATTCCACACTAATGGGGATTTCAACTGGGGCTAAATGTCTTGTAGATACTGTAGTCTCTTCACCATTTTGGTAGCGAATGTGGGCGTAATGTGGATTAGCTTGCAGGAGCTCTACATCTTCCACTAAAGGATCCGTCTTGTTCATCCTACGGTGACTCTCCAGGAGAACGGGTCCAGGATGACATAACCAAGTGGGCACGGAGGCTCCCGTAGAGGAACGACGTGAATAGTTAAGGAGTCTTTCATGAGGGGTTGCATTAGTAGCTGTGCACAGCAATGATCTAATAGAGTGAAGAGCATCAGGTAGGACAGTTTGCCAGTGTTGAAAGGTAGATTGCGCGACTTCAATGTCATTGTAACTGCCTTCCATATAGTACCATTGAACCGCTCCACTTGACCATTGCCTTGAGGGTTGTAGCTTGTTGTTCTGCTGCAGGCAATACCTTTGCTAGCCAAAAACTCCTGAAGTTCGTTACTCATGAACGAGGATCCCCTGTCTGAATGGATATAAGCTGGCATACCAAAAATAGAGAACAACTGTGAAAGACAACTAATAACAGTTGAAGCAGCCATATTTGCACAGGGAATACAAATGGAAACCTTGAATATTCATCTACTATGTTAAGGAAATACCTATTCTGATTTGTGCTTGGTAGAGGTCCTTTGAAATCTATATTCAATCTTTCGAAAGGCTGGGTGGATTTTATGAGATGAGTCTTCTCTGACTGATGAAAGTTTGGCTTGCACTCTGCACATACTCTGCATGCTCTGATCACTTGTCGCACATCTTCCACTGAGTAGGGCATGTTCTTTGATTTGACAAAATGGTACAGGCGTGTAACTCCTGGGTGACACAAAGCCTTGTGGAGCGCTGAGAGTGATTGCAAATCATGACATGCTGCTCCACAGTGGGACCTAGAGAATGCATCAGGTGAGATGTTCTCTTGACCCGGTCGGTACAGAATATCAAAGTCATAACACGATAGTTCCATCCTCCAGCGTAATATCTTGTCATTCTTCATCCTACTTTTGTGCTTCTTGTCGAACATATACATCACGGACCGTTGGTCAGTCCTTATGGTGAAATGTCTACCAGTTAAATAATGCCTCCAGTGGCGAACTGCTTCTATGATGGCCTGGGCTTCCTTTTCTACAGCAGCGTAATATTTCTCTGATCCTTGAAAAGTTCTCGAAAAGAAGGCTACTGGTCGTCCTGCCTGAGATAAGACTGCAGCAATTGCAATGTCAGATGCATCCGTTTCCACTTCGAATGGTAGGGACTCATCAATGGCTTGAACTACTGAGTTTTCAATGTCTTGTTTGAGAGTATGGAAAGCGGCTTCTGCTTCCTTTGTCACAGGAAATGTGGTAGCACTCAATGGGCGGACTTTACTTGAACCTCAACAGAACACATGACCATAACACAAGGCACAGATCACTCTTTGATGTTCCTCGTGTTCATCTCACACTATGCAAAAACTCAATGCACATAAAAGGCCCTAAAATCTGGAATTCATTACCTGTAAATATAAAAGAAACACTACCTGTTTATAAATTCAAGTCTCTACTCAAAGATCACTTACTCACCCAAAACCAAATAAATACTGAATAACTGAACCTTATAAATTGTATATCTTAAATGTTTCTCACAATTATATTACATAAATGTTAAACCTAAAACCGAATCTAACTTTATTATTTTTTAAATACACTACCTAACAGAATCCTTCATATGACTGAATGCAACCATATGACCTGTCTTTGTAATACTCACTTGTGCTTTATAGTAATCTGTTTACATTAATGTTTTATCACTGACTTCATCATTGCTTAGTTAATCTTAAGTTAATTTTAAGCCAGCCCGTAATGCTATGCATAGTATAAGTGGCTTTGGCATGCTGCTCTTATCTGTATTTTTTTGTACCTCTGTATGTGTGCTCAAATTTATAATAAATAAATAAATAAAATAAATAAATAGTTGTAGATCCATTGTGAGTAATAAGCAAAGAGACCAAGAGTTCTTCGGAGTGACTTTTTGTCTTGAGGCATTGGAAGTTCCCGTAGAGGTCGTAGTCGTTCAGGGTCTGGGAATATTGAACCTCCTTCCACTACATAACCAAGGATGCTAAGCCTTTTAGTTGAAAAAGTGCACTTTTCCTCATTGTAACTGATATTTTTCTTCTTGGCGGCTTCCAAAAACTTATCAAGGTTTGGATCATGTTCCTCCTGGGTCTTGCCACAAATGGTAACATTATCTAAATACGCGTAAGTTCCCATGAGTTGCTCTTCCTGAATGAGTGAATCCATAATTCGTTGGAAGCAGGCTACCCCATTGGTGACTCCAAAAGGGACTCTGGTAAACTGATACAGGCCATCACTAGCCTGAAACGCTGTGTATGGTTTATCTTCATTCCTTATAGGGACTTGATGATAGGCACTCTGTAGATCAATTGTGCTAAACACATAGTACTGAGCAATTTTGTTCACTGTATCATCAATTCGAGGTAGAGGGTACCCATCAAGAAGTGTAAATTTGTTGATTGTCTCAGAGTAATCGATAGCCAGTCTCCGTTTCCTATAACCATCTTTAACAACAACAACCTGTGCACGCCAAGGGGAATCACTCGGTTCTATAATACCCTCCTTCAGCAGCCTCTGAGTTTCTTTCTCAATGAACATCCGATCCTCATAAGAGTAGCGCGTGACTTAGCTGATATAGGATGGCAATCCGCGGTAAGATTTGCAAACAGCTTTGGTGGGTCTACCCTTAAAGTGCTAAGTCCACAGACAACAAGAGGAGGCAGTTCACCTCCATATGTTAAGGTGACACTACCATGCAGCTTCTGAAAGTCCTGACCAAGGATAACATCAGAGCACAGTTGTGGCAGAATAGCTAAATGTACATCTTGATAATCCTTTCCATTAACTCTGAGATTTACCTTACAAAACCCTAAGGTCTGAATAGAGAGAGATGTTGATGCCATGGAAACGGTACCTGATGAGTGATGTACAGTCAAGGAGTGGCGTTTAACTAAGTCAAGGTTGATGAAACTCTCTGAGCTGCCACTATCAATAAGACCATCTACTTCTGTTCCTTTGATGAATACTTTCACAACTGCCTTTGACAGTGAATTTGGAGTAGCCGCAGAAGTCACTGTTGCTAGAGTCGCATGATCACTGGAATGTGTGGAGGCACTAGCTCTTGTTGATGCATTAGCACGACATACTTTAGCAAAGTGACCTTTCTTGTGGCATTTATGGCACATTGCTTCATGAGCAGGACACTTTGGACGTGGATGTCTTGAAAAACCACAAAAGAAACACACCGTACCTGCTGCTGCTGTCACTGAGGCAGGTTCCCCAGTAACTTCATTGCAAGAGTCTTGGTCAGGAATTGCAGCACTTACCACTCGAGAAGGCTGAGTGGTACTGTATACTTCAGAATTCTTCTGGGCTGAATCTAGAGCTCTTGCCTGGTCAAAGGCAGCGGCTAAGTCGAGAGTTTTATTCTCCAATAAACGCTGCCTTATTATTGGTGATTGCAGGCCACTGATAAAAGCATCCCTGATGGACTCTTCACAATACTGAGCAGCTGTCACTGCTTGGAAGTGACAGTCCTTACCTAAAATTTTCAGTGCTTGAAAGTATTCCTCTAAGGATTCATCAATCTGCTGGCGGCGAGTTGCAAGGCGATAGCGTGCAAAGATTTCATTTGTAGGTTTAATATACTGAGACTTGAGGGTTTTGATAGCATCTTCGTAGGTATTACACTCAGAAATAGCCTCATATATCCTAAGTGACACAAAATTGATGAGCAGACTTAGTTTATCTAGATCTTCTTTAGGAAGGGCTCCCAAGAAGTTTTCGAAAGTCTTAAACCAGTTTACCTGGAGTTTACCTGGAGAGAGTTTCGGGGGTCAACGCCCCCGCGGCCCGGTCTGTGACCAGGCCTCCTGGTGGATCAGCGCCTGATCAACCAGGCTGTTGCTGCTGGCTGCACGCAAACCAACGTACGAGCCACAGCCCGGCTGATCAGGAACTGCCTTTAGGTGCTTGTCCAGTGCCAGCTTGAAGACTGCCAGGGGTCTGTTGGTAATCCCCCTTATGTGCGCTGGGAGGCAGTTGAACAGTCTCGGTCCCCTGACACTTATTGTATGGTCTCTTAACGTGCTAGTGACACCCCTGCTTTTCATTGGGGGGATGGTGCATCGTCTGCCAAGTCTTTTGCTTTCGTAGTGAGTGATTTTCGTGTGCAAGTTCGGTACTAGTCCCTCTAGGATTTTCCAGGTGTATATAATCATGTATCTCTCCCTCCTGCGTTCCAGGGAATACAGGTTTAGAAACCTCAAGCGCTCCCAGTAATTGAGGTGTTTTATCTCCGTTATGCGCGCAGTGCTTCCATTCCTGAGCAGCCGTTGATAAGCTGGGGTCACAGTCTAGCCTCTCAGGTTTCAGTAAACGCTCCATGTTGTGATGTAGTCTAGCGCAGGATCACCACCAGGTAGCCCAGGATTCTATGTTCAATAAATTTGTATTCATTTTTTTTTATTCATCAACACTGTCTTGCAGTCAGAATACACACCCACCTTGGCCCCTTTATCTTTTTCACCACCTGTGCTCGCCCAAACACTATTCTCAACATACACGATCTTTCCTTAGTCTTCAACTACACCAACATACCAACATACCTATTAGCTGACATGAATGCCAAACACACCGCCTTTCATCACACCAGTAACAACCAACTTGGTCACCAATTATTCAACTTCACAAACCATAAACACCTAATTCATCTCGGCCCAGACTTCAATACCTTCTACAACAACACGGGCCAAGCCAAACCAGACATCATTCTGGCAAACCGGGCCAGCTCTTTATTTCAACACTACATCTCACCTGGCCCTATTACAGGCTCTGATCACATCCCAGTCATCTTACACATCTCCTCCAACCCTATCCTCATTCCAACCACACCTTCCTTCTACATTGTATCAATCGCATCTGCTAGAAAAATGACAGGATGGATAATGAGAACCTTCAAAACTAGGGAGGCCAAGCCCATGATGACTCTCTTCAGGTCACTTGTTCTATCTAGGCTGGAATATTGCTGCACACTAAGAGCACCTTTCAAGGCAGGTGAAATTGCTGACCTAGAAAATGTACAGAGAACCTTCACAGCGCGCATAATGGAGATAAAACACCTCAATTACTGGGAGCACTTGAGGTTCCTGAACCTGTATTCCCTGGAACGCAGGCGGGAGAGATACATGATTATATACACCTGGAAAATCCTAGAGGGACTAGTACCGAACTTGCACACGAAAATCACTCACTACGAAAGCAAAAGACTTGGCAGACGATGCAACATCCCCCCAATGAAAAGCAGGGGTGTCACTAGCACGTTAAGAGACCATACAATAAGTGTCAGGGGCCCGAGACTGTTCAACTGCCTCCCAGCATACATAAGGGGGATTACCAACAGACCCCTGGCAGTCTTCAAGCTGGCACTGGACAAGCACCTAAAGTCAGTTCCTGACCAGCCGGGCTGTGGCTCGTACGTTGGTTTGCGTGCAGCCAGCAGCAACAACCTGGTTGATCAGGCTCTGATCCACCAGGAGGCCTGGTCACAGACCGGGCCGCGGGGGCGTTGACCCCCGGAACTCTCTCCAGGTAAACTCCAGGTACATGAACACTGACTGGGATGCTTTCAAACAACACATAGACAATATTAACCTCACCTATGACTACAACAACAAACCTATCTCGGACATCGATACCCAACTTGATCTCATCCAGGACACCATTACACAAGCAGCCAACATCGCAATACCAAAGAAAACTCACAACACTCGATATTCCTTCAAACCGTCACTCAGAACAAGAAGACTAATTATCTGCTACCACAACCGCTTCCTCTACAACACACACAGATTTAATCAAGTCCGATTAGATCTCACTTATCTTAGAAACAACATTTTACACAGCCTAGACCAAGACCACAACAATCACTGGTCACAACTAATACAACAAGCAGACAAACAGCGTATTAAAAACACTAAAGCCTTTGGCACTTTATCAAAAGAATCTGAGGCACAACTCCCACCAACAAATTCAAACACATCACCCACAACAACACACACATCTCAGACCCGCAAGCTGCTACCAATATTTTCAAACACATCTGGGAGAACATCTTCCACCCTCACCAACCTCACCCTAACGGTATTCAACACATTCAGAACATAGAACACTGGAACACTGCACACACACAAGAAACAACACCAGATAGCCACATCCATCTAGACACTCTTACCTCCTCCCAAGAACTCGACACTCCTTTCACCAATACAGACATCAAAACTCTCCTCAGACACCTTCCTCCCAAGGCTCCTGGTGCCTCTGGCCTAAACCATATTATCCTAAAACACATTCTTGACTCTATCATTACTGCCTACACAAACCTCCTCAATGCCTCCCTTGCCTCTGGATACTTCCTTTCCCTCTTCAAAGCTGCTACTGCTTTATCCTCCTTCTTAAACCCAATAAAGACCACTCTGACCCTAGAACTATCGCCCTATCAGCCTCCTCGAAACTTTAGGAAAACTCTTTGAAAAACTCATTAATCATCGCCTTCGCAGATACCTGGAACATAATTCTCTACTTTCTAATGGCCAGTTTGGCTTCAGAACACACAGATCCACACAGGATGCCATTAACATCATTCTCAACTACATCCACATTGAAGATTGAGACACTTATGCAACATATGGGAATCTTTATTCAGGAGACGTTTCGCCACACAGTGGCTTCATCAGTCCAATACAAAGTAGAAAGGCGTAAGGAGAGGAGGAGTTCGAGGTAATCAGTCTCTCAGCCTGGAGTCGATGTGTTCAGTCCATCAATCTTGTAGAATGTACAGCATAGGCCCGTGGACGTGGCTTATATACTCTAGTGAGGTGAGGCGAAGCAGGAGGAGGTGGGGTCATAGTGGTATCATCCACTAGTCGAAGTAGGTCTTCGTCCAGAGGTTAGACAAGTGTTGAAGAATTCTTTGTAACAAGATCCCATGATGCTGCAGTGTCTGACAGTTGTGATGAATGGTTTGAAAAACCGACAAGTTGAAGATTGAGACACTTATGCAACATATGGGAATCTTTATTCAGGAAACGTTTCGCCACACAGTAGCGAAACGTTTCCTGAATAAAGATTCCCATATGTTGCATAAGTGTCTCAATCTTCAACTTGTCGGTTTTTCAAACCATTCATTGCATCCACATTAACACAAAACAAAGAAACAGGACAGCCCTTGTTGCAAAAGACGTTGAAAAAGCTTTTGACACTGGCACGAAGGGCTCAAGTACAAACTCTGCACTAATTTTAACCTGCCTCTCACTACTCGTAAACTCCTCTGCAACTTCCTAGACGGCCGTACCATGAGAATAAAATTCCAAGGCTGTTACTCTGACTACTTCACACTAAATGCCGGAGTACCCCAGGGATCTGTCCTCTCCCCTACCCTCTACATTTTATGCACTAACGACATTCAAACACCTGTATACCGCAACTCCATCACACTAGCCTATGCAGACGACATTACACAACTTATCACTCATGCCAATATAGATACACTCGCACACAAAACACAAAATGAGGTCGACAGGATAGCCATCTGGGAACAAAAATGGAGGATCAAAACCAATGCAGCTAAATCCAGCATTACGTATTTTAACTACAGGAAACGTGATCCTCCACTACCTATCGAGCTCAGAACAGCTGACACCCGCACTTACATCCCCATCATACAATCTATCACTGTCCTTGGCATTAACCTTGACTACCTTCTTCGTTTACACGGACACATTCACTCAAGGCATGCAATAGCTAGTAAGGCCCTTGCAGGCCTCTTCAAGCTGAAACATGCCTCTCAACGCACTAAACTACACCTCTACAAATCCCTAATAAGACCTCTGATAACTTACTCTCCTCTAGCCATTTCTCTTGCAGCAAAAACAAACTTACTTAAACTGCAGCGTGTCCAGAACAAGGCGCTGCGCTGGATGCTTGATGTCAGATGGGAGGACTTCGCCACAAGCGAGTCTCTCCATACCTAATTAGACATCCCTGCGCTGAATCTGTACTGGAAGACGCTCAGTGACAGACAGATAGACAAACTTGAGACACGACATGACTACTGGACCTCTCTCCTTGACGAAGACATTCGCAGACCCACAAACCAACACAATCTTTTCTACTCCTTGCATGATCCTGCTCCTAACCCTATTTACAAATAACCTTGGATTCGCTGACAGGTACCTTCTATGACAGGTACCATTCTGTGACCCACCTTCGCCTTAGCTTTTGGGTTAAGACATGGCTTAGTTCTACACTCCTCTCTAGCGCTAAACGTTGCATGTCCCTTCCTTCCCGCTCACCCCACCGGAGTCCCAACAGAAGAGGCTGAATTTCTCTTCTCACTATTTGTCCCACGATCGTCTTCGCTGCTGGGTTAAGCCCTGGCTCTATTTCTACAACTAAGGACACTCCTCTCCAGCACTATTCTTCGTTTGTCCCGTCTTCCCCGCTCATCCCATTTGGGATCTTACCTGAACTTTCGTTCATTCGTTCGTACTTCTGGTTAGTGTGACTTTCCATACCCCCGGCCGGGATTGAACCCGCTGTCATAGTCTCAAAACTCCAGCCCGTCGCGTTAGCCACTAGACCAGCTAGCCACAATAAGATTTATCCAACAAGGTATATTTCTACACCATAGGAAGGTTAGCACAGGCATCACTGTGACCACAAATGCAAGTTTTTACAGACGAATCTCCAGCTAGCGTGGCCGTGACGAACTCTAGCTCAAGTCCCTTCACTGCCGTCAACATGACTCAAGAAATCGTAATGACACGATTGCAAACAAACCATACCCCCGGCCGGGATTGAACCCGCGGTCATAGAGTCTCAAAACTCCAGCCCGTCGCGTTAGCCACTAGACCAGCTAGCCACAATAAGATTCATCCAACTAAGTATATTTCTTCACCATAGGAAGGTTAGCACAGGCACCACTGTGACCACAAATGCAAGTTTTTACAGACGAATCTCCAGCTAGCGTGGCCGTGACGAACTCTAGCTCAAGTCCCTTCACTGCCGTCAACATGACTCAAGAAATCGTAATGACACGATTGCAAACAAACCATACCCCCGGCCATGCTAGCTGGAGATTCGTCTGTAAAAACTTCCATTTGTGGTCACAGTGGTGCCTGTGCTAACCTTCCTATGGTGTAGAAATATACCTAGTTGGATGAATCTTATTGTGGCTAGCTGGGCTAGTGGCTAACGCGACGGGCTGGAGTTTTGAGACTCTCTGACCGTGGGTTCAATCCCGGCCGGGGGTATGGTTTGTTTGCAATTGTGTCATTACGATTTCTTGAGTCAGTGTGACTTTGTAAATGGTCCAAGTCGGACCGAAACGTCGTCGTAAGCTTCTTTCTTTTATGTGCGGGTTATTTGTGTATCGTTCCAGTCACAGTATTGTGCCTTTTTTGTTATTTGTGGGGTTCATTAACTCTGGGTTTCAGTAGCCACTATGGTGGGGTTCATTAACTGTGGGTTTCAGTAGCCACTATGGTGGCGTTCATTAACTGTGGGTTTCAGTAGCCACTTTGGTGGGGTTCATTAACTGTGGGTTTCAGTAGCTACTATGGTGGCGTTCATTAACTCTGGGTTTCAGTAGCCACTATGGTGGGGTTCATTAACTGTGGGTTTCAGTAGCCACTGTGGTGGGGTTCATTAACTGTGGGTTTCAGTAGCCACTGTGGTGGGGTTCACACGTCCTCTGGACCGTCTCAACCCATTAACCCAACAACAACAACAACAACAACAACAACAACAACAACAACAACAACAGCTGGACTGTATCAAGTTCTGGAGGCAAAAGAAAATTTACTAAATAAAGTGTTATAATAAGATGAAGAAAAACAATGTTTGTAGCTGTGAGAAATATTAAGTTGTGGACCACCATAACTGTTGCTGGACCACCATAACTGTTGCTGGACCACCATAACTGTTGCTGGACCACCATAACTGTTGCTGGACCACCATAACTGTTACTGGACCACCATAACTGTTGCTGGACCACCATAACTGTTGCTGGACCACCATAACTGTTGCTGGACCACCATAACTGTTGCTGGACCACCATAACTGTTACTGGACCACCATAACTGTTGCTGGACCTGCATAATTGTTGCTGGACCACCATAACTGTTGCTGGACCACCATAACTTGCTGGACCACCATAACTGTTGCTGGACCACCATAACTGTTGCTGGACCTGCATAATTGTTGCTGGACCACCATAACTGTTGCTGGACCACCATAACTTGCTGGACCACCATAACTGTTGCTGGACCACCATAACTGTTGCTGGACCTGCATAATTGTTGCTGGACCACCATAACTGTTGCTGGACCACCATAACTTGCTGGACCACCATAACTGTTGCTGGACCACCATAACTGTTGCTGGACCACCATAACTTGCTGGACCACCATAACTGTTGCTGGACCACCATAACTGTTGCTGGACCACCATAACTGTTGCTGGATCACCATAACTGTTGCTGGACCACCATAACTGCTGGTGGACCAGGATAACTGCTGGTGGACCAGGATAACTGCTGCTGGACCAGGATAACTGCTGCTGGACCAGGATAACTGCTGCTGGACCAGGATAACTGCTGCTGGACCAGGATAACTGCTGCTGGACCAGGATAACTGCTGGTGGACCAGGAAGAGCTCCAGACCAAGTACAGTTGTGGAGTCAGCAGAGGTAACGACCATTGTGTTGTTCACATTGAGATTAAATATTGTTGGGAGTTTTAACCCAGGGTAGGGAGGGTAAGCCACCCAGGATAACCCAGGGTAGGGTAAACCACCCAGGATAACCCAGGGTAGGGTAAACCACCCAGGATAACCCAGGGTAGGGAGGGTCATCCACCCAGGATAACCCAGGGTAGGGTAAACCACCCAGGATAACCCAGGGTAGGGAGGGTCATCCACCAAGGATAACCCAGGATAGGGAGGGTAAACCACCCAGGGTAGGGAGGGTCAGCCACCCAGGATAACCCAGGGTAGGGAGGGTAAGCCACCCAGGATAACCCAGGATAGGGAGGGTAAGCCACCCAGGGTAGGGAGGGCCAGCCACTCAGGATAACCCAGGATAGGGAGCATAAGCAACCCAGGATAACCCAGGGTAGGGAGGGTAAGCCACCCAGGATAACCCAGGGTAGGGAGGGTAAGCTACCCAGGATAACCCAGGATAGGGAGGGTAACCACCCAGGGTAGGGAGGGTCAGCCACCTAGGATAGGGAGGGTAAACCACCCAGGGTAGGGAGGGTGAGCCACCCAGGATAACCCAGGGTAGGGAGGGTAAGCCACCCAGGATAACCCAGGATAGGGAGGGTAAGCCACCCAGGGTAGGGAGGGCCAGCCACTCAGGATAACCCAGGATAGGGAGCATAAGCAACCCAGGATAACCCAGGGTAGGGAGGGTAAGCCACCCAGGATAACCCAGGGTAGGGAGGGTAAGCTACCCAGGATAACCCAGGATAGGGAGGGTAAACCACCCAGGGTAGGGAGGGTCAGCCACCCAGGATAGGGAGGGTAAACCACCCAGGGTAGGGAGGGTGAGCCACCCAGGATAACCCAGGGTAGGGAGGGTAAGCCACCCAGGATAACCCAGGATAGGGAGGGTAAGCCACCCAGGATAAGCCAGGGTAGGGAGGGTAAGCCACCCAGGATAACCCAGGATAGGGAGGGTAAGCCACCCAGGATAAGCCAGGGTAGGGAGGGTAAGCCACACAGGATAGGGAGGGTAAGCCACCCAGGATAACCCAGGGTAGGGAGGGTAAGCCACCCAGGATAACCCAGGATAGGGAGAGTAAGCCACCCAGGGTAGGGAGGGTCAGCCACTCAGGATAACCCAGGATAGGGAGGGTAAGCCACCCAGGATAACCCAGGGTAGGGAGGGTAAGCCAACCAGGTTAACCCAGGGTATGGAGGGTAAGCCACCCAGGATAGGGAGGGTAAGCCACCCAGGATAACCCAGGGTAAGCCACCCAGGATAACCCAGAGTAGGGAGGGTAAGCCACCCAGGATAACCCAGGGTAGGGAGGGTAAGCCACCCAGGATAGGGAGGGTAAACCACCCAGGGTAGGGAGGGTCAGCCACCCAGGATAACCCAGGGTAGGGAGGGTAAGCCACCCAGGATAACCCAGGGTAGGGAGGGCCAGCCACCCAGGATAACCCAGGATAGGGAGGGTAAACCACCCAAGGTAGGGAGGGTCAGCCACCCAGTATAACCCAGGGTAGGGAGGGTAAGCCACCCAGGATAACCAAGGGTAGGGAGGGTAAACCACCCAGGATAACCCAGGGTAGGGAGGGTAAACCACCCAGGGTAGGGAGGGTCAGCCACCCAGGATAACCCAGGGTAGGGAAGGTCAGCCACCCAGGATAACCCAGGGTAGGGAGGGTAAGCCACCCAGGATAACCCAGGATAGGGAGGGTAAACCACCCAGGGTAACCCAGGGTAGGGAGGGTAAGCCACCCAGGATAACCCAGGGTAGGGAGGGTAAGCCACCCAGGGTAGGGAGGGAGAGCCACCCAGGATAACCCAGGATAGGGAGGGTAAGCCATCCAGGATAATCCAGGGTAGGAAGGGTAAGCCAGGCAAGATAACCCAGGGTAGGGAGGGTAAACCATCCATGATAACCTAGGGTAGGGAGGGTAAGCCATCCAGGATAACATAGGGTAGGGATTGTAAGCCACCCAGGATAGGGTCAGTCACCCAGGATAACCCAGGGTAGGGAGGGTAAGCCACCCAGGATAACCCAGGGTAGTGAGGGTAAGCCATCCAGGATAACCCAGGGTAGGGAGGGTAAGCCACCCAGGGTAGGGAGGGTAAGCCACACAGGATAACCCAGGGTAGGGAGGGTCAACCACCCAGGATAACCCAGGGTAGGGAAGGATAAGCCACCCAGGATAACCCATGGTAGGGAGAGTAAGCCGCCCAGTATAACCCACGGTAGGGAGGGTAAGTCACCCAGGATAACCCAGGGTAGAGAGGGTAAGCCACCCATGATAACCGATGGTTGGGAGGTTAAGCCCCCAGAATAAGGAGGGTAAGCCAACCACGATAACCCAGGGTAGGGAGGGTTAGCCACCCAGGATAACAGGGTAGTGAGGGTAAGCCGCCAGGATAACCCAGGATAGAGAGGGTTAGCCACCCAGAATAACCCAGGGTAAGAAGGGTAAGCCATCCAGGATAACCCAGGGTAGGGCTAGCCACCCAGGAAACCCAGGGTAGGGAGGGTTAGATACCCAGGATATCCCAGGGCACAAAGGGTTAGCCACCCAGGATAACCCAGGGTAGGGAGGGTAAGCCAGCCAGGCAAGGGAGGGAGGGTTAGATACTTAGGATAACCCAGGGTAGGGAGTCTTGGCCACCCAGGATAACCTGGGGTAGGGAATGTTAGCCATCCAGGATAACCCACGGTAGGGAGAGTAAGCCGCCCAGTATAACCCAGGGTAGAGAGGGTAAGCCACCCATGATAACCCATGGTAGGGAGGTTAAGCCCCCAGAATAAGGAGGGTAAGCCAACCACGATAACCCAGGGTAGGGAGGGTTAGCCACCCAGGATAACATAGGGTAGTGAGGGTAAGCCGCTAGGATAACCCAGGATAGAGAGGGTTAGCCACCCTGAATAACCCAGGGTAAGAAGGGTAAGCCATCCAGGATAACCCAGGGTAGGGCTAGCCACCCAGGAAACCCAGGGTAGGGAGGGTTAGATTCCCTTGATATCCCAGGGCACGAAGGGTTAGCCACCCAGGATAACCCAGGGTAGGGAGGGTAAGCCAGCCAGGCAAGGGAGGGAGGGTTAGATACTTAGGATAACCCAGGGTAGGGAGTCTTGGCCACCCAGGATAACCTGGGTTAGGGAATGTTAGCCATCCAGGATAACCCAGGGTAGGGAGTACATATTGGCCACCCAGGATAACCTGGAAATAGGGAGGGGTTAGCCACCCAGGATAACCCAGAAGGATCAGCCACCCAGGATAACCCAGAAGGATAAGCCACCCTGGATAGCTCGGGGTAGGGAGTCTTGGCCACCCAGGATAACTTGGGGGTTGGGAGTTAGCCAACCAGGTAGGGAGGGTAAGCCACGAGGTTAACCCAGGATGGACGGGGTTAGGCACCCAGGATAACCCAGGGTAACCCAGGGTAGGGAGGTTAAGCCACCCAGGATAACCCAGAGTAGGGAGGGTTTGCCACCCAGAATAGTCCAGGGTAGTGAGGGTTAGATACCCAGAATATAACAGAGTGGGGAGGGTTAGCCACCCTGGATAACCCAGGGTAGGAAGGGTTAGCCAACCAGGGGAGGGAGGGAGGGTTAGATACCCAGTATAACCTGGGGTAGGGAGTGTTGGTCACCCAGGATAACCCAGGATATGGAAGGTTAGATACCTAGGATAACCCTGGGTAGAGTGTGTTGGCCGCCCAGGTTAAACCATGGTAGGGAGGGTTAGCGACCCAGGATATCCCAGGTTAGGGAGTGTTGGCCACCCAGGATGACTTGGGGTAGGGAATGTTAGCCACCCAGGATAACTCAGGGTAGGGAGGGTAAGCCACCCAGGATAACCCAGGGTAGGGAGGGTAAACTACCCAGGATAACCTCAGGTTGGGAGGATAAGTTTCACAAGATAACCTAG
The DNA here is from genome assembly GCF_038502225.1 of Cherax quadricarinatus. Classification (NCBI taxonomy): domain Eukaryota; kingdom Metazoa; phylum Arthropoda; class Malacostraca; order Decapoda; family Parastacidae; genus Cherax; species Cherax quadricarinatus. The sequence goes on from NC_091335.1 coordinate 32,520,317, forward strand.
GGTATGGAGGGTAAGCCACCCAGGATAACCTAGGGTAGGGAGGGTAAGCCATCCACAGTAGGGAGGGTAAGCAACCCAGGATTACCTAGGGTAGGGAGGGTAAGCCACCAAGGATAACCCAGGGTAGGGAGGGTAAGCCACCTAGGGTAGCCATGGTAAGCACCCCAGGGTAGGGAGGGTAAGCCATCCAGGATAACCTAGGGTAGGTAGGGTAAGCCACCTAGGGTAGGTAGGGTAAGCCACCTAGGGTAGGTAGGGTAAGCCACCTAGGGTATCAGGGTAAGTAGCCCAGGGTAGGGAGGGTAAGACACTCAAGATAACCCAGGGTAGGGAGGGTAAGCAGCCCAAAATAACCCAGAGTAGGGAGGGTAAGCAGCCCAGAATAACCCAGAGTAAGGAGGGTAAGCCACTCAGGATAACCCAGGGTAAGGAGGGTAAGCCACCAAGGATAACATAGGGTAGGGAGGGTAAGCCATCCAGGGTATGGAGGGTAAGCCACTCAGGATAACCTAGGGTAGGAAGGGTAAGCCACCTAAGATAACCTAGGGCAGGGAGGGTAAGCCACCGAGGATAACCTAGGGTAGGGAGGGTAAGCCATTCAGTGTAAAGAGGGTAAGCCACCCAGGATAACATAGGGAGGGTGAGCCATCCAGGGTATGGAGGGTAAGCCACTCAGGATAACCTAGGGTAGGAAGGGTAAGCCACCCAGGATAACCTAGGGTAGGGAGGGCAAACCATCCAGGGTACGGAGGGTAAGTCACCCAGGATAACTTAGGGCGGTCACCAGTCAACTATAGTGGTAACATTTGTTGTGGTGGAGACGGAAAAAAACCTAGAAAAGCTAGATACAGTGATCTATAAAATTTAAAATTTCATGCTGTAAATAAATGTTGAGGCTCGACCGTTCGTCATTGTAGGAGCTTCCAGCAATCACCGGTTCTTCAACACGCAAGTTATACTTTTGTATCAATCTGATCACATATTACTCGGTTAAATAATTTCCAGTAGTTCGTTCATGTGTTAGCCCAAATCACCGACCAGATATGTTTTAAATAAGTGATCTACTGATCAGATCCGACTGGTTCCGAATCCTTGACTGGTTTGAACCCTTGACTGGTTTGAACCCTTGACCGGTTTCAAACGGATTCGTTGGACAATAAAGCAAACTATAAACAAACGGGGTATCAGGCGCCCTTATCAAACACAAATAATAAATATAAAACAGAAATGTACACCGGTAAGCTGCCCTAATATACGAGTAGTTAGAAATAGAAATACAAATAGCCAGATCTTCACTTTAATGAGATTATTAGTAGAATATTCAAGAGGTTACTAGTAGAATTACAGTAAATCAACCATTCAAATCACATTATGAAATTCTGTGTAGTCTGCAGTAAATCAAACAAACGGGCTTCCACATGAATTAATTAGACACATGTGCAACTCTTGGGTATCTTTATTGAGGAAACGTTTCACCACACAGTAGCTTCATCGGTCCATACACAGGAGAAGCTAGATGAACAGGAGGAGAATGAGGTAATCAGTCTCTCAGCCTTGACTCGATGTGGTCACTCAAGGCTGAGGGATGGATTACCTCATTCTCCTCCTGTTCTTCTAGCTTCTCCTGTGTATGGACTGATGAAGCCACTGTGTGGCAAAACGTTTCCTCAATAAAGATACCCAAGAGTTGCACATGTGTCTAATTTATCAACGTGTCAGTTCTGTGAACCATTCATCTACAATTCCACATGGATTACTTGCCATTTTTGTGAAGATTGGTGTCACGCCCCGTGTGTAGATATCCAAGAATTATCTACAGGCAGTATTAAATCAGGGAAGTGTTTTTGGATATGCCCAAATGAGATCAATCTGTGGACTAAAATCACATTGATATTAAAAGAGGATAACATCAAAGCAGCCTTCATAGAAAACCTGGAAGCATTCTATAACAGATGGGAAAATAAAAAGTCTGGGCTGGATGGTATCACCCTTGGTGCTGGCCATGTAGTCAGAAACGGTAAGGCTGGAGGTGCTTCCCTGGTAGACAGTAAATGTGGGGCTGGAAGTGCTGTCCTTGTAGACAGTAATGGTGAAGCTCGTGGTGCTGTCCTGGGAGACAGTAATGGTGAGGATGGAGGTGCTGTCCAGGTAGACAGTAAATGTACACATGAGGGAATGCATATAAATGATCTCGAGGGAGACAGGAGCTGTAGTGGGGAAACAAGTGTATTCAAGGACAAGATAAAACCAATATTACAAACTAGTAATACCACAGGAGATAGCAAACAAGGAGACTCCACTAGCAATAGTGGGGATATATTACCAGAAACAACTGGTGAGAGCCCCATTGTTAGTACTAGTGAGGATAGGAATGAGACAGGTAAACATGCACCAACAGGGAATACAGTCACAAAAACCCAAGGCAAACAGAAACCAAGCCTGTGCACATACTGTCCACTTGGTATCTGCAGACATGGGAAATCTGGAAAAACAGATGGGACGTGCAACTTTGACCACCCTAGAAAATGCCGTGCCCATATGACAGCAGGAAAATGCAAACTCTCTTCCTGTAAGCTTTTTCACCCTGAAATGTGTCCCTCTTCAGAACAGGAAAAACTGTGCTATAACTTAAATTGCCAGGAACACCATCTAAAGGAGACAAAAAGATACAAAACATCCAGGCCATTGGAAAACCTGGGTAGCCACAGCCACTCAAGAGGGAGAGGTTTTTTAGTGCCAGGAAGGAAAAAAAAAAAACTCGCAGGAAATGGCAGAAATCGTACACCAAATCCAGTCATTTCTGGAGTGGAACCACAGTCGATGGCCTCCACTCCAAACCAACAGATACAGATACTAATGCCGGAAAAAAAATCTCCCCCCAGTACCAACAATACCACCAGTCCGATGACATTCTTCTTTGCAAATATACAGGGTCTAAAGCCAGCAACGAACAACAAAATACCTTTCATCTGTGGACTGCTTGCAGAAGCAAATACAATGTTCGCGGTTTTCACAGAGACCCACATAAAGGATCACTTGGACAGCGAAATATGGATCCCAGGTTACAACCTATACAGATGCGACAGAGTGAACAGGCAAAAGAAGGGGTTGGCCTGTATATTGCAGAGTCACTTATTTGCACAGAACTGCTTAATGCCTCAAATGATGTATTGGAAGTTTTAGCAGTAAAGATGGAGAACCAAAACCTAGTCATTGTGGTAGTCTACAATCCTCTGGATGCAATGTCCCAGCAATACCAGGAACAGCTGTTAAAAATTGACCACTGTCTGGAAAATCTTCCAGCTCCTGCCCCCAACATCTTGCTCCGGAGGGATTTCAACTTGAGGCACCTAAAATGGAGGAATATAGCAAATAATGTTGTTGCAGTGATAACACCAGGAGGCAGCTCTGATGTGAACTCACACACACGAGCTTTTAAATCTCTGCACAAAATTCAACTTAAATCAGCAAATAATAGAGCCTACTGGACTGGAGAATACACTAGACCTCATCTTCACTAACAATGATGATCTGATACAAAATGTCACCATATCAAAAACAATATACTCAGATCACAACATAATCGAGGTTCAGACATGTATGCGCAGAGCCCCAGACCAACAAAATGAGATTAGACACGAGGGAGCCTTCGCCAAATTCAACTTCAATAACAAGAACATAAAGTGGGACCAAGTAAACCAAGTCCTAAACGATATAAGCTGGGAAGATAGACTAAGCAACACAGACCCCAACTTATGCCTAGAACAGATTAACTCGGTGGCACTCGATGTATGGAAAAGGAGGAGTAGATGTAAAATAGAGAGAGACAGGTGCTCCCTTTACAGGTGACGGAAAAGAATAACAGAGCGGCTAAAAGTGGCCAATATATCTGAAATGCGTAGGGAGTCACTGGTCAGAGAAATAGCAAACATCGAACTTCAACTAAAGGAATCTTATAGGAGTCAGGAATCGCAGGAAGAACTAAAAGCCATAAATGCCAAATCAAAGTCGAGAACAACATCCAGTATTGGGACCCTACTTAAACAAGATGGGTCCTACATACCTGGAGTTTACCTGGAGAGAGTTCTGGGGGTCAACGCCCCCACAGCCCGGTCTGTGACCAGGCCTCCTGGTGGATCAGAGCCTGATCAACCAGGCTGTTGCTGCTGGCTGCACGCAAACCAACGTACGAGCCACAGCCCGGCTGGTCAGGAACCGACTTTAGGTGCTTGTCCAGTGCCAGCTTGAAGACTGCCAGGGGTCTGTTGGTAATCCCCCTTATGTATGCTGGGAGGCAGTTGAACAGCCTCGGGCCCCTGACACTTATTGTATTGTCTCTTAACGTGCTAGTGACACCCCTGCTTTTCATTGGGGGGATGTTGCATCGTCTGCCAAGTCTTTTGCTTTCGTAGTGAGTGATTTTCGTGTGCAAGTTCGGTACTAGTCCCTCTAGGATTTTCCAGGTGTATATAATCATGTATCTCTCCCGCCTGCATTCCAGGGAATACAGGTTCAGGAACCTCAAGCGCTCCCAGTAATTGAGGTGTTTTATCTCTGTTATGTGTGCCGTGAAGGTTCTCTGTACATTTTCTAGGTCAGCAATTTCACCTGCCTTGAAAGGTGCTGTTAGTGTGCAGCAATATTCCAGCCTAGATAGAACAAGTGACCTGAAGAGTGTCATCATGGGCTTGGCCTCCCTAGTTTTGAAGGTTCTCATTATCCATCCTGTCATTTTTCTAGCAGATGCGATTGATACAATGTTATGATCCTTGAAGGTGAGATCCTCCGACATGATCACTCCCACTTTGACGTTGGTGTTTCGCTCTATTTTGTGGCCAGAATTTGTTTTGTACTCTGATGAAGATTTAATTTCCTCGTGTTTACCATATCTGAGTACAGCAGGGCCCCACTTATACGGCAGGTTAGGTTCCAGGCTACCGCTCTAAAGCGGAAACCGCCGTAAAGTGGAACACCCATTTTTTCCACTTATAAATGCATACAAACACTAGATAACAAGTTTACACTAACATATATTAAGTTAGCAATAGAACCAGGCATCAAAAAACAATAAAAAAGTACAATACACACATAGTGCACTCATTACTTACCTTAAAATATTTATAGTCTTAATCTAGGGTGAGACAAGTAGTATTTATTGTAAGAAATCAAGTGTGGTATGTATGGTAATCAGCCAGGCTGCCTTACCAGGCCACCCCACCCACACATACTATTCTATGATATTTAAGCATCCCAGAGCGATAAAATGTATATACAGTTCACTCATTACTTACCTTAAAATATAGGGTGAGATGAGTAGTATTTATTGTAAAAAATCAAGTGTGGTATGTATGGTAGTCAGCCGGGCTACTATACCAGGCCAACCCACCCACACATATATTCTATGATATTTAAGCATCCCAGAGCGATAAAATGTATATACAGTTCACTCATTACTTACCTTAAAATATTTGTAGTCTTAATGTAGGGTCAGGAGTAAGTAAATGAGATAAAACGAATAAATGAGAGAGAGAAAGAATGAGTACCTGAGAGGGGACAGGCGCAGAGTTATGTAAACAAACCAGGCGAACGTAAGTTTTGTAAACAAACGAAGTGTACACGTCTGGTTTGTGTACAAGTTACATTGTGTACAGGTTGTCTCTACATTGATACGGTAGAATTAATAAAGAAGAACATTCCCATTCTCATGTAACATCATTTTGAGAAGAAATGAAGCTCTGAGTGAAGGCAATGGAAATAAGTCACTCTGACTTTTTTGGGTTATCCTAGGTTCTCTACACATATGTTGTTATGTATGATAATCTATGTAACTGTTCGCCAGGACGGCACTGAGTGGCGAGCCCATGGGTAAGCCAAAAGTCTGTTGAAAGAAGTGATTTTTGAAAGAGAAACACATAAAGCCACCTCATAGTTCAACGAGGTCGATGAAATCGCTGGCTGTAATAGGAAGATCAAGTGAATCGTCAATTTTTCTGCGCAGGAGATCGATGGCTTGTGTAGTAGGTACTTTGGTGAATAGGGAAGTTACGTCAAGGCTGGAAAGTTTCTTATTCCTGATGTTGATGTTGCGAATGTGATTGAGAAGATCACCCGAGTGTTTGAGATGTGCTGGACTGATAGTGCCCAAGAGTTTGGAGAGGTGTTTTGCTAGAATTCCTGAGAGTTGGTGGGGAGCACTGCCTATTCCCGAAGATATGGGCCTCAATGGGATACCAGGCTTGTGAGTTTTTGGTAGGCCATACATTCTGGCAGGTCTGGGGTTGCTGAGTATGGTGTGCAGAAGTTTCTTCCCTTGTTCTGAGTTCCTCAGAATTCGGCGAGTCCTTTGAAGAAAAGTTTTAGTAAGGTTGTCCACTTGGTTAGTTGTGAGGGGTTTGTAGGTATCTGGGTCATTAAGTAGATTGAGCATTTTGTTCCTGTAGTCGTCAGTGTTCATAATAACAACAACTCCTTTATCAGCGGTGGTAACCCTGATGGTCGTGTCTTCTGCTAAACCTTTAAGTGCAACGATGTAACGTCGAGGTATGACTGGTGAGCTGCGTGTAGAGATGGCTGCTGAGATGATGCCTTGAAGAAAACCTTTTTGGAAGTCAGAGTCATTGTGTCTGTAGTTTTTAGCGATGAAATTGAGGTCTTGTTTTGGTTTCGTAATTCCTGTTGCGAATTTGAGGCCTAAGCTGAGGGCTTCTGTTTCTGTGGTTGACAGTGGACAAGATGAAAGATTTCGAATAATGTCAGGTCTTCCTAAAATTTTCCAATGACTATTATCGCAGAGAGTTTGTAGTTTTCTGGCAAGTCTTCCCTATTCTTGTGTGAAATTGGCAAAATTGCTAATTTCTGACCTCTTTATTGGATAATTGAAATCAGTCAATGGGTGGTTTCTTGTACGTATTCGATAGAAAAATGGAGTTCTAGCGAAATAGTTACGATTTTTGTTGACTAGTACACTGGAATTGGCCGAAAGTAGGGCTCAAAGTGGGCGAAATCACTGATGCATTAACATCGTCAAGACCGCTAACTTCGCAAGAGCATAACTCCGTAAGTTTTCCATCAAATTTCATACTTTTGGTGTCATTATGATTGGGAAAAGATTCTCTATCTTTTCATAAGAAAAAGTTATTTTTTTTTCCGAAAATTTTTTGACCCTGAGAACAAGTTTAGGAGAGGGCCTCTCGACCCTGAAAAGGTTAAAATCCTCACTCATCTTTCATGGGGGACAGATCGTCAAACTCTCCTTCAACTGCATTCAGCCCTAATTTTATCAAAACTAGACTATGGTGACTGGATATATTCTGCAGTCTCTCCCACAACTCTTTCTCAACTTGATCTCATCCATCACCAAGGATTATATTTATTTATGTCTAGGTAATTTTTGCTTCTCTCCTGTTGAGAGTCTGTATGCAGGGGCAAATTATTCCATCTTTGAATGATCGGTGTGATGCCCATTGCCACCATTATTTTGTCTGCTCTCATGACCTTCACATTCCTTCTACATACAGGATAGTAATGGACATTTCTAGGATCCGTTATTTGTTCGCCCCCGCTATTTACTCCATTCCTTTTCTCTTCATCTTCATTCACTCTTGACTTCTCTTCGTTTGCCCCCATTATATGTTTATCTAGCATCTAACTTTTCTCTTTTCCCTTGGGAGGTTCCACAGTTTGTGTTTGCTCTTCCCCACTGCTATACACTAAAGCTCAAACATCCATAGTTGCAACAGCATGAGAATGAGACCACTTCTGGTCTCATTCTCATGCTGTTGCAGTGTACACTTATGGTTCTAAATCCTCAGACAGTGTTGGGTTTGCAGTAATGTTTCTGGACAGTGTTGTACGAGGTCATTTATTAGACTTGGCTAGCATTTTCACAGCTGAACTGTATGCAATTCTCGTAGTTATCCATATAGCGTCCAAGTCTACCTCAACATTTGTGGTAGTCTCAGACTCCTTTAGTGCTTTGCAAGCTATCAAAAAATTTAATTCATCTCATCCCCTAGTCCTTCGTATACAACTTTGGTTGCAATACCTTTCTAGCAAAAACATTGAAATAATTTTCTGCGGAGTTCCTGGTCATGTTGATGTTCAGGGCAACAAACAGGTGGACACTGCTGTGCAGTCAGTGGTACATGACCTTTCATTTTCATATAGAAGTACAGTGGACCCCCGGTTCACGATATTAATCCGTTCCTGAGAGCTCATCGTAAATCAAAATTATCGGAAAGCGAATCAATTTTCCCCCATAAGAAATAATGGAAATCAAATTAATCCGTGCAAGACACCCAAAAGTATGAAAAAAAACTTTTACCACATGATATATTAAGTTTAATGCAATATAATAATTACAATAACAATAATAACAATAGAATAATCACAATAGAATAATTGACACTTACCTTTAATGAAGATGTGGTGATGATTGATGGGATGGGAGGAGGGGAGAGTGTCGAAGTTTTTAATGTTTAGAAGGGGAATCCCCCTCCATTAGGACTTGAGGTAGCAAGTCCTTTTCCGGGGTTACTTCCCTTCTTCTTTTAATGCCACTAGGACCAGCTTGAGAGTCACTGGGCTTCTGTCGCACAACATATCTGTCCATAGAGGCCTGTACCTCTCGTTCCTTTATGACTTTCCTAAAGTGGTTCACAACATTGTCAGTGTACAGGTTGTCAACACGGCTTGCAGTAGCTGTGTCAGACTGATTTTCATCAAAAAAGGTTTGCACTTCAAGCCACTTTGCACACATTTCCTTAATTTCAATAGTCATTAGCACCCTTGGTCTCGATGGGTTGGCACTAGAAGCTTTCTTGGGGCCCATGGTGACTTATTTTGCAGAAACAAGCACCAAAAACAGTGATAATATGGATAATATGGAATGTACCGAATGTATCCTTAGATGCGCGCACACTTGCTGGCTTGTAAACACCAGACACGTCTCATACAAATCGTATCGCATACCAGGTTTTGTAACGGGAACCGAGGCAAATTTTTTGCGATATAATGCTTCGGATACCAGATTTATCGGATACCGATGGCTTTGTGAACCGGGGGTCCACTCTATTCCATTCTCAGACTATTTTGCTGTAATCTCCAGCCACCTTTACAACCATTTACAACAACGTTGGTCTGAATTGATTTATAACAAATTTCATTCTATGAAGCCAAGTTTAAGTTCCTGGTCTTCTTATCATCGATATCGTGATTGGGAGACTATGTTTCCCCATCTTCGCATTAGGCACACACATCTCGCTCATGGGCACCTCATGGATAGGTGCCTCTCGACCCTGAAAGGGTTAAGCATCCCAGAGCGATGAAATGCATATACAGTTCACTCATTACTTACCTTAAAATATTTGTAGTCTTAATCTAGGGTCAGGGGTGAGTAAACGAGATAAAACGAATAAATGAGAGAGAGAGAGAGAGAATGATTACATTAGGGAGGACAGGCGCAGAGTTACGTAAACAAACCAGGCAAACGCAAGTTTTGTAAGCAAACAAAGTGTACACGTCTGGTTTGTGTACAAGTTACATTGTGTACAAGTTGTCTCTACATTGATACGGCAGAATAAATAAAGAACACTCCCATTCTCATGTACCACCATTTTTAGAAAAAATGACGCTCTGAGTGAAGGCAATGGAAATAAGTCACTCTGTCTGACTTTTTTGAGTTATCCTAGGTTCTCTACACACATGCTGTTATGTATGATAATCTATGTAACTGTATTTGTGTATACCTGAATAAACTTACATACATACGAAAGGAATAATTTTCTACAGTTGCCCCCAATAACACATTTTCTCTTATGTTAGACTAGAGAAAATGTTTTCTTGCCGTCACTTGTACAAGTTATCTAGCTACGACATCTCATATTTATGAACATTAAAATGGTATAAAATACCGACAGGTTGTTAGGTAAGACACATATGCAACAGTTAGGTATCTTTATTTCGAAACGTTTCGCCTACACAGTAGGCTACTGTGTAGGCGAAACGTTTCGAAATAAAGATACCTAACTGTTGCATATGTGTCTTACCTAACAACCTGTCGGTATTTTATACCATTTTAATGTTCATTCTGTCAGACACTGCAACACAAGGGTATCTTGGTACAGACCATCAACTTCGACAACCTCTACTAGTGAGAACGGCTGGGTTTGAGAGGGACCTGCCCTCCCAAAGCAAACTATGTCTCACCTCCTGGCACTATATAAGGCCCCATTCTGTCACTTCAACTTCATATTGTTTCAGACAACGGAACAATGCTCTTCTCCAGACTGAGGGACTGACCACCTCAAAACTTTAAGGGTGATGGACTGATTACATCGTCTTCAAGTATCTTCTGCTTCTATCAACTTTTCTGTACTCGTCTGAAGAAGCCTACTGTGTAGGCGAAACGTTTCGAAATAAAGATACCTAACTGTTGCATATGTGTCTTACCTAACATCTCATATTTATGTTTGTTTATTCTATTGTGGGGTGTATTTATCATCTTTATATGTTATGTATCGTGTTTATTATATAATTTTGAAAAAATATCATGGATGGATTAATGAAAATGTGTATATTAACATAATATACAACATTTAATGAGACTCGGTGATTATTATTATTATTATTATTATTATTATTATTATTATTTCTATTATTTCTAATATGGCGTCATTTGTGCAAGTTGTCTGGCTACCACATCTCATATTTGTTTATTTATTCTACTGTGGGGTGATTTTATCATCTTTATATGTTATGCATCGTGTTTATTATATAATTTTGAAAAAATATCATGGATGGATTAATGAAAATGTTTATATTAACGTAATACAGTGGACCCCCACCTTATGACATTAATCCGTTCCTGAGAGCTCATCGTAAGCTGAAATTATCATTAGCCGAATTAATTTTCCCCATTAGAAATATGGAAATCAAATTAATCCGTTCCTGACACCCCAAATATTAATTTTAATACACACAAACTGAAGAAGACATGCACAATTACTACTCTACTAAGAATAGAATACATGACACTTACCTTTATTGAAGATCTGGTGATGATTGATGGGATGAGAGGAGGGGGGAGTGTGGAAATTGTTTAGAAGGGGAATCCCCTTCCATTAGGACTTTAGGTAGCAAGTCCTTTTCCGGGGTTACTTCCCTTCTTCTTTTAATGCCACTAGGACCAGCTTGAGAGTCACTGGACCTCTGTTGCACAACAAATCTGTCCATAGAGCTCTGTACCTCCCGTTCCTTTAAGACTTTGCTAAAATGGGCCATAACATTGTCATTGTGCAGGTTGCTAACACGGCTTGCAGTAGCTATGTCAGGGTAATTTTCATCCGTAAAGGTTTGCAGTTCAACCCACTTTGCACACATTTCCTTAATCTCTCTTTTTCAATTCCATACTTTTTTCAATTCCACACTAATTCTCGCCCTTTTTACCACAGGGATGGCACTAGAAGCTTTCTTGGGGTCCATGGTGACTTATTTTGCAGTTATTATTATTTTTTTTTTTTTTTTTTTTTTTTTATTATCACACCGGCCGATTCCCACCAAGGCAGGGTGGCCCGAAAAAGAAAAACTTTCACCATCATTCACTCCATCACTGTCTTGCCAGAAGGGTGCTTTACACTACAGTTTTTAAACTGCAACATTAACACCCCTCCTTCAGAGTGCAGGCACTGTACTTCCCATCTCCAGGACTCAAGTCCGGCCTGCCGGTTTCCCTGAATCCCTTCATAAATGTTACTTTGCTCACACTCCAACAGCACGTCAAGTATTAAAAACCATTTGTCTCCATTCACTCCTATCAAACACGCTCACGCATGCCTGCTGGAAGTCCAAGCCCCTCGCACACAAAACCTCCTTTACCCCCTCCCTCCAACCCTTCCTAGGCCGACCCCTACCCCGCCTTCCTTCCACTACAGACTGATACACTCTTGAAGTCATTCTGTTTCGCTCCATTCTCTCTACATGTCCGAACCACCTCAACAACCCTTCCTCAGCCCTCTGGACAACAGTTTTGGTAATCCCGCAGTTACAAGCACTAAAAACACTGGGATGATGTGAAATGTACCGAATGTATGCGTAGATGCAACCGTACTGGCTGGCTTGTAAACACTGGTGCTGAGGCCACATGTGGGGATGCATCCTGGATGAATCACGTAAGGCGAGTTTTTTATCGTGAGGCGAGGCAAACTTTTTGCGTTCAAATGCTTCGTATGGCGGACTTAACATAACGCGATGTGTTCGTAAGGCAGGGGTCCACTGTATATGACATTTAAATGAGACTCGGTGATTATTATTATCATTACTAATATGACGTCTCGAGACATAAGACACTCTTACTGATTTTAATGTGTACCTGCACGCCAGCACAGTATGTAAGTTCATTTAGGTACAGGTATACATAATTATAATTATCAGAGTACAGTAGGGCCCCGCTTTACAGCGATGTCAAATTATGACCAGAATTTGCTATATGGCAAGCGGTCTTTCAAATACTGTGCCCCCACCCGGTTTGTTTACATTCTCCATGACCACATCTATTATGTCAGGAAACTTTCCAAAATTTCAAGTGTTTTAAAGTTACTGCATATTTTATATGTACTCTGATAATTATACAGTGGACCCCCGCTTAACGATCACCTCCAAATGCGACCAATTATGTAAGTGTATTTATGTAAGTGCATTTGTACGTGTATGTTTGGGGGTCTGAAATGGACTAATCTACTTCACAATATTCCTTATGGGAAAAAATTCGGTCAGTACTGGCACCTGAACATACTACTGGAATGAAAAAAGTTCGTTAACCGGGGGTCCACTGTACTTATGTGTACCTGTACCTAAATATACTTACACACTGTGCTGGTGTGCAGGTACACATGAAAATTCCTAAGTCTCTCTCTACTCATGAAGCCAATACTACGTAATAATTATCACTCTTGGGCACACTAAATGTCTTACTTTACATCAATATAGGCATTTTCATTAACCCATCTATGATATTTTCCTCAAAATTATATATGAAATCTGTTACATAGCATATAAACATGATACATACACTCACAGAATAAAAATTGATGTAAATATGAGATTTGTTTACAAAGCAGCTGTGTAGGTAGTGTCGGAAGAATTACGTTTTCTCTAGTCAAACTGGGGGATAACTGTAGAAAAATATTCTTTTCGTATGCCTTTACTCTATAGCAATTCACAACCCTTGTGGGTTTAGTGCCTTTTATTATAATAATAATAATAATAATAATAATAATAATGATAATAATAATAATATTATTATTATTATTATCTTCATTCACTCTAAAAATGGTGTGTTGCTGTTTGTTTATTCTGAACTAACTTGTACAACTTGTACACAATGTAAGAGTATTTGTATTGTGAGGTAATTATTATTATAATAAAAAAATATTGAGGTAAATGTTTTACAAACTCTTATAAATGGACGTGAATGAACTAAAAGTAGACACATATTAATACACATTTATTTCGCCTGACCAAGTGATCGCCCACTACCTGTTCAGTTTGTGTTCTTACATTGTTTCAACTCTGTATCTCATTCTCTCTATTTACTCTTTCTTTAACTAGTTGGCTCTCATTGACGATGGCATCTAAGGTTAGCTGTGATAAAAAGAGAAGTCGTAAGTCTCTTGCTTTAAGTGCCAGGTTAGAGGATGATGGTGTGCCATTCTGATTTTATTTAATAAACACCCTGCCACTTACCTCTCACACATTAATATTAATATTTTAAGGTAAGTAATAAGTGCACTCTGTGTGTATCTTACCTTTTATTGTGTTTTTAATGCCTATTTCTATTGCTAACTTAATACAAGTTAGTGTAAACTTGTTGTGTGGCATTTATTGCATATTTTATATGTGCTCTCCTCTTCAAGGGGGGGCTCCTTGGTGTGGTGAGGATATATTACCAAAAACAACTGGTGGGAACTCCATTGTTGGTGCTAGGGAGGATAGAAGTAAGACAGGGAAACATGCACCAACAGGGAATACAGTCACAGAAACCCAAGGCAAACGGAAATCAAGCCTGTGCACATACTATGTACTTGGTATCTGCTGGCATGGGAAATCTGGAAAAACAGATGGGACGTGCAACTATGACCACCCTAGAAAATGCCATGCCCATATGATAACAGGAAAATGCAAACTCCCTTCCTGTAAGCTTTTTCACCCTGAACTGTGTACCTCTTCAGTACAGGAAAGACTGTGCTATAACTTAAATTGCCAGGCATACCATCTAAAGGGGACAAAAAGATACAAAACATCCAGGCCATGGGAAAACCTTGGTAGCCACAGCCACTCAAGAGGGAGAGGTTTTTTAGTGCCAGGAAGGAAAAAAAACTGGCAGGAAATGGCAGAAATCGTACACGAAATCCAGTCATTCCTGGAGTGGAACCACAGTCGATGGCCTCCACTCCAAACCAACAGATACAGATACTAATGCCGGAAAAAAAATCCCCCCCCAGTACCAACAATACCACCAGTCCGATAACATTCTTCTTGGCAAATATACAGGGTCTAAAGCCAGCAACAAACAACAAAATACCTTTCATCCGTGGACTGCTTGCAGAGGCAAAGGCAATGTTCGCGGCTTTCACTGAGACCCACATAAAGGATCACTTCGACAACGAAATATGGATCCCAGGTTACAACCTATAGAGATGTGACAGAGTGAACAGGCAAAAGGGGGGGGGGGGTTGGCCTGTACATTGCAGAGTCACTTGTTTGCACAGAACTGCTAAATGCCTCAAATGATGTAGTGGAAGTTTTAGCAGTAAAGGTCGAGAACCAAAACCTAGTCATTGTGGTAGTCTACAAGCCTCCGGATGCAACATCCCAGAAATTCCAGGAACAGCTGTTAAAAATTGACCACTGTCTGGAAAATCTTCCAGCTCCTGCACCCAACATCTTGCTCCTGGGGGATTTCAACTTAAGGCACCTAAAATGGAGGAATATAGCAAATAATATTGTTGCAGTAATAACACCAGGAGGCAGCTCTGATGAAAACTCACACTCACGCGAGCTTTTAAATCTCTGCACAAAATTCAATTTAAACCAGCAAATAATAGAGCCTACTAGACTGGAGAATACACTAGACCTCATCTTCACTAAACTTGACTATTACCTCACCACACATAGCGGCAGCAACGGTATCCTACCAGCTCTTCTTTCTCAAAAAAACATCGCCCATCAAAACTTGTGATGGCCTAAGTGAAAGTTCAACTACATGAACCCACGTAGACCACAACATGACCCAAGAATACTAAGAATGTAACCCAAATCTTGACAAAATTAGAAGATCTAAGGAAGACAGCCCTGCTAACCCAAACACTGCCTCCGCTGCCAGACAACCACTTAACCCAAGCTCCGAGAAAACAAGCCTTCTCCTCCATTGCTACACAGTATCTACTTCAGTGATACTATGAAAGGATATCGCAGAAGACACAACACCAGTAATAAAAGAATAACAGCAAGGACCCTAGAACTCAACTTGTCTACCCAGCAGGACGCCAGTGTATCATCAACCCCTCTCTCCGCCGCCACCCAAGGAACAACAACAACAACAACAAACATGGCTGACTCCCCCTCCAACTCCACTCCCTTCAAAGGATTCATCCATGATAACTCAGGTACGATTATTCCTGACAATATCAAGGACTACATCGTTGCTCTAGAAAATGAAATCAAAGATATCAAAGCAGCACTCGAGCGACGAGATTCCAAGATAACCAACCTCGAGAATAAGATCCAAAACCTTGAAGAGAAGATTACATCGGGAAGTGTTGATACAGAAAATACTCTAAAAGCAGCTATAGCCAGTCACACTGAACAAATAACAACAATAAATATGAAGGTTGAAGAAGCAATCAAGGACTGGAATCTGAACATGCACACTCGACTAAATGAATACCTTGATTTCCAAGACGACAAAACTGAACAAGATAAGTTGTCTGATGCAGTTATAATAAACAGTCCACACATTCCTAGTGACATAACACAAGCACAGTGCAAAGAAACTGCTATCAGGATAATACAGAACCACGTACAAGTCATCGTGCAAAACAATGAAATCAAAGAAACACGTTTGTTAGGAAAACCAGGAAGTAAACACAGTATAATGATCCGACTTCATTCATACGATAAAAGAAAGGACCTAATTAAATCAGCAATTACAATGAAAAATGGAGTGTACATAAATGAGTGTCTAACAAAAAAACGTCAAAACCTTCTGTTCAGGCTGAGAAAACTTAAACAGGAAAACAAAATACATCAGTGTTTCACGCGAGATGGGAAAATACTAGTAAGGAAAACATCAACAGGACAACAATATACCTTCTCAAACGAACATGATTTCTCTACCTTCCTTAGAAAAGCTGACATTTCTGTAACAGATTAAATAAGTGCCCTTAATACATATATACGTGTGGTGCATATAGTGTACGTTACTATCATATTGTACATTATTATTTTTATTATTTTTCATCACTAGCTAATGCCAACTACCTCCAATACTCTATAACTTTCTTACTGCTATTAATTGCTCATAATTTTAAATTAAAAGTCAAATCTTACTCCAAATTAATAATATTAATTTTTTCTTACCTGTCCATTTAATTTTGTTTATCACTACTTGTTTTTTTAGTCACTTTACATTGTATATTCAATTAGTGTATATTCCAATTACTTTTTTGCAAGTACCAAAACTCTTTTGCTAGCTAGTACCAACTACCTCATTTTTTTTTTACTTTTATTGTGCAATAAACTGCTCAATTTATCTAATATTACAAATCAGATCTTACTCCTAAACCAATATTATTTCATAGTGACCATCTGTCCATTTAACTTTGTTTACCATTACTTAATTTTAGTCCCTTATATATTTTCTCCTTTATTTTAGCTTTATATAACTACCCTAGCTTATACATTCACAATTGTTAAAATAATCAAGGTGCTATTCTCAGGTGCTAAAGTAGAACAAGTTCACAATTTTGGCATTATATTCCAAAGCTCATTTATTTTATAGTACTACCTACTATCATATTCCCAAGCTCCATTATTTGATCATCACTTTATTTGTACTAGTCCCTTTTATATTGTCTCCTTTATTTTAGCTTAAAAAAAAAAAAAAAAAAAAAAATACCTTAGCTCATTATTTTACATTTGTTAAATAATTCAGGTGCTATTTTTTAGCTTAAGACTATTTACTTTGTTTTATACTTAATTCTAACTATAGATTCACTACAAATCTTATGATTACAAGCATTGATCCAGATACCAACCTCTTATTTAATGACTTAAATGAATCAAACAGTTACTGTAATTACTACACTGCAGAACAATCAAAGGCACTTCTCAGTGCCAACAACAACATAACTATCTTTAACTACAATATCAGATCTTTAAGCAAGCATTACGATGACCTCATAGCATTACTAAATTCCTTACATGCCAATATGTCCATCATTACACTAACTGAAACCTGGCTAAAGCCTGATACTACAGATGTCTATACCATTCCTGGTTACACAGCCATACACAACTGTAGGCCAGACCAACAAGGGGGTGGCACAGCCATATACTACTCAGACCAACTAGAATGTATCACTAATACTTGCACAAGAGATGAACATGGGGAATATATAATAGCCAAATTCAAATCCAAATACCTACAAAAACCTCTCACATTGATAAACATCTACAGAGTTCCACAGTCAAACATTAGCCAATTTAGTCAAAACCTAGGAAGTATGATAACTGATGCACGCATGAACAAAGATCACTTACTACTCTCAGGTGACTTCAATATAAATCTCCTGCAAGACCAGGACCCACACGTTACTGAATTCACAAACACAATGAGTAACTGTATGTTGCTACCAACAGTAACAAAACCTACAAGAGTTACAGAGACTAGTGTTTCCCTACTTGACCACATCTGGACCAACACCATATCCCCTTTAAAATCAGGCATAATTACAGATAATACCACAGACCACTACCCTACTTTCCTCATAACAACTCTTGGTAAATTACCCCAAGACACTACTAAAGTCACCTTCAGACTTCACAATGAGGCAGCCATTAATAACTTCACAACAGCATTAGCAAACATTGATTGGCACACTGAGCTAGAAATCAATACAGATATTGACGAATGTATTAATAATTTTCTAAAAAAGACTCAATACCTCTATAACAAGCACTGCCCTAAAAAAACTAAGCAGATGACAGCTAAGAGACTGAACAGTCCCTGGCTAACACCCAGCATTCTCAAATCCATAAATACAAAACACCAATATGAAAAACAGTACAGAATGGGTCACATAACCAGAGACCAAACAAAACGTTACTCGTCAATCCTAACCAGCCTGATAAGAAGGGCAAAAAAATTGTATTATGAGAACAGATTATCCAACTTACGAGGTGATATAAAAAAGACCTGGAAAACCCTATCAGAAATTCTGGGAACAAAAAAGATATCACGAAATAGCGAAATAAAATTAGCAAAATCAGATGAACCCCAACTCCCACCAACAGAAACAGCAAACAGACTCAATGATTTCTTCTCCACTATAGGACAAAACCTTGCCAATAAAATCCCAAGCTCAGATACCCCACCAAATGACTACCTCACCGGCAACTACCCGAACACACTGTTCCTAGCTCCGACTAACCCATACGAAGTCTCCCTTATTATCAACGCACTAAAAAACAAGGCAGGAGATTTAAATACCTTACCACCCTTTATATACAAAAAAGTGTCACAAGTGCTATCACCAATCATTGCAACACTCTTTAACAAATCCATTGAATCCTCCACCTTCCCTACAGTACTCAAAATAGCAAGGGTCACCCCGATCCACAAAGGAGGAGACCAAACAGAGTTGAATAACTATAGGCCAATATCCAACTTACACCCTCTCTCAAAAATCTTCGAAAAATTAATTCATAAACGAATCTACTCCTACCTTATCTCCCAAAACATACTCAACCCCTGCCAATTTGGATTCAGGCCTAATAAAAATACTAATGATGCTATTATACACATGCTAGAACATATATACACTGCAATAGAGAAAAAAGAAGTCCCACTGGGGATCTTCATTGACTTACGTAAAGCTTTTGATACAGTTGACCATGACTTGCTCCACGTAAAATTATCACACTATGGTATAAGAGGGCACTCCCTCAACTACCTCAAGTCATACCTCAGCAACAGAAGCCAATATGTGTACGCAAATGGGGCAAACTCTTCTGCACAACCAATTACAGTTGGTGTCCCACAGGGAAGTGTCCTTGGCCCTCTTCTCTTTCTCCTATACATAAATGACCTACCAAATGCTTCTCAATTACTCAAACCCACACTATTTGCTGATGACACAACATACGTCTTCTCCCACCCGAGCCCAGTCACGCTAGCCAATACTGTAAATACCGAATTACAGAAAATATCTACCTGGATGAGTACTAACAAACTTACACTAAACATTGACAAAACCTACTTCATTCAGTTTGGTAACAGAGCTACAGATGTCCCTCTTAACATAATGATAAACGGATCACCTATCACAAAGCTAACAGAGGGAAAATTCTTAGGAATCCACCTTGATAATAGACTCAAATTTCATACACATATACAACAAATTTCTAAGAAAATTTCCAAGACTGTAGGCATACTATCGAAGATACGGTACTATGCTCCACAGTCAGCCCTCCTGGCCCTATATCACTCTCTTATTTACCCCTATCTCACCTATGGAATTTGTGCATGGGGCTCAACAACAAGTAACCATCTCAGACCACTAATTACCCAACAAAAGGCTGCAGTTAGAATGATAACAAATTCTCACTACAGGCAGCACACTCCACCAATATTCAATACACTCAACCTACTCACCATACAAAACATCCATACTTATTACTGCACCTATTACATACATAGAACACTCAACTCTGATATTAACCCTCCCCTCAAACATCTCCTTGCCAACCTCAACAGAACACATGACCATAACACAAGGCACAGATCACTCTTTGATATTCCTCGTGTCCATCTCACGCTATGCAAAAACTCAATGCACATAAAAGGCCCTAAAATCTGGAATTCATTACCTGTTAATATAAAAGAAACACTACCTGTTTATAAATTCAAGTCTCTTCTCAAAGATCACTTACTCACCCAAAACCAAATAAATACTGAATAACTGAACCTTATAAATTGTATATCTTAAATGTTTCTCACAATTATATCACATAAATGTTAAACCTAAAACCCAATCTAACTTTATTATTTTTTAAATTCACTACCTAACAGAATACTCCATTCTACTGAATTTACAACAATGCATGCAACCATATGACCTGTCTTTGTAATACTCACTTGTGCTTTATAGTAATCAGTTTACATTAATGTTTTTCACTGATATCATCATTGCTTAGTTAATCTTAAGTTAATTTTAAGCCAGCCCGTAATGCTATGCATAGTATAAGTGGCTTTGGCATGCTGCTCTTATCTGTATTTTTTTTTGTACCTCTGTAAGTGTGCTCAAATTATAAATAAATAAATAAATAAATAAATAAACAATGATCTGATAAGAAATGTCACCATATCAAAAACAATATACTCAGATCACAACATAATTGAGGTTTAGTCATGTATGAGCGGAGCCCCAGACCGAGGGAGCATTCACCAAATTTAACTTCAATAACAAAAACATAAAGTGGGACCAAGTAAACCAAGTCCTAACCGATATAAGCTGGGAAGATATACTAAGCAACACAGACCCCAACTTATGCCTAGAACAGATTAACTCGGTGGCACTCGATGTATGCACAAGGCTTATTCCTCTAAGAAAAAGGAGGAGTAGCTGTAAAATAGAAAGAGACAGGCGCTCCTTTTACAGGCGATGGAAAAGAATAACAGAGCGGCTAAAAGAGGTCAATATATCTGAAATGCGTAGGGAGACACTGGTCAGAGAAATAGCAAGCATCGAACTTAAGCTAAAAGAATCCTTTAGGAGTCAGGAATCGCGGGAAGAACTAAAAGCCATAAATGAAATCGAAAGAAACCCAAAGTATTTCTTCTCCTATGCCAAATCAAAATCGAGAACAATGTCCAGTATTGGGCCCCTACTTAAACAAGATGGGTCCTACACAGATGACAGCAGGGAAATGAGTGAGCTACTCAAGTCCCAATATGACTCAGTTTTTAGCAAGCCGCTAACCAGACTGAGAGTCGAAGATCAAAATTAATTTTTTATGAGAGAGCCACAAAATTTGATTAACACAAGCCTATCCGATGTTATCCTGACGCCAAATGACTTCGAACAGGCGATAAATGACATGCCCATGCACTCTGCCCCAGGGCCAGACTCATGGAACTCTGTGTTCATCAAGAACTGCAAGAAGCCCCTATCACGAGCCTTTTCCATCCTATGGAGAGGGAGCGTGGACACGGGGGTCGTCCCACAGTTACTAAAAACAACAGACATAGCCCCACTCCACAAAGGGGACAGTAAAGCAACAGCAAAGAACTACAGACCAATAGCACTAACATCCCATATCATAAAAATCTTTGAAAGGGTCCTAAGAAGCAAGATCACCACCCATCTAGAAACCCATCAGTTACACAACCCAGGGCAACATGGGTTTAGAGCAGGTCGCTCCTGTCTGTCTCAACTATTGGATCACTACGACAAGGTCCTAAATGCACTAGAAGACAAAAAGAATGCAGATGTAATATATACAGACTTTGCAAAAGCCTTCGACAAGTGTGACCATGGCGTAATAGCGCACAAAATGCGTGCTAAAGGAATAACAGGAAAAGTCGGTCGATGGATCTATAATTTCCTCACTAACAGAACACAGAGAGTAGTCGTCAACAGAGTAAAGTCCGAGGCAGCTACGGTGAAAAGCTCTGTTCCACAAGGCACAGTACTCGCTCCCATCTTGTTCCTCATCCTCATATCCGACATAGACAAGGATGTCAGCCACAGCACCGTGTCTTCCTTTGCAGATGACACCCGAATCTGCATGACAGTGACTTCCATTGCAGACACTGCAAAGCTCCAGGCGGACATCAACCAAATCTTTCAGTGGGCTGCAGAAAACAATATGAAGTTCAACGATGAGAAATTTCAATTACTCAGATATGGTAAACATGAGGAAATTAAATCTTCATCAGAGTACAAAACAAATTCTGGCCACAAAATAGAGCGAAACACCAACGTCAAAGACCTGGGAGTGATCATGTCGGAGGATCTCACCTTCAAGGACCATAACATTGTATCAATCGCATCTGCTAGAAAAATGACAGGATGGATAATGAGAACCTTCAAAACTAGGGAGGCCAAGCCCATGATGACACTCTTCAGGTCACTTGTTCTATCTAGGCTGGAATATTGCTGCACACTAACAGCACCTTTCAAGGCAGGTGAAATTGCCGACCTAGAAAATGTACAGAGAACTTTCACGGCGTGCATAACGGAGATAAAACACCTCAATTATTGGGAGCGCTTGAGGTTCCTAAACCTGTATTCCCTGGAACGCAGGAGGGAGAGATACATGATTATATACACCTGGAAAATCCTAGAGGGACTAGTACCGAACTTGCACACGAAAATCACTCACTACGAAAGCAAAAGACTTGGCAGACGATGCACCATCCCCCCAATGAAAAGCAGGGGTGTCACTAGCACGTTAAGAGACCATACAATAAGTGTCAGGGGCCCGAGACTGTTCAACTGCCTCCCAGCACACATAAGGGGGATTACCAACAGACCCCTGGCAGTCTTCAAGCTGGCACTGGACAAGCACCTAAAGTCAGTTCCTGATCAGCCGGGCTGTGGCTTGTACAGTGGACCCCCGCATAACGATCACCTCCGAATGCGACCAATTATGTAAGTGTATTTATGTAAGTGCGTTTGTACGTGTATGTTTGGGGGTCTGAAATGGACTAATCTACTTCACAATATTCCTTATGGGAACAAATTCGGTCAGTACTGGCACCTGAACATACTTCTGGAGTGAAAAAATATCGTTAACCGGGGGTCCACTGTACGTTGGTTTGCGTGCAGCCAGCAGCAACAGCCTGGTTGATCAGGCTCTGATCCACCAGGAGGCCTGGTCACAGACCGGGCCGCGGGGGCGTTGACCCCCGGAACTCTCTCCAGGTAAACTCCAGGTGAAGAGGCTCTTGGTCTGAGGAATTAGACCTGTTGGTCTCCTTCCTGAGACTGAACCTAATTACCCCCCAATCCCCCCTTTCCTCTCCCATCCTCCCTTTTTCCTTTCCTCCTCCCCCCCCCATCCTGTCCCTTCCTCTTTTTGGCCTTTAGGATTCTTCCCACAGGCCTACTGGTTCCTAGGTAGGGGAAAGGGTATCGGGGTCAATCCCATTCCGTTGAGGTTCTTGGCGGTGGTGTAGTTTGCCGTGGAATCTGTATCGCCTGGGGATATCCCATTCCCTCTCCGGTCTCCCAGGGGGTGGCTTTGGGTGTCCTTTGGGCGACAGGTGTATCTCTGGAGGCCGCCTTTCGGATTCCAGGGTGGGGGCCAAAGGAGGTATGCTTTGTGGCGGTAACCCGGCCGCCCTCTCTTTTGTCCACTGAGGTAGCTCGGCAGATGTGAGATTGCTGTCCTGGATTGCTGGTTTACTGACATGAAGGGTAGGGTATGGTATGGGTTCCATGCCACATCTGCACTACTTGTGGTGTTGAAGTCCTCTTGGGCGCGGAGGGCGATTCCCTGCCCTTTCATTCCTCCTAGGAACTATTCCTCCCCATTCCCCCCTTTTTTTTTCTTCTTTTTTTTTCTTCTTCTTTATTTTTTTCTTAAAAACAAAAAGAAAGAAGTAACCTAACCATGGAAGCCTTAGTCCATGAACCTGCTACCCCCGGGCCCCTTACTAGTACTGCACCCCGTTCTGACCCAGCCTCGTTTTTTGACCACTCTTCGGACACTCCTGATGCCCCTATACCTCTTGCTGGTGCTGTTTCATCGCCAGCTTCAGGTACCGGGGTCTCGACTGACTTCTTTGTTTGTCTGACCTCTCCCATCCTTTGACTATGCTTCCGGCCTCTCCCTCTACGGTGCGGCAATTTTCAAATCGCCAGCCCATCCCACTTCTGAACACCAATGACAATTGCCTGATGACGATACTTCGTTACCTTCCCATTCTACTCAGAAAAGATCGACACGTCATGCACTTCCTCTCCATGCTCATCTTTGGACTGCACAATGGACTAAATTCTTTACTTTACGATAGACTTCCACTATTGCCTATCTTTCTGACCATAGTATTGGCAAGGCGCTCCTACTCCATGTTGGTAGAGATATTTCCTTTCATGCTCTCGAGCGGTACGTGCATCGTCACTGTCCAGAATGCTACCCAAGCTCATGATCTTTCTCTCCTTTCACATATCGATACTATTCCTGTCACTATTGAAAAACATCATTCCCTCAATTCTTGTAGTGGTACTGTCATTCTGCCCCATACCATAGTCCAACAGAATTTTCAGACATGTGGCAACGACATTCTTGAACAGCTGGAGCTCCAGGATCTCCCAATCCTCAAAGTAGACACTTATGTCTTTCCTGTCCATGGGCGGAGACAATACCCTTGCAATGTGGCTCGATTAACTTTCGACAGCCGTGAACTCCCATCCTCTGTTTATATAGCTGGACATCTATTGCAAGTTCGAAAGGTGATCCCTACACCGCAGCAGTATAGAAATTGCTGGTGATTTGGTCACCCAGCAAAATATTGCAGATCTATAGCCAAATGCCCAGTCTGTGGTGCCGATGACCATTCTAATACGTCATGTAGCTGACCTCCCTCTTGCCTTAATTGTCACGAGGCTCACCATTCTTACTCTTGCCATTGTCAAGTCTACTTAAATGAGAGGGAAATCCGTTGCCTCAAAGAGGCAGAAGGTCTCCCTTATGCTATGGCGGTTTCTCATCTGTGCCTCCAGGGGAGACTACCCCGTATTTCTTATTCTCATGTTTCTAAACGTCCCCCCACTTCTAGGGTCCCATCTTCTGCAGCCTTCTCTGTGGTTGCCCTTCCCATAGTCACTCCTGTCTCTAATTCCTTTGCTGTCCTGGCTCAGAAGTCCCTACTTCAACACCTCAGTCTGCCCTCACATCTTCGTGTTCTCCTTCACAAGCCCTGGTATTGACAAGACCTCGTACAACACCTCCTCCCAATCGCCCCTCTACTTCTCAAAAGTCCAAAAAATCCCCGTTGCTCAAATCTCCTTTAACCCCTCCTTCCCTTCTTCCACCTCCACATTTTACCTTTCCAGTATGTGTACCTGGTTCTTCCCCTCTCACAGACTCTGTTAAAAGTGTGGATGTTCACCCTCCTCCTCATACCATGCCTTCTTCCCCTGTCCCAGGTTTCTGCCTCTTCTGTCTCCTCCCACACTTCTTCTGCAGTTCCCTCCACCCTTTCGTTCCCCCCTACTTTGGTACAATCCATTACTGCCCCAATCTTTACTCACCCTCCTCCTTCCATCTTCAATATTGTCTCCCACACGTCGTCTTTGAATTCCGAAACACTTGAAGCTATCTCTGAATATATTGCAGAGACTAAACCATCGATGGACACTGATCCACCCCGTTCCTTCTCTTTCCTCTCCTCCATCTACGCAACTCCTTTCTTCACAATGCTCCGTTCCTATGCTACTTGAACATTTTCCACTGCCACCACATGTGGACTTTTCAAACCCCTCTAGTCCGTAGGCACCCATACCTGCGGATTTCTGGTGTGTTTATCGTTATCAATCATGACCTATTTACAGTGGAATATCCGTGGCCTCAGAGGTAATCGGGGTGAGCTTCAATTGTTGCTTTCCCAGTTTTCCCCTGTCAGTGTTTGCTTACAAGAACCAAAATTACACTCCGCAGTTATCTATCCCGTCTCAGGCTATAATTTATTGTATTCTTTGGATCCTTTTTCTAATGGGACCTTTAATGAAAGTGCCCTTCTTCTACGCACTGATATTCCATACCATCAGCTATTTGTTCATACTTCACTGCATTACTCTGCAGTCCGTATCCACTTGCGTAAGTGGTATACAATCTGTTCTTTGTATCTCTCTCCTTCTTGGGCATTATGTATCCCGGATGTTGCCTTTCTTGTCTCGTCCTTACCACCACCACCACTTTTGTTACTAGGCGATTTTAATGCTCATCATTTCCTCTGGGGGGAGTCTCACTGCGATTCCCGTGGCATTCAGTTAGAGGCTTTTCTTGCTTCTCACCCCCTCCATGTTTTAAACACAGGTACTCCCACCCATTTTGATCCTCGTACTCATACTCTCTCTTGCATTGATCTCTCAGTATGCTCTTCCTCTGCCACACTAGACTTCACCTGGTCTGTTCTCCCGGATTTACGTGACAGCGATCATTTCCCAATCATTTTTACTTCCCCTTCATATTCACCACCTCTTCGTAACCCACGCTGGCAATTTGATCAGGCAAATTGGAACCTTTGCTCACAGCTAACTGTTTTTAGTGAGGTTCCTTCTTTGTCCTCCATTGATGAGCTTTTACACCTCTTCTCGTCCTCCATTTTAACTGCAGCTTCTCATTCTATACCCCAAACTTCGGGCAGGCATTCTCAGAAATGCGTGCCTTGGTGGTCTCCTGCTTGTGCTCATGCAGTACGTTTGAAACGCGCTCCGTGGGGCAGGTACCGGTACAATAGAACCATGGGGAGACTTCTTGATTTTAAGCAGAAGCGCGCGATCGCTCGCTGTGTCATCAGTGACGCTAAACGCACTTGCTGGCGAGATTATGTCTCCACCATCACCTCTGCTTCCTCTATGAGTGCAGTCTGGAAAAAAGTACTAAAACTGAGTGGTAAATATTCTCCTGACCGGTCCTGTTCTGCGGGTTGCCGGTGTTGATATAGCAAACCCACTAGATGTTGCCAATGAAATTGGCAATCATCTGGTCCATATTTCTCAGGGGCTCCATCTATGCCCCTCATTTCTTTCCTCAAAGTCTGCCAGAGAGTTAGCACCCTTGGACTTTTCTTCTCTCAGAGAAGAACAGTATAATGTGCCTTTTACACTTCAAGAACTGGAGGCAACACTCTCAGCTTGCCGATCATCGGCAGCTGGGCCCGACGACATTCATATTCGTATGCTACAACATTTACATCAGTCAGCCCTTGCAGTCCTATCACAGCTGTGGAAATCTGCCATTGTTCTCTCTTTCCGCAAACCGGGTACTACGGGACATGAAGCCTCCCACTATCATTCCATTGCTCTTACCAGTGCAGTTTGCAAAGTGATGGAACGCCTGGTAAATAGACGTTTAGTGTGGTATTTAGAGACACAACAGTCTCTGCACTCATCAATATGGCTTTTGTAAGGGCCGTTCTACCATAGACCCCTTATTACGCTTGGATACATATGTTCATAATGCCTTTGCGAATAACCACTCAGTTATTGCCATAGTTTTTGACCTTGAGAAGGCATATGACACAACTTGGAGGTATAATATTTTGGCCCAAGCCCACTCCTTAGGCCTTCGAGGCAATCTACCATCCTTCCTTAAGAACTTTTTAACTGACAGGCATTTCCGTGTTCGGGTTAATAATGTGCTCTCCCTGGACTTTATCCAAGCTGAAGGTACCCCCCAGGGATGTGTTCTGAGCACAACACTTTCTCCTTGCTATAAATGATTTGGCCTCTAGTCTTCCATCCAATATTTGGTCATCACTCTATGTTGATGACTTTGCTATTGCCTGTGCAGGCGCTGACTGTCTCCTCATTACAGTTTCTCTTCAGCATGAGGTCGACCGTGTTTCCAATTGGGCCACCACACATGGGTTTAAATTTTCCAGTACCAAACCCCTCATGGAAGGCTCCTTGATGTTGGTGAGGGGCTCTTGATTTAGGGAATTGGATCTGTGCTCCAGTTCCCTGAATTAAGCCTGAATGCCTTCCACATCCCCCCCCCCTGGGCGCTGTATAATCCTAAGGGTTTAGCGCTTCCCCCTTGATTATAATAATAATCCAGTACCAAAACTCACCAAATTACTTTCACAAGACGCTCTGTCATCTCCGATCATCCTTTATACTTCTATGGCACCCGTATCCCTGAACGTGACACAGTCAGGTTTCTAGGCCTCCTCTTTGACTGTAGGTTATCCTGGAAAACTCACATTACCTCTCTGAAGACAACTTGTCACAGCCAGCTGAACCTTCTTAAAACCCTTGCTCATCTTTCATGGGGAGCTGATCGTCAAACTCTCCTTCGCCTACATTCCACCCTCATTTTATTGAAACTTGATTATGGTGACCAGATCTATTCAGCTGCCTCTCCTGCTACTATATCTAGCCTCAACCCTATTCATCACCAAGGATTACATTTATGCCTTGGTGCTTTTCGCTCTTCCCCTGTTGAGAGCCTCTATGCAGAAGCGAACGTTCCATCCTTATCCGATCGCCGTGATGCCCATTGCCTTCGCTACTATGCACGCTCTCATGATCTCCGCAATCCTTCCATTTATAGAATGGTCACCGATATTAGTAGACATTCTTTATTTGTTCGCCGCCCCTGTTTGCTCCGTCCCTTCTCTCTTCGCCTACATTCACTCTTGTCTTCCCTTCAGTTACCACCTTTATATGTTCATGTAGCATCTCACTTTTCCCTACCCCCCTGAGAAGCTCCAGCTGTTCGGGTCTGTTCTTTCTCACTCCCTTGCTTGAAAGCCCAACTGTCTACGGTAGCTTCCCGCTCTCTTTTTCTTGACCACTTCCACTTTCATTCTCATGCCATTGCAGTGTACACAGATGGCTCTAAGTCTTCTGATGGCGTAGGATTCACAGCAGTGTTTCCGGACAGCGTCGTATGAGGGCATTTACTATCTTCGGCTAGTATCTTTACTGCTGAATTGTATGCTATTCTTGCAGCACTTATCTGTATTGCATCTATGCCTGTGTCATCATTTGTGGCTGTCTCAGACTCCCTTAGTGCTTTACAGGCTATACAGTAGGGCCTCACTTATACGGCTGGTTAGGTTCCAGGCTATTGCCGTAAAGCGGAAACCGCCGTAAATTGGAACTCCCTTTTTTTCCACTTACAATTGCATACAAACACTAGATAACAAGTTTACACTAACATATATTAAGTTAGCAATAGAACCAGGCATCAAAAAACAATAAAAAATTACAATACACACATAGTGCACTCATTACTTACCTTAAAATATTTATAGTCTTAATCTAGGGTGAGACAAGTAGTATTTATTGTAAGAAATCAAGTGTAGTATGTATGGTAGTCAGCCAGGCTACCATACCAGGCCACCCCACCCACACATACAATTCTATGATATTTAAGCATCCCAGAGCGATAAAATGTATATACAGTTCACTCATTACTTACCTTAAAATATAGGGTGAGATGAGTAGTATTTATTGTAAAAAATCAAGTGTGGTATGTATGGTAGTCAGCCGGGCTACCATACCAGGCCAACCCACCTACACATAATATTCTATTACATTTAAGCATCCCAGAGCAATAAAATGTATATACAGTTCACTCATTACTTACCTTAAAATATTTGTAGTCTTAATGTAGGGTCAGGAGTAAGTAAATGAGATAAAACGAATAAATGAGAGAGAGAAAGAATGAGTGCATGAGAGAGGACAGGCGCAGAGTTATGTAAACAAACCAGGTGAAGGTAAGTTTTATTTATTTATTTAAAAATTTGAGCACACATACAGAGGTACAAAAAATACAGATAAGAGCAGCATGCCAAAGCCACTTATACTATGCATAGCATTACGGGCTGGCTTAAAATTAACTTAAGATGAACTAAGCAATGATGACATCAGTGATAAAACTTTAATGTAAACAGATTACTATAAAGCACAAGTGAGTATTACAAAGACAGGTCATATGGTTGTATGCATTGTTGTACATTCAGTAGAATGGAGTATTCTGTTAGGTAGTGTATTTAAAAAATAATAAAGTTAGATTGGGTTTTAGGTTTAACATTTATGTGATATAATTGTGAGAAACATTTAAGATATACAATTTATAAGGTTCAGTTATTCAGTATTTATTTGGTTTTGGGTGAGTAAGTGATCTTTGAGAAGAGACTTGAATTTATAAACAGGTAGTGTTTCTTTTATATTTACAGGTAATGAGTTCCAGATTTTAGGGCCTTTTATGTGCATTGAGTTTTTGCATAGTGTGAGATGGACACGAGGAACATCAAAGAGTGATCTGTGCCTTGTGTTATGGTCATGTGTTCTGTTGAGGTTGGCAAGGAGATGTTTGAGGGGAGGGTTAATATCAGAGTTAAGTGTTCTATGTATGTAATAGGTGCAGTAATAAGTATGAATGTTTTGTATGGTGAGTAGGTTTAGTGTATTGAATATTGGTGGAGTGTGCTGCCTATAGTGAGAATTTGTTATCATTCTAACTGCAGCCTTTTGTTGGGTAATTAGTGGTCTGAGATGGTTACTTGTTGTTGAGCCCCATGCACAAATTCCATAGGTGAGATAGGGGTAAATAAGAGAGTGATATAGGGCCAGGAGGGCTGACTGTGGAGCATAGTACCGTATCTTCGATAGTATGCCTACAGTCTTGGAAATTTTCTTAGAAATTTGTTGTATATGTGTATGAAATTTGAGTCTATTATCAAGGTGGATTCCTAAGAATTTTCCCTCTGTTAGCTTTGTGATAGGTGATCCGTTTATCATTATGTTAAGAGGGACATCTGTAGCTCTGTTACCAAACTGAATGAAGTAGGTTTTGTCAATGTTTAGTGTAAGTTTGTTAGTCCTCATCCAGGTAGATATTTTCTGTAATTCGGTATTTACAGTATTGGCTAGCGTGACTGGGCTCGGGTGGGAGAAGACGTATGTAGTGTCATCTGCAAATAGTGTGGGTTTGAGTAATTGCGAAGCATTTGGTAGGTCATTTATGTATAGGAGAAAGAGAAGAGGGCCAAGGACACTTCCCTGTGGGACACCAACTGTAATTGGTTGTGCAGAAGAGTTTGCCCCATTTGCATACACATATTGGCTTCTGTTGCTGAGGTATGACTTGAGGTAGTTGAGGGAGTGCCCTCTTATACCATAGTGTGACAATTTTACGTGGAGCAAGTCATGGTTAACTGTATCAAAAGCTTTACGTAAGTCAATGAAGATCCCCAGTGGGACTTCTTTTTTCTCTATTGCAGTGTATATATGTTCTAGCATGTGTATAATAGCATCATTAGTATTTTTATTTGGCCTGAATCCAAATTGGCAGGGGTTGAGTATGTTTTGGGAGATAAGGTAGGAGTAGATTCGTTTATGAATTAATTTTTCGAAGATTTTTGAGAGAGGTTGTAAGTTGGATATTGGCCTATAGTTATTCAACTGTGTTTGGTCTCCTCCTTTGTGGATCGGGGTGACCCTTGCTATTTTGAGTACTGTAGGGAAGGTGGAGGATTCAATGGATTTGTTAAAGAGTGTTGCAATGATTGGTGATAGCACTTGTGACACTTTTTTGTATATAAAGGGTGGTAAGGTATTTAAATCTCCTGCCTTGTTTTTTAGCATGTTGATAATAAGGGAGACTTCGTATGGGTTAGTCGGAGCTAGGAACAGTGTGTTCGGGTAGTTGCCAGTGAGGTAGTCATTTGGTGGGGTATCTGAGCTTGGGATTTTATTGGCAAGGTTTTGTCCTATAGTGGAGAAGAAGTCATTGAGTCTGTTTGCTGTTTCTGTTGGTGGGAGTTGGGGTTCATCTGATTTTGCTAATTTTATTTCGCTATTTCGTGATATCTTTTTTGTTCCTAGAATTTCTGATAGGGTTTTCCAGGTCTTTTTTATATCACCTCGTAAGTTGGATAATCTGTTCTCATAATACAATTTTTTTGCCCTTCTTATCAGGCTGGTTAGGATTGACGAGTAACGTTTTGTTTGGTCTCTGGTTATGTGACCCATTCTGTACTGTTTTTCATATTGGTGTTTTGTATTTATGGATTTGAGAATGCTGGGTGTTAACCAGGGACTGTTCAGTCTCTTAGCTGTCATCTGTTTAGTTTTTTTAGGGCAGTGCTTGTTATAGAGGTATTGGGTCTTTTTTAGAAAATTATTAATACATTCGTCAATATCTGTATAGATTTCTAGCTCAGTGTGCCAGTCAATGTTTGCTACTGCTGTTGTGAAGTTATTAATGGCTGCCTCATTGTGAAGTCTGAAGGTGACTTTAGTAGTGTCTTGGGGTAATTTACCAAGAGTTGTTATGAGAAAAGTAGGGTAGTGGTCTGTGGTATTATCTGTAATTATGCCTGATTTTAAAGGGGATATGGTGTTGGTCCAGATGTGGTCAAGTAGGGGAACACTAGTCTCTGTAACTCTTGTAGGTTTTGTTACTGTTGGTAGCAACATACAGTTACTCATTGTGTTTTTGAATTCAGTAACGTGTGGGTCCTGGTCTTGCAGGAGATTTATATTGAAGTCACCTGAGAGTAGTAAGTGATCTTTGTTCATGCATGCATCAGTTATCATACTTCCTAGGTTTTGACTAAATTGGCTAATGTTTGACTGTGGAACTCTGTAAATGTTTATCAATGTGAGAGGTTTTTGTAGGTATTTGGATTTGAATTTGGCTATTATATATTCCCCATGTTCATCCCCTTGTGCAAGTATTAGTGATACATTCTAGTTGGTCTGAGTAGTATATGGCTGTGCCACCCCCTTGTTGGTCTGGCCTACAGTTGTGTATGGCTGTGTAACCAGGAATGGCATAGACATCTGTACTATCAGGCTTTAGCCAGGTTTCAGTTAGTGTAATGATGGACATATTGGCATGTAAGGAATTTAGTAATGCTATGAGGTCATCGTAATGCT
This sequence comes from Cherax quadricarinatus, assembly GCF_038502225.1. NCBI lineage: Eukaryota > Metazoa > Arthropoda > Malacostraca > Decapoda > Parastacidae > Cherax > Cherax quadricarinatus. The sequence continues at coordinate 32,553,220 of NC_091335.1, forward strand.
TGCTTAAAGATCTGATATTGTAGTTAAAGATAGTTATGTTGTTGTTGGCACTGAGAAGTGCCTTTGATTGTTCTGCAGTGTAGTAATTACAGTAACTGTTTGATACATTTAAGTCATTAAGTAAGAGGTTGGTATCAGGATCAATGCTTGTAATCATAAGATTTGTAGTGAATCTATAGTTAGAATTAAGTATAAAACAAAGTAAATAGTCTTAAGCTAAAAAATAGCACCTGAATTATTTAACAAATGTAAAATAATGAGCTAAGGTAGTTTTTTTTTTTTTTTTTTTTTTTTTTAGCTAAAATAAAGGAGACAATATAAAAGGGACTAATACAAATAAAGTGATAATCAAATAATGGAGCTTGGGAATATGATAGTAGGTAGTACTATAAAGGTAATTCTTTAAAGTTAGAATTATAGTATAAAATAATAATATAAAAGGGACTAATGTAAGTTGTGGTGAACAATAAAGTGGTAATCAAATAAATGAGCTTTGGAATATAATGGCAAAATTGTGAACTTATTCTACTTTAGCACCTGAGAATAGCACCATGATTATTTTAACAATTGTGAATGTATAAACTAGGGTAGTTATATAAAGCTAAAATAAAGGAGAAAATATATAAGGGACTAAAATTAAGTAATGGTAAACAAAGTTAAATGGACAGGTGGTCACTATGAAATAATATTGGTTTAGGAGTAAGATCTGATTTGTAATATTAAATAAATTGAGCAGTTTATTGCACAATAAAAGTAAAAAAAATGAGGTAGTTGGTACTAGCTAGCAAAAGATAGTTTTGGTACTTGCAAAAAAGTAATTGGAATATATACTAATTGCATACACAATGAAAAGTGACTAAAAAAACAAGTAGTGATAAACAAAATTAAATGGACAGGTAAGAATAATGAATATTATTAATTTGGAGTAAGATTTGACTTGTAATTTAAAATTATGAGCAATTAATAGCAGTAAGAAAGAAGTATAGAGTATTGGAGGTATTTCATTAGCTAGTGATGAAAAATAATAAAAATAATAATGTACAATATAATAGTAACGTACACTATATGCACCACACGTATATATGTATTTTGTAAACAAAGTGTACACGTCTGGTTTGTGTACAAGTTACATTGTGTACAGGTTGTCTCTACATTGATACGGTAGAATAAATAAAGAAGAACACTCCCATTCTCATGTAACATCATTTTGAGAAGAAATGATGCTCTGAGTGAAGGCAATGGAAATAAGTCACTCTGACTTTTTTGGGTTATCCTAGGTTCTCTACACATATGTTGTTATGTATGATAATCTATGTAACTGTATTTGTGTATACCTGAATAAACTTACATACATACGAAAGGAATAATTTTCTACAGTTACCCCCAGTAACACATTTTCTCTTATGTTAGATTAGAGAAAATGTTATTCTTGGCATCACTTGTACAAGTTATCTGGCTACCACATCTCATATTTATGTTTATTTATTCTATTGTAGGGTGTATTTATCATCTTTTTATGTTATGTATCGTGTTTATTATATAATTTTGAAAAAAATATCATGGATGGATTAATGAAAATGTGTATATTAATTTAATATACAACATTTAATGAGACTCGGTGATTATTATTATTATTATTATCATTTCTAATATGGCGTCACTTGTGCAAGTCGTCTGCTACCACATCTCATATTTATGTTTATTTATTCTATTGTGGGGTGTATTTATCATCTTTTTATGTTATGTATTGTGTTTATTATATAATTTTGAAAAAATATCGTAGATGGATTAATGAAAATGTGTATTTAACGTAATATACGACATTTAAATGAGACTCGATGATTATTATTATCATTACTAATATGATGTCTGGAGACATAAGACACTCTTACTGATTTTAATGTGTACCTGCATGCCAGCACAGTATGTAAGTTTATTTAAGTACAGGTATACATAAGTATAATTATCAGAGTACGTATATATAAAATATGAAATAACTTTTAAAAACATTTGAAATTTTGGAGTTTCCAGACAAAATGGAGAGACTTAGTGCTTACTGAGTTCACGAAGAATGTAAACAAACAGGGTGGGGCGCGGTGACCGTATTAGAAAGTCAGGTGGGGGGAGCCGTATAGCGAGTTTTGGTCATAATTTGAAATGACCGTATTAGCGGAACGCCGTAAAGTGAAATGCCATAAAGCGGGGCCCTGCTGTACAGAAATTTGATACACCTCACCTCTTAGTCCTCCGTATCCAACTTTGGCTACGCCACATCTCTACCAAGCATATAGATATTGTTTTTTGTTGGGTCCCTGGTCATGTTGACATACAGGGCAAGGAACATGCAGACACTGCTGCGCGGTCAGCAGTACATGACCTACCAGTTTCATATAGAGGTATTCCATTTACGGACTATTTTGCTGCAATAGCTACTCACCTTCACACCTGTTGGCAACAACGTTGGTCTACTCTACTTGGTAACAAACTTCAATCTATTAAACCGAGTATAGGTTACTGGCCGTCTTCTTGTCACCAGTGCCGAGGTTGGGAGACTACTCTCTCCTGTCTTCGCATTGGCCATACTCGTCTTACTCATGGATATCTCATGGAGAGGCGCCCTACTCCTCTCTGTGAGAATTGTCAGGTTCCATTATCGGTCAGCCACATTCTGTTAGACTGCCCACTTTATCAACGAGCACGCAGAATTTACCTTCAACGTCGTCTTCGCTCCACTGCTCTCTCTTTACCTTCCCTTCTCGCTGATGGACCCACCTTTCATCCGGTCTCTCTCATTGACATTTTGACAACAACTGACTTACTTCACAAACTCTGATGATACCTTCAGCCCTTTCTACCTCAATCTCTTGCTACCCTCTATCCCTGCACTATCCCCTGCCTCGCAGTTTTCTGTAACCTACTGATCGTCCCTTCCCCCCTCTGCTGCCCAATACCCTCGCTTCCTTCCCTACCCTGCAGCGTTGTATAGCCCTTGTGGCTTAGCGCTTCTTTTTTATTATAATAATAATTAGCTGGACACGAGGAATGTCATATTCTTGTGTCTGGTATTATGTGTATGAATCCTGTTGCAACTACACCTACCATCCGACTTATGACCTGCTCGACATACGACTATTCGACTTACGACCGTGTTTTCTATGCCAAATTTTTGGGAAATAAACAACTGTCTATGTTGTACACAGTGTGTATCCCAAACCTTTCAGTATAAAATAAGGTATTAACAGCATTTAAAGTAAAAAAATTAAATATCAAAATAAAACAATAAAATAAACTCTTTTCAAAAATGTGATGTTGATATTCAGTAGTAAGGTTCGACTTACGTCCATTTCGACTTACGACTGGTTTGTTGGAACCGAACTCGATCGTAAGTCGGATGGTACCTGTATCAAGGAAGTGTTTTAGTTTAGGATTAATGTTAGAATTTATGGTTCTGTAAATGTAGGTTACACAGTAGGTGTGAATGTTTTGTACAGTGAGTAGGTTTAGGTCTTTGAAGAGTAGGGGGAAGGGGTGTTGTCTAGCATTAGATTGTGTGATAATTCTTACTGCAGCTTTTTGTTGGGTTATTATTGGCTTTAGGTGGGTTTGCTGCTGCTGTTCCCCAGGCACAAATAGCATAGGTGAGGTAGGGATAAATGTGAATAGTACAGTGGACCCCCGCATAACGATGGCATCGCATAGCGATTTTTCCGCATAACGATTACTTTTATCGCAAAATTTTTGCCGCGCATACCGATTAAAAACCCGCTTACCGATTTTCGTCCGAGACGCGTCCAATGTGCCCTCACATGTGCCGGCCGTCCCATTGTTTACCAGCCAGCCTCCGCGGTAACATCCAAGCATACACTCGGAATATTTCGTATTATTACAGTGTTTTCGGTGCTGTTTCTGGAAAATAAGTGACCATGGGCCCCAAGAAAGCTTCTAGTGCCAACCCTGTGGTAAAAAGGGTGAGAATTAGTATGGAAATTAAGAAAGATTTTGAAGGGTTTGGGGCTAACCCTGAGAAGCCTATGCCAGTTGTGGAATCCATTGTGCCTACTTCAAAGATTAAGGAAATGTGTGCAGAGTGGGTTGAACTGCAAACCTTTATAGATGAAAATCACCCTGACACAGCTGTTGCAAGCCGTGCTTGTGACTATTTCAATGACAATGTTATGGCCCATTTTAGGAAAGTCTTGAAGGAACGGGAGGTACAGAGCTCTATGGACAGATTTGTTGTGCGACAGAGGTCCAGTGACTCTCAAGCTGGTCCTAGTGGCATTAAAAGAAGAAGGGAAGTAACCCCAGAAAAGGACTTGCTACCTCAAGTCCTAATGGAAGGGGATTCCCCTTCTAAACAGTAAGAAGATAATGCTCTCCCCTCCTCCCATCCCATCAATCATCACCAGATCTTCAATAAAAGTAAGTGTCATGTAATTGTGCATGCCTTTTTCAGTTTGTGTGTATTAAAATTAACATTTCATGTGGTAAAAAAAAATTTTTTTCATACTTTTGGGCGTCTTGCACGGATTAATTTTATTTCCATTATTTCTTATGGGGAAAATTCATTCGCATAACGATTATTTCGCATAACGATGAGCCCTCTTGCACGGATTAAAATCGTTAACCGGGGGTCCACTGTATTGTGTTAGTAGGGCCTATTTGTGGTGCATAATAACGTATATTTGAGAGGATCCCAACTGTTTTGTATACTTTTTTATGTTATGTGTTGGATATGGATGGAACTTTGAGTGACTTTGTGCAGTCATCAAGATGTATGAAATTTCATTGCTGTGCAGAATACACACAAAGGCTAATTTGCAATCAAGACTGACATGCAAAGATCACAACAACCGGTAAGCTTTTTATATTTTTTTTACATAATCATTTACTGAAGCTGCTACTGTACTTAATCCCCTTCCCTTGCAGATATGTTGCTGATTATTGATCACTTGTCTGCCATTATTTACATTGTAGTAATATTGTGGTTATTGTTTTTAAGTTGAAATGTTGTGCTTTAAATTCCTACATATTTATTTTACTTAATAATTATAAAATGTTGCTTCTTTATAAATTTTAAATATTAATGTGGCCCACGTGAACAAAGAAGATTTTTGACCCTTGCTGTAGTATATATAACACTGTCCACTACGCCTTGATAAATAAATTTCCCTAGTACATTTAGTAATTCATATATGTATTTTGGTAAATTTTTTTACAGATTCTCAGGGTTCATATTTTTTATTTTACAGATCATTCTTGCAGTGGAAGCTGAGCAGTACACACACTTTGCTAACACTGTTATCACAGTGGAAGCTGAGCAGTGCACACACATTGCTAACAACATTATCCCAGTGGCAGCTAAGCAGTACACATACACTGTTAACACTCACTGTTATCACAGTGAAAGCTGAGCAGTATACATGCACTGCTAACACTCACTGTTACCACAGTGGAAGCTGAGCAGTACATGTACACTAATAAACTCACTGTTTTCACAGTGGCAGCTCATTAGTACTATATTTACACCTCTAATTTTCAGTGTCATTAAACTCTAAAAGGAAATCTTTAAAGCTCTCTTTGTGAGTCTCTAATGGAATACATACTTGATGTCCTTATTGTCTTGCTGAATCTTAACATCTCTGGATGAGATTCAACACTGTGTGACCCATCCTGTGTGATGGAATATGGCAAAGAAACATAGTTTTATGCTCCCAGTGTAAAACTGTCATATACTATATCCAATTTTGCTAATGAAAAAGAATCATTACCAACTTTCACAAAGTATATTATGCCATCAGAAATAATTCACATTCAGTTCAATATTTTAGGCTCAGCTTAAGACCCTGTACATCATAAGTGCACTCTTATACTGTGTGTAACTTCACTACTGATCCAAAGTTTTAATGTAGAAATTTAGTACCCATTATAGCAGAGTTGTTCACCAGAGGTAGTGCACAGGCAGTAGCAGCACCTAACATCATCCTCATCATCCTTGAATGACAAGAACTGTAGATGTTTTTTAAAATTTAAGTTGGTAAAATATTTGGGAATTGGAAGTTTATATTTTAAGTGCATTCTAATTCTTCAGTATTTTATTGTGCTACTGTCTGGAAGATCAGTACTTTTTAACTAATTCATGAAATTTATATAACAGAATATATGTTATGTACACAATCTCCATTTTATACAATCTCCTGAAGTTAACAGTGTACATAGATGTTTTAAGAAATCTTATTAAATAACTGTGAGAGCATCTTCAAGGAATTATTTCATTGTTGGCTCCTTCTATCACACTATTAACCTTATGAGTTTTAGCACTTTAATATAATACCACAAATCATAAATCAGGGTTGTTGACCCCAGAAACCCTCTCCAGGTATACTCCAGGTATCCAGGTATTGCTCAGTTACACCTTCCTTGTTGTTTATCAAGATTTTTTATAATTATCAAGAATAATGGTGATAACACTATTACCATAACCAGTCCCGTGATCAAATATATATACATGTGTGTATATATATATATATCTGGAGGATTCTGGAGGATCTGGAGATTATCTGGAGAGAGTTCCGGGGGTCAACGCCCCCGCAGCCCGGTCTGTGACCAGGCCTCCTTAGGTCAGTGTCCCAGGATGCAACCACACACCAGTCGACTAACACCCAGGTACCCATTTTACTGGTGGGGAACATAGACAACAGGTGGAAAGAAACACGTCCAATGTTTCTACTCTGGCTGGGAATCGAACCCAGGCCCTCACCGTGTGAAGCGAGAGCGTTAACCACCAGGCCACCTACCATCCGACTTACGACCTGCTCGACTTACGACCACTCGACTTACGACCACTCGACTTACGACCGTGTTTTTTATGCCAAATTTCTGGGAAATAAACAACTATTTGTGTTGTACACAGTGTTTATCCTAAACCTTACAGTATAAAATACAGTACTAACAGTATAAAAAGTAAAGTAAAACATGAAATACCAAAATAAAACAATAAAATAAAGTCATTACAAAAACGTTTTGTTGATATTCAGTAGTAAAGTTCGACTTACGACCATTTCGACTTACGACTGGTTTCTCGGAACCGAACTCGGTCATAAGTCGGATGGTAGGTGTATATATATATATATATATATATACATGTATACATATATCGTAATACATCCATTGTTCAGTATGTTTGAAGATAATGCAGAAGTTAAAATACATTGAATAAATTATATTCATTTGTAAATAAACAGAAATCTTTTCATTCATTTGTGTAGTGAAGAGTTTTCATTATTATTTGTGAATTCCAAAGTATATAAAAGTGAAGTAACATTATTCTTCAGTATATTGTATATGTGAGTCTGCACAAACATGAGTGAGTTTCCTCAGGATAGAAGCAAGTGTTTATTATATAATTGTTAATAGTTTACAACATTTATACATGTTATTTGAGTCATGAAAGAAAGTTTGCTCTACCAATGCAGATTGCAATTCATTTAGGAATAAATATTTCCAGTATTTGAAGCTGTTTTGAAATATCCATTTTAGAAGGAAATATGAGTGATGCTACAGAAAACAAACCTTATCAGTGCTCGTTGTGTCTAAAAACTTTCTCAACTAGTTTTCACCTAACACGACATAAGAATATTCATTCAGAAGAGAGACCTTATCAGTGTTCCGAGTGTGAAAAAGCTTTTAAAGATAAGGGTAAACTAACACAACACAAGAAAATTCATTCAGGAGAAAAACCATTTCAGTGTTGTGTGTGTGAAAAAGTATTCTCAAATAAGTATCACCTCAAGAGACATCAGACAGTTCATACTGGAGAGAAGCCTTATCAGTGTTCAGTATGTTTAAAAGACTTCAAAGATAAATGTTCATTAACACAGCACGAGATAATTCATACAGGACAAACACCATATCAGTGTCATGTATGTTTAAAAGGCTTTGTTCAAAATTCTCGTCTTATTTTACACATGAGAAGTCATACAGGTGAAAAACCATTTCAGTGTTCAATGTGTCAAAAAGGCTTTAAACAAAGAGGAAACTTGACGATACACATGAGGGTCCACAGTGGGGAGAAACCATATCATTGTTCTATATGTTCAAAAGCTTTTGCATTAAAATCTGTTAAAGTAAAGCATGAGAAACTCCACACTGAGCTAAAACCATATAAGTGTTCAGAGTGTCTGAAAGATTTTAGATCAAAATCAAATCTAACAGAACATATGAAAATTCATACAGATGAGAAACTATACAGTTGCACAGTGTGCTCAAAAAGCTTTTTACAAAAAAATTATTTAACAAAACATATGAAATCCCATAATAAAAAAATTCAAAGCAGAGACATAGAACAGCCATATCAGTGTTATAAGTGTCTAAAAGGCTTTTTGTACAAAACTAATCTGTTGTATCATATGAGAATTCATACAGAAGAGAAAAAGCCTAATAATATTCAGAATCTAAAAGACTTCAGGAAAGAAACAGTTTGTAAAACTTTTGACAACACCATCTCCAGCAGGGATACTCCATTGTAAACTGTATTTATTACAAACAAACACTCTTATATGGGTGTGAAGCGTGGGTGATGAATGTTGCAGCGAGGAGAAAGCTGGAGGCAGTGGAGATGTCATGTCTGAGGGCAATGTGTGGTGTGAATATAATGCAGAGAATTCGTAGTTTGGAAGTTAGGAGGAGGTGCGGGATTACCAAAACTGTTGTCCAGAGGGCTGAGGAAGGGTTGTTGAGGTGGTTCGGACATGTAGAGAGAATGGAGCGAAACAGAATAACTTCAAGAGTGTATCAGTCTGTAGTGGAAGGAAGGCGGAGTAGGGGTCGGCCTAGGAAAGGTTGGAGGGAGGGGGTAAAGGAGGTTTTGTGTGCGAGGGGCTTGGACTTCCAGCAGGCATGCGTGAGCGTGTTTGATAGGAGTGAATGGAGACAAATGGTTTTTAATACTTGACGTGCTGTTGGAGTGTGAGCAAAGTAACATTTATGAAGGGGTTCAGGGAAACCGGCAGGCCGGACTGGAGTCCTGGAGATGGGAAGTACAGTGCCTGCACTCTGAAGGAGGGGTGTTAATGTTGCAGTTTAAAAACTGTAGTGTAAAGCACCCTTCTGGCAAGACAGTGATGGAGTGAATGATGGTGAAAGTTTTTCTTTTTCGGGCCACCCTGCCTTGGTGGGAATCGGCCAGTGTGATAATAATAATAATAATAAAATAATATATACATTGCACATGAGAGATCTTTAAAAAATAAACACAACAGTAGAATAAAAGAAGCAGTAACATAAGCCAATCTAATTATACAATTTAATTAGTGCCTATTTACTGAGCTTTGGCAGGTAATCAGTATTATTTACATTTTTTAAATTATTGATTATTCAAACAACTCCTGTATAGTATATATACGTATATACATGTATATATATATATATATATATATATATATATATATATATATATTAAATTATGGGGAATCAAATTCAAAATGGGAATTGACACAGTTACTTTTTGCTGATGATACTGTGCTTATGGGAGATTCTAAAGAAAAATTGCAAAGGTTAGTGGATGAGTTTGGGAATGTGTGTAAAGGTAGAAAGTTGAAAGTGAACATAGAAAAGAGTAAGGTGATGAGGGTGTCAAATGATTTAGATAAAGAAAAATTGGATATCAAATTGGGGAGGAGGAGTATGGAAGAAGTGAATGTTTTCAGATACTTGGGAGTTGACGTGTCGGCGGATGGATTTATGAAGGATGAGGTTAATCATAGAATTGATGAGGGAAAAAAGGTGAGTGGTGCGTTGAGGTATATGTGGAGTCAAAAAACGTTATCTATGGAGGCAAAGAAGGGAATGTATGAAAGTATAGTAGTACCAACACTCTTATATGGGTGTGAAGCTTGGGTGGTAAATGCAGCAGCGAGGAGACGGTTGGAGGCAGCGGAGATGTCCTGTTTAAGGGCAATGTGTGGTGTAAATATTATGCAGAAAATTCGGAGTGTGGAAATTAGGAGAAGGTGTGGAGTTAATAAAAGTATTAGTCAGAGGGCAGAAGAGGGGTTGTTGAGGTGGTTTGGTCATTTAGAGAGAATGGATCACAGTAGAATGACATGGAAAGCATATAAATCTATAGGGGAAGGAAGGCGGGGTAGGGGTCGTCCTCGAAAGGGTTGGAGAGAGGGGGTAAAGGAGGTTTTGTGGGTAAGGGGCTTGGACTTCCAGCAAGCGTGCGTGAGCGTGTTAGATAGGAGTGAATGGAGACGAATGGTACTTGGGACCTGACGATCTGTTGGAGTGTGAGCAGGGTAATATTTAGTGAAGGGATTCAGGGAAACCGGTTATTTTCATATAGTCGGACTTGAGTCCTGGAAATGGGAAGTACAATGCCTGCACTTTAAAGGAGGGGTTTGGGATATTGGCAGTTTGGAGGGATATGTTGTGTATCTTTATATGTTTATGCTTCTAGACTGTTGTATTCTGAGCACCTCTGCAAAAACAGTGATAATGTGCGAGTGTGGTGAAAGTGTTGAATGATGATGAAAGTATTTTCTTTTTGGGGATTTTCTTTCTTTTTTGGGTCACCCTGCCTCGGTGGGAGACGGCCGACTTGTTGAAAAAAAAAAAAAAAAAAAAAAAAATAAATATATATATATATATATATATATATATATATATGTATATATATATATATATATATATATATATAATTGTATATATAATATATATATACAGTGGACCCCCGCATAACGATTACCTCCAAATGCGACCAATTATGTAAGTGTATTTATGTAAGTACATTTGTACATGTATGTTTGGGGGTCTGAAAGGAATAATCTACTTCACAATATTCCTTATGGGAATAAATTCGGTCAGTATTGGCACCTGAACATACTTATGGAGTGAAAAAATATCGTTAACCGGGGGTCCACATATATATATATATATATATATATATATATATATATATATATATACATGTATATATATATATATATATATATATATATATATATATATATATATATATATATATATATATATATATATATATATATATATATGTCGTGCCGAATAGGCAGAACTGCAGAACTTGCGATCTTGGCTTAAATAGCAACGCTCATCTTGCCATATAGGACAAGTGAAAATTTGTGTATGCAATAATTTCGCCAAAATCATTCTGAACCTAACGGAAAAAATATATTTCACTGTGTTTGTTTAGTATTAAATTATTGTAAACAAATCTAAAATATATTTAGTTGGGTTAGGCTAAAATAAATTGTTCTTGTTATAATAAGGTTAGGTAAGTTTTCTAAAATTCTTTTGGAATAAAATTAAAAATTTTTACATTAACATTAATGAAAAAAATATATCTTTAAACGTATATGAGAAAATTTTAGAAAGGATTTAATTTTAAATGAGTTCTTGCTAATTGACCAGTTTTACATATTCGGCACGACATATGTATATATATATATATATATATATATATATATATATATATATATATATATATATATATATATATATATATATATATTATATATATTATATATATATATGCAAATATAACCCAAGTTTGTGTATAAATCCATCCTTGAATTTTTGACAAAAAAATCTTTTTTATATATAACATTTGTACAAGTCTACGATAGGTTTTAAGACACTGTAGACCAACATTTGAGAATTAATGTGCTATTATAGGTTTTGCTGGTGATTTAGTCACTGTAACAAGTCATTTGGGTCCTGTGGTTTGCTCTACGTAAAAAGGAAAAACACTATCCTCATCTAATATTTTATCTAAGTTTAACATAATTCTCAAATGTATTGGAGAAGTGTTGAATATATTGAAAACCAGTCTGTAGTGGAGTCAGTGGTATGTTGGAGCTGTTACTGAAGTTTAAATTATATAATACTACTAAGCAGTTTATACCACTACAAAGCTGTAAGCTATCAATGCTATCCTGGATAAAGGACACACAGTGTGCCATTATTAAACTCAGTGAGAGCTAGCTTTATTTTAGGAGTTAATAAAGCTCTTGTTTGGCAAAATATTGTTTAACGAAGTCTTTATTCACATATCTGAACCTTTCGGATTTGGGTTAACTTTATTATGTTTATTATTACTTGTGTATCTTTCATTTACCACATACTGGCTTCCTGTCTCTCACACTCAGATTTTCCTCTCCCCATGATTATAATAATAATAATCAGATTTTCCTACATATTTTCTATAACTTTAAGTTATTATTTCGGGTTTTTCTTAGCTACGTGTCCTAAATTCCTTGTTTATATTCTTTATTTTACCTGTCTTCTACTTTACATCTTTTTCATATCTCCTCATTCTGTAACTTTCAAGACAGTGCAGATTGTACTGTGTAATTAATATACTAATAAAGAGGATGTAAATGAAACACTAAAATCTAACTTAGACTGAACATCAAACAGTTAATTAAAGTTACATAGGTTATTAGTAGATAGAGATATTAGAAAGCTGTGGTTTGGCAGTACAATTGCAAAGAATTAGAACAACCTACTAAGTAGTACCACTAAAGCATGTAGTGTGGGCAGTTTTAAGGGCGAGCTGGTGACATAGGCAGAAATTATTGGACTTGCCTAGATGAACCTCTAAGCCCCTACATTGATTTTCTTTTGTTTGTTTTGTATATAATCAGTGGTTTAGCAACAAACTTGCAGATGAGTTAATTGTATGTTCTTGTGTAGGACCTGCCTAATGTGGCCAATAGGCCAACTGCAATGCTTTATTCTAATATTCTTTTATGTAAACACTGACCTGACAATGGAATTGTAGAGGAACTGAATAAGTTCACACAAGTTTGACCTACCTAACCTGAGTATTTGTACCTAATAGTGAGGTGGAGGTGTGTGAAATAGGCTGCATATGTTTACCTGAATACTGAGAGACATTCACCAGTAGCACAGAATTATCCAAGAAATCATAAGGTTATTTTATGTTCATTAGATAAAGAGAAAATATAAATTAGGATATCTAAAGTTTTAACAATGCCATTCAGAGTTTTTATGCAGAATTTTCCTTGTCTCTGCAACAGAAAGGAACTTTGCACTAACACACACCACTTATCAATTTCTTTTAGGTTTGAGAAACATTCTAGAAGAGACTTGAAACATTGTAACTTAAAATTTAAATGTCTCTATGAACACTATAAAACTTACTTTGATCTGAAGAATCAGAAATGCAACTTTAAGACAGTGTAAGGAAGGAAGTGGTAGTGTTGTCACCAGACAAAATTAGTAAATTATTAGTTCCTTGGTGAGGACCATCCTGTGGCCTACCAGGCCATGGGATGGTATCTGGTAAGCGCTAAAAGATTTTGTATCTATTCAGAGAAAAGAAGATTAATTCTGTGGTGAAATGTTTTAAGCATATTGATATGGTAACTTTAGTTACCATTAACGTCAGTTACATAATCCACTTTATTATAAATATTTTGATTACTTTATAAGGTCCTCACACACTGAGTGTCTGTGGTTTGATTCCCAGCCGAGTGGAAACATTGGTCGTGTTTACACCTGCTGTCCCTGTTCACCTAGCAAGCAAGTAGGTACCCTGGGTTATCCTGGGTGACTGTTCATACCTTGTGTTATCATGAGTGCCTAACCCTTCCCACCTTGTGTGATCCTGAGTGCCTAAACCTTCCCACCTTGTGTTATCCTGAGTGCCTAAACCTTCCTACTCTGGGTGGCTAATCCTCCATGTTAGAAATCTAAACAAAATCTTATCTTAATTATCATTTATTTTTTTATTATCACACTGGCCGATTCCCACCAAGGCAGGGTGGCCCAAAAAAGAAAAACTTTCACCATCATTCACTCCATCACTGTCTTGCCAGAAGGGTGCTTTACACTACAGTTTTAAACTGCAACATTAACACCCCTCCTTCAGAGTGCAGGCACTGTACTTCCCATCTCCAGGACTCAAGTCCGGCCTGCCGGTTTCCCTGAATCCCTTCATAAATGTTACTTATCTTAATATATGTGTAATTAACTGATATTTCAGATCTGAACTTAGATGATGGTCCTGATATAATCACCTAAGATGCAGCTGATAAGCTTTCTGAGATGGAAATAAATGGTATAAAATACTGACACAATGGAAATATAAACACATATGCAGTATAATGTGATCCTTTATTGACAACGTTTTGCCCACACAGTGGGCTTTTTCAAGTCACAAACAGATCTACCTGGGGTGGAAGGTACGTGAGTATTTATAGTCAGGTTCAGAATGCTGAGGTCAGGTGGAGAATGCTGCATCTGATGATGTACCGAGTGGGGTTATAGAGTCTAAAATCTTGGGTAGCTTGGAAGGGAGATTGGATAAGTTTGTGAGCAGACCTTCTGCAGTGTTCCTCCATTCCTGTGTTCCTCCATTCCTATGTTCCACCTGACCACAGCATTCTCAACCTAACTATAAATACTCGCGTACCTTCCACCCCAGGTAGATCTGTTTGTGACTTGAAAAAGTCCACTGTGTAGGCGAAACGTTGTCAATAAAGGATCACATTATACTGCATATGTGTTTATATTTCCAAGCTTTCTGAGGTGTAAGTTTATTTAGGTATACATTCATTTAAGTACAATTATCATAATATCATGTGTAAATTTCCTAGAATAACCCCCTCCCCTCTTCCCCCCCCTCCCCAAAAAAGTAAGATAAAGTGACTTATTCCCAGAATTATTCACAGACAGAAAGTTCAAGTGAGACAGGTAATACCATAATTTTCTAAGGTATTTTCAGAAATCTCAGATAGAACCATCTCTGTTGAACATAAGATTAGACTAACCACTGCAGAGGTTATTAAAAGGAAAACGTATCCAGTGCCTGTTCGCTTAAGGTCTGTCTCATGATTAACAAATCCGATAATTTATACAGGCTTGTGTACAAAATATCAAAAGTCTTAATGCCATAATAAAATGGGATTTAGAACCCATGCTGGTTACTGATGATAACCCTAGATATATTTGCTAACTTGTGGATATTACTCAGGCACATAACTTTCTTTATACGTACCTTGATTCCAAGCAGTATACGTACTGCTTTTCTGACCTCGTGCAGTATTGTAAAATGCCATTCAAACTTGTCATTAGTCTAATGCGTACAGTACTTATGAATCCTCTTTGGAAGGATCACGTTAATTTTAAAGACCTTCCAGATGTACAGTATCTTATTTTGATATCTATATTATAAATCCTCCTTGGATGAGTGTACTTCAGTGGTTAGTGAGGTTGACGGTACCACTGATTCCCCTGCTAATCAAGGTAAGAATATTTTAATATTAGGCGATTCTCAGGTAAGATATATGGACCGTGCATTTTGTAACAGAGACAGAAAGGTCAGATAGAGAGTGTGTCTTCCTGGAGCTGGTGTTGGTGACATAGTCAGCAGGTTGGATAATATTATGGCAGGTAATGGGATCAAGCCCATTATCTGTCTTAGTGCTGGGGGTAATGACATTGGGAAGAGCAGGAGAAAGGAGCTGCTGGATAAGTACAGGTCAGCCATAGAAGTAGTTAGGTCTAAGGGAGGGATTCCAGTCATATGTAGCATCTTGCCTATAAAGGGAGTGGGCAACGAATGGATGTCTAGGGCAATTGGTATAAATTGCTGGCTAGACAGGAACTGCAATGAACTTGCAGTCCCATTCATTGATAACTGGGACCTGTTCTTTGACAAACGTGATATGTATGCAAGGGATGGGGTTCATCTCTCTGGGGATGGAGTGGTTGCATTAGCCAATTCAATTGAGAGAGTAATTGATGACTTGTCTAGGAATTTAAACTGATAGATTATAGAGGTATGGGTGTTTGTGGGAAACAATCAGGCTGCAGCATTAGGGTTAAAAGCAGCAGTTATTACCGGGATACCTCAGGGATATGTTTAAAAGACAATATTCAAAATAAAGTTGCTACTAATGGCAAATCAATTGATCAACAAACAAAGGGGGATAGTAGAGGGCAATGAGCGACTAGCTCCCTTAAAGTTTACTATACAAATAGTAGGAGTCTAAGAAATTTTTTTTTTATTTTATTTATTTTATTTAGTAATTTGAGCATACATACAGAGGTACAAAAAAATACAGGTAAGAGCAGCATGCCAAAGCCACTTGTATGCATAGCATTACGGGCTGGCTTAAAATTAACTTAAGATTAACTAAGCAATGATGTAATCAGTGATAAAACATTATTGTAAACAGATAACAATAAAGCACAAATGAGTATTACAAAGACAGGTCATATGGTTGCATGCATTGCTGTACATTCAGTAGAATGGAGTATTCTGTTAGGTAGTGTATTTAAAAAATAACAATGTTAGATTGGGTCTTAGGTTTAACATTTATGTGATATAATTGTGAGAAACATTTAAGATATACAATTTATAAGGTTCAGTTATTCAGTATTTATTTGGTTTTGGGTGAGTAAGTGATCTTTGAGAAGAGACTTGAATTTATAAACAGGTAGTGTTTCTTTTATATTTACAGGTAATGAATTCCAGATTTTAGGGCCTTTTATGTGCATTGAGTTTTTGCATAGTGTGAGATGGACACGAGGAACATCAAAGAGTGATCTGTGCCTTGTGTTATGGTCATGTGTTCTGTTGAGGTTGGCAAGGAGATGTTTGAGGGGAGGGTTAATATCAGTTAAGTGTTCTATGTATGTAATAGGTGCAGTAATAAGTATGGATGTTTTGTATGGTGAGTAGGTTTAGTGTTTTGAATATTGGTGGAGTGTGCTGCCTGTAGTGAGAATTTGTTATCATTCTAACTGCAGCCTTTTGTTGGGTAATTAGTGGTCTGAGATGGTTTATTGTTGTTGAGCCCCATGCACAAATTCCATAGGTGAGATAGGGGTAAATAAGAGAGTGATAAAGGGCCAGGAGGGCTGACTGTGGAACATAGTACCGTATCTTCGATAGTATGCCTACGGTCTTGGAAATTTTCTTAGAAATTTGTTGTATGTGTATGAAATTTGAGTCTATTATCAAGGTGGATTCCTAAGAATTTTCCCTCTGTTAGCTTTGTGATAGGTGATCCGTTTATCATTATGTTAAGAGGGACATCTGTAGCTCTGTTACCAAACTGAATGAAGTAGGTTTTGTCAATGTTTAGTGTAAGTTTGTTAGTCCTCATCCAGGTAGACATTTTCTGTAATTTGGTATTTACAGCATTGGCTAACGTGACTGGGCTCGGGTGAGAGAAGACGTATGTAGTGTCATCTGCAAAGAGTGTGGGTTTGAGTAATTGCGAAGCATTTGGTAGGTCATTTATGTATAGGAGAAAGAGAAGAGGGCCAAGGTAATATAGATATTTTTGGTATAGCAGAGACCTGGTTTAACCTGAAAGATAGAGAAATGCCTTCTGAATGCAACATACAGGGTTATAAACTATTCCACACTGACAGGGTCAACAGGAAGGGTGGAGGGGTGGTGATGTATGTCAGAGAAAATTTAAATTGTTGTCTTAGACATGATATAAGATTAGAGATATCGAACACAGAATCTGTTTGGCTACAGTTTCTCGAGGGACTTGACAAATTAATTTTGGGTGTGATTTATAGGCCCCCAAACCTTGATAGGGAGGGCAGTAAGCTGTTATGGGACAAAATTCATAAGGCATCTAGATATGAAAATGTTGTTATAATGGGAGATTTTAACTGTAGACAAATTGATTGGAAAAATATGACAGGAAATCTTGAGTCTAGTGACTTTCTTGATACGGTTCAGGATTGCTTTTTAAAACAGGTTGTGACAGAACCAACTAGAGGAAACAATCTGCTTGACTTGGTTCTTGCCAACAAAGATTCACTAATTAATAATCTTGAGGTTAATGATGAGCTTGGGGAAAGTGATCACAAATCACTTAGTTTTAATATATCATGGAATTACCCAGATAACTGCAATCAAATCTCTGTCCCAGATTTTCGCTTGGCCGACTTCATGGGACTGAAAAATTACCTGGGTGGGCTAAATTGGGATGTCCTGACTATGGGTTAAGTAGGTGATCTTGGTTGCCAATATGACATTTTTCAGAGCATAGTTCTAGCTGCCCAGACAACTTTTGTTCCGAGTAGGGAAATTAGATCTAACAAAAATGATCCCAAATGGATGAGCAATAGATTAAAACATCTCATTGGTCAAAAGAGAGGCATATATAGGCATATCAAAAGAGGGGATGGGCAGTTAAGAAATCAATATATTCAATTAAAGAGAGAAATAAAGAAAGGAATAAGAAAAGCAAAAAGGGATTATGAGGCTAAGGTCACAAGGGATTCAAAGATTAACCCTAAAGGATTCTTTCAGGTATACAGAAGTAAGATTAGGGACAAGATTGGCCCACTTAAGAGTAACTCTGGTCAGATCACTGACAGTGATAAGGATATGTGTGAAATTCTAAATACCTACTTCCTCTCAGTTTTCACCCAGGAAAATACTAGCGATATTCCTGAAATAATAGATTATGTAGAACAGGAAGATAATAAACTATGTATGATTGCAGTAACTAGTGACATGGTCCTCAGACAAATAGAGAAACTAAAACCTAACAAATCCCCAGGCCCTGATGAACTGTTTGCAAGGGTATTAAAGGAATGTAAAGAGGAACTTAGCATATCTTTGGCTAATCTTTTTAACATATCACTACAAACTGGCATAGTGCCTGATAAATGGAAAATGGCAAATGTAATACCTATTTACAAGGCAGGTGACAGGTCCTTGGCTTTGAACTATAGACCAATAAGCCTTACCTCCATACTGGGAAAATTTATGGAATCAATAATTGCCGAAGCAATTCATAGCCATCTTGACAGGCACAGATTGATAAATGAATTTACTAACTTTTTTCACTAAGGTGTTTGAGGAGGTAGATCATGGTAATGAATATGATACTGTGTATATTGACTTCAGTAAGGCTTTCGATAGAGTTCCACACCAAAGGCTATTGAGGAAACTTAAGGCACACAGAATAGGAGGAGAAATTTTTTCCTGGGTAGATGCATGGCTGACAAATAGACAGCAGAGAGTTTGCATAAATGGGGAGAAATCAGAATGGGGGCACATCACAAGCGGTGTTCCTCACGGGTCAGTGTTGGGCCCGTTGTTGTTCACAATTTACATAAACGACATAGATGTGGGAATAAATAGCGACATAAGCAAATTTGCTGATGACACCAAAATAGGCTGTCAAATTCATTCTAATGAGGACACTAGAGCACTCCAGGATGATTTGAATAGACTGATGCAATGGTCGGAGAAGTGGCAGATGCAGTTTAATATTGACAAATGCAAAGTTCTAAATGTTGGACAGGTAAATAACCATGCCACATATAAACTAAATAATGTAGATCTTAATACTACTGATTGCGAAAAGGATTTAGGAGTTCTGGTTAGCAGTAATTTAAAACCAAGACAACAGTGCATTAGTGTTCGCAATAAAGCTAACAGAATTCTTGGCTTCATATCTAGAAGTATAAATAATAGAAGTCCTCAGGTTGTTCTTCAACTCTATATATCCTTGGTTAGGCCTCATTTAGACTGTGCTGCTCAGTTCTGGTCACCGTATTACAGAATGCGTATAATTTTTTATTATTATCACACTGGCCGATTCCCACCAAGGCAGGGTGGCCCGAAAAAGAAAAACTTTCACCATCATTCACTCCATCACTGTCTTGCCAGAAGGGTGCTTTACACTACAGTTTTTAAACTGCAACATTAACACCCCTCCTTCAGAGTGCAGGCACTGTACTTCCCATCTCCAGGACTCAAGTCCGGCCTGCCGGTTTCCCTGAACCCCTTCATAAATGTTACTTTGCTCACACTCCAACAGCACGTCAAGTATTAAAAACCATTTGTCTCCATTCACTCCTATCAAACACGCTCACGCATGCCTGCTGGAAGTCCAAGCCCCTCGCACACAAAACCTCCTTTACCCCCTCCCTCCAACCTTTCCTAGGCCGACCCCTACCCCGCCTTCCTTCCACTACAGACTGATACAGTCTTGAAGTTATTCTGTTTCGCTCCATTCTCTCCACATGTCCGAACCACCTCAACAACCCTTCCTCAGCCCTCTGGACAACAGTTTTGGTAATCCCGCACCTCCTCCTAACTTCCAAACTACGAATTCTCTGCATTATATTCACACCACACATTGCCCTCAGACATGACATCTCCACTGCCTCCAGCCTTCTCCTCGCTGCAACATTCATCACTCATGCTTCACACCCATATAAGAGTGTTGGTAAAACTATACTCTCATACATTCCCCTCTTTGCCTCCAAGGACAAAGTTCTTTGTCTCCACAGACTCCTAAGTGCACCCTCACCCTTTTCCCCTCATCAATTCTACGATTCACCTCATCTTTCATAGACCCATCCGCTGACACGTCAACTCCCAAATATCTGAATACATTCACCTCCTCCATACTCTCTCCCTCCAATCTGATATCCAATCTTTCATCACCTAATCTTTTTGTTATCCTCATAACCTTACTCTTTCCTGTATTCACTTTTAATTTTCTTCTTTTGCACACCCTACCAAATTCATCTACCAATCTCTGCAACTTCTCTTCAGAATCTCCCAAGAGCACAGTGTCATCAGCAAAGAGCAACTGTGACAACTCCCACTTTGTGTGATTCTTTATCTTTTAACTCCACGCCTCTTGCCAAGACCCTCGCATTTACTTCTCTTACAACCCCATCTATAAATATATTAAACAACCACGGTGACATCACACATCCTTGTCTAAGGCCTACTTTTACTGGGAAATAATTTCCCTCTTTCCTACATACTCTAACTTGAGCCTCACTATCCTCATAAAAACTCTTCACTGCTTTCGGTAACCTACCTCCTACACCATACACCTGCAACATCTGTCACATTGCCCCCCTATCCACCCTGTCATACGCCTTTTCCAAATCCATAAATGCCACAAAGACCTCTTTAGCCTTATCTAAATACTGTTCACTTATATGTTTCACTGTAAACACCTGGTCCACACACCCCCTACCTTTCCTAAAGCCTCCTTGTTCATCTCCTATCCTATTCTCCGTCTTACTCTTAATTCTTTCAATAATAACTCTACCATACACTTTACCAGGTATACTCAACAGACTTATCCCCCTATAATTTTTGCACTCTCTTTTATCCCCTTTGCCTTTATACAGAGGAACTATGCATGCTCTCTGCCAATCCCAAGGTACCTTACCCTCTTCCATACATTTATTAAATAATTGCACCAACCACTCCAAAACTATATCCCCACCAGCTTTTAACATTTCTATCTTTATCCCATCAATCCCGGCTGCTTTACCTCCTTTCATTTTACCTACTGCCTCACGAACTTCCCCACACTCACAACTGGTTCTTCCTCACTCCTACAAGATGTTATTCCTCCTTGCCCTATACACGAAATCACAGCTTCCCTATCTTCAACAACATTTAACAATTCCTCAAAATATTCCCTCCATCTTCCCAATACCTCTAACTCTCCATTTAGTAACTCTCCTCTCCTATTTTTAACTGACAAATCCATTTGTTCTCTAGGTTTTCTTAACTTGTTAATCTCACTTCAAAACTTTTGCTTATTTTCAACAAAATTTGTTGATAACATCTCACCCACTCTCTCATTTGCTCTCTTTTTACATTGCTTCACCACTCTCTTAACCTCTCTCTTTTTCTCCATATACTCTTCCCTCCTTGCATCACTTCTATTTTGTAAAAACTTCTCATATGCTATCTTTTTCTCCCTTACTACTCTCTTTACATCATCATTCCACCAGTCGCTCCTCTTCCCTCCTGCACCCACTTTCCTGTAACCACAAACTTCTGCTGAACACTCTAACACTACATTTTTAAACCTACCCCATACATCTTCAACCCCATTGCCTATGCTCTCATTAGCCCATCTATCCTCCAATAGCTGTTTATATCTTACCCTAACTACCTCCTCCTTTAGTTTATAAACCTTCACCTCTCTCTTCCCTGATGCTTCTATTCTCCTTGTATCCCATCTACCTTTTACTCTTAGTGTAGCTACAACTAGAAAGTGATCTGATATATCTGTGGCCCCTCTATAAACATGTACATCCTGAAGTCTACTCAACAGTCTTTTATCTACCAATACATAATCCAACAAACTACTGTCATTTTGCCATACATCATATCTTGTATACTTATTTATCCTCTTTTTCTTAA
This sequence comes from Cherax quadricarinatus, assembly GCF_038502225.1. Classification (NCBI taxonomy): domain Eukaryota; kingdom Metazoa; phylum Arthropoda; class Malacostraca; order Decapoda; family Parastacidae; genus Cherax; species Cherax quadricarinatus. The sequence continues at coordinate 32,575,436 of NC_091335.1, forward strand.
AATATGTATTACCTATAACTAAACCCCTTTCTATACAAAGTTCAATCAAAGGGCTCCCATTATCATTTACACCTGGCACCCCAAACTTACCTACCACACCCTCTCTAAAAGTTTCTCCTACTTTAGCATTCAGGTCCCCTACCACAATTACTCTCTCACTTGGTTCAAAGGCTCCTATACATTCACTTAACATCTCCCAAAATCTCTCTCCTCTGCATTCCTCTCTTCTCCAGGTGCATACACGCTTATTATGACCCACTTCTCGCATCCAACCTTTACTTTAATCCACATAATTCTTGAATTTACACATTCATATTCTCTTTTCTCCTTCCATAACTGATCCTTCAACATTACTGCTACCCCTTCCTTTGCTCTAACTCTCTCAGATACTCCAGATATAATCCCATTTATTTCCCCCCACTGAAACTCCCCTACCCCCTTCAGCTTTGTTTCGCTTAGGGCCAGGACATCCAACTTCTTTTCATTCATAACATCAGCAATCATCTGTTTCTTGTCATCCGCACTACATCCACGCACATTCAAGCATCCCAGTTTTATAAATTTTTTCTTCTTCTCTTTTTTAGTAAATGTCTACAGGAGAAGGGGTTACTAGCCCATTGCTCCCGGCATTTTAGTCGCCTCATACGACATGCATGGCTTATGGAGGAAAGATTCTTTTCCACTTCCCCATGGACAATAGAAGAAATAAAGAAGAACAAGAGCTATTTATAAAAAGGAGAAAAACCTAGATGTATGTATATATATATATGCATGTGCATGTCTGTGAAGTGTGACCAAAGTATAAGTAGGAGAAGCAAGATATCCCTGTTATCTAGCGTGTTTATGAGACAGAAAAAGAAACCAGCAATCCTACCATCATGCAAAACAGTTACAGGTTTCTGTTTCACAGTCATCTGGCAGGACGGTAGTACTTCCCTGGGTGGTTGCTGTCTACCAGCTCTGGAAAACATACAGAGGAGGATGACAAAGATGATCCCATGTATCAGAAATCGTCCCTATGAGGATAGACTGAGGGCCCTAAATCTGCACTCTCTCGAAAGGCGTAGAATTAGGGGGGATATGATCGAGGTGTATAAATGGATAACAGGAATAAATAAAGGGGATGTAAATAGCGTGCTGAAAATTTACAGCCAAGACAGGACTCGCAGCAATGGCTTCAAGTTGGAAAAATTCAGATTCAGGAAGAATATAGGAAAGCACTGGTTTGGTAATAGAGTTGTGGATGAGTGGAACAAGCTCCCGAGTACAGTTGTTGAGGCTAAAACGTTGTGTAGTTTTAAAAATAGGTTAGATAAATACATGAGTGGGTGTGGGTGGGTGTGAGTTGGACCTGACTAGCTTGTGCTGCTGGGTCTGGTGCAGTGCTCCATTCTTGAGTGGAGATGATCAGACTGGGTGGGTCATTGGGCTAATCCAGGGGGGGGGGGTCATTGGTCTAATCTGGGGGGGGATCATGGACCTGCTCTGCATGGGTCAGTAGGCCTGTTGCAGTGTTCCTTCTTTCTTATGTTCCTTTCTTTAGTTTCATAAAGACTACAATTCCATGGATTAACTGTGAAGCCATGCAAGTGTTTGCTAGGATATGACCAGATAAGCTACCTTGGTGTCATCATTTTTAACAACAATTTGTCTCCTTTGCCTGATAAGACCAAAGGTTTGGTCCAGTGTAAGTTTCCTGAGACCAAAAAACACATTACGAGATTTTCTTTGGAACTCAACTTTTATAGTAAGTTTGTAAACAACTTACAAATACAAATATTTATTTCTCTGTAAAGATTACAATGTGGGGTTTACATATTATAAAATATTGGTTACAATGTGTGGTTTACATATTATAAAATACTAATTACAAAGAGGGCCACTATCATGCCTAGCATGACTATACATTTCAGGCCAATTAATAATAATTCAGAATATCTTACAAATGCTACTAAAGAGCCACTTATTAGTTTTAATATACCACTGAAACATTTCAGCCAGCTGAAGATATGCTTTTCTAATAACCCATTATTAAAATTTCGCAACAATACTGAAACATTTTGGCTGTGTACAGACACACACCTCTTCAAGGGGGGCTCCTTGGCGTGGTGAAGAGGCTCTTGGTCTGAGGAATTAGCCCTGTTGGTCTTCTTCCTCAGACCGAACCTAATTACCCCCCATTCTCCCCTCCCCTATCCCATCCTCCCCTTTTTCCATTCCTCCTCCTCCTCCCCACCCCTCCCTTTTGCCCTTCCTCTTTTTGGCCTTTGGGATTTCTCCCACAGGCACGCTAGTTCCTAGGTAGGGGAAAGGACACCGGGGTCCATCCCATTCCGTTGAGGTTCTTGGCGGTGGCGTAGTTTGCCGTGGAATCTGGATTGCCTGGGGATGTCCCGATCCCTCTCCGGTATCCCGGAGTAGCGTTGGGTGTCTTTCAGGCGACGGGTGTATCTCTGGAAGCCACCTTTCGGATTCCAGGGGTGGTGGCCGAAGGAGGTATGCTTTGTGGCGGATATCTGGCCGCCCTCTTTTTTGTCCACTGAGGTAGCTCGGCAGATGTGAGGTTGCTATCCCAGATTGCTGGTTTACTGGCATGAAGGGTAGGGTATGGCACGGGTTCCATGCTGCATCTGCGCTACTAGCGGTGCTGAGGTCCTCTTGGGCGCGGAGGGAGATTTCCGGCCCTCTCATTCCTCCTGGGAACTATTCCTCCCCGCTCCCCCCTTTTTTTATTCTTTTTTTTATTTTTATTTTCTTTTCTTCTTTCTTTTTTTTCTTAAAAACAAAAAGGAAAGGAGTAACCTAACCATGGAGAACCCAATCCATGAACCCACTACCCCCGGGCCCCTTCTTGATACCGCACCCCATTCTGACCCTGCCTTGTGTTTAGACCACTCTTCGGACACTCCTGATGCCCCTGTACCTCTTGCTGGTGCTGTTTCCTCACCCGCTTCAGGTACCGGGGCTTTGACTGACTCCTTCGATTTGTCTGAACTCCACTCTCCTTTGACTATGCTTCCGGCTTCTCCCTCTACAGTATGGCAATTTTCGAATCGCCCGCCCATTTCACGCCGGACCAACTCTGGTCCTACTCCTAAACGCCAACGTCAGTCTCCTGATGATGCTCCTTCGTTACCTTCCCATTCTACTCGGAAAAGACCGACACGTGAAGCACTCCCTCTCCACGCTCAGTTTCGGACCACACAATGGACTAAATTCTTTACTTTAAGACCGACTTCTTCTTCTGCCTACCTTTCTGACCATAGTATTGGCAAAGCGCTCCTGCATCATGTTGGTAGAGATATTTCATTTCATGCTCTCAAGAGTGGTACGCGCATCGTCACTGTCCAGAATGCTACCCAAGCTCATGATCTTTCTCTCCTTTCAAATATCGATACTACTCCTATCACTATTGAAAAACATCTTTCTCTCAATTCTTGTAGTGGTACTGTCATTCTGCCCCATACCATAGTCCAACAGAATTTCCAGTCATGTGGCAATGACATTTTTGAACAGCTGGAACTCCAGGATCTCCCAATCCTCAAAGTAGACACTTATGTCCTTCCTGCCCGGGGGCGGAGACGTTACCCTTGCAATGTGGCTCGTTTAACTTTTGACAGCCGAGAACTCCCGTTCTCTGTATATGTCGCGGGACATTGGTTACAAGTTTGAAAGGTGATACCTACACCGCAACAATGTAGAAATTGCTGGTGTTTTGGTCACCCAGTGAAATATTGCAGATCTATAGCCGAATGCCCAGTCTGTGGTGCCGACGACCATTCTAATACATCTTGCAATCAACCTCCATCTTGCCTTAATTGTAATGAAGCTCACCCTTTGTACTCCCGCCGTTGCCAGGTCTACTTAAATGAACGTGAAATCCGTTGCCTCAAAGAGGCAGAAGGTCTCCCTTATGCTATGGCAGTTACTCATCTCCGCCTCCAAGGGAGACTACCCCGTGTTTCTTATTCTCATGTTTCCAAACATCCCCCCACTTCTGGGGTCCCATCTTCTGCAGCCTCCTCTGTTGTTACCCCTCCCATAGCCACTCCGGCATCTAATCCTTTTGCTGTCCTTGGCTCTGACGTCCCGACTACAACTCAGTCTGTTCTCACATCTTCGCGTCCTTCCTCACAAGCCCCAGTATTGACAAGACCTCGTACGACACCTAATACCAATCGCCCCTCTACTTCTCAGAAGTCCAAAAAATCCACATTGCTCAAATCTTCTTTGCCCCTTCCTTCCCTTCTTCCACCTCCACACTTTACCTTTCCAGTCTCTGTACCTAGTTCTTCCCCTCTCTCTGGCTCTATTACAAGTGTGGAGATTCACCCTCCTCCTCGTACTATGCCTTCCACCCCCGTCCCCTCCCAAGTTTCTCCCTCTTCTGCCACCTCCCAGGTTTCTGCCTCTTCTGTCTCCCCCCACACTTCATCTCCAGTCCCTTACACTCTTCCCTCCCCCTCTACTTTGGTACAGTCCATTACTGTCCCAATCTTTACTCACCCTCCTCCTTCTATCTCCAATATGGTCTCCCATACATCTTTGAATTCAGAAACACTTGAAGCCATTTCAGAATATATTGCAGAGACTAAACCTTCAATGGACACTGATTCACTTCCTGTTCCTTCTCTTCCCTCTCCTCCATCTTCACAACCCCATTCTTCGCAACACTCCATTCCTTCGCTACTTGAACGTCTTCCAATGCCACCACACATTGACTTTTCTAACCCCTCTAGTCCGTAGGTGCCTTTACCTACAGATTCCTGGTATTTTCTTCATCGCCAATCATGGCCTATTTACAGTGGAATATCCGCGGCCTCAGGGGTAATCGGGGTGAGCTTCAGATGTTGCTTTCCAGGTTTTCCCCTGTTGGTGCTTGCTTACAAGAACCAAAATTACACTCGGCTGTCTTCCAACCTATCTCTGGCTATAATTTATTGTATTCGGATCCTTTCTCAGATGGGACCTTTAATGAAAGTGCCCTTCTTCTACGCAATGATATTCCGTACTGTCAACTATTTGTCCATACCTCGCTGCATTACACTGCAGCCCGTACCCACTTGAATAAGTGGTTTACAATATGTTCTTTATATCTCTCTCCTTCTCGACCATTTTCTATCCCAGACTTTGCCTTTCTTGTTTCATCCTTACCACCACCACTTCTGTTACTTGGTGATTTTAATGCCCACCATTTCCTCTGGGGGGGTCTCATTGTGACTCGCGTGGCATCCAGTTGGAGGCTTTTCTCGCCTCTCACCCCCTCCATGTTTTAAATACGGGTACTTCCACCCATTTTGATCCTCGTACTCATACTCTCTCTTGCATCGATCTATCAGTCTGCTCTTCCTCCACTGCACTAGACTTCACCTGGTCTGCTCTACCGGACTTACATGACAGCGATCATTTTCTGATCATTCTTACTTCTCCTTCCTTTTCACCACCTTTCCGTAGCCCTCGCTGGCAATTTGATTGGGCAAATTGGGATCTTTACTCACACCTCACTGCTTTTAGTGAGGTTCCTTCTTCATCCTCCATTGATGAGCTCCTACACATCTCGATGTCAGTTTATACCGCAGCTTCTCATTCTATACCCCAAACCTCAGGCAGGCATTCTCAGAAGTGCATGCCTTGGTGGTCTCCTGCTTGTGCTCGTGCAGTACGTTTGAAACGTGCTGCATGGGGCAGGTACTGGTACAATAGAACCGCTGAGAGACTTCTTGATTTTAAGCAGAAGCGTGCGATCGCTCGCCGTGTCATCCGTGAAGCTAAACGCACTTGTTGGTGAGACTATGTTTCCACCATCACCTCTGCTTCTTCTATGAGTGCAGTCTGGAAAAAAGTGAAGAAATTGAGTGGTAAATACTCTCCTGACCCGGCTCCTGTTCTACGGGTCGCTGGTGATGATGTAGCAAACCCTCTCGACGTTGCCATTGAACTTGGCACACATCTGGTCCGTATTTCCCGAGGGCTCCATCTATGCCCCTCGTTTCTTTCCTCAAAGTCTGCCAGAGAGTTAGTACCCTTGGACTTTTCTTCTCTCAGAGAAGAACAGTATAATGTGCCTTTTACACTTCAAGAACTGGAGGCAACGCTCTCAGCTTGCCAATCATCGGCAGCTGGGCCTGACGACATTCATATTCGTATGTTACAACATTTACATCGGTCAGCCCTTGTAGTCCTCTTACACCTCTTCAATCTTATTTGGGCACAAGGAGTTCTTCCCCAGCTGTGGAAATCTGCCATTGTTCTCCCTTTCCGCAAACCGGGTACTACGGGACATGATGCCTCCCACTATCGTCCCATCACTCTTACTAGTGCAGTTTGCAAAGTGATGGAACGTCTCGTAAATCGACGTTTAATGTGGTATTTAGAGACATACAACAGTGTCTCCGCTAGTCAATATGACTTTCGTAAAGGTCGTTCTACCATAGACCCCATACTACGCTTGGATACGTATGTTCGTAGTGCCTTTGTGAATAATCACTCAGTTATTGCCATATTTTTTGACCTTGAGAAGGCATATGACACAACTTGGAGGTATAATATTTTGGCCCAGGCCCATTCCTTAGGCCTCCGAGGCAATCTACCATCCTTCCTTAAGAACTTTTTAACTGACAGACATTTCCGTGTTCGAGTCAATAATGTTCTTTCCCTGGACTTTGTCCAAGCTGAAGGTGTCCCTCAGGGATGTGTTCTAAGCACAACACTTTTTCTCCTTGCTATAAATGATTTGGCCTCTGTTCTTCCACCCAATATTTGGTCATCACTCTATGTTGATGACTTCGCTATTGCTTGTGCAGGCGCTGACTGTCATCTTATTGCAGTTTCTCTCCAGCATGCGGTCGACCGTGTTTCCACTTGGGCCACCACACATGGGTTTAAATTTTCAAGTACCAAAACTCACCAAATTACTTTCACTAGACGCTCTGTTATCTCCGATCATCCTTTGTATCTTTATGGCTCCCGTATCCCCGAACGTGATACAGTCAGGTTTCTAGGCCTTCTGTTTGACCGTAGGTTATCCTGGAAACCTCACATTACCTCTCTGAAGGCAACTTGTCACAGCCGGCTAAACCTTCTTAAAACCCTTGCTCATCTTTCTTGGGGAGCTGATCATCGAACTCTGCTTCGCCTACATTCAGCCCTCGTTTTATCGAAACTCGATTATGGTGACCAGATTTATTCCGCGGCCTCTCCTGCTACTCTCTCTAGCCTTAACTCTATCACCAAGGATTACGTTTGTGCCTTGGTGCTTTTCGCTCTTCCCCTGTTGAGAGCCTCTATACAGAAGTGAATGTTCCATCCTTGTCTGATCGCCGTGATGCCCATTGCCTTCGCTACTATGTACGCTCTCACGATCTACACAATCCTTCCATTTATAGAATGGTCACCGATATTAGTAGACATTCTTTATTCGTTCGCCGCCCCTGTTTGCTCCGTCCCTTTTCTCTTCGTCTACATTCACTCTTGTCTTCCCTTCAGTTACCACCTTTATATGTTCATGTAGCATCTCACTTTTCCCTACCCCCCTGGGAAGTTCCAGTTGTTCGGGTCTGTTCTTTCTCACTCCCTTGCTCGAAAGCTCAACTGCCTACGGTGGCTTCCCGCTCTCTTTTTCTTGATCACTTCCACTCCCATTCTCATGCCACCGCTGTGTACACAGATGGCTCTAAGTCTTCAGATGGCGTCGGATTCGCAGCAGTGTTTCCGGACAGCGTCGTGCGGGGGCATTTACTATCTTCAGCTAGCATTTTTACTGCTGAACTGTATGCCATTCTTGCAGCACTTATTCGTATCGCATCTATGCCTGTGTCATCATTTGTAGTAGTCTCAGACTCCCTTAGTGCTCTACAGGCTATACGAAAATTTGATACATCTCATCCCCTAGTTCTCCATATCCAACTTTGGCTACGCCGTATCTCTACGAAACATAAAGATATTGTTTTTTGTTGGGTCCCTGGTCATGTCGATGTACAGGGCAATGAACAGGCAGACACTGCTGTGCGGTCAGCTGTACATGACCTACCAATTTCCTATTGAGGTGTTCCATTTCTGGACTATTTTGCTGCAATAGCTACCCACCTTCGCACCCATTGGCAACAACGTTGGTCAACTCTGCTCGGTAACAAACTTCATTCTATTAAACCGAGCATAGGTTACTGGCCGTCTTCTTGTCATCAGTGCCGAGGTTGGGAGACCACTCTCTCCCGCCTTCGCATTGGCCACACTCGTCTTACTCATGGGTATCTCATGGAGAGGCACCCTGTTCCTTTCTGTGAGCAGTGTCAAGTTCCAGTATCGATTAGCCACATTCTGTTAGACTGCCCTCTCTATCAACGAGCACGCAGAATTTACCTCCAACGTCGTCTTCGTTCTACTACTCTCTCTTTACCTTCCCTTCTTGCTGATGGACCCTCCTTTAATCCTGACTCTCTCATTGACTTCTTGACAACGACTGATTTACTCCACAAACTCTGATGATACTTTTTGCACTCCCCTCAGCCCTTTCTAGTTCAGTCTCTTGCTGCCCTTTACCCTTTCACCATTCACTACCCCGCTGTTATCCGTAACCTATTACTCATCCATCTCCCTTTTGCCACCTGATGCCCTTGCTTCCTTCCTGCCCTGCAGCTCTGTATAGTCCTTGTGGCTTAGCACTTCTTTTTGATTATAATAATCATGTGTACAGACACTGGACATACAGGACTGAGGACACTACTCTCAAAGTATCGTGATAATGTTCTTTTCCTGCTGTAAGAAGTTGCTTCCCCGAGAGTCAGATTATTCATTTATAGAAAAAGAATTATGCAATCGCTTGAGGCATGAAGCAGTTCATACCTTTGTGGTAAATTTTTATGCTTGAAACTGGCTCTTGTGGGTTTAGTGCTTAGTTTTGATTATAATAATGCTTGAAACTGACCATAAACCCTTGCAGTACTCTGAGAATTCTACATGATTCAATAGCAGGTTATTACTGTGGACCCTGGCCATACAACAGTTTAAGTTCCAAGTAATATACAGTACGTATATATTTCTAGTCTTCATATTATGACCTTATGCTGATAAAGCCACTGGATGGCAAAACATCTACAAAATAAAGATACCCAGATCTTCCACATGTGTCTAATTCATGACCTTGCTGGTATTGTATACACCTTGTTAAACACGGCAACATCATGGAATCTTGGTACAGAGGACATCACCACAACCTACTTGTTAACTCCAGTAGGGACATACCTGCTGAGTGCTACATACAGAGGACATCACCACAACCTACTTGTTAACTCCAGTAGGGACATACCTGCTGAGTGCTACATACAGAGGACATCACAACCTACTTGTTAACTCCAGTAGGGACATACCTGCTGAGTGCTACATACAGAGGACATCACCACAATCTTGGTTGCCAATATGACGTTTTTCAGAGCATAGTTCTAGCTGCCCAGACAACTTTTGTTCCGAGTAGGGAAATTAGATCTAACAAAAATGATCCCAAATGGATGAACAATAGATTAAAACATCTCATTGGTCAAAAGAGAGGCATATATAGGCGAATCAAGAGAGGGGATGGGCAGTTAAGAAATCAATATATTCAATTAAAGAGAGAAAGAAAGGAATAAGAAAAGCAAAAAGAGATTATGAGGCTAAGGTCACAAGGGATTCAAAGACTAACCCAAAAGGGTTCTTTCAGGTATACAGAAGTAAGATTAGGGACAAGATTGGCCCACTTAAGAGTACCTCTGGTCAGATCACTGACAGTGATAAGGATATGTGTGAAATTCTAAATACCTACTTCCTCTCAGTTTTCACCCAGGAAAATACTAGCGATATTCCTGAAATAATAGATTACGTGGAACAGGATGATAAACTATGTACGATTGCGGTAATTAGTGACATGGTCCTCAGACAAATAAACTAAAATCTAACAAATCCCCAGGTCCTGATGAACTGTTTGCAAGGGTGTTAAAGGAATGTAAAGAGGAACTTAGCATACCTTTGGCTAATCTTTTTAACATATCACTACAAACTGGCATAGTGCCTGATAAGTGGAAAATGGCAAATGTAATACCTATTTACAAGGCAGGTGACAGGTCCTTGTCTTCGTACTATAGACCAATAAGCCTTACCTCCATAGTGGGAAAATTTATGGAATCAATAATTGCCGAAGCAATTCGTAGCTATCTTGACAGGCACAGATTGATTAATGATTCTCAACACGGTTTTACAAAGAGGCGTTCCTGTCTTACGAATTTACTAACTTTTTTCACTAAGGTGTTTGAGGAGGTAGATCATGGTAATGAATATGATATTGTGTATATGGACTTCAATAAGGCTTTCGATAGAGTTCCACACCAGAGGCTATTGAGGAATCTTAAGGCACACGGAATAGTAGGAGAAATTTTTTCCTGAGTAGAGGCATGGCTGACAGACAGCAGAGAGTTTGCATAAATGGGGAGAAATCAGAATGGGGGCACGTCACAAGCGGTGTTCCTCAGGGGTCAGTGTTGGGCCCGTTGTTGTTCACAATTTACATAAACGACATAGATGAGGGAATAAATAGCGACATAAGCAAATTTGCTGATGACACCAAAATAGGCCGTCCAATTCATTCTAATGAGGACACTAGAGCACTCTAGGATGATTTGAATAGACTGATGCAATGGTCGGAGAAGTGGCAGATGCAGTTTAATATTGACAAATGCAAAGTTTTAAATGTTAGACATTTAAATAACCATGCCACATATAAACTAAATAATGTAGATCTTAATACTACCGATTGAGAAAAGAATTTAGGAGTTCTGATTAGCAGTAACCTAAAACCAAGACAACAGTGCATTAGTGTTCACAATAAAGCTAACAGAATTATTGGCTTCATATCTAGAAGTATAAATAATAGAAGTCCTCAGGTTGTTTTTCAACTCTATATATCCTTGGTTAGGCCTCATTTAGACTATGCTGCTCAGTTCTGGTCACCGTATTACAGAATGGATATAAATGCTCTGGAAAAATGTACAAAGGAGGATGACAAAGATGATCCCATGTATCAGAAATCTTCCCTATGAGGATAGACTGAAGGCCCTGAATCTGCACTCTCTCGAAAGGCATAGAATAAGGGGGGATATGATCGAGGTGTATAAATGGAACACAGGAATAAATAAAGGGGATGTAAATAGTGTGCTGAAAATTTCCAGCCAAGACAGGACTCACAGCAGTAATTTCAAGTTGGAAAAATTCAGTTTCAGGAAGGATATAGGAAAGTACTGGTTTGGTAATAGAGTTGTGGATGAGTGGAACAAACTCCCGAGTACAGTTATTGAGGTTAAAACGTTGTGTAGTTTTAAAAATAGGTTAGATAAATACATGAGTGGGTGTGGGTGGGTGTGAGTTGGACCTGACTAGCTTGTGCTGCTGGGTCTGGTGCAGTGCTCCATCCTTGAGTGGGGATGACCAGACTGGGTGGGTCATTGGGATAATGCGGGGGGTGGGTCATTGGTCTAATCCGGGGGGGGGCGGGGACATGGACCTGCTCCACATGGGTCAGTAGGCCTGTTGCAGTGTTCCTTCTTTCTTATGTTCTTACTTGTTAACTCCAGTAGGGACATACCTGCTGAGTGCTACTTACAGAGTTAGTTTAATGCATTTATTATTCACCCCATACACATGGTGTGGGTGGTAGTCAAGATTTCAAGGCACATAATGGGTCCAAGGACTGTACCTCAACACTACAGAGTCACCTAAGATAAATATGTATACATTTAATCAGAATAAAGGTCTTATTTATGGCATATGAAAATATCTGGAAGATTATTTCAGCTTGACTAGCTAATATTATTGATTAGCTAATTTTTAATTTCTAGAAGTAGAAAACTACATTTTTAGGTTTAAAAGGCCTACACTTTTATAAGTTATCTGAGTCCTAGTTAAGGCTTGTGGATAGTTCAGAGTTACTGGAAATAGAATTTAGAAAGGAATCAACTGAAACTCTTTTGATTAAGATAGGCATAAATCTATGATTGGCACCACAAATTTCTAAGCCTTGGCCATAAAATAAACTTGGTTTACTAGAAATATAATTTGATTGAGTTGTCCAGGGCTGGCATCGGCTTTTACTCCTAGAGATGGGATCGTTCAGGAGTAATTAAATCTGCTGCTGAGATAAGTTAGTTTAGTTTAATATGTTTATTATGCACCCCATACCCATCCTGTGGGCGGTAGTCAAAAGATTACAGAGGCACATAATTGGTCCAGGGACTGGACTGCAAAGTTTTGATAGCTGAGCAAGTTACAAAGGTAATGAACTAGATCTGGTCATAATCATGACCAAGTTACAAAGGTAATGAGCTCCAGGTTGAGCTGGTCACACTCATGAATAATTGCAAAGGTAATGAATCATAAACACATTAATCATGAGAATTTACAAAGGTAATGAGCTCCAGGTAGAGCTAGTCACAATCATGACAAGTTTCAAAGGTAATGAATGATAAACACGTTATGACATGATTACAATCATAGACAAATTACAGAGTAATGAGCAGTTAACAAACATAGCAGGGAATTCATCCATTGCCCCAACAGATGTTGCTAGGTGCCTGTCTCTCCTCGGCAGACAGCCATTGCAAACAGCAGCAAGTTGCCCAGGGATCTGCTGCTTGCACGAGCACCATCGACCCTCCCCAAGAGGTCCAAGAAGCCAGTGACTCCGTTAGCAGCCCGATGGAGAGCTGTCCTAGGGACTTGTCAGCGTCCTGGTGGACGCCAAGTTGATTGAAGATCCCAGGCCCTCGTGTGCACGGATGTTGGAGCTTGAGGAACTGAGTACACACTGCCTGTGGCACACCTGACAGCTGCCTCGCGGTCGAACTCCACGATGCTGTCCCTGTAGTGGAAGTTCCTGTGAGCCCGGCACTCCCTGCAGTGCCACCACTGACATCGTGGGTTAGGGGAGAAGTACCCTCTACAGATGGGGTGGTGCTGGGAGTTGGGAGGGTGAGGATTACAACCCCATCCGTTTACAGTCTGCTTTATTGTCCAACAAAACCGTTTGTAACCAGTCAAGGGTTCGGACCAGTCAAGGGTTCGGACGAGTCGAGGGTTCGGACCAGTCGATCTGATCTGATCAGTGGGTCACTTATTTAAAACATACTGGTCGGTGATTTGGGCTAACACATGAAGGATCTACTTGGAATTATCTACCCGAGTAATATGTGATTTGATTGATACAAAAGTATAACTTGCGTGTTGAAGAACCGGTGATTTCTGGCAGCTCCTACAATGACGAACGGTTGAGCCTCAACCCTTGTTTATCAATCACTGTATCTAGCTTTTCTAGTTTTTTTTTCGTCTCCACCACAATAAATGCTATATTATCACTATAGTTGACTGGTGGAAATTTTGGAGGAAGGACGCTTTTTCTGTAGTAATAATTGCTTCTCGTTGTGTATATTGCGACCGCTGGTAACTACAGGTTATATGAAATTCACAGTATACGTCTGGTATTTCAAGAAAAAAGAAACTAATGAAAGTCACTCCACTCCACTAAGTACCATTATAATACTGGTTAGTTGCTACTACAACACTGTATTCTGCTATTCACTGATATCACTAGATTATATGCGAGTACACTAGCAGGCCAGGAAGATTATTAAAACAGCTGACCACTATGGTAAGTTTCTGGCGACTTCTGGCACCTGCCTCTATAGGCTTATCACTTCATTTACAAATTCACCTGTTTTTTTTATTTATTTATTTATTTATTTATAATTTGAGCACACTTACAGAGGTACAAAAAAAAATACAGATAAGAGCAGCATGCCAAAGCCACTTATACTATGCATAGCATTACGGGCTGGCTTAAAATTAACTTAAGATTAACTAAGCAATGATGAAATCAGTGAAAAACATTAATGTAAACTGATTACTATAAAGCACAAGTGAGTATTACAAAGACAGGTAATATGGTTGCATGCATTGTTGTAAATTCAGTAGAATGGAGTATTCTGTTAGGTAGTGAATTTAAAAAATAATAAAGTTAGATTGGGTTTTAGGTTTAACATTTATGTGATATAATTGTGAGAAACATTTAAGATATACAATTTATAAGGTTCAGTTATTCAGTATTTATTTGGTTTTGGGTGAGTAAGTGATCTTTGAGAAGAGACTTGAATTTATAAACAGGTAGTGTTTCTTTTATATTAACAGGTAATGAATTCCAGATTTTAGGGCCTTTTATGTGCATTGAGTTTTTGCATAGCGTGAGATGGACACGAGGAATATCAAAGAGTGATCTGTGCCTTGTGTTATGGTCATGTGTTCTGTTGAGGTTGGTAAGGAGATGTTTGAGGGGAGGGTTAATATCAGAGTTGAGTGTTCTATGTATGTAATAGGTGCAGTAATAAGTATGGATGTTTTGTATGGTGAGTAGGTTGAGTGTATTGAATATTGGTGGAGTGTGCTGCCTGTAGTGAGAATTTGTTATCATTCTAACTGCAGCCTTTTGTTGGGTAATTAGTGGTCTGAGATGGTTACTTGTTGTTGAGCCCCATGCACAAATTCCATAGGTGAGATAGGGGTAAATAAGAGAGTGATATAGGGCCAGGAGGGCTGACTGTGGAGCATAGTACCGTATCTTCGATAGTATGCCTACAGTCTTGGAAATTTTCTTAGAAATTTGTTGTATATGTGTATGAAATTTGAGTCTATTATCAAGGTGGATTCCTAAGAATTTTCCCTCTGTTAGCTTTGTGATAGGTGATCCGTTTATCATTATGTTAAGAGGGACATCTGTAGCTCTGTTACCAAACTGAATGAAGTAGGTTTTGTCAATGTTTAGTGTAAGTTTGTTAGTACTCATCCAGGTAGATATTTTCTGTAATTCGGTATTTACAGTATTGGCTAGCGTGACTGGGCTCGGGTGGGAGAAGACGTATGTTGTGTCATCAGCAAATAGTGTGGGTTTGAGTAATTGAGAAGCATTTGGTAGGTCATTTATGTATAGGAGAAAGAGAAGAGGGCCAAGGACACTTCCCTGTGGGACACCAACTGTAATTGGTTGTGCAGAAGAGTTTGCCCCATTTGCGTACACATATTGGCTTCTGTTGCTGAGGTATGACTTGAGGTAGTTGAGGGAGTGCCCTCTTATACCATAGTGTGATAATTTTACGTGGAGCAAGTCATGGTCAACTGTATCAAAAGCTTTACGTAAGTCAATGAAGATCCCCAGTGGGACTTCTTTTTTCTCTATTGCAGTGTATATATGTTCTAGCATGTGTATAATAGCATCATTAGTATTTTTATTAGGCCTGAATCCAAATTGGCAGGGGTTGAGTATGTTTTGGGAGATAAGGTAGGAGTAGATTCGTTTATGAATTAATTTTTCGAAGATTTTTGAGAGAGGGTGTAAGTTGGATATTGGCCTATAGTTATTCAACTCTGTTTGGTCTCCTCCTTTGTGGATCGGGGTGACCCTTGCTATTTTGAGTACTGTAGGGAAGGTGGAGGATTCAATGGATTTGTTAAAGAGTGTTGCAATGATTGGTGATAGCACTTGTGACACTTTTTTGTATATAAAGGGTGGTAAGGTATTTAAATCTCCTGCCTTGTTTTTTAGTGCGTTGATAATAAGGGAGACTTCGTATGGGTTAGTCGGAGCTAGGAACAGTGTGTTCGGGTAGTTGCCGGTGAGGTAGTCATTTGGTGGGGTATCTGAGCTTGGGATTTTATTGGCAAGGTTTTGTCCTATAGTGGAGAAGAAATCATTGAGTCTGTTTGCTGTTTCTGTTGGTGGGAGTTGGGGTTCATCTGATTTTGCTAATTTTATTTCGCTATTTCGTGATATCTTTTTTGTTCCCAGAATTTCTGATAGGGTTTTCCAGGTCTTTTTTATATCACCTCGTAAGTTGGATAATCTGTTCTCATAATACAATTTTTTTGCCCTTCTTATCAGGCTGGTTAGGATTGACGAGTAACGTTTTGTTTGGTCTCTGGTTATGTGACCCATTCTGTACTGTTTTTCATATTGGTGTTTTGTATTTATGGATTTGAGAATGCTGGGTGTTAGCCAGGGACTGTTCAGTCTCTTAGCTGTCATCTGCTTAGTTTTTTTAGGGCAGTGCTTGTTATAGAGGTATTGAGTCTTTTTTAGAAAATTATTAATACATTCGTCAATATCTGTATTGATTTCTAGCTCAGTGTGCCAATCAATGTTTGCTAATGCTGTTGTGAAGTTATTAATGGCTGCCTCATTGTGAAGTCTGAAGGTGACTTTAGTAGTGTCTTGGGGTAATTTACCAAGAGTTGTTATGAGGAAAGTAGGGTAGTGGTCTGTGGTATTATCTGTAATTATGCCTGATTTTAAAGGGGATATGGTGTTGGTCCAGATGTGGTCAAGTAGGGAAACACTAGTCTCTGTAACTCTTGTAGGTTTTGTTACTGTTGGTAGCAACATACAGTTACTCATTGTGTTTGTGAATTCAGTAACGTGTGGGTCCTGGTCTTGCAGGAGATTTATATTGAAGTCACCTGAGAGTAGTAAGTGATCTTTGTTCATGCGTGCATCAGTTATCATACTTCCTAGGTTTTGACTAAATTGGCTAATGTTTGACTGTGGAACTCTGTAGATGTTTATCAATGTGAGAGGTTTTTGTAGGTATTTGGATTTGAATTTGGCTATTATATATTCCCCATGTTCATCTCTTGTGCAAGTATTAGTGATACATTCTAGTTGGTCTGAGTAGTATATGGCTGTGCCACCCCCTTGTTGGTCTGGCCTACAGTTGTGTATGGCTGTGTAACCAGGAATGGTATAGACATCTGTAGTATCAGGCTTTAGCCAGGTTTCAGTTAGTGTAATGATGGACATATTGGCATGTAAGGAATTTAGTAATGCTATGAGGTCATCGTAATGCTTGCTTAAAGATCTGATATTGTAGTTAAAGATAGTTATGTTGTTGTTGGCACTGAGAAGTGCCTTTGATTGTTCTGCAGTGTAGTAATTACAGTAACTGTTTGATTCATTTAAGTCATTAAATAAGAGGTTGGTATCTGGATCAATGCTTGTAATCATATGACACTTTATGACACTTTAGCCTTTATCATCTATATACTAGGGAGCCACTGTAGTATACACTATATGAAAATTTGTGTAGACTGCCTCCAAATGAGTTGCCTACCCTGGCAAACTTTGTTGACACCAAGCTCTGAGGTGGGTACCTCAGCCTCACAAGTGGCTTATAGGACAGATTTTCACAAATGATTGATGTTGCAAGAAACTCGCCTGCATGCACGTATAGAGGACTAACTTACTTGGTGTTGCAGCATATATCCTGATCTTCAACTTCCCTAAGCTTAGCCTTAGCCCCTGTGGACTTCCCCTCAGAAACCACGTGCAACCGGGAGCCTTAATTCCTGCAATATTCAATCGTTATTAGTGTCCTGCCTGCACCTCAGAAATTCCTATATCTAAGAGGGTATGTATCCCCTAGTATAACTATGCAGACAAGGACACTAGCTTCCAGACTGCCTTGAGACACTGGTACTTACTGGGTATGCTCTGCCAGCTTCAACACAGGCCCACAGATCAAACTCACTCACAATTCTCCCCAGACACTGGCCAGAAATCTATGAGATAAAGTGGAGGTCTTGTCTTACTGTATGGGCCTGACGGAGGTCATCTACGGTACATCGAGGTGCCTCTACCAGATTTCCCCAGGTCTCAAATGTGAAGACATGTGGGGGGCGCCGTCTGCTGATCACGACACGTCTTGTCCAGTTGGTGTCTGTCTTAAGAAGAACGAGCTGGTCTCTCTTCCAGACCCTCGTCTCTTCGTTCAAACTAGGGCTGCCAGTTCTCCCTAGCTAACTTATCCTAGTGTTTGCCTACATTATCGGCCTATTACTACCTATGTTAAGGTCTTAAGTCTACATTATTATTATCTACAGTTGCCTCAATGATCCTAATATTAGTTTACTACCAGTAAAACTACCTACTCCTTCCCTGAAGGGTAAATCTATAAATTAAGTCAGTTCCTGATCAGTTCCTGATCAGCCGGGCTGTGGCTCATACGTTGGTTTACGTGCAGCCAACAGCAACAGTCTGGTTGATCAGGCTCTGATCCACCAGGAGGCCTGGTCACAGACCGGGCCGCGGGGGCGCTGACCCCCGGAACTCTCTCCAGGTAAACTCCAGGGAGGATAGTATTACCAATATCTAGAGAGGTTAGCCTTGGGAAATGATCAGACGCTATATCTGTTACAATGGAAGACTCACAGCTGGCAGAAGTAATGTTGAAGCCCAGACACAGATCAAGGACACCTCCATAGATATGTGTGGGTTCAAGGTTACCTACAATTTGCACATTATCATGACTGTTTAAGAGTGACAACAGTTGATTGCCATTACGATTACCAAACTGAGAGTTTCCAATGCTTCTGTGTCTTGCATTATAATCACCAATAATGAGTGTAGGTTCAGACTGAGCACAAGTTGGGAGCTCCAAGTAATTAAACTTATCAGCAGGAGCGTACAAGTTAAATATGTTGAGAGCAGAGTTCCCAATATAAAACACTGTGATACTGTAGCCCCTCTGTTTTCTTATGTGCAAGAAGTTGATGGGGAAGTGATTTTTTAATATATAGAACATAAGAATTAGCAGATTTGAGGTTATATGCAGCAAATGATGGCAATTTAGGGGCTTGGGATTTTTCAGGGACTCTGCACTCTTGTAGACACACAATATTAATGGATTCAGTGGTTACTTTATGATGCAGGTCAGAAAATCTTTTTCTAAGTGACGCAATATTCCAACTTAAAATGGATAGTTTATACGAGTTTGGTTCCATTATAAAAGTCCAGGGATAGAATTCAGTTTCTCAGCAAAATGAAAAGAACTTGCTAAATAACAAACAGACATAATCAATATAAATATCATCAGTATTATCCTTATCTAAGTGCACTTCCATTAGTGAGACCTCTTGGGAGTCTTTGTTTACAGAGGGCACGGCGCTCTTTGTCTGTGAATGTATGGAAGGTGACACTATCCCTCGCACTCACCTCTCTGCTTTTATTACACTCATCACTATCATCACATGTATCACTTCCCTCATCATTATGACCAGTGATACATACACCATTATCAACAACCGGGTCATCTCCACACTCGGTATCTATCAATACATTACACTCATCAATTTGACTATCATGATGGTCTTCACTGCCCTTATCATCTTCACTGTGATTGTAAACACCACTATCAGATTCATCGTTTTTGTAATTATTAACACCACTGCAATCATCAGTTTGTTCATTATCACCACACTCATTTTCATAATGGCTGACAATCTGTGGGTTGATGTACTCATTTGCAACCTCTGTAAGTTTTTCCTCGTGGTGCTCAAGTTGTTGTTTCAAACACCACTGTCGATTCTCCAGTACTGTTATGCGCAGTTGCATGTTGTGTACCACCCCAGCAAGACTAGCTTCATCTGGAGGTCAGCTGAGCCAGGTGGCTGACTGACAGCTGACTCAGCCAGACAGGTGGTGTCAACACCAGCAGCATTACTAGTGTTGGTAGCAGACGTGATCGTGCTCTGTTGATGTACTCCCAGAGTGACTCGCTCAACCATATTGTCTGAAGTCAGGCATGGGTCAGTATTCAGACATGAAGTATCTGGTAGGCCTACTGCCTCATCATGGGGGTGATGGGTGAGGCGGGAGCCCTGCGGCTGGCGATGTGAGCAGCTTTCGCTCTGCACTCAGCATGAGCAGCTGTAACTCCTGGAGTCTTACAATTGATACATTCTAATGCAACTGTCTGGTGTTTCTTGATCATATCATAGCACTGGTGAGAAGGATGGGCCTTGGCACACACTGCACACCAGTGTGGCTTAAATGGGCATTTCCAAGCAATGTGACCCCAGCGCTGACACTTGTAGCATCTACGGTGAGGTGGTTTGTACAAAGCTATTTTGTAACTCCTGTTAAGCGCTGCACGAGAGTAAATATATGATGGTGGAGTCCCTTGGCCAATCCACTCAGCCAATATCAGATCATTTGGAAGTCGACGAGGGTTTGCAACTTGATCTGACAACAGGAATTTAGGATCCAAGTACTTATTGACATTGGTGATAGCAATAAGCACTTTAGGTGATCTTGGTGGGGCAGCTTGGAGTTGGATGTTAGCATATTTATGAGTAAGAAGTTTTTCTATGAATGTTGGGCCATTAGTAACAAAAACGTAATTATCCTCATCATGACGAAAGCGAATCCGAAGGTTTTCCTCTGGGTTGTCTAATGAAGCTTCGTAAAACCATCTAAACTTGACCTCAAACTCAGTGTTACCAGGGAAATCAAGCCTAACCGTTCTGCGATGGTTGTTGTTGCTCTCGTTGTTTCTTGCAGCAAGCCTCCTCTGAAATCCTCTTTCTTTTTTCAAAGCTCCCTTACTTCTAAAACGTACGAATTTGCTTCACCATCATTTACTTCATTCACATCCATAGGTTACTTCTAGTTCAGCTGCTTGAGGTGGAAGAGTTAGTCTGTTACTTTTGGGTCAGCAAAACCTCCTTTATTCCATAAGAGAGAAGGGACAAGGAAGGGATATTCACCTCGCTAGACACAGGCAATATGGGTGTAGTGGCCTGTGGGTCGCAGTGCGATTTTCAAGGTCATTCACTGGGCCCACAGTCGTCTCGAGAGTTACCAACACTTGTTAATTACTCCAAACCCGCAGCACTTAACACATCTAGCACACGTGTCTTGGAATGACAGACAAATTTTCACTACATAAGAACTAGTTCTCACAACACCGAAGGTATGGCCGGAACACTGTAGAACACTCACAAAGGCATTCAGGGATTCAGAACAGATGTAGCTGCAGTATAACTTGGCCTTCACTGGCTGGCTTGGAGCGCTGTTTAGCCTGGATCAGCTAAACTCGCCCTTATCCCATATGTAGATAATGGCGATGAGTTAAGGGATACCGGTGAATAGGAAAGTCGAGGAAGGGACATTCACCTCACTAGACATGCAGTATGGGTGTAAGTGGCATGCGGGTCTTATAGTGCCATTTTCAAGGTCACCCAGCAGGCCAGACATTCCTCACTCATTTTAAGCCTACGTAGGTACTGATGGTAGCACAATGTCCAAAGTCAGTGAAATCCACTCGTGCAAATAGTTACAACAAATCTGCAGCACTTAACACTTCTAGCACAAACTTACCATGTTTATAGGTGCTGCTCTGGCATGTCCCACTTAAAAAGTCAGTACTGCAATGCTCGTTAGGTTGTTCTTAACTAAGCCACTACAGGAAACACTGGTATGCCAGCAGCACTGTAGAACGTATACATAGACATGCTGGGCCTTAGGACGGCTGTAACTGCAGGCTAGGTTAGCTTGTTCTGGCTAGCTTGGAATGCTGCTTTCAAGCCTGCTTGAATGTGCTTGCTAAGCCCATGTCAACCACTTGGATATTTGCTTGCAGCAGGCAGGTAGGCACACAGGAGACATTTTCATAAGATGAGTGGAGTGCAGCACAGAGGACTGACATGGGCACTCAAGCATTTATGTGGTCTGGCAAAAACCACCTCTAGACCATAAGTAAATAGAGGCAAATGGCTGAGTTCCAAATCGAGGAAGGAGGGAAGGCAGGCGAGGGGGAGCGAAGGCAGGCCTCCTACAGCCACTTCAAATCAACATGTTTGTGTTTCACTAGGTATATCACTAGTCACAGTTCACACATAAGAGCTCCAGCAGCAATTCAGCTGTGCTCCAACGATATTTGTTGCATGATGAGTTATCAGTCGGGTGAGATAAGCAGTTCTGATATAGAAGGCCTAGGACCTCACTCAACACACACGTCCTCTCCCATCAACCTCAACAAAGGACCCCAATGGAAATAAGTCACTCTGTCTGACTTTTTTGGGTTATCCTAGGTTCTCTACACATATGCTGCTATGTATGATAATTCTATGTAACTGTATTTGTGTATACCTGAATAAACTTACTTACTTACTTACTTAACCACTCAGGCCTTACTGGAATCTGCAGGCATGGGAAATCTGGAAAAACAGATGGGACGTGCAACTATGACCACCCTAGAAAATGCCATGCTCATATGACAACAGGAAAATGCAAACTCCCTTCCTGTAAGCTTTTTCACCCTGAAATGTGTACCTCTTTAGTACAGGAAAGACTGTGCTATAACTTAAATTGCCAGGCACACCATCTAAAGGGGACAAAAAGATACAAAACATCCAGGCCATGGGAAAACCTGGGTAGCCACAGCCACTCAAGAGGGAGAGGTTTTTTAGTGCCAGGAAGGAAAAAAAACTGGCAGGACATGGCAGAAATCGTACACCAAATCCAGTCATTCCTGGAGTGGAACCACAGTCGATGGCCTCCACTCCAAACCAACAGATACAGATACTAATGCCGGAAAAAAAATCCCCTCCCAGTACCAACAATACCACCAGTCCGATGACATTCTTCTTTGCAAATATACAGGGTCTAAAGCCAGCAACAAACAACAAAATACCTTTCATCTGTGGACTGCTTGCAGAGGCAAATGCAATGTTCACGGCTTTCACTGAGACCCACACAAAGGATCACTTGGACAACGAAATATGGATCCCAGGTTACAACCTATACAGATGCGACAGAGTGAACAGGCAAAAGGAGGGGGGGTTGGCCTGTACATCGCAGTCACTTGTTTGCACAGAACTGCTTAATGCCTCAAATTATGTAGTGGAAGTTTTAGCAGTAAAGATCGAGAACCAAAACCTAGTCATTGTGGTAGTCTACAAGCCTCCGGATGCAACATCCCAGCAATTCCAGGAACAGCTGTTAAAAATTGACCACTGTCTGGAAAATCTGCCAGCTCCTGCCCCCAACATCTTGCTCCTGGGGGATTTCAACTTAAGGCACCTAAAATGGAGGAATATAGCAAATAATGTTGTTGCAATAATAACACCAGGAGACAGCTCTGATGAGAACTCACACACACACGAGCTTTTAAATCTCTGCACAAAATTCAATTTAAACCAGCAAATAATAGAGCCTACTAGACTGGAGAATACACTAGACCTCGTCTTCACTAACAATGATGATCTGATACGAAATGTCACCCTATCAAAAACAATATACTCAGATCACAGGATAATCGAGGTTCAGACATGTATGCACGGAGCCCCAGACCGACATAATGAGATTAGTCACGAGGGAGCATTCACCAAATTCAACTTCAATAACAAAAACATAAAGTGGGACCAAGTAAACCAAGTCCTAACCTATATAAGCTGGGAAGATAGACTAAGCAACACAGACCCCAACTTATGCCTATGATGAGTTATCAGTCGGGTGAGGTAACTCGGTGGCACTCGATGTATGCACAAGGCTTATTCCTCTAAGAAAAAGGAGGAGTAGATGTAAAATAGAGAGACAGGCGCTCCCTTTACAGGCGACGGAAAAGAATAACAGAGCAGCTAAAAGAGGTCAATATATCTGAAATGTGTAGGGAGTCACTGGTCAGAGAAATAGCAAGCATCGAACTTAAGCTAAAGGAATCTTATAAGAGTCAGGAATCGTGGGAAGAACTAAAAGCCATAAATGAAATCAAAAGAAACCCAAAGTATTTCTTCTCCTATGCCAAATCAGTCGATAACAACGCCCAGTATTGGGCCCCTACTTAAACAAGATGGGTCCTACACAGATGACAGCAAGGAAATGAGTGAGCTACTCAAGTCCCAATATGACTCAGTTTTTAGCAAGCCGCTAACCAGACTGAGAGTCGAAGTTCAAAATGAATTTTTTATGAGAGAGCCACAGAATTTGGTAAACACAAGCCTATCTGATGTTATCCTGATGCCAAATGACTTGGAACAGGCGATAAATGACATGCCCATGCACTCTGCCCCAGGGCCAGACTCACGGATCTTCGTGTTCATCAAGAACTGCAAGAAGCCCCTATCACGAGCTTTTACCATCCTATGGAGAAGGAGCATGGACACGGGGGTCGTCCCACTGTTACTAAAAACAACAGACATAGCCCCACTCCACAAAGGGGGCAGTAAAGCAATAGCAAAGAACTACAGACCGATAGCACTAACATCCCATATCATAAAAATCTTTGAAAGGGTCCTAAGAAGCAAGATCACCACTCATCTAGAAACCCATCAATTACACAACCCAGGGCAACATGGGTTTAGGTCGCTCCTGTCTGTCTCAACTATTGGATCACTACGACAAGGTCCTAGATGCACTAGAAGACAAAAAGAATGTAGATGTAATATATAAAGGCTTTGCAAAAGCCTTCGACAAGTGTGACCATGGCGTAATAGCGCACAAAATGGGTGCTAAAGGAATAACAGGAAAAGTTGGTCGATGGATCTATAATTTCCTCACTAACAGAACACAGAGAGTAGTAATCAACAGAGTAAAGTCCGAGGCAGCTACGGTGAAAAGCTCTGTTCCACAAGGCACAGTACTCGCTCCCATCTTGTTCTTCATCCTCATATCTGACGTAGACAAGGATGCCAGCCACAGCACCGTGTCTTCCTTTGCAGATGACACCCGAATCTGCATGACAGTGTCTTCCATTGCAGACACTGCAAGGCTCCAGGCAGACATCAACCAAATCTTTCAGTGGGCTGCAGAAAACAGTATGAAGTTCAACGATGAGAAATTTCAATTATTCAGATATGGTAAACACGAGGAAATTAAATCTTCATCAGAGTACAAAACAAATTCTGGCCACAAAATAGAGCAAAACACCAACGTCAAAGACCTGGGAGTGATCATGTTGGAGGATCTCACCTTCAAGGACCATAACATTGTATCAATCGCACCTGCTAGAAAAATGACAGGATGGATAATGAGAACCTTCAAAACTAGGGATGCGAAGCCCATGATGCTCTTCAGGTTACTTGTTCTATCTAGGCTGGAATATTGCTGCACACTAACAGCACCTTTTAAGGCAGGTGAAATTCCTGACCCAGAAAATGTACAGAGAACCTTCACGGCGCGCATAACGGAGATAAAACACCTCAATTACTGGGAGCTCTTGAGGTTCCTGAACCTGTATTCCTTGGAATGCAGGCGGGAGAGATACATGATTATAAGCACCTAAAGTCGGTGCCTGACCAGCCGGGCTGTGGATTGTACACTGGTTTGCGTGCAGCCAGCAGTAACAGCCTGGTTGATCCGGCTCTGATCCACCAGGAGGCCTGGTCACAGACTGGGCCGCGGGGGCGTTGACCCCCGGAACTCTCTCCAGGTAAACTCCAGGTATATACACCTGGAAAATCCTAGAGGGGCTAGTACCGAACTTGCACACGAAAATCACTCACTACGAAAGCAAAAGACTTGGCAAACGATGGAACATCCCCCCAATGAAAAGCAGGGGTGTCACTAGCACGTTAAGAGACCATACAATAAGTGTCAGGGGCCTGAGACTGTTCAACTGCCTCCCAGCATACATAAGGGGGATTACTAACAGACCCCTGGCAGTCTTCAAGTTGGCACTGGACAAGCACCTAAAGTCGGTACCTGACCAGCCGGGCTGTGGTTCGTACGTTGGTTTGCGTGCAGCCAGCAGTAACAGCCTGGTTGATCAGGCTATGATCCACCAGGAGGCCTGGTCACAGACCAGGCCGCGGGGGTGTTGACCCCGGAACTCTCTCCAGGTAAACTCCAGGTAATAAATTACCGTATTTCCGGAAAATATACAGTATTTTCCACATCACCCAAATCTTTCAGTGGGCTGCAGAAAACAATATGAAGTTCAACGATGAGAAATTTCAATTACTCAGATATGGTAAACACGAGGAAATTAAATCTTCATCAGAGTACAAAACAAATTCTGGCCACAAAATAGAGCGAAACACCAATGTCAAAGACCTGGGAGTGATCATGTCGGAGGACCTCACCTTCAAGGACCATAACATTGTATCGATCGCATCTGCTAGAAAAATGACAGCCGGGCTGTGGCTCGTACGTTGGTTTGCGTGCAGCCAGCAGTAACAGCCTGGTTGATCAGGCTCTGATCCACCAGGAGGCCTGGTCACCAGACCGAGCCGCGGGGGCGTTGTCCTCGGAACTCTCTCCAGGTAAACTCCAGGTTATCCACAATGTCAATAAGTACTTGGATCCTAAATTCCTATTGTCAGATCAAGTTGCAAACCCTCGTGGACTTCTGAATGATCTGATATTGGCTGAGTGGATTGGCCAAGGGACTCCACCATCATATATCTACTCTCGTGCAGCGCTTATCAGGAGTTACAAAATAGCCTGGTACAAACCACA
The DNA here is from genome assembly GCF_038502225.1 of Cherax quadricarinatus. Lineage (NCBI taxonomy): Eukaryota > Metazoa > Arthropoda > Malacostraca > Decapoda > Parastacidae > Cherax > Cherax quadricarinatus. Next base: position 32,601,732 of record NC_091335.1, read on the forward strand.
TCACCGTAGATGGTACAAGTGTCAGCGCTGGGGTCACATTGCTTGGAAATGCCCATTTAAGTCACACTGGTGTGCAGTGTGCGCCAAGGTCCATCCTTCTGACCAGTGCAATGGTATGATCAAGAAACACCAGACAGTTGCATTACAATGTATCAATTGTAAGACCCCAGGAGTCATAGCTGCTCATGCTGACTGCAGAGTGAAAGCTGCCCACATCATCAGCTGCATGGCTCCCGCCTCACCCATCACCCCCCATGATGAGGCAGTAGGCCTACCAGATACTTCATGTCTGAATACTGACCCATGCCTGATTTCAGACAACGTGGTTGAGCAAGTCACTTTGGGAGTACATCACCAGAGCACGGCCACGTCTGCTATCAACACTAGTGATGTTGCTTGTTTTGACACCGCCTGTCTAGCCGAATCATCTGTCAGTCAGCCACCTGGCTCAGCTGACCGGGACTTCATACCTCCAGGTGAAGCTAGTCTTGCTCGGGTGGTACACATGCAGCTGCACATAGCAGTACTGGAGAAGCAACAATGGTGCCTGAAACAACTAGAGCACTGTGATTTCGTCTGTCAACCCTTGTGTGGAGAGGATGTGCACTTCTACTACCCCCTGGAGTTGTCTGGTGGCAGTTATATTTTCGCAACATGGCGCTGGCAAGCCAGCGTCGTATCAATACGGTCTGTATTGAATTGACCAGTGGAGCTGTGACAGGGCTGTCTATGGAGCTGCTACTGCCTGCAATAATCCATGATACACACAGCATAGCCAACGAGGAGATTTGCGGAGTTGTGCTGAACGGCACAGAGGATTTTTGTGAAATTCAGATCGGCAAGTGTGTATGAGGCAGTGGTGGATAAGTTTCAGGAGGTTGCCATACCTGTTAACCATGCTATGACGGTGCAGATGAACGATGTTTCATGCTACTACACATGGGTTAAGATCAGGAATGTGCCGTTCGAGGCAGATGCATCTGACATACATTTCGTGATGAGTAAATACGGTACGATACATATGGCCACTGTAGGAAGGTGGTTGGCTGGGCCATATGTGGGGATACCTGAGGGCACGTACTCCGTAAAGATGATGCTCTGTCATCCTATACCATCGTATGTGGTGCTGGATGAATTTCGAACTCAGGTGTTTGTGACATATGCTGGGCAATGCCGTACCTGTCGATTGTGTGGGTCGTATTATCACCTTGCTGTGCTGTGTGGTAGGCAATGTGGTGATAAGGAACAGCAGCAACGACATGACGTGGAGGAGAAGAGTGCAGACCAAGATCAGCCATATGCGACACTGCCTCCGCAGAGTTTGTCATGGAGTGAGGAGGTCGAGAGGGCGGCAGAAATGGAGACGGCATTGGGTGAATTTTTGGGAAACGAGTGTCTTTGTCAGGAGGAGGGTACAGACCTGGATCTTGGGTCTGCTGTAGAGGAGGGCATGATGCAGGTCAAGGGTATGACGCAAAAGCGTGCAGCTGCACATTCTGATTCAGAGGAAGTGCTTATGCCCGCACAGCACCCTAGGAAGAAAACATGGGCAGATGTCATGCAGAGAGGTTCCAGTGGCACTCGGGCAGGGGTTGGGTAAGAGTGTCCAGAAGGAGGGGGGGGAGAGGGAAAGGGGTGCAACGAGACGATCAGGTGACAAGTCGGTAATAGTGTCGAGGGAAACCCCCTTTGTCGGCTTTAAGTGCTTGACATTGAACATTAACAGCTTGAGGTCGCAGAGAAAGTGTGTGTGGTTTAGTGAATATTTGGTGCATCATGGTGTCGATGTTGTGTTCTTGCAGGAACACAATTATAGACCGGGATATGAGTTGAAGGTGGATGAATATAATGTGTATGTTGAGCATGCAATCAGGTTGAAAGGTGTAGCCATTCTGGTGAAGGAAACTAGCCCGTGGGTTGTGCAGCATTGTGAGGGGGGAGAGGGGAGGGTGATTCGTGTGGATGGGTTATGGGGTCGGGTACAGATGACGTTGGTGTGTGTGTGTATGGCCCAGCAGAAGGAGATGGACGTACGAAGAATAAATTTGTGAGGGAAGTTCTAGATGCCAAGCCCATGATGAGACTCTTCAAGTCACTTGTTCTATCTAGGCTGGAATATTGCTGCACACTAACAGCACCTTTCAAGGCAGGTGAAATTGCTGACCTAGAAAATGTACAGAGAACCTTCACGGCACGCATAACGGAGATAAAACACCTCAATTACTGGGAGCGCTTGAGGTTCCTGAACCTTTATTCCCTAGAATGCAGGCGGGAGAGATACATGATTATATACACCTAGAAAATCCTAGAGGGACTACCGAGCTTGCACACAAAAATCACTCACTACGAAAGCAAAAGACTTGGCAGACGATGCAACATCCCCCCAATGAAAAGCAGGGGTGTCACTAGCACGTTAAGAGACCATACAATAAGTGTCAGGGGCCCGAGACTGTCCAACTGCCTCCCAGCATACATAAGGGGGATTACCAACAGACCCCTGGCAGCATTCAAGCTGGCACTGGACAAACACCTAAAGTCGGTACCTGACCAGCCGGGCTGTGGCTCGTACGTTGGTTTGCGTGCAGCCAGCAGTAACAGCCTGGTTGATCAGGCTCTGATCCACCAGGAGGCCTGGTCACAGACCGGGCCGCGGGGGCGTTGACCCCCAGAATTCTCTCCAGGTAAACTCCAGGTCAATATTATTTGCATGGGTTGGGTTGTCGGGGGTAGCTGTGATAGGAGGTGATTGGAGTTGTGGGATAAGGTGTAAGGATGTTGAGCTGAGAGGGGCAGGGTATTGTTTGGAGATATTGGGGGAATTGTTATCCGGGGTAGGGTTGATGGGCATTGGGGGAGGTGGTGTGGTGGAGCATACATTTATTAGGCACGGGTATGCGGCTAGGCTGGATCATTGTACATGCCTAGAACAGTAGTAGTGCACAGCGTGCAGGTGATGGACGTGATATTTTCAGATCATAGGGGTGTTTTGGTGGATATAGGTTGGGAGGAGTTGCCAAGGAGTAAGGGATATTGGAAGTTAAATGTAAAGTTGTTGTGGGAAGAGGAGTGCCGACAGTCTTTTGTGCAATTGTGGGAGGGGTTGGTGGCGGAGGTGCCTGAGGATAGTGACCTGGTTAGTTGGTGGGACTCGGTGGTGAAAACACGTATTAGAGATTTTTTTGTTTGTAGTGGGATGGAATACAACAGGTTGAAGTACGGGTATCAACGCTATCTTGAAGGGCAGTTGCGAGCTTGTTACGAACGTGGGAGTGCCAGTTATCCGGTGGACGATATTGAGGGATTAAAGGAGGGTATTAAGGATTTGCAAAACGCACGATTTGATGGTGCGCGAGTTTTGGGTGGAATGGAAGAGGTGCTATGGGGTGATCGGCCTTCGGCATGCATGTTGAGGGGCCAGCATAAGAGGAGAGCGGCTACAGAGATGATGGGGTTAACTGTACATGTGGGGGTGGAAGAGTATAGGGAGGGGCAGGTTTTAGCAACGACTGAGGGTATGAGTGGATATGTAGATGCATAGTTTGTCATATATACAAAGGGTGGGTACTCGAGATGTGGCATTATGGGAAATGGGAGGATTTGTGCAGTGTGAGATTGATGGTACAGATTGGGAGACATTGGAAGGGCCGATCACGGAATGAGATTTGGCATGCATTGTCAGGGGCGAGTTTAGGTAAGGCGCCGGGTGTAGATGGGCTGCTTAACGATTTTTGTCAGGAACTGGGGAGTATTGAGAGGATTTTTAGTAAGGTTGTTCAACATAATGAAGGCTGATGGGGTAATGGATGAGCAGCAAAGGACTGCTGTCATGGTATTAGTCCCGAAAGGTGAACAGACCATGGTAGAGGATTACCGGGCTCTTTCGCTTTTGTGCGGCGATTATAAGTTATTTGCAAGAATAACTTATGATCGGTGCCGGGTAGGTCAATGTATGATGGGCATGGTATGATCCGAAGTTTTATAGAGAAGTGGGGGAGTTGGGGGGTGGGGGTGTTTTGGCGTTGGATTGGAGGGCAGCTTATGATAGCATAGAAAGGGAAGCATTATGGAGTTTCATGCGTTGGCAGGGTTTCGGGATGGATATTATATCCTGGGCGAGAACATTGTATCAGGGAGCATCTATGAGAGCACAGGCTAATGGAAGGCTAGGTGTTAACATTTAGATGGGAAGGGGATTGCAACAGGGCTGCCCTCTGTCGCAAATATTGTTTGCGTGTCTACAGGATCCCTTTTATAGGGCAGTTAGGTGGTGTCTCGTGGGAGGTTGGGAGGGTACTGAATGAGTGGGAGGGATGGGTATAGTGGGATATGTGGACGGCACGACTGTTTTGGCGAGGGATGATAAGGATTTGCATAGGGTAGGCAGGGTGGTGGACATGTTTGGTGAGGCATCCAGGATGAAAATTAATGTAGTGAAGTCCAAGTATATGGACCTTGGGGATAGAGTACGTAGAGATAGGACTGTAGAGGGTGGGTGGAGTGTGGTGGATCAACTATTGATATGTGGGATAGTGTACGTGAGAGATGAAAGGGTTGCACAAGAGGCAAATTTGATGCGCATCGTGGATGGTGTTTTGAAAAGACTTGGAGGTTTGAGGGCGGCGCAGCTAATGTTGCATCAGAGGGTTATTGTGACAAATGTCCTTTTGTATAGTAAGCTATGGCACGTGGTGGTAAAGTACCCGTTGAGGCGACGAGAGGTGCAATGTTTGCAACATGGGGTTTTCAGATTTATATGGGGATCGGGTTGCGAATGGCTAAGTAGAGGGGTGGTGACGCTTCCTGTTGGCCGGGGGGGCTGGGGCTTATACCTCTAGAAAAAAGAATGGTGTGTATCTAAAATGGGGTTATATGAGTGAGGGGGGGCGAGGGGAGGGGGCTTGAGAGACTGTGCACAGATATGCAATGGTGGATTTAATGATTGGTGAGGTAATGTTGAGAGTTTTAATGACGGTGAGGGAACCGTCTTGCCTCAAATTGAGGATTCTTGAGAGGGTGGGGGGTGAGTCAGTGGTGGCGACAGTTGAGGGGGCATACCTAATGTATGCGTGGGAGAATATATGGAAATGTCTACGGCAATTGCATGTTAAACCGGGTGTACAGGAGGTAATGTTTAGAATTTTACATGGGATCTTGCCGTCTGGGGTCGTATTATTTAATAGGAGACTAAGGGAGGGTGGGGAGTGTAAAGCGTGTGGATGTCTGGAGACTATTTTTCATGTGATGTATTTTTGTAATTGTATAGAAGCTGTGCAGGTATGGTTAGGTAGGGTGTTTAGGTTAGTGGGTGGGGGAGGGATACAGGTTTTGCAGGCATTAAGTTTAGATATAGGTGGGATGAGTCAGATGGTGGTGAATGTGGTTGCATATTTGGTCACTGATTTTATTTATACGTCTTGGGCCATGAGGGAGGTGGGTGTGGATGAACAAATAGGGTGTTAGCGGCGACCTTTTATAGAACTAAGTGTCGCAATAGGGAACTTTATGGGTGAAGATAGGAGAAAGCTTTTCTGAGGGTTACTGGAGTTTTTGGTTGAAGGATTTAAGGAATTTAAGTATAAAGTAAGGGGTAGCGGCGGGCTAGTTTCCCGAGTGTGGAAAGTGTGGATGGGCATCTAGTGTGTGTGGTTTGGATATGGTCCTGTAACATATGCTTTGCCTGTGGTGTGAGTGAGGTGTGGGTGGTGGTATAATACATGTTTTGATTTCTTAATTATGCGATGTTCATGGGTAACAAATGTACGTAGTGTATTGGAACACTACAACATTGTATGTATACAAGGTGTGCGTGCAGGTATGAACATAAAGCACTTGTGTGTGTAGGAATGGCTGTGCATTCATGTAAGAGTTTAGGACATGAATAATGCTTGTTGTGGTGTTATTAGAAATATCTGCATTTAATGGTTCATAATGGATCGCACACTTTTAAGGTTGGTTTGGCCAGCCTATGTAATCGTATATAATGTTTTCATAGGTGCTATGTGGAGCATGTATTACCTGGTGTTACTATTGTAAGCCATCAGCTTGTTTGGAATATGATGTGATACAAGGTTGGGAGTTTCCTTTCTTGTAGTGTGCACTTTGTATGGCACAGTATCTGTGTATTAAGATGGTTGGAAGTGTAAATAGGTTCAAGAGTAATGTGGCAAGGATTTTAATTTACGAGAGATTGTATTTTGTACATAAGGCCTCACACATAATGATTTGGAGGGCCTAGTTAGGATTATATCTTTTATGTTGTGTAACAACGTATGTTCAGGGGAGGGTTGTACTATATTAAGCATATGTATGATGTCATCTTTTTTTTTATGCTTTAAGTTCTCGGTTTAAGTGTATTATGTAAGGCAATATGTAATACGTATTGTGAAAATTTGTCTACACTGCCTCCATGTGAGTTGCTTACCCTAGCCAGCTCTGTTGACACCGAGCTCCGAGGTCGGCACCTCAGCCTCACAAGTGGCTTATAGGACAGATTTCCACAAATGACTGATGTTGCAAGAAAATCTCGTCTGCATGCATGAATAAAGGGCTAACTTACTTGGTGTTGGAGAATCTATTCCGGTCTTCAACCTCCCTAAGCTTTAGCAGCTCTGGACTTTCCCTCAGAACCATGTGCAACCAGGAGCCTTAATTCCTGCAATATTCAGTCGTTATTAGTGACCTGCCTGCACCTCAGAAATTCCTGTTTCCAAGGGGGGTGTGTATCCCCTAATATAACTATGCAGAAAGTGACACTAGCTTCTAAGGCTGACAAGAGACGCTGGTATGTACTGGTCATGGGCCACCTGTCTGCACAAAGGCCCACAGCTCAACTCATTCGCAATTTCCCCCAGAAACTGGCCAGAATCCCGAGTAGGAAAGGGAGGTCTTGTCTTACTGTATGGGCCTGATGGAGGAGGACATCTATGGTACGTCGAGGTGCCTCCACCAGATTTCCCCAGGTCTAGTATGTAAAGACACGTGGGGGTGCCGCCTGCTGATCACGGCACTTGTTGCTCCGACGGTGTCTGGCCTTAGAAGAAAGGGCACTGTGGTCTCAAACCTGTGCCCCAGTATTCAAACTTGGGCTGCCAGTTCTCCCTGGCTAATATAACCTAGTGTATGCCTACATTATCAGCCTATTACTACCTACATTAAGGTCTCAGGCCTACATTATTATTATCTACAGTTGCCTCAGTAGTCCTAATATTAGTGTACTAACAGTATAAACTACCTACTTCTTCCTTGAAGGGTAAATCTATCAATTAAGATGTACCTTCCAACCACCTTCGCCAACCCGGGTGTGTATGTGTGTTTTGGGTGGGTGTAAGGGCCACCCAGCCCAGCCGGCCCATCCGCGACCGGATGGGAACTTTGTACGACGTATCTGCCTTGTGGAACTTTAGGACCGAATAAATTTCAACACGTATATTGGTTTTGTGTAAATAACACATTTTTTTTAGATAAATGCGTTGTGGCAGGATTGCATACGCGTTCATGTAGGTGTGTAGGTCATGCATTTTGTACTGTACAAGGTATTCAGGAATTTATGCTTCTAGGTGGATTGCACCTTTTTAAGAAATAAGGTTTGTCATCCTTTGTAATCAAGACACAAAGCTTTCACATATGCTATATACAGCACATAGTAACTGGAGTTCCTATTGTAAGTCACCGTTTTGCAAGGCATTTGATGGGTTGTTCGGGGTTCAGGGGGAGGGGTCTCTTTTACTTGCAGTGTATACATATGTACGCCACAGTATTTGTACATTGTGCAGGTGGAGGGTGTTAATAGGTTTAATAGCATGTGGTGAGGCTTTTGCCAATAAGGGATTGTTTTTGTAAATAAAGCTTGGCATACGATGAATAAGTGTGCTGGGAATTGATTATGTGGATATGTTATTGTGGGTAGGTTCAGGTGCGAAGTGTACTGGATTAGTGATAAGTATGTTGTAATCTTAATTGTTGTTTCATGTCACTTGGTTTCAGTGACATATGTTTGCATCCATGTATAATGTATACTGTGCTTTTTAAATAAAATATAAAAAAAAACTTGAACAATGCAAGGAAAAACTTAGAGGGTGCAAATGAGTACAGCAACCCACAGATTGTCAGCCATTATGAAAATGAGTGTGATGAACAAACTGATGAGTGCAGTGGTATTAATAATTACAAAATTGATGAATCTGATAGTGGTGTTTACAATCACAGCGAAGATGATAAGGGCAGTGAAGACCATCATGATAGTCAACCTGATGAGTGTACTGTACTGATAGAAACTGAGTGTGGGGATGACCCGGTTGTCAATAATGGTGTATGTATCACTGGTCATAATGATGAGGGAAGTGGTACATGTGATGATAGTGACGAGTGTAATAAAAGTGGAGAGGTGAGTGCAAGGGATAGTGTCACCTTCCATACATTCACAGACAAAGAATGCTGTGCCCTCTGTAAACAAAGACTTCCAAGAGGTCTCCATAATGGAAGTGCACTTAAGAGACTCGTGGATAAGGATAATACTGATGATATTGATATGAATTATGTCTGTTTGCTATTTAGTAAGTTTTTTCATTTTGCTGAGAAATTGAATGCCATCCCTGGACTTTTATAATGGAACCAAAATCGTATAAACTATCTATTTAAGTTGGAATGTTGCGTCACTTTGAAAAAGATTTCCTGACCTACATCATAAAGTAACTACTGAACCCATTGACATAATGTGTCTACAAGAGTGCAGAGTCCCTGAAAAATCCCAACCCCTTAAATTGCCATCATTTGTTGCATATAACCTCAAATCTACTAATTCTTGTGTTCTATACTTAAAAATCACTTCCCCATCAACTTCTTGCACATAAGAAAACAGAGGGGCTACAGTATCACGGTGTTAGGATTTATATTGGGAACTCTGCTCTCAACATATTTAACTTGCACGCTTCTGCTGATAAGTTTAATTACTTGGAGCTCCCAACTTGTGCTCAGTCTGAGCCTACTCTTATTATTGGTGATTATAATGCAAGACACAAAAGCATTGGAAACTCTCAGTTTGGTAATCGTAATGGTAATCAACTGTTGTTACTCTTAAACAGTCATGATAATGTTCAAATTGTAGGTGACCTTGAACCCACACATCTATGGAGGTGTCCTTGATCTGTGTCTGGGCTTCAACATTACTTTTGCCAGCTGTGAGTCTTGCATTGTAACAGATATATCATCAGATCATTTCCCAAGGCTAACCTCTCTAGATATTGGTAATACTATCCTTCCTGGTGGGATATTCAAACGGAAACATTTTAATGTTGCCCCTGATCAACATGACGACTTTGTTGCACATGTGACTGACTGGTATAATTCCTATGAGTGTACCTCTGTCGAGACTTTTAACAATGACCTTGTGAGCAGTATTCAGAACTACTTAGAACTGACTTTGAAACCTCCTATTACTCTAAATCCAACTGACTTCCATAATAATCATATCTTATAAAAACCATACCTATTACAATGATCCTAAACTTCGAACATGGAAACGTACTGCTCGCAAACTAGACCTAGCCTACAGAAACCATCGTACCCTTGAAATGCTGAGCCTCTTCCAAACTGCTCTTGCTGCTGCCAGAGAGCGTATGACAGCTGCAGCAAACAGACTGGGAACAATTTGTCAATGGTCTCAATGCTCACACCCCACTTAGCCGGGCATGGAGGGACATAAATAAAATTAAGGGCAACAGAACTGGGCAGATCGCGCACCCTCATCCCTTACATAGGGCGAATTAGTTAGTCAGTGCTTGGGCTGCCACATCCATATGACATTCTTCCCAGTGTCACACAGGTGAACTTAATGGACAGATATGATGCAAGGGAGAGACTGATTTATTTTATGCTCAGCAAGGAAGATAACTGCAACTTTCCTTTCACTAACTTTGAACTTGATGCAGCACTAACAAAGGGCAGCTCCACACCGCCTGCGGAGGATGGTATTACAACATAGTCATTGTGGTAGTCTACAAGCCTCTGGATGCAACGTCCCAGAAATTCCAGGAACAGCTGTTAAAAATTGACCACTGTCTGGAAAATCTTCCAGCTCCTACCCCCAACATCTTGCTCCTGGGGAATTTCAACTTGAGGCCCCTAAAATGGAGGAATATAGCAAATAATGTTGTTGCAGTGATAACACCAGGATGCAGCTCTGACGAGAACTCGCACACGCACGAGCTTTTAAATCTCTGCACAAAATTCAACTTAAACCAGCAAATAATAGAGCCTACTAGACTGGAGAATACACTAGACCTCATCTTTACTAACAATGATGATCTGATATGAAATGTCACCATATCAAAAACAAATATACTCAGATCACAAGATAATCAATGTTCAGACATGTATGCACGGAGCCCTAGACTGACAAAATGAGATTAGTCACGAGGGACCCTTCACCAAATTCAATTTCAATAACAAAAACATAGTGGGACCAAGTAAACCAAGTCCTAAACTATATAAGCTGGGAAGATAGACTAAGCAACACAGACCCCAACTTATGCCTAGAACAGATTAACTCGGAGGCACTCGATGTATGCTCAAGTCTTATTCCTTTAAGAAAAAGGAGGAGTAGATGTAAAATAGAAAGAGACAGGCACTCCCTTTACAGGCGACGGAAAAGAATAACAGAGCGGCCAAAAGAGGCCAATATATCTGAAATGTGTAGGGAGACACTGGTCAGAGAAATAGCAAACATCGAACATAAGCTAAAGGAATCTTATAGGAGTCAGCAGTCGTGGGAAGAACTAAAAGCCATAAATGAAATCGAAAGAAACCCAAAGTATTTCTTTTTTTATGCCAAATCAAAGTCGAGAACAACATCCAGTACTGGGTCCCTACTTAAACAAGATGGGTCCTACACAGATGACAGCAAGGAAATGAGTGAACTACTCAAGTCCCAGTATGACTCAGTTTTTAGCAAGCCGCTAACCAGACTGAGAGTCGAAGATCAAAATGAATTTTTTATGAGAGAGCCACAGAATTTGGTAAACACAAGCCTATCTGATGCTATCCTGATGCCAAATGACTTCGAACAGGCGATAAATGACATGCCCATGCACTCTGCCCCAGGGCCAGACTCACGGAACTCCATGTTCATCAAGAACTGCAAGAAGCCTCCAACACGAGCTTTTACCATCCTATGGACAGGGAGCATGGACACAGGGGTCGTCCCACAGTTACTAAAAACAACAGACATAGCCCCACTCCACAAAGGGGGCAGTAAAGCAATAGCAAAGAACTACAGACCAATAGCACTAACATCCCATATCATAAAAATCTTTGAAAGGGTCCTAAGAAGCAAGATCGCCACCCATCTAGATACTCATCAATTACACAACCCAGGGTAACATGGGTTTAGAGCAGGTCGCTCCTGTCTGTCCCAACTACTGGATCACTACGACAAGGTCCTAGATGCACTAGAAGACAAAAAGAATGTAGATGTAATATATACAGACTTTGCAAAAGCCTTCAACAAGTGTGAACATGGTGTAATAGCGCACAAAATGCGTGCTAAAGGAATTACAGGAAAAGTTAGTAGATGGATCTATAATTTCCTCACAACCAGAACACAAAGAGTAGTAGTCAACAAAGTAAAGTCTGAGGCAGCTAAGGTGAAAAGCTTTGTTCCACAAGGCACAGTACTCGCTCCCATCTTGTTTCTCATCCTCACATCTGACATAGACAAGGATGTCAGCCACAGCACCGTGTCTTCCTTTGCAGATGACACCCGAATCTGCATGACAGTGTCTCCCATTGCAGACACTGCAAGGCTCCAGGTGGACATCAACCAAATCTTTCAATGGGCTGCAGAAAACAATATGAAGTTCAACGAAAAGAAATTTCAATTACTCCGATATGGTAAACATGAGGAAATTAAAATTTCTTCAGAGTACAAAACAAATTCCGGCCACAAACACCTGGGAGTTATCATGTTGGAGGATCTCACCTTCAAGGACCATAACATTGTATCAATTGCATCTGCTAGAAAAATGACAGGATGGATAATGAGAACCTTCAAAGCTAGGGATGCCAAGCCCATGATGATACTCTTCAGGTCGCTTGTTCTGTCTAGGCGGAAATATTGCTGCACACTAACAGCACCTTTCAAGGCAGGTGAAATTGCTGACCTAGAAAATGTACAGAGAGCCTCATGGCGGGCATAACGGAGATAAAACGCCTCAATTACTGGGAGCGCTTGAAGTTCCTGAACCTGTAGTCCCTGGAACACAGGTGGGAGAGATACATGATTATATACACCTGGAAAATCCTAGAGGGACTAGTACCGAACTTGCACACGAAAAGCACTCACAACGAAAGCAAAAGACTCGGCAGACGATGCAACATCCCCCAATGAAAAGCAAGGGTGTCACTAGCACGTTACGAGACAATACAATAAGTGTCAGGGGCCCAAGACTCTTGAACTGCCTCCCAGCATACTTAATGGGGATTATCAATAGAACCCTGGCTGTCTTCAAGCAGGCACTGGACAAGCACCTAAAGTCGGTACCTGTCCAGCCGGGCTGTGGCTTGTACGTTAAATTGCGTGCAGCCAGCAGTAACAGCCTGGTTGATCAGGCTCTGATCCACCATGAGGCCTGGTCACAGACCTGGCCGCGGGGGCGTTGACCCCCAGAACTCTCTCCAGGTAAACTCCAGGATTGCTGTCATCATCTTCACCTTCACAATTTGGTTGAAAATATTCTTCTGGCAAGGGTGGGGAATTGTGAGGGACCTCACACAAGTGGACAAGCCTAGGGCCTCTTATCTAAATCTGGCACTGTTGGCACTTAAGCTGTGCTGATTAATTCTCCAGCACAACAAGGTCATCTCACATCTGGTCTGGATTAGTGGAGTCAAGACAGTTATCTCTTTTGTGGCAGCTACAGCAGAGGCACGACTTCATCACTGCTCTTATCTACTCGCCTTTTGTGTTTTTTAGGCAGACACATTTTGGGTAGAGTATATTTTCTTCAGTGAGCTGACATGCGTCTTGTTCTCCGTGGAACTATGTTCCCAATGTTTTATGTAGAATTAATAAGTGTTGAGATTGTCCAATTGCATATTGTGAGCCACTTATTATGCTGAAAGTCTAGAATCTGATTCTTGAACTAACTACAGTAAACCCTTGTTATAATGTAGTAATTGGTGAGATTCTCTTGAGTTTTCATTAAATCAGAATAATGTTAAAAAATAAAATAAATGTACTAAAATATTCTACTGTACAACTAATACAGCAGCATACAATTTACAATTCTGCAATAAACATTGAAAATAAAGGGGTTAAAAATACAATTTTACAACTGCATTTTGCCTATTATTTTAAAAGCCCATTATATCGTAGTCCTTTATATTCAGGGTTTATTGTATCTCAGACTGGTATCTACACACTGGCATAGTTGGTATTTAGAAGTTGCCGAACTTGCATTCAGTAATTCTAGATTTTTTGTGACTTTTTGGAGGACAAACTGTTGTCCCTAGATAGGTCATGCGTGTATCTATGTCTAGGCTCACCATTACTTACAGCTGCTAGGTGCTGCTCACTGTTTGACATTCAAATTGTGTTTTAATTTTTCTGATGTTAGGAGTTAGTTTATTCAGGGACTCGTTTGGCTTGTTAGTCTTTTATTGTTTCTTATCTACTTACATTATATACTCACATATTAATACATCTATGCTAGTATTAAAAAGCACTCTCATACAGTAATATGTTTGATGGTGCAATTAAGGTATAAATACACCTACCATCCGACTTACGACCACTCGACTTACGACCGTGTTTTTTATGCCAAATTTCTGGGAAATAAACAACTATTTGTGTTGTACACAGTGTTTATCCTAAACCTTACAGTATAAAATACAGTACTAACAACATAAAAAGTAAAGTAAAACGTGAAATACCAAAATAAAACAATAAAATAGTCATTACAAAAATGTTTTGTTGATATTCAGTAGTAAAGTTCGACTTACGGCCAGTTTCTCGGAACCGAACTCGGTCGTAAGTCGGATGGTAGGTGCATATGTGTAGACAAAATGAGATAAACTCGATCATTAGTCTATACAGTGACGAATGTACAGGAGGGCCCCTCTTATATGGTGGGTTAGGTTCCAGCTACCACCATAAAGTGGAGATTACCGTCAAGTGAATCACCTTTTTTTCACTTTTAAATGCATATAAATGCCTGACAACATGTTTACACTATCATATATTAAGTTAGCACTAGAATTAGGTATTTAAAAAAAAAAAAAAAAGTAAAATGCACATACAGCACACCCAGTACATCCCTTAAAATATTTGTAGTCTTAATGTAGGGTGAGAGGTGAGCAGTATTTATTGTAGGAAGTCAGGTGTGGTAGCCCACCAAGCTACAACACCACAGTTATATTTATTGGTTTTACTATGATTGTATATATTTTGTTTAAATCTGTAGCATATTTCTCGTATAATTTTGAAAAAAAATGTTATAGATGGATTAATGAAAATGTCCATAATAATGTAATGATACAACATTTAAAGTGCCCCAGAGCAATTATTACTACAGTGGTACCTCGAGTTATGAACTTAATTTGTTCCAGAAGGCTGTTTGAGTGCCAATACTGAATGAATTTGTTCCCATAAGGAATAATGTAAATTAGTCCGTTTCAGACTCCCAAAAATGCACTTACAAAAACTACACTTACATAATTGTTCGAGTTGGGAGCTGTTTGGAACTTGAGGTACCACTGTAGTATTATTATTATGCTTACTGACATAGACATTCCTTGTTCACTGAGATTAATCATTTCTAACTGGGCATTTAAAATAAGAGGCTTATGACTCCTCTTTTTATCACTACTATTTTTATTATCATAAATGAGAGAGACACAGAGAATGTAAACAGTTAACAAACTGAGGGCAGCCAGATGAACATGCATTAAGACCTGTCCACTTTGTGTTCATACATTCATTTTGCATTATGCATGCTTTTGTGACAGTTTTTCCCCACAATACAAACAACTTACATTGTGTACAAGTTGTCTTCACATTGCTGCAGTAGAATAAATAACAGCAGCACTCCCATTCTCATGTAACACACCATTTTTAGAGTGAATGACATAATACTACTATACACATTTTATCTGGTGTTGGACTCAAGAAAACATAATTCCTGCTGTCACTCCTACAAGCCGCCTGGTAACCACATCTCATATTTGTATTCTGCTGTGGTTGTGTATCATGTTTATATGATATTTAGCATGTTTCTTATACAATTTTGAAAAAATATCATAGCTGGATTAATGAAAATGTCTGTTAATGTAATATATTACATTTCAAGCCCCCAGAGTTATTATTATTATTATGCCAAGTGCATCTTCAACACAAGCGAGACACTGTAGTAGCAAATCAGGGAGCTGTATAAATGAATTTTTGGTCATAATTTGAAATGTCCGTATTAGCATATCGCTATAAAGCAAAGTGCCGCAAAGTGGGGCCCTCCTGTAGCTTACTATATCTTCAGTGACATTATTTTATATGTAAATTATACACCTTAGTTTTTTATAAAAGTTAAAGTTCATGACTTTATTTGTAAGTTTCTGCTCCTCTTGCTATAACCTCTTTGCATTATGCTTATAAAGCACTTAAACTTGGATTGAGCTGAAGGATGGTTTCTAATACAAATCTGTTACAAACCAGACACAGGTTAGTTGCCAGGGATGAAACAAGGCTTGACTTTCTGACATACTCTGCTTAAGTAATATAACGGTTAAGAAGCAGAATAAATGTGAATTATATGTTGAAGAAAATTAAAACATTAGATATACTTAAAGGTGGTGTACATGTGAGGAAAACTGTTTTAGTTTTGTGTGAATGAATCGGTCATTTGTACAAAAGAGAAACGATTTGAACCTAAGAATTAAGTAGTACAGACTGTTTACTGCTTAAAATAGTGTCAAAGTTACTACACCTAAAAAATTTAACTGGAAAAAGGCACAAAATGCAAACATTAGGACATTTTATTACCCTACAAACAGTCATGGTGTTTGAGTCAGAAGTAGCAAATCATCAACGTATGAAGGGGACAGCTAGGGGCAATGGTCAGGACGGTATCCCTTGGAGGGTAACCCCACGATGGACCTGGTTCCTTCAAGTGGAGTAACCCACCAACATCACCACTATTATTATGACACTACAACAAAAGTGAATCACTTTTCTGTATGCAAGAAGAATATTACCAAAAGGGAAATGTATCTCCTAATGAGGCCAAAGGAAGAGGGAAGAGTAGGGCTATTCAGACATGAATCATGAAAGGAAGAAGAGTTCCACTTCTCGGATCAAATATTATTAACCCTTTGACTGTTTTCGACGTATAATACGTCTCACGAGCCAATGTTTCTGACGTATATATACTCAATAATTCTAGCGGCTTCAAATCAAGCGGGAGAAAGCTGGTAGGCCCACATGTGAGAGAATGGGTCTGTGTGGTCAGTGTGCACCACATAAAAAAAATCCTGCAGCACACATTGCATAATGAGAAAAAAAACTCTGATCGTTTTTTTGGAATAAAATGCCGACTTTGAGGTGTATTTTCATATAGTATTTATCATTGTATTCGCGTTTTCATGGTCTTAGGTGACAAAATGGAAAACATATTACAGAAATAGAGATGATTTTCATTATTTGACGATGAAAACGACCTTGAAACTGAGCTCAAAGTAGCGGAAATGTTCGATTTTTACCAATGTTCAGGAGTAAATAAATCACACCACACGTCCAATACACGTCAACTGGGGAGTCTAATATTCTTTCACTAGTGCACTGATATTATTTATACCATTTTTACAATAATACAGTAGTCTGCATAACAGTAAATTTTGTATTTTTTTGTATGAATAAAAAATCAAAATAGAAAGCAATAATAATATAAGAGGGGCCTAGAGATGTGACTAATGAACAGAGCATATGTTATTTTAGTGCCACGAATGTCTACCTTGTTTATTCTGGACCCTATTTTGAAATTGGCATCTTTTTTAGTTTGCGTGAAATTGGCCAAATTGCCAATTTCTGACCACCATAATGGGTAGTCCAAATTAGTAAATGGGAGGTTTCTTGTACTCAGCTGATAGATAAAATGGAGCTCTAAAGAAATAGCTATGAGTTTGGTCAACTGGAACAATGGAATTGGCTGAAAATAGGGCTCAAAGTCGGCGAAATCGCCGATACGCATATGTCGCCGAGACCGCTAACTTCGCGGAAGCATAATTCCATGAGTTTTCAACCAAATTTCGAACTTTTGGTGTCATTACCATCGGGAAAAGATTCTCTATCATTTCATAAGAAAAAAAATTTTTTTTTTTTTCAAAAATTGAGCGACATAGAATGACAGTTTCAGAGAGGGGCCTGAAACAGTCAAAGGGTTAAAGGAAGATGCAAACTGTAATCCCCTGGATCAAGAGACCTTCACCACTTTCAATACACCCTCAAGTCAGTACAGTAGGGCCCCACTTATTCAGCAGGTTAGGTTCCAGGCTACTGCCGGAAAGCAGACTTCGCCAGAAAGCAGAACTCCATTTTTTTCCATTTATAAATGCATATAAATGCCAGAAAATAAATTTACACTAACATATATTAAGTTAGCAATAGAACTATGCATTAAAAAGTAAAATACACACACAGTACACTCATTATTTACTTCATAATATTTATAGTCTTAATGTAGGGCAAAAGGTGAGTAGTACTTACTCTAAGAAGTCAGGTGTGGTAGCCCTCCTGGCCACCTCACCCACATATACTATACTACGATGCTTAATGCTCCCTAGAGCGATAAAATGCATATACAGTACATGCATTACTTACCTTAAAATATTTGTAGTCTTAATGATCTTAACTATTTGACTGTTGCAAGCCCCTTTCTAAAACTGACATTCTATGTCGAAAAATTTTTGGAAAAAAAAAATTATTTTTTTTCTTATGAAATGACAGAGAATCTTTTCCTGATGGTAATGACACCAAAAGTGCGAAATTTGGTCGAAAACTCATGGAATTACGGTCCCGTGAAGTTAGCGGTCTCAGCGACATATACACATCAGCAATTTTGCCGACTTTGAGCCCTATTTTTGGCCAATTCCTTTGTTCTATTTCTTTAGAACTCCATTTTTTTCTATCACTTGAGTACAAGAAACTGCCCATTTACCGATTTGAACTACGTACCTAATAAAGTGGTCAGAAACTGGCAATTTGGCCAATTTCATGCAAATTAACCCTTTCAGGGTTGGTGCCGTACTAGTACGCATAAATTCTAGCACCTTCAAATCTAGCGAGAGAAAGCTGGTAGGCCTACATATGAAAGAATGGGTCTGTGGTCAGTGTGCATGGTATAAAAAAAATCCTGCAGCACACAATGCATAATGAGAAAAAAAAAACTCCGTGTTTTTGGAATAAAACAGCGATTTTGCAGTGTATTTTCATATGCTATTTATGGATGTATTCTAGTTTTCCTGGTCTCATTTTATAGAGTGGAAGACATATTATGGAACTGAGATGATTTTGATTGGTTTCACAATGAAAAGTACCTTGAAACTGAGCTCGAAGTAGCAGAAATGTTCGATTTTTGCCAAAGTTAAAAGGTAAACAAATCATGCCACGCATTCAATACACGTCAACTGGTGAGTGTAATATTCTTTCACAAGTACCCTGGTATTATTTATACCATTCCTACGCCATTTCTACACGAATGCAGTAGTCTGCATAACATAATTCTTCTATTTTTTATGAGAATAAAAATTCAAAGTAGAAAGCAAAAGAAATGTAACATAGGCCTGGGGACATGAGTAATGAACAGAGGAAATGTTATTTTAGTGCCAGAAATGTCTGTATTGTTTATTCTGGACCCTATTTGGAAATTGGCACCTTTTGAAATTTGTGTGAAATTGGCAAAATTGCCAATTTCTGACCACGTCATTGGATAGTGGAAATTGGTAAATGGGTGGTTTCTAGTGCTCATTTGATAGAAAAAATGGAGTTCTAGCTAAATAGGTATGATTTTTGTTGACTTGTACATTGGAATTGGCCGAAAATAGAGCTCAAAGTGGGCGAAATCGCCAATGTGTAAACATCGTCGAGTCCGCTAACTTTGCAAGACCATAACTCCGTAAGTTTTCCATCAAATTTCATACTTTTGGTGTCATTATGATTGGGAAAAGATTCTCTATCATTTCATTAGAAAAAAATAATTTTTTTTTTTTCGAAAAATTTCCAACCCTGAGAACAAGTTCAGGAGAGGCCCTGCCGACCCTGAAAGGGTTAAAAAGGATGCCAATTTCAAAATAGGGTCCAGAATAAACATTGTAGACATTCTTGGCACTAAAATAGCATATCCTCTGTTCATTAGTCACGTGTCTAGGCCCCTCTTATATTACTATTGCTTTCTATTTTGATTTTTTATTCATACAAAAAATAGAAGATTTACTGTTATGCAGACTACTGCATTATTGTAAAAATGGTATAAATAATATCAGTGCACTAGTGAAAGAATATTAGACTCCCCAGTTGACGTATATTGGATGTGTGGTGTGATTTGCTTACTCTTGAACATTGGTAAAAATCAAACATTTCCGCTACTTTGAGCTTAATTTCAAGGTCGTTTTCATTGTGAAACTAATCAAAATCATCTCTTTCTGTAATGTTTTCCATTTTATCACACGAGACCATGAAAACGAGAATACAATGATAAATCTATACCGAAATACACCTCAAAGTCGGCATTTTATTACAAAAAAACGATTGGAGTTTTTTCTCATTATGCACTGCATGCTGCAGGATTCTTTTTATATGGTGCACACTGACCACACAGACTCATTCTCTCACATGTGGGCCTACCAGCTTTCTCCTGCTTGATTTGAAGCCGCTAGAATTATTCAGTATACAGTGGACCCCCGGTTCCTGATGTTACCGGTATCCTATAAATTCGGTTGCCAATGCATTTGATCGAAAAAATTTTGCCTCGCTTCCCGATACAAAACCCGGTATGTGATACGATTCGTACGAGACATGTCCACTTGTGGCCTGAACTCCCCTGTGTGTACCAGTGTTTACAAGCCAGCCAGTGTGCGCGCATCTAAGGATACATTCGGTACATTCCATATTATCCATATTATCACTGTTTTTGGTGCTTGTTTCTGCAAAATAAGTCACCATGGGCCCCAAGAAAGCTCCTAGTGCCAACCCTTCGAGACCAAGGGTGCTAGTGACTGTTGAAATGAAGAAAGAGATAATTGCAAAGTACGAAAGTGGAGTGTGTGTGTCGGAGCTGGTTAGGTTGTATAGTAAACCCCAATCAACCATCTCTACTATAGTGAGCAGGAAAACGGCAATCAAGGAAGCTGTTCTTGCAAAAGGTGCAACTGTGATTACAAAACAGCGACCGCAAGTGTTAGAAAATGTTGAGAGACTGTTATTGGTGTGGATAAATGAAAAACAGATAGCAGGAAATAGAATCTCTCAAGTGATCATTTGTGAAAAGGGTGATGAAAATCACCCTCACACAGCTATTACAAGCCATGCTGGTGACTATTACACTGACAATGTTGTGAAACACTTTAGGAAAGTCATAAAGGAACGAGAGGTACAGGCCTCTATGGACAGATATGTTGTGCGACAGAAGTCCAGTGACTCTCAAGCTGGTCCTAGTGGCATTAAAAGAAGAAGGGAAGTGACCCCAGAAAAGGACTTGCTACCTCAAGTCCTAATGGAAGGGGATTCCCCTTCTAAACACTAAGACCATCCATACTCTCCCCTCCTCCCATCCTATCAATCATCACCAGATCTTCAATAAAGGTAAGTGTCATGTAACTGTGCATGTCTTCTTCAGTTTGTGTGTATTAAAATTAATATTTCATGTGGTAATTTTTTTTTTTTCATACTTTTGGGTGTCTTGCACGGATTAATTTGATTTCCATTATTTCTTATAGGGAAAATTGATTCGCTTTCCGATAATTTTGGTTTACGATGAGCTCTCAGGAACGGATTAATATCGTGAACCGGGGGTCCACTGTATATACGTCCGAAACACTGGCTCGTAAGACGTATATATATGACCAAAACAGTCAGAGGGTTAATGTAGGGTGAGAGGTGAAAAGTATTTATTTGTAGAAAGTCATGTGAGAGGTATGGCATCCTGCCTGGACACTTCTACCTACAACATTAAGCTCCCTAGAGTGATAAAATGCATGTATAGAGTACACTCATTAATTACCTTAAAATATTTGTAGTCTTAATGTACGGTGAGAGGTGAGTTTTATTTGTATGAAGTCAGGTTGGGAAGTATGGGTAGCCAGAAGGGCAGCCCTACCCACCCCACTCACACATGATGTAAACAAACCAGATGAATGCGTCTGGTTTTTGTCACAAGTCCTACAAGTTGCCTGGCTACCACAAGTCCTACAAGTTGCCTGGCTACCACAAGTCCTACAAGTTGCCTGGCTACCACAAGTCCTACAAGTTGCCTGGCTACCACAAGTCCTACAAGTTGCCTGGCTACCACAAGTCCTACAAGTTGCCTGGCTACCACAAGTCCTACAAGTCGCCTGGCTACCACAAGTCCTACAAGTCACCTGGCTACCACATCTCATATTTATGTTAATTTATTCTACAGTAGGATGTATCTAGATCGATTAAGCAAAATGTCTATATTAATGTTTTATACGATATTTAATGCTCCTTAGAGTGATTATTATTGTGATTATTATCATTATTAATATGGCATCTTAAAGACTAATAAGACAGTGATTTTAATGTGTACCTGCATGCCAGCACAGTGTGTAAGTTTACTTAGGTACAGGCACACATACACATCAGTTATAATAATAATGTAGGTATGTAGTCCACCTGGGCTACTTACCTACACCTACCTACATAGCTACACGATATTTAATGTGGCCCAGAGACATATTACCATCGACATACCATGTTCACTGAGTTTGTTTATAACAACTACCTTTAGATGCCATCATAAACAAAGGGAGAAGTAATGAATAATTCATGCCGAGAATTGTAAACAAAAGCGCTATGTATTAAGAGGAGTGACGTAATGTTTTCCCTCCGCCCGGCTACCACACCTCCATAGTACATAAATATAAAGTGTTTATATGTTATGTAACATGTTTCTTACATAATTTTGAAGAAAATATAATAGACGGATCAATGAAAATGTCTATATTAACCCTTTGACTGTTTCGGTCGTATACATATGTCTTGCCCGCCACTGTTTCTGACGTATTTATACGCGTAAATTCTAGTGGCTTCAAATCAAGCAGGAGAAAGCTGGTAGGCTCACATGTGGGAGAATGGGTCTGTGTGGTCAGTGTGCACCACATAAAAAAAATCCTGCAGCACGCAGTGCATAATGAGAAAAAAAACTGACAGTTTTTTTGGATTAAAACGCCGAATTTGAGGTGTATTTTCGTATAGTATTTATCATTGTATTCTCGTTTTCATGGTTTTGGGTGATAAAATGGAAAACATATTACAGACATAGAGATGATTTTGATTACTTTCACGATGAAAATGATCTTGAAATAGAGCTCAAAGTAGCGGAAATGTTCGATTTTTACCAATGTTCAAGAGTAAGCAAATCACACCACACGTTCAATACACTTCAACTGGGGAGTCTAATATTCTTTCACTAGTGCACTGGTATTATTTATACCATTTTTACAATGCAGTAGTCTGCATAACAGTAAATTTTGTATTTTTTTTATTACCTGGAGTTTACCTGGAGAGAGTTCCGGGGGTCAACGCCCCTGCGGCCCGGTCTGTGACCAGGCCTCCTGGTGGATCAGAGCCTGATCAACCAGGCTGTTGCTGCTGGCTGCACGCAAACCAACGTACAAGCCACAGCCCGGCTGATCAGGAACTGACTTTAGGTGCTTGTCCAGTGCCAGCTTGAAGACTGCCAGGGGTCTGTTGGTAATCCCCCTTATGTGTGCTGGGAGAAAGCAATAGTAATATAAGAGGGGCCAAGAGATGTGATTAATGAACAGAGGATATGTTATTTTAGTGCCAAGAATGTCTACATTGTTTATTCTGGGCCCTATTTTGAAATTGGCATCTTTTTTAATTTGCGTAAAATTGGCCAAATTGCTAATTTCTGACCACTTTATTGGGTAGTTCAGATCGGTAAATGGGTGGTTTCTTGTATTCAACTGATAGAAAAAATGGAGTTCTAAAGAAATACCTATGAGTTTGGTCAACTGAAACAACGGAATTGGCCAAAAACAGGGCTCAAAGTCAGCAAAATCACCGATGCGTATATGTTGCCGAGACTGCTAACTTCGCGGAAGCGTGATTCCATGAGTTTTCGACCAAATTTCGTATTTTTGGTGTTATTACCATCAGGAAAAGATTCTCTATCATTTCATAAGAAAAAATAATTTTTTTCTTCGAAAAATTTATCGACATAGAATGACAGTTTCAGAAAGGGGCCTGCGACAGTCAAAGAGTTAATGTAAAATAAGACATTTAATGTGCCCAAGAGTGATTATTATTAGTATTACATAATGTTTTCCCTCCACCCAGCAACCACACCTCCACAGCACATAAACGGCATGTTTATATGCTATGTAACGTGTTTCTTATATAATTTTGAAGAAAATATCATAGATTAATGAAAATGTCTATATTGACATAAAATTAGACATTTAATGTGCTCAAGAGTGGTTATTATTACATAATAGAGAGATGAGATCTTACGGAGAATGTAAACAAACCGGGTGGCTGCTCCATATTTGAAAGACCACTTACACTATAAAAAGTTTTGGTCATAATTTGAAATCGCCATGTTAGCGGAACGCCGAAAAGCGGGGCCCTACTGTACAGTGGACCCCTGGTTCGCGATGCCATCGGTATCCGATAAATCCGGTATGCAATGCATTATATCGCATAAATTTTGCCTCGGTTCCCGTTAAAAAACCCGGTATACGATTCGTCCGAGACATGTCCACGTGTGTGCCAGTGTTTACAAGCCAGCCAGTGTGCTCGCATCTAAGGATACATTCGGTACATTTCATATTATCACAGTGTTTTTGGTGCTTGTTTCTGCAAAATAAGTCACCATGGGCCCAAAGAAAGCTTCTAGTGCCAACCCTTCGAGAAAAAGGGTGCTAATGACTACTGAAATGAAGAAAGAGATAACTGCAAAATACGAAAGTGGAGTGCGTGTGTCGGAGCTGGCCAGGTTGTATACAAAACCATAATCAACCATCTCTACTATAGTGACCAGGAAAATGGCAATCAAGGAAGCTGTTGTTGCAAAAGGTGCAACTGTGATTACAAAACAGCGACTGCAAGTGTTAGAAGATGTTGAGAGACTATTATTGGTGTGGATAAATGAAAAACAGATAGCAGGAGATAGCATTTCTCAAGCGATCATTTGTGAAAAGGCTAGGCAGTTGCATGACGATTTGGTAAAGAAATTGCCTGCAACTAGTGGTGATGTGAGTGAATTTAAGGCCAGCAAAGGTTGGTTTGAAAGATTTAAGAATCGTAGTGGCATACATAGTGTGATTAGGCATGGTGAGGCTGCCAGTGACTCTCAAGCTGGTCCTAGTGGCATTAAAAGAAGAAGGGAAGTAACCCCAGAAAAGGACTTGCTACCTCAAGTCCTACTGGAAGGGGATTCCCCTTCTAAACATTAACAACTTCAACACTCTCCCCTCCTCCCATCCCGTCAATCATCACCAGATCTTCATTAAAGGTAAGTGTCATGTATTCTATTGTTAGTAGAGTACTACAAACTGTGCATGTCTTCTTCAGTTTGTGTGCATTAAACTTAATATTTCATGTGGTAAAATTTTTTTTTTTCATACTTTTGGGTGTCTTGCACGGATTAATTTGATTTCCATTATTTCTTATGGGGAAAACTGATTCGCTTTCCGATATTTTTGGTTTACGATGAGCTCTCAGGAACGGATTAATATCGCAAACCGGGGGTCCACTGTACTTCTAATAATTTTAATTATTTGATTCACTATTTAAAACACGAGAGCCCCAACTTATGAGGTTAATACACTTCCATAAAACTCGTCCTAAGTTAATTGTTTGATATTAACCCATAAACGGTCCAAACGTATATACACATTCACCTGTGCAGTGCCCCAAATATTTTGAGAAAAAAAAAAATTTGTTTTATAGGAAAAAAGAGCATGTGGTACCCAGGCGTCCCCAATTTTTTCATATGGCGCACAGAGTGCGCACACCCATTCTCTCATGTCTAGGCGCCTCAGGCATATTGTGCCAATGTTGAATGAATGAAAAATGAAACATATATACAGTGGACCCCCGCTTAACGATCACCTCCAAATGCGACCTATTATGTAAGTGTATTTATGTGAGTGCGTTTGTACGTGTATGTTTGGGGGTCTGAAATGGACTAATCTACTTCACAATATTCCTTATGGGAAAAAATTCGGTCAGTACTGGCACCTGAACATACTACTGGAATGAAAAAAGTTCGTTAACCGGGGGTCCACTGTATACGTTTGGACCGTTTAAGCGTTAAGAGCTTATTTTCCCACAAGAAACAAAATAAAAAAAATTAATGCATTCCACAGCTATAATATTCCATATCTAATTTCAGTTAATTTATTTTCCAAGAATTTTTATCCAATATTTTGCACTGAGTACCGTTTCTTTTTATTTACAGAGAGCGAGAGAGGGTTAGTGGCTGTGTGGGTGGTGTGGGGGTGGTTTGAGTGTGAGGGTTGGTGGTGTAGGTGTGGGGATATGAGTGGGTGTGTATGAGGGTAGGTGTATTTAGTATGAAGGGACAGTGTTGTGTGGTGATGCATTTCAGTCCTCAGTCCAACTGAAAAAGTCCATCATGCAGCTAGCAGTGCTTGCTCATTACCTCCTTCCCTCGTGGCCCTCAGGCAACCCACCCACCTCCATGTTTCACCAACCAACCTCTAGTCCTCCACAACCTGCTAACCACCGATGTACTAACACAATGTAAATACTGAATTTCTAGTTCTTGACCAATCCTTACCAAACAAATGCAAGTTCTCTATACATATTAAAATGAACACGAAAGTCTGAATGTATTTAGTGAAAAATAGAAAATACTATAGTTGTCCCAAAGTTTGAAAAGTGAGTCATTGTTTATAATTAACTGGTTACAAAATGTGAGTCTGGCAAGTGCAAAACCTCTTAAGTAAAGGTCCAGCTGTACACTGAAAAATGCAAACATTCATTGACTTCAGTCAGTTTTTTATTTGCTGTGCTCAACAGGTAAGAATAAACACATATATTTTGATTGATTTAAGTAAATATTTAGTCTTTACTGTTTGTTTGTGAGGAATGTCCTGTGTTCTGACTTCCTATCTCTGGTCATGAGCCCTTTAACATGAACACTTTCAAACTGGGGACGACGAAGGAGTAGTGGCAGCTCGTAATGCCAGTAATACCTATACTATTGTACCGCATCAAACCTCTACTTTTAAACATTTTTTTATCTCGTTTCAACAAAAAAAATAAAAAAATCAGTTATAAATACACTGAAAACAACACAACAGATTTTTCCTCTAATATATTTGTCAGTTGCAAACTATTTTAGCGTAAGGCTGATGAAGTCATACGTCTGGCAGTGAGCATCTGGGGGGGACTGCAGCTCTGTAGCTCCTATGGACAAGCTGCCACTGCCGAGGAGAAGGGTAGAGTAAGGATGGATGTTGTAGATAAGAAGGGTGGAGTAAGGAGGGAGGTTATAGAAGAGAAGGGTGGAGTAAGGAGGGAGGTTGTATGAGAAGGGTGGAGTAAGGAGGGAGGTTGTAGAGGAGAAGGGTGAAATAAGGAGGGAGGTTATAGAGAAGGGTGGAGTATAGAGGGAGGCTGTAGAGGAGAAGGGTAGAGTAGGGAGGGAGGTTGTAGAGAAGAAGTCAGATCAGAGGGAAGGACTTGGTTAAGGCAAGAGGGTCTGTGGTGCTAGTGAGAACTCTTAGAGAGACAATATAAAGAGATATCCAGACTTTTCATCCACTTGAGAATTCATAATAGTCTGTACTAAGTTATCTGTATGTTCCCAGACTTCCCAGAGAGTAATCAAATTTTCTTCCAAAAACAGGGTCAATATTCCAGTAACTAGTAATCAGTAAGAATATATAATTCGTATACTTAATTCACTTGAATACTAATTTTAATAAACAATCTTCTATTCTCTTTTATTGTGGTTTGAAGTTATCTCTAAGAAATGCTTAATCATACGTTAAGTGGTTAGTGTTATCGCTATAAGTGAACCCAAGTGATTACTAAGTGGTAAGGAGGCATCTTTACACTTACTAGCAACCTAAATGGGTTTCAGAGTTGTCATTCATTAAGTGACACATTAAATGAATTTACTAAATAGGTGGCCCCCTTAAGTTAATTAACTCTGCCAAGGATAATGGCATCACCCTCCGTTCACCCTCAGTATGACATGTTTTATTCTGGGTTTATGTTCTTTTTCCAGATGTCAGATTTGCTACTTTTTTTTTTTACCACACCAGCTGTCTTCCATGGAAGCAAGGTGACCCAAAAAGCAAAAATGCATTCACCATTATTCATTAACCCTTTGACTGTTTCGGTTGTACATATACGTCTTACGAGCCAATGTGTTTGACGTATATACACTCAAAAATTCTAGCGGCTTCAAATCAAGCAGGAGAAAGCTGGAAGGCCCACATGTGAGAGAATGGGTCTGTGGTGAGTGTGCACCATATAAAAAAAATCCTGCAGCACGCGGTGCACGAGAAAAAAAAAACTCCGTGTTTTTGGATTAAAATGCCGACTTTGAGGTGTATTTTCGTATAGTTTTAATGGTTACATTCTCATTTTTGTGGTCACATTTGATAGAATAGAAAACATATAAAAATAGAGGTGATTTTGATTGGTTTTACTATAAGAACATAAGAACATAAGAAAGGAGGAACACTGCAGGAGGCCTGTTGGCCCATACTAGGCAGGTCCTTTACAATTCATCCCACTAACAAAACATTTGCCCAACCCAATTTTCAATGCCACCCAAGAAATAAGCTCTGATGTGAAAGTCCCACTCAAATCCAACCCCTCCCACTCATGTACTTATCCAACCTAAATTTGAAACTACCCAAAGTCCCAGCCTCAATAACCCAACTAGGTAGACTGTTCCACTCATCAACTACCCTATTTCCAAACCAATACTTTCCTATGTCCTTTCTAAATCTAAACTTATCTAATTTAAATCCATTACTGCGGGTTCTCTCTTGGAGAGACATCCTCAAGACCTTATTAATATCCCCTTTATTAATACCTATCTTCCACTTATACACTTTGATCAGGTCTCCCCTCATTCTACGTCTAACAAGTGAATGTAACTTAACCCTTTGACTGTCGCAACCCCCAATCCTGAGGTGTCTCCTGGCGTCGCAAAATTTAAAAAAAAAAAAAAATATTTTTTCTTATGAAATGATAGAGAATCTTTTCCCGATTGTAATGACACCAAAAAACAAAATTTGACGGAAAACTGACGGAATTATGCTCTCGCGAAGTTAGCGACCTCGGCGCTGTTTACAAATCGGCGATTTCGCCCACTTTGAGCCCTATTTTCGGCTAATTCCATTGTTCCAGTCGCCCAAACTCATAGCTATTTCTTTAGAACTCCATTTTTTCTATTGATTGAGTACAAGAAACTCCCCATTTACCGATTTCAACTACCTAATAATGTGGTCAGAAATTTGCAATTTGGCCAATTTCACAAAAAATAAAAAATATGACAATTTCAAAATAAGGTCCAGAATGAACAATGCAGACATTCCTGGCTCTGAAATAACATTTTCTTTGCTCATCAGTTATGTCTCCAGGCCCCTCTGATATTACTCTTGCTTTCTATTTTGAATTTTTATTCAAACAAAAAATAGAAGACTTACTATTATGCAGACTACGGCAATACTGTAATAATTGTATAAATAACATCAACCCATTCATGACTGCATATTAGAATGGCTAGTTGGACATTTATTGGACAATGGCATCATTTGTTTACTTTTGAACATTGGCAAAAATCAAACATTTCCCCTATTTTGAGCTCCATTTCTAGGTTCTTTTTATAGTAAAATCAATCAAAATCACCTCTATTTCTATAACATGTTTTCCATTCTATCAAATGAGACCAAGAAAACGAGAATACAATCATAAATACTATACGAAAATAGACCACAAATTCTGCATTTTAATTAAAAAATCGGTCGAGTTTTTTTTTCTCATTATGCACTGCGTGCTCCAGGATTTCTTTTATATGGTGCACACTGATCACACAGACCCATTCTCTCACATGTGGGCCTACCAGCTTTCTCCTGCTTGATTTGAAGCCGCTAGAATTTATGAGTATATATACCTCAAACACGGTACCTCGTAAGACATATATATACGGCCGCGACAGTCAAAGGGTTAAGAGTCTTCAATCTTTCTTCATAAGGAAGATTTCTAATGCTATGTATTAATTTAGTCATCCTACGCTGAATGTTTTCTAACGAATTTATGTCCATTCTGTAATATGGAGACCAGAACTGAGCTGCATAAGCTAGGTGAGGCCTTACTAATGATGCATAAAGCTGCAGTATGACCTCTGGACTTCTGTTGCTTACACTTCTTGATATAAATCCCAGTAATCTATTTGCCTTATTACGTACGCTTAGGCATTGCTGTCTTGGTTTAAGGTTGCTGCTCACCATAACCCCCATGTCCTTTTCGCAATCTGTATGGCTAAGTTCTACATCATTTAACTTATAAGTTCTAGGGTTATGGGCACTCCCAAGCTTCAGAACCTTGCATTTATCTACATTGAACTGCATCTGCCACTTTTCTGACCAAGAATAGTTTGTTTAAATCCTCCTGAAGTTCCATAACATCTACGTTTGAATCAATTATCCTACCTATCTTTGTGTCATCAGCGAATTTGCTCATATCACTAGTAATTCCCTCATCAAGATCATTGATATATATTATAAACAACAACGGGCCCAAGACTGATCCCTGTGGAACGCCACTTGTTACAGATCCCCACTCGGATTTAACCCCATTTATGGACACTCTCTGCTTCCTGTCAGTGAGCCATGACTCGATCCACGAGAGCACTTTTCCCCCAATGCCATGAGCTGCCACTTTCTTTAACAGTCTATGGTGCGGAACTCTATCAAAAGCCTTACTAAAATCTAAGTAAATAATACCAAATTCTTTATCGTGGTCAACAGCCTCAAAAGCTTTACTGAAGAAAGTTAATAAATTTGTTAGACAAGACCGGCCTCTTGTGAATCCATGCTGAGTATCATTAATCAAGCTATGCTTATCGAGATGGCTTCTTATAATCTCAGCTATAATTGACTCTAGTAATTTGCCTACAATTGAGGTCAGGCTTATAGGGCGGTAATTTGACGGTAACGACTTGTCCCGTTTTAAAAATAGGAATTACATTAGCCATCTTCCACATATCAGACACTACACCTGTTTGAAGAGATAAATTAAAAATATTAGTTAATGGTTCACAGAGTTCCATTTTGCATTCCTTAAGAACCCTTGAAAAAACCTCATCAGGACGTTGAAATGGAGCTCAAAGTAGGGGAAATGTTTGATTTTTGCCGATGTTCAGGAGTAAACAAATGATGTCATTGTCCAATAAATGTCCAACTAGCCATTCTAATATGCAGTCATGAATGGGTTGACATTATTTATACAATTATTTCAATATTGCAGTAGTCTGCATAACAGTAAATTTCATATTTTTTGTCTGAATAAAAATTCAAAATAGAAAGCGAGAGTAATATCAGAGGGGCCTGCAGACATGACTGATGAACAAAGAAAATGTTGTTTTAGAACCAGGAATCTCTACATTGTTTATTCTGGACCTTATTTTGAAACTGGCATATTTTTTAATTTGCGTGAAATTGTCCAAATTGCCAATTTTTGATCACTTTATTGGGTAGTTGAAATCAGTCAATTGGCAGTTTCTTGTTCTTAATCGATAGAACAAATGGAGTTCTAAAGAAATGGTTATGAGTTTGGTTGACTGGAACAATGAAATTAGCCAAAAATTGGGCTCAAAGTGGGCGAAATTGCCGATTCGTAAATATCGCCGAGGTTGCTAACTTCATTAGAGTGTAATTCTGTAAGTTTCCCATCAAATTTTATACTTCTGGTGTCATTATCATTGGGAAAAAATTCTCAATCATTTCATAAGAAAAAATAATTTTGGGGGGATTTGGGATTGCGACAGTCAAAAGGTTAGTGCTGTTTTGCCAAAAGTGTGCAGACATCAACTTTAATGACTGAATGAACTGCATCAGTTGCACTTGGGTTTTTAACCTTGAGTCAGAGTTGTCAAATGTTTTACAAGATGCAATTTTCTTGAGAATCTTTTATGCCAGCAGTTCTTAACCCTTTCAGGGTTTTGGCCGTGCTAGTATGACTTAAGTCCCAGGGTTTTTGACGTACTAGTATGCCTAAATTCTAGCGCCCTCAAATCTAGTGAGAGAAAGCTGGTAGGCCTACATATGAAAGAATGGGTCTGTGGTCAGTGTGTGCAGTATAGAAAAAAATCCTGCAGCACACAGTGCGTAATGAGAAAAAAAACTTTGACCGTATTTTTGGATTAAAACAGCGACTTTGCACTGTATTTTCATATGGTATTTATTGTTGTATTCTTGTTTTCCTGGTCCCATTCTATACAATGAGACCAGGAAAACTAGAATAGAACAAAAAAATGCCATACGAAAATACAGTTCAAAGTCGCTGTTTTAAACCAAAAACACGGTCAGTTTTTTTTTTTCTCATTATGCATTGTGTGCTGCAGGATTTTTTTTATACTGCACACACTGACCACATAGACCCATTCTTTCATATGTAGGCCTACCAGCTTTCTCTTGCTAGATTTGAGGGTGCTAGAATTTATGCATACTAGTACATCAAAAACCCTGGTGCGTAAGCCGTACTAGTACTGCTGAAACCCCGAAAGGATTAAATGTCATATACAGTGGACCCCCGGTTAACGATATTTTTTCACTCCAGAAGTATGTTCAGGTGCCAGTACTGACCGAATTTGTTCCCATAAGGAATATTGTGAAGTAGATTAGTCCAGTTCAGACCCCCAAACATACACGTACAAATGCACTTACATAAATACACTTACATAATTGGTCGCATTCGGAGGTGATCGTTATGCGGGGGTCCACTGTACTACCATTATTGATTTATAATTGGCAGTTGAAATATGGTACACAAACTAACACTAGTGCCAGGTTTATATTCTGTACCAGGAATCAGCATGTATTACACATGTAGGCCTCCGACACAATGGTTAACCAAATACTGTGGACCCTCGACCAACGATGGCATCGACTAACGTTAAATCCGACCAGTGATACATTTTAACGCAAAAATTTTGTCTCGACTAGCGCTAAAAAACTCGCTCAACGCGATCCGTCTGAGACGCGTCCACATGCGGCCTGAGCCAGCCTCACTTGTTCCGTGGGTGGCAGTGTCTACAAGCCAGCCTCCGCGGTCACATCCAAGCATACAATCGGAACATTTCATATTATCAGTGTTTTTTCAGTGATTTCACCTGCAAAATAAGTGACCATGGGCCCCAAGAAAGCTTCTAGTGCCAACCCTGTGGTAAAAAGGGTGAGAAGTACTATCGTACCACCAGGCCCGGTGGCCTGGTGGCTAAAGCTCCCGCTTCATACACGGAGGGCCTGGGTTCGATTCCCGGCGGGTGGAAACATTTCGACACGTTTCCTTACACCTATTGTCCTGTTCACCTAGCAGCAAATAGGTACCTGGGTGTTAGTCGACTGGTGTGGGTCGCATCCTGGGGGACAAGATTAAGGACCCCAATGGAAATAAGTTAGACAGTCCTCGATGACGCACTGACTTTCTTGGGTTATCCTGGGTGGCTAACCCTCCGGGGTTAAAAATCCGAACGAAATCTTATCTTATCTTATCTTACCTGTCAGCTGTTGCTGGACCAGTCAGCTGCTGCTGCACCACAGTCAGCTGCTGCTGCACCTCGGTCAGCTGTTGCTGCACTACAGTCAGCTGCTGCTGCACCGCAGCTGCTGCTGCACCATGGTCAGCTGTTGCTGCACCACAGTCAGCTGTTGCTGTTGCTGCACCACCATCAGCTGTATTACTCGAAGATGTGGAGTGTGTGTTGTTGGTATGGCTTAACATGAAACAATTACCGAGAAACGATTAACCCCAGAGGGTTAGCCACCCAGGATAACCCAAGAAAGTCAGTGCATCACCGAGGACTGTCTAACTTATTTCCATTGGGGTCCTTAATCTTGTCCCCCAGGATGTGACCCACAACAGTTGACTAACACCCAGGTGAACAGGAAAAAATGCCTGGAACTAGTGCTCATATTGGTGAGGTTAGTGGGGAGGATGTGGAAGAGTTGGTGGAGGAAGACAATTAAGAACTAACCACTGATGAGCTGCTAGACCATCTTCAACAGCAAGATGCCAGACCTGAGGAAACTGCTTCAGAGGAGGGGAGAGAGAAATTGAATAAGTTGCCTACTTCAAAGATTAAGGAAATGTGTGCAATGTGGCTTAAAGTGCAAACCTTTTTTGATAAAAATCACCCTGACACAGCTATTGCAAGCCGTGCTGGTGGCTATTACACTGACAATGTTGTGAAACACTTTAGGAAAGTCATAAAGGAACGAGAGGTACAGGGCACTATGGACAGATATGTTGTGCGACAGAGGTCCAGTGACACTCAAGCTGGTCCTAGTGGCATTAAAAGAAGGGAAGTAACCCTGGAAAAGGACTTGCTATCTCAAGTCCTAATGGAATGGGATTCCCCTTCTAAACACTAAGACCATCCACACTCTCCCCTCCTCCCATCCAATCAATCATCACAAGATCTTCAATAAAGGTAAGTGTCATGTATTGTACATCTCTTCTTCAGTTTGTGTGTATTAAAATTAATATTTCATGTGGTAAAAAATTTTTTTTTCATACTTTGGGGTGTCTTGCACGGATTAATTTGATTTCCATTATTTCTTATGGGGAAAATTAATTCGGCTAACGATAATTTTGCCTAACGCTGAGCTCTCGGGAACGGATTAATATCGTTAGGCGAGGGTCCACTGTATAGTACACTCATTATTTACCTTAAAATATGTGTAGTCATAATGTAGGATGAGAGGTGAGTAGTATTTATTTGTAGGAAGTCAGGCACTGATAGCCGGTAGATGTAGGTAGCCAGGGCTACATAACCATACAATATTTAATGCAGCCCATAGCCATATTATTACCATTGACATACTGTGTTCACTGAGTTCAATCGTTTCTAACAACTACCTTCAGATGCCATCATAAATGAAGGGAGAAATAATGAATAATTCACGCCGAGAATTGTAAACAAAAGCGTGAGTGACTAGGCCAAACGCAGATTCATACATGTTTTGTCTGGTTCTGGACCAGAGAAAATGTAATGTCTTCTTTCTGCCTGGCTACCACCCCTCCATAGCATATAAACATAGCATGTTTATTTGCTATGTAATGTGTTTCTTATATAATTTTGAAGAAAATATCATACATGGATTAATGAAAATGTCTATATTAACATAAAATAATGTAAAAGTCGAACCTGGTGAGCTTCAACCAGGTCCAAATAAGGAATAGAGACAGAAAAAAGAAGGGGACTCTTCTTCCAAACAATAACATTTCCTCCTCCTCCCTTCTCAGCACTATCCTAGTAGTCACTCGACTCTTTTCAGCAAAGTGAGGTTAAATTTGCATTTATTTCATCATATTCTTCTGTATTTCTTTATGTATTTTAGCATTAAGCAGTGTTTGAATTATATATTTTAGTATTAAGTAGTGTTTAAATTATTTTATACAACCCCATCAATGTATATGCCAATAACAACAGGATTTTTTTTTCATGGGAACGGATTAATCGTTTTCCTCAGATTTCTTATGGGAAAATTCGTTTGGTATACATCCTGTTTGGTACAAGTCTTGGAACATAATAAGGACGTATACTGAGGTACCATCGTATTCCTCTCTTCTTGCATCATTTCTATTTTGTAAAACCTCTCATATGCTAACTTTTTCTCTCTTACTACTCTATTTACTTCATTCCACCAATCGCTCTTCTTCCATCCTGCACCCACTTTCCTGTAACCACAAACTTCTGCTGAATACCCTAACCTTATATTTTTAAATCTACCCCATACCTCTTCAACCTCATTGCCTATACTCTCACTACCCCATCTTTCTTAAATTTATATATTGTGCTTTTGCAATTTGCTCATTAGACTTTTGAATAGTTGAAAATAATAAAGCTACGAATGAAAACTAGTTTGTCAAATTTCCTATTTAAATAATGAGGACTTTTTTTTTTTATTTTTTTTTTTTTACATTTAGAATTTGATACGAAAGAAGGGGGTGTGGAAGATGAACAGTGATGGGGGGGGGCAAGACTCGGAATACGTTAAGAAGCACTGTTTTAGGCACTAAACACTGCTACTGATTCCCTTTTGTATATGAGTCCTCATGTGACTCACTAGGTTAGTTTTATGCAAAAACCTTTTAAGACACCTTGAACACCGATATGGTTGCTCTCTGCTGTGACTTCTCATGTGCTTTTCTAGACTTAATTTCTTGGCAAAGTTTTCTGAACACACTGAGCACTTGTATGGCTTCTCTTTAGTATGAGTTTTTATATGTTTTATTAAACTTGCTTTCACTGAAAATTCTTTCTGACACTCTGAACACTTGTATGGTTTCTCTCCTGTATGAACTCTGACATGCTTAATTAAACTTGCTTTTATTGAAAAGTCTTTGTGACACTCTGAACACTTGAATGGTTTATGTCCTGTATGGACTGTCATATGACCAACTAGAGCACAGTGTTTTGAAAATGCTTTTGTACACTCTGGACACTGATATGGCTTCTCTCCTGTATGACTGCACATATGTTTTACTAGAGAGCTTTTTATTGAAAACCTTTTAGGACACACAGAGCAATGATATGGTTTCTCTCCAGTATGAACTCTCATATGTACATCTAAGTGGCCACTTTGTTTAAAGTCTTTTTGGCACACTAAACACTGAAATGGTTTTTCCCCTGTATGAACTCTCTGATGTTGTTTTAGTGATGATTTATCATTAAAATCTTTGAGACATTCTAAACACTGAAATGGTTTCTCTCCTGTATGAAGTCTCTGATGTTGTTTTAGTGAGGATTTAGCACTAAAGTTTTTTTGACACACTGAACAATGATATGGTTTCTCTCCTGTATGAATTCTCTTGTGTTTTTTTAGTGAGAATTTATCACTAAATTCTTTTAGACATGCTGAACACTGATATGGTTTCTCTCCAGTATGAGTTCTATGATGTCTCAGCAGTTTAGAACTACAAGGAAAAACTTTTTGACAAACTAGACATTGAAGAGACTTCTTTAGTGCATGAGCCCTCATATTTGCTTTATTTTATTTCAAGTTTTGAACACTAAGTAGATATATAATGCATTGTAGGCTATAGAGTAGTGCACATTACACAGATAACCCGCACATAGGAGAGTGAAACTTAGAGCAACATTCCGGTCTGACTTGGATCATTAACAAGTCACACACAAATGCAAAGGGTTTATTTGTGTATTGTTTCAATAACACTATTGTGTCTTTTTATTCTTTCTCTCGCATTAATTTTGCTAACATCTTCTAAGACTGTAAACAATTGTTTGTTTACATCATGAGCAAACACACATCTATGGAGTAGACTTTTAATACTTAAATATTTTTGTGGTTTCTCTTCTATAATTATTCATATTTAATAACTTCTTTCCCCATTCACTCATATACCTATAAACATTAAGACGAAGTGGGGCAGTGCAAAACATTAATGGGCCGGTAGCCATTATCAAAAGCAAATATTATTGTAACTCTCATTTGATAAAATTTTAAGTTCTCTGTGATCAACTAATTTTTAAGTAAGCACTAGTAGGTACTAGTGAAGTGGGTACTAGTGCAGGTCAAGTTATTAAAGTGGGTACTAGTGCAGGTCAAGTTACTGAAGTGGGTATTAGTGCAGGTCAAGTTGCTGAAATGGGTACTAGTGCAGGTCAAGTTACTGAAGTGGGTTTACACATGTGAGGGTATACACAGCTTTATTAAACTGTTGGTTAAGGATATGTGAGAGTATGTTACATTATTATCCCTCTCATGGGAGGGGAGCACTAAACCAGTAGGGGGTCATGCATCACCTGGAAGCCAATGAAGATTGATCCAAGGAGAGATTAGGTCCAGTTCCTTGGATCAAGAGCCTCTCACTGGCATCAAGAAACTTTCCTTGAAGGCTCTGATATTGTAGGATGCTTCACCAAATTTGCTGTAGACACTAATTGTACTCGAGTGTTTCTGAGAGTGTTGACACTAGTTGTACTCAGTAATTCCACCATGTACTTGAGTTTGATGACACTGGGTTTTGGTAGTGTATGTTCACAGCTTCACTGACAGTTTAAGCAGCAGCTGTAAAAGAAAAAGTTGTATGAGAACACTTAGTGAAATTACTACCTATAAAATATTAAGATTATTTGATGTTCTGGGTATGTTTATTCTGCAAATCATATTATTTATAATTTACACCACCATTCCTTCCAGCTTTGCCTCTGCAATGTAAGTGTCCCATAACTCGATCGCTAGTGCACTTGGCACTCACACTGAGGTCTGGAGATCAAATCCCCAGTACGGCTGGAAAACATTAGGATGTGTTTCCTTAAGACACCTGTTGTCCATGTTCACCCATCAGTGTAAAATGGGTACCTGGGTGTTAGTCGACTGGTGTGGATTGCATCCTGGGACAAAACTGACCTAATTTGCCAGAAATGCTCAGCATAACAAGTGGCTTTCTATATAGTAGTATGTCACTGATGTCAGCTATGGTCTGTATACCTTGTACATGTACTGGTAGAAATAAAGATATAGTATTATTATTATTATTTTTTTTTTTTCAAAGAGAAAAGTCACTGACAAATTTGCAGTGATTTAATGTAAGTTTGCATATTTTTCTCCTCGGAGGATAAATATATGGCCCTTGAATAAACAGAAGTGTGGACAAGGGACTTAAACTGCAGTTCATAGACAGTCCAATGCTCTACTGTCTAGGCTAACCCAGTTGTTTATTACAACTTAATTTGAGTTCACAGATGACGTGGCCTTGAGGGGGCAAAAACAGATCTATTGTTAAAGCTTCTGAGCTGAGGGAAGGAGTTCAGTTAGGTTATGGTTGGTGCCTCTGACGGAATGTAATACAGTAAGTATAATCTCTGAATCCTTCCTATTAGAGGCCTGGGTTAGCCTAGATGGTACAGTGTTGGGCTGTCAATTTACAGATTATGGTTTGAGTCTCTCATCCACCCTTCTCTTTATTCATTGACAGTTCTTCATTACAACTTAATTTGAGTTCATATGGACTTTGTATGTACAGTGGACCCCCGACTTATGATATTAATCCGTTCCTGAGAGCTCATCGTAAGCCGAAATTATCGTTAGCCTAATTAATTTTCCCCATAAGAAATAATCGAAATCAAATTAATCCATTCCTGACACCCCAAAGTATGAAAAGAAAAATTTTTGTACCACATGAAATATTAATTTTAATATACACAAACTGAAGAAGATATGCACAATTACTACTGTACTAAGAATAGAACACATGACACTTGCCTTTATTGAAGATCTGGTGATGATTGATGGGATGGGAGGAGGGGTTTGTGGAAGTTATTGTTTAGAAGGGGAATTCCCTTCCATTAGGAGTTGAGGTAACAAATCCTTTTTCGGGGTTACTTCCCTTCTTCTTTTAATGCCACTAGGACCAGCTTGACCTCTGTCGCACAACAAATCTGTCCATAGAGCTCTGTACCTCCCGCTCCTTTAAGACTTTCCTAAAATGGGCCATAACATTGTCATTGTACAGGTTGCCAACACAGCTTGCAGTAGCTGTGTCAGGGTGATTTTCATTCGTAAAAGTTTGTAGTTCAACCCACTTTGCACACATTTCCTTAATCTCTTTTTTCAATTCCATACTAATTCTTGCCCCTTTTTACCACAGGGATGGCACTAGAAGCTTTCTTGGGGTCCATGGTGACTTATTTTGCAGTTACAAGCACTAAAAGCACTGGGATAATGTGAAATGTACTGAATGTATGCGTAGATGCGACCGCACTGGCTGGCTTGTAAACACTGGCGCTGAGGCCACACGTGGGACACGTCCCGGATGAATCACATAAGGCGAGTTTTTATCGTGAGGCAAGGCAAAATTTTTGCGTTCAAATGCTTCGTATGGCAGATTTAACGTAATGCGATGCGTTTGTAAGGGGTGGGTCCACTGTATATAATTTAGCGGCAATAAACAAAAGTTCAGATATATGCTGAGACTTCGAACTACTGAAGAAGGCAGCAGAACACCCTGAAACCTTGTGAACAGTTAATGAAACTCTGGCCTGTGGTTGTATATACAGTGAAACCTTGGTTTTCGTTTGCCCTGGTTTTCGTCGAATTCAGTTTTTGATGACTTTTTTCGTCAAAATTTTGTCCCAGATTTCATTCATCACCTCAGTTTTCATCTGCTGTACCGAATGTGTCCGCCTTCCCGCGCTTGCACAAAGCATCCCATGCATGCATTCTGAGTCAGTCTGGCTGTGTTTCTCGTCGAGTGAACATTACCTAGAGCTTTCATACAAAACATCTCATAATAATCCATTGTTTTTTTGTGCTTGTTTATTGAGTGTGACTGCTAAATAAGCCATGGGGCCAAAGAAAGTTCCAAGTGCCAGCCCTTTGATAAAGAATGCGAGAAATTGTGGCCAGAATGTGTCCAAGAGAAGGATTTTGAAGGGTTTGAGGCTGACCCTGACAACCCTACACCCATTATGGAAACTCTTGTGGCTTTGGGGAAGTCTATGGGGTTGGATTTGAGTGGCCAGGATGTGGAAGAGTTGGTGGATGACCACAGGGAAGACCTAACCACTGAAGAGCTGCAGCATCTTCAACTGGAACAGCAACAGATCACAGCTGAAGAAATTGCTTTAGAGGAGGAGGAAGAGAGAGGGAAGAATGTGCCTTCTTCAGTGATTAAGGACATGTGTGCAAAGTGGAGTGAGTTGCAAAGTTTTGTGGAGAAGTATCACCCTAACAAAGCTGCTGCAGTGTCTGCAACATGTTCAATAACAATGCCTTGTCCCATTTTAGGCAAATCTTAGAGACCCCAGAAACAGATCTCTCTGGACAGATATTTTGTGTGACAGGTCCAGTGACTCAAGCTGGTCCTAGTGCCAGTAAAAAATAAAGGAGGGAAGTAACCCTGGATGGGGACTTGATACCTGAAGTCCTTATGGAAGGGGATTCCCCTTCCAAACAATAAGCTCTTTTTCCTTTTCCCTCCTCGCCATCTTCCATATGCCAAAATGAGTCTTCAATAAGGGTAAGAGTTATGTTAAATGTTCATTTATCCATTTCATTAGTCCTTTATATTCATTTCTCAGTGTTTTCTGTATGTAAAACTATAGTCATTCTCTATAAAATGTATTTTTAGTTAATACTTTTGGGAGTATGGAACTGATTAATTGGATTTACATTATTTCTTATGGGAAATACTGCTTCAGTTTTCATCGAGTTCGGTTTTTGTCAGGCTTTCTGGAACGAATGAAAGATGAAAACTGAGGTTCCACTGTATTTCTATGTAAACCTAAATGGGTTTTGAAAGACAGTTATATCAAAATTAAGTAGACAGAGAAAATAAATTTATAGTTTCTCATTATTACATCTATTAATAAGCTCATTAATGTTTTATGGGGTGGATCATTAAGGCAGCAGAAGATTTCAGTCAAGTGAACAAATGTTCCATTGACCAAGACCAATACCTGCAGAAATTTTGTTACATATTCTGGGAAATAAAATACAGTGGACCCCCGGTTAACGATATTTTTTCACTCCAGAAGTATGTTCAGGTGCTAGTTCTGACCGAATTTGTTCCCATAAGGAATATTGTGAAGTAGATTAGTCCATTTCAGACCCCCAAACATACACGTACAAACACACTTACATAAATACACTTACATAATTGGTCGCATTCGGAGGTGATCGTTATGCGGGGGTCCACTGTACTACCATTATTGATTTATAATTGGCAGTTGAAATATGGTACACAAACTAACACTAGTGCCAGGTTTATATTCTGTACCAGGAATCAGCATGTATTACACATGTAGGCCTCCGACACAATGGTTAACCAAATACTGTGGACCCTCGACCAACGATGGCATCGACTAACGTTAAATCCGACCAGCGATACATTTTAACGCAAAAATTTTGCCTCGACTAGCGCTAAAAAACTCGACCAACACTATTCGTTCCGTCTGAGACACGTCCACTTCTGGCCAGTGTTTACAAGCCAGCCAGCCACAGCAGTCGCTTCCAAGCATACAATCGGAACATTTCATGTTATCACAGCCTTTTTAGTGATTGCAACTGCAAAATAAGTCACCATGGGCCCCAAGAAAGCTTCTAGTGCCAACCCTACAGCAAAAAGGGTGAGAATTACTATGGATATGAAAAAAGAGATCATTTGCTAAGTATGAAAGTGGAGTGCGTGTCTCCGAGCTGGCCAGGTTGTACACAAAACCCCAATCAACCATTGCTACTATTGTGGCCAAGAAAACGGCAATCAAGGAAGCTGTTCTTGCCAAAGGTGCAACTATGTTTTTGAAACTGAGATCGCAAGTGATAGAAGATGCTGAGAGACTGTTATTGGTGTGGATAAACGAAAAACAGATGACAGGAGATAGCATCTCTCAAGCGATCATATGTGAAAAGGCTAGGAAGTTGCACGAGGATTTAATTAGAAAAATGCCAGCAACTAGTGGTGATGTGAGTGAATTTAAGGCCAGCAAAGGTTGGTTTTTTGGTTCTGGTGCTGTGTTTGGACGGAGTAGGAAAGGGCCCTGGAT
The DNA here is from genome assembly GCF_038502225.1 of Cherax quadricarinatus. Lineage (NCBI taxonomy): Eukaryota > Metazoa > Arthropoda > Malacostraca > Decapoda > Parastacidae > Cherax > Cherax quadricarinatus. The sequence continues at coordinate 32,643,758 of NC_091335.1, forward strand.
GGATCTCTGTGTTCCCCTTTTCAGGGTTTCCCCAAACTAAGGGGCTGCGCAGGGTTTTGACGACAGTAAAAAAATTTCAAGCGCCTTAAAAATTCGGAAAAAGGCTGGTGGGCCCCAGGTGTGAGAGAATGGGTGGGGTTTTCAGTTGCCAAAAAAAAATCGGGACCCAGTGGCGATTTGGGAGCCTTTTTAGTAGATTGCTCACCATCCCTCCGGGAAGCCCTCACCCCCGGCGTTGGGAACTTTTTTTTCCCCCAGTGCAGTTCTAATCGAGGGAAATGCCAGTGAAGATGAGTTTAAAGGGTTTTTGGGTGAGGTTGGCCAACAATACCAGAATATCAGTAATAGTGAAAAACCAGACAACCTCCCTTACCTCTCTGGGGGGTTTTTGAATTCAATTGCCAGAAAAAGGGCTCTTTTTCCCAAATCCGGGATCAGTGTGGTTGGGAGGATGGATGTGAAAAAAAACCGCTTTAAACCAGTTCAAAGTGATAGTGGGGGAATTTCTCAAAAGGGATCTTTGCCCTGGGGGGAGGGACCCGGAAAACTGGGCTGAAATCAGGCAGACGGGAAAAATGCGATGAAGGTTGAAGGGGATGGAAAAAGTCATGGGGGTGGTATGGGGTGGGCCCGTGACATAATCTTGGGCTCCCTCGCTGGTCTAACAAAGCCAATCCCCCCCCCAACCACCCCCAACCCCCAAAACCCAAAACCCCCAAAACTACAACCCCACAACCCCCCACAACCACCTGTCTGCCCAGTCCCCTCAAGGGGGCCCCCTGGGTTGGCGGGAAGCTTAAATTTTTCCAAATCCCACCAGTTTGATGAAAGCAAATGGAATCCGACAGGAAAAAGGAACAATGCCCTGAACTGGAATGTTTGGGTTATTCTTGGAACCCCCGATGGTTATTGTCGGGAAAGCAGATACAAAAAGTACACCATGAAAACCTTTTGTAGTCTGGTATTGGATATTATTGTGTACACTGGAAGTTATACATTGCAAAATACCAGGAAGTTATTGGGCATCTCTGGTGATGTGGTTATAACAATGATAGACCCATACCTTGGTAAAGGGCAGATATTATATACTGATAACTGGTACACAAGCCCCTCACTCAGTGATTTTTTGCGAGTGAACATGACAGATGTGTGTGGCACAGTGCGTGCAAATCGTAAGCATATGCCCAGGTTTGATGCTGGCACTCGTAGAGGTGAGGTGCAGGCGTTTGCTGCCAATGGCATCATGGCATTTCGGTGGCATGACAAACGAGATGTCACACTGTTGTCATCAGTTCATCCTAATGAAATGACAGATACTGGCAGGCAGCATAGAGAAAGCAATGAACCCATTCTAAAACCTGCAGCTGGGATTGATTACACCTTCAATATGCATTCAGTGGACAAATGTGACATGCAGATTGGGTTTGCTGATTGTGTTCGCTGATTGTATTAGCAAGAGTTATAAATGGTACATAAAACTCTTTTTCCATCTTCTGGACATTTCCATGCTCAATGCTTATAATATGTGTAAGATGAGGACCAGAAACAAACCACCATATGGCGAATTCTGTTTGTCTGTCATCAGACAAATAGTATTCAAGTACCAAGGAACAACACCTGCAATAGACCACCCACCAAATTATCAACAACTACCTTCTTGTCTGAAGCATGGTGATCACTTCCTGGTAAAACTGCCTGCTACTGCTTTCAAGAAAAAGGTTCAGAAGAGGTGTTACGTCTGTGCACATACAAAAAAACGCCCACAACTCTCGTTTTATGTGTGAGGAGTGTAAAACACCACTTTGCATGCCACCATGTTTCAAAGACTTCCACAGGCTGCAGAACTTCTAGAAACATGTCCTGTGACTGTATGTGTCTATAAAATATAGAAAAATAGTAATAAACAACATTTCATATCGTTTGTGTAAATATTTTCTGTAAACAAAACAGTGACAATAGTGTTCATGCAGTTATTGTGTAGTATAGAAAAAGAAATAACTTACAAAATAGTGCTCATATTGGTCTCACAGGCCATAAAAGTTACTTGGAAAAAAAAAAATTAAAAAATAATAGAAAATAGTACAAAAAACTAAATAAAACAATACCGGGTGACGGCAGTCGGCGATGATACCATATATCGGGCATTTTGTGTAAACTTCATGCCTCCATATCTCAGTAAGTATTGATGGTAAAAATTTTTTGTTTAGCCTATAATGTTTAGAAAAAAAAAAAAAACTATCTTTTCATAAGAAAAAATAATTTTTTTTTTTTTAAATTTGGGCGACCCTGAGAACAAGTCTCTGAGAGGGCCTGCCGACCCTGAAAGGGTTAAAGATGATGTAGGTAATCCTGGGCGGATGGTACCAGTCCGATGTTTTGGAATCTCCTGAACTACTTCGTTGGAGCACCACACGTAGGATAAATAAGGGCCAGTAGCAGTAGGACAATGTTAATTAGACCAATTAACAAGTATCTTGCTCCCTTATCTGGCATCTACCCTGGATGACCATGCCAGGAGCAGAGCTGGTAATTAGAAAAAATAAACTGGTTACCAACAGTTTGGCAAATATAATGCTTAAGAATGAAAAAGAGTGGTATTAAATGCCAAAATCATTACTGGTAACCAACAAACAAAATGAAAACAACGAACAGTAATACTCCTGGTAGATCACCTTACCTGATCAGGAGAAGAGTGGAGGTGAAGTGACTCTCCAAACTTCAACCCACACCAGGTAAGGTCAATACCACCAGGAGTAGAAATTGAAGCTGTTACGGCCCCCTACCAAACTAGCGGTTAAATGGTTAACCTGCTGGCCGGCAGTACCACTGGGTACGTCATCAAACCCATTGTGGGGACTGCTGAGCCGGCCTTAGAGCATTAAGTACCTGAACACCTAACAGTACACATCTAAGCAGTACGTACCTGAACACCTCACGGTACACATCTACTGGCTTTAGAAGCAGTAAGTACCTGAACACCTCACGGTACACATCTACTGGCTTTAGAAGCAGTAAGTACCTGAACACCTCACGGTACGCATCCTGCAGTAATTACCAGAACACCTTACAGTATAGATCTACTGGCAGTAGAGAGTATTCTCCTGCCCATCTTTTGGTATTCTACTGGCTTCTACTGATTTTAGAAGAGCCGCTCACCGCAGCTCACTGAGTCTGATGGCCTCAGTTATTTGACGGCCGCATTCAGTGAGATTGCAGCATGGTGTTCGGCAAGCAGGATTAACCGAACCTACTTGCGGTGTGTCAATTGGTCTTGAAGGCAGTAGATAGTACTCGCCAGACCATCTTATGGTGTACTTCTACCGGCCTTGGAGAGTATTTACAGGACTACCGGTGATGTCTGCGGACTCGCCGCCTACGCTGGTCAACTGCGGGCCGGAGTCAACTAATGCTGTTTTAGTGGGACATTACATGAAGAAAAGGTTGGAGTGTTACACTGAACTGGGCTAGGACCGTAGTGTGACACTTAAGCAAGTATGATGGAGTGGAACACTGAGATATGCTACAGGACCATAGTGGAACACTGAGAAGAAAAGGGTGTCGTGTTACACTGAAGATGGTCAGGTTGTAGTGTACATTGAATAGTATCATGTGACTGGCCTCGAGAAAGACGCTGTGGGTGATAGTGTGCGACGCAGAGACAAGGGTGTCAAGAGTGACACAGTAGAGATATTGTGTATGACGCAGAGAAAAGGGTGTCATGTGACACGGAGAGTAGGAGTGTCGTGTGACACAGAGAAAAGGGTGTCTAGTGGACACGGTTGAGCAGGAGCGTCATTACACGGAAGAAAGGGTGTCAAGTGACACAGTTGAGAGGGAGCGTCACAACACACCATGGATAAGTGTCGTGTGAGACACGGAGCGTCATTAAGGTGTCGTAAGACAGAGTTGACTAATTTATTATTGTAAATATGTTACATATAATTTATTATTTTAGCACAGATATTTTTTTTTTTTTTTTTTTTTTTTTTTTTTTTTTTCAACAATTCGGCCGTCTCCCACCGAGGCAGGGTGACCCAAAAAAGAAAGAAAACAATTTTCTTCTTATTCTTTTTAGTAATCTTTACAGGAAAAGGGGTTACTAGCCCATTGTTCCCGGCATTTTAGTTGACTTTTACAACACGCATGGCTTACGGAGGAAAGATTCTTATTCCACTTCCCCATGGATATAAAAGGAAAAGTAATAAAGACCAAGAACTATTAAGATAAAATCAAAGAAAACTCAGATGAGTGTGTATAAATAAATGTGTACATGTATGTGTAGTGTGACCTAAGTGTAAGTAGAAGTAGCAAGACATGCCTGTAATCTTGCATATTTATGAGACAGACAAAAGACATCAGCAATCCTACCATCATGTAAAACAATTACAGGCTTTCGTTTTACACTCACTTGGCAGGACGGTAGTACCTCCCTGGATGGTTGCTGTCTACCAACCTACTACCTACCTAGCATAGATATATATATTATTATTTTAAGGTGCTAATAATTTATTATTGTAACATGTATATATATTTTAAATACCTCTAGACCAAAGATTGATTTTTATATTATATTAAAGATTAATTTATTTTAACGTGTATTTATGTATCCTGAACTCTTTATTACAAAAGGAGTAAATCCACCATCTAACAATAACTTTTTTTGTAATAGAAGCACAGACACCAGGAACTAGTTTTGCCCCAGCCCGCCAGAGGGGAGTGTGCGACGTAACTCGCTAATGGTTCCTGGTTGCCTGAACAACCCTAACCCCACTTATAACCCACTTTTTCCTCATAATACCCCCTTTCCAAAACTTATGGATGGAGTCAATAAGTTAATTAACAGAGGGAAAAGAACTATGTACAACCTCGGCTCGGCCAATCTGTAAGAATTGTCTGATTTCTTAACCATAACAACTGGTGAACAGAAAGCTGATTTAGAAGGCTTTATGATATTTAAGTTTAATAGTTTGTCAACTTCATTATCAAATGTTTTCCGTAAGTGAATGGGAACAGGATAGATTTTCCACCTTACTGGTTCATGAGCTGACAATTCAATCTTGTGTACAACAGTGGCGGTAAGCCCTGGGATCTCTGTGAATATGTCTGAAAAGGTATTTACTAAGGCACTTACTTGAGACTTTCGTTTATTTGATAGTTCGCTGCTGATGTTGAGATTTGAGTTATTCGTTGAAAGATCATCCGTTAAGATATCCAGTAGTTCCTTCGATTCTGTAAGAGACTCATCTATAATACAAACTTTACATTCATACGAATCACCACTTGTAACTACGCTGCAAGATGTAGTATCTTCATCAAAAGAGTTTAAACAAAGATTAACTTCTCTACGGTGGTACTGTTTCAAAATATTGACATGATACATTCTTCCCTTACCCTTGACATCCAAGAGATAATCTACCTTATTACAGACCTTCACTACTTTATACGGTCCGTGCCAGGTAATTAGCAATTTGTTGGATTTGTCAGGTAGAAGAACTAAAACTTCATCACCAATGTTAAACTTACGCTTGGAGCTTTTATGGTCAAAATAGGTCTTGTAGGTTTCCACAGACATCTTTAGGTTTTTTAATGACCAAATTGGCAGTTTCTTCCAATCTTTCCCTCAGATCTAAAAGAAACTGATAGCTGTTTTGAACTTCAGGTTTAATATCTTTGGACCAAAGTTCATTCAAGATAAATAGAGGTCCACGAGCTTGTCTCCCATAAAGCAATTCAAAAGGGGAATAACCAAGGGAATCACTTGGAATCTCATGCATTGCGAAAAGACCATATGGTAGAAATCTGGATGGTAAGGTGTAGTGAAAAGAGGTTTAACACCCACAAGTTGATAAACCTGTTCCATTAATTCTGAATTGAATTGTGCTCCTTGATCTGACAGAATTTCACGAGGTATACCTACACGTGAAAAAATAGATAATAAGGCTTCTGCGACTTCTATGGACGTAATGGATTTTAAGGGTACCGCCTCTGGGAAGCTGGATGCATAGTCAATCAGTCAAAATATATTTATGACCTCCTGATGAGCAAGGAGTGATAGGACCAGCTATATCCACTGTAACTCTAGCAGAAGGGACTGAGAAAATTGGCATCTTTACCGTAGGAACTCTTAGTTCTACCCTTTTGTGAGGAAAGTTGACATACGTGACATGATCTACAGTACTTATAGATGTCAGAGGACATCCTAGGCCAGAAATATAGGCCTTTGATCTTATCATAGGTTTTCCTGTGTGAAAAATGGCCAGAGACTGGCAGGTCGTGAGAAATCTTTAAAACGGTTTCCCAGCAATCCCTCAGAATAACTAACAGACTTCTACCCACAACATTGGGATTGTCCACAGACACTATAGCCTTGTACAGATTATTTTTGAACTGAAACTTATAAGAAAATTTCTTTCTTTGTATCACGTTGTCATTTAACACTAACTTCCGAGTTTCCTCTAAGGAAGGACAAGTCCTTTGAAGACCCTCTAAATCTATGCGAGACAGCTCAATAGGTTTTCCTTTGGAAAGAACTAATGGGTGGATAGGTTTTACCTTAGACTGAGCTCTGGTAAGGACGTTAATCATGTCCTGTTGCTGAAAAGATTTTGTCACACGTAAACAAACCATACCATGGGCGGGATTGAACCCGCGGTCAGAGAGTCTCAAAACTCCAGACCGTCGCGTTAGCCACAGGACCACTGGAGTTTTGAGACTCTCTGACCGTGGGTTCAATCCCGCCTGTGGTATGGTTTGCTTGCAATCGTGTCATTACGATTTCGTGAGTCTTGTCACACGTAGTTTTTCCCTGGTTTCTGTGTTTCCCGGTTTTGGTGACTGGCTTACTAAGGGTGATCCAGTAGTTTCGTAACTATCAACACTGATTTAAGTTACCCAACTGAATCACTTCTGGAGCTATCTGGGAAGAAACAGAAGTATTAGGTTCCAACCCTTTCTTGGAAACTTTTCCAAATTCCAAACAGTCTCTTTCAGATGGGAAAGTAGCCCCTTCTATGTTCCCAACCAAAACAGAACATGAAGTTATTGGGGCAACTACTGCATTTACCCATCCTGAGAACCATTTGCACCTTATAAAACATCTTATTGTTGGAAAAGAATCGCTTCTTCCTAAATAGTAAGTTAATTTAGTGGTCTTACAACATGATGAATCTAGGTTAGGTAAAAGCTTACTTGAGATAACAATACAGGAACATCCAGTGTCTCTAAGAATTGTTGAAACATTCATGCCATTGACTGTACCTTCACTAAAAGGTGCGTTAATATTAGATTCGGTGAAACACTTACCAATATTCTTACCTTTTCTCTTAGGACAGTTGGGCCGTCTATGGCCCAATTCATTACAGTTGAAACACTTTACTGTGAAGGCCGTGGAATTCTTCGGTACGAAGGTTTTGGATCCTTCAGATTGTTTAGGCACAACAGACTTGTATCTACTACGCACTTTAGGGTAGTTATTATGTGCACACACATATATGTCTGCAGCTTGTGCCATTTCCGAAGCTGTATGAATGTTTCGTTCTTTTATGAATATTCATAAATTAGAGTTTACAGCAGAAAGGAATTGATCTCTTACCATCAGGTCTTGTAAAGAGTCAATATCGTGGTCGACTTCAGCACTATCAATCCACGAATCAAATAATCTGAAAAGTGTTGTTAAGAACTGCATATAATTTTGATTTGGAGTTACAGTAGACCTCCGGTTCGCGATGCTATCGGTATCCGATAAATCCGGTATCCGATGCATTATTATATTTTATTATTATTATCACACTGGCCGATTCCCACCAAGGCAGGGTGGCCCGAAAAAGAAAAACTTTCACCATCATTCACTCCATCACTGTCTTGCCAGAAGGGTGCTTTACACTACAGTTTTTAAACTGCAACATTAACACCCCTCCTTCAGAGTGCAGGCACTGTACTTCCCATCTCCAGGACTCAAGTCCGGCCTGCCGGTTTCCCTGAACCCCTTCATAAATGTTACTTTGCTCACACTCCAACAGCACGTCAAGTATTAAAAACCATTTGTCTCCATTCACTCCTATCAAACACGCTCACGCATGCCTGCTGGAAGTCCAAGCCCCTCGCACACAAAACCTCCTTTACCCCCTCCCTCCAACCTTTCCTAGGCCGACCCCTACCCCGCCTTCCTTCCACTACAGACTGATACACTCTTGAAGTTATTCTGTTTCGTTCCATTCTCTCCACATGTCCGAACCACCTCAACAACCCTTCCTCCGCCCTCTGGACAACAGTTTTGGTAATCCCGCACCTCCTCCTAACTTCCAAACTACGAATTCTCTGCATTATATTCACACCGCACATTGCTCTCAGACATGACATCTCCACTGCCTCCAGCCTTCTCCTCGCTGCAACATTCATCACCCATGCTTCACACCCATATAAGAGCGTTGGTAAAACTATACTCTCATACATTCCCCTCTTTGCCTCCAAGGACAAAGTTCTTTGTCTCCACAGACTCCTAAGTGCACCACTCACCCTTTTCCCCTCATCAATTCTATGATTCACCTCATCTTTCATAGACCCATCCGCTGACATGTCAACTCCCAAATATCTGAATACATTCACCTCCTCCATACTCTCTCCCTCCAATCTGATATCCAATCTTTCATAAGAACATAAGAATGTAGGAACACTGCAGAAGGCCTACTGGTCCATACGAGGCAGGTCCTTAACAAAACGACATCTACCTAAAGCTACTGAAGAAATAACTCCTGTACCCCTTGACACCAATCAAACCCAGCCCCTCCCACTCATATATTTGTCCAGTCTCTTCTTAAAGCTACCCAAGGTCCTAGCCTCTATCACCCCACTGGGAAGACTGTTCCACGCATCTACAACTCTGTTAGAAAACCAGTACTTACCTATGTCCTTTCTAAATCTAAATTTATCCAACTTAAATCCATTATTCCTGGTTCTTACCTGGTTCGACACCCTCAGTACTTTATTAATGTCTCCCTTGTTTATGCCCGTCATCCACTTATACACTTCAATGATATCTCCCCTCATTCTACGCCTCTCCAGAGAGTGGAGATTTAAGGCTTTAAGTCTATCTTCATACGGGAGGTTCCTTACACAGTAAATCATTTTAGTCATTCTTCTCTGTATGTTCTCTAATGAGTCTATGTCCATCCTGTAGTAAGGGGACCAAAACTGAGCAGCATAATCTAAATGAGGCCTCACTAGTGATGTATAGAGCTGTAAAATAACTTTTGGACTTCTGTTACTTATACTTCTTGAGATAAATCCAAGTAATCTGTCGGCCTTGTTGCGCACACTAAGGCACTGCTGTCTTGGCTTTAGATTTCTGCTTACCATGACTCCCAAGTCTTTTTCACATTCTGTATGACCAAGCTCTACTTCACCTAAATTATAGCTTCGAGGGTTATTTTCATTACCAAGGGCAAGTACCTTACACTTATCCACATTAAACTTCATCTGCCATTTTTCAGACCAAGACATTAATTTGTTCAAATCGTCCTGGAGTTCATTGATATCCTCCTCAGAGTGAATTATACGGCCTATCTTTGTATCATCAGCAAACTTACTCATGTCACTAGTAATCCCTTCATCAAGGTCATTAATGTAAATTATGAACAGGAGAGGGCCTAAAACTGATCCTTGTGGAACACCACTAGTGACTAATCCCCATTCAGATTTCACTCCATTAATGGTAACTCTCTGCTTTCTATTGGTAAGCCATGCCTAAATCCATGCTAGAACTTTACCTCCTATACCATGAGCTGCCACTTTTCTTAAGAGTCTCTTGTGAGGTACTCTGTCGAAGGCTTTACTAAAATCCAAATAAACAATATCATATTCCTTATCACTGTCAACTGCCTCAAATGTTCTACTGAAGAACGTCAGTAAGTTTGTCAGGCAGGAACGACCTCTCGTGAATCCATGCTGAGATTCATTTATCAAGTTATGCTCTTCAAGGTGACTTCTGATAATGTCAGCTATAATTGATTCTAATAACTTGCCCACTATAGATGTCAGGCTTATTGGACGGTAATTTGAAGGAGTGGACTTATCCCCTGATTTGAATATAGGAACCACATTAGCCATCTTCCACAACTCTGGCACAACACTGGTAAGGATGGACGCATTGAATACACTCGTTAATGGCTGACTAAGCTCCATCTTGCATTCCTTAAGTACCCTTGAAAACAACTCATCGGGTCCCGGGGACTTATTTTGTTTCAGTTTGTCTATCTGTTTAATAACCATGTCCCTCGTGACAGTAATATTAGTTAACTTAAATTCATCAGGAACTAAATAATTGTTAATTACTGGAATCTCATTTACATCTTCCTGTGTAAAAACTGACAAAAAATAGTCATTAAATAAGGAACACATTTCCAGTTCATTATCCGTTCATTATTCATCACCTAATCTTTTTGTTATCCTCATAACCTTACTCTTTCCTGTATTCACTTTCAGTTTTCTTCTTTTGCACACCCTACCAAATTCATCCACCAATCTCTGCAACTTCTCTTCAGAATCTCCCAAGAGCACAGTATCATCAGCAAAGAGCAACTGTGACAACTCCCACTTTGTGTGATTCTTTATCTTTTAACTCCACGCCTCTTGCCAAGACCCTCGCATTTACTTCTCTTACAACCCCATCTATAAATATATTAAACAACCACGGTGACATCACACATCCTTGTCTAAGGCCTACTTTTACTGGGAAATAATTTCCCTCTTTCCTACATACTCTAACTTGAGCCTCACTATCCTCGTAAAAACTCTTCACTGCTTTCAGTAACCTACCTCCTACACCATACACCTGCAACATCTGCCACATTGCCCCCCTATCCACCCTGTCATACGCCTTTTCCAAATCCATAAATGCCACAAAGACCTCTTTAGCCTTATCTAAATACTGTTCACTTATATGTTTCACTGTAAACACCTGGTCCACACACCCCCTACCTTTCCTAAAGCCTCCTTGTTCATCTGCTATCCTATTCTCCGTCTTACTCTTAATTCTTTCAATAATAACTCTACCATACACTTTGCCAGGTATACTCAACAGATTTATCCCCCTATAATTTTTGCACTCTCTTTTATCCCCTTTGCCTTTATACAAAGGAACTATGCATGCTCTCTGCCCATCCCTAGGTACCTTACCCTCTTCCATACATTTATTAAATAATTGCACCAACCACTCCAAAACTATATCCCCACCTGCTTTTAACATTTCTATCTTTATCCCATCAATCCCGGCTGCCTTACCCCCTTTCATTTTACCTACTGCCTCACAAACTTCCCCCACACTCACAACTGGCTCTTCCTCACTCCTACAAGATGTTGTTCCTCCTTGCCCTATACACGAAATCACAGCTTCCCTATCTTCATCAACATTTAACAATTCCTCAAAATATTCCCTCCATCTTCCCAATACCTCTAACTCTCCATTTAATAACTCTCCTCTCCTATTTTTAACTGACAAATCCATTTGTTCTCTAGGCTTTCTTAACTTGTTAATCTCACTCCAAAACTTTTTCTTATTTTCAACAAAATTTGTTGATAACATCTCACCCACTCTCTCATTCGCTCTCTTTTTACGTTGCTTCACCACTCTCTTAACCTCTCTCTTTTTCTCCATATACTCTTCCCTCCTTGCATCACTTCTACTTTGTAAAAACTTTTCATATGCTAACTTTTTCTCCCTTACTACTCTCTTCACATCATCATTCCACCAATCGCTCCTCTTCCCTCCCGCACCCACTTTCCTGTAACCACAAACTTCTGCTGAACACTCTAACACTACATTTTTAAACCTACCCCATACCTCTTCGACCCCATTGCCTATGCTCTCATTAGCCCATCTATCCTCCAATAGCTGTTTATATCTTACCCTAACTGCCTCCTCTTTTAGTTTATAAACCTTCACCTCTCTCTTCCCTGATGCTTCTATTCTCCTTGTATCCCATCTACCTTCTACTCTTAGTGTAGCTACAACTAGAAAGTGATCTGATATATCTGTGGCCCCTCTATAAACATGTACATCCTGAAGTCTACTCAACAGTCTTTTATCTACCACTACTGTCATTTCGCCCTACATCATATCTTGTATACTTACTTATCCTCTTTTTCTTAAAATATGTATTACCTATAACTAAACCCCTTTCTATACAAAGTTCAATCAAAGGGCTCCCATTATCATTTACACCTGGCACCCCAAACTTACCTACCACACCCTCTCTAAAAGTTTCTCCTACTTTAGCATTCAGGTCCCCTACCACAATTACTCACTCACTTGGTTCAAAGGTTCCTATACATTCACTTAACATCTCCCAAAATCTCTCTCTCTCTCCTCTGCATTCCTCTCTTCTCCAGGTGCATACACGCTTATTATGACCCACTTCTCGCATCCAACCTTTACTTTAATCCACATAATTCTTGCATTTATACGTTCATATTCTCTTTTCTCCTTCCATAACTGATCATTCAACATTACTGCTACCCCTTCCTTTGCTCTAACTCTCTCAGATACTCCAGATTTAATCCCATTTATTTCCCCCCACCGAAACTCCCCTACCCCCTTCAGCTTTGTTTCGCTTAGGGCCAGGACATCCAACTTCTTTTCATTCATAACATCAGCAATCATCTGTTTCTTGTCATCCGCACTACATCCACGCACATTCAAGCATCCCAGTTTTATAAAGTTTTTCTTCTTCTCTTTTTTAGTAAATGTCTACAGGAGAAGGGGTTACTAGCCCATTGCTCCCGGCATTTTAGTCGCCTCATACGACACGCATGGCTTACGGAGGAAAGATTCTTTTCCACTTCCCCATGGACAATAGAGGAAAAAAAGAGGAACAAGAGCTATTTAGAAAAAGGAGAAAAACCTAGATGTATGTATATATATATGCATGTTCGTGTCTGTGAAGTGTGACCAAAGTGTAAGTAGGAGTAGCAAGATATCCCTGTTATCTAGCGTGTTTATGAGACAGAAATAGAAACCAGCAATCCTACTATCATGCAAAACAGTTACAGGTTTCTGTTTCACAGTCATCTGGCAGGACGGTAGTACTTCCCTGGGTGGTTGCTGCCTACCAACCTACTATCTATACTCATCTCACCCTATATTTTAAGGTAAGTAATGAGTGAACTGTATATACATTTTATCGCTCTGGGATGCTTAAATATCATAGAATTGTATGTGTGGGTGGGGTGGCCTGGTATGGTAGCCTGGCTGATTACCATACATACCACACTTGATTTCTTACAATAAATACTACTTGTCTCACCCTAGATTAAGACTATAAATATTTTAAGGTAAGTAATGAGTGCACTATGTGTGTATTGTACTTTTTATTGTTTTTTGATGCCTGGTTCTATTGCTAACTTAATATATGTTAGTGTAAACTTGTTATCTAGTGTTTGTATGCATTTATAAGTGGAAAAAAAGGGTGTTCCACTTTACGGCGGTTTCCGCTTTACGGCGGTAGCCTGGAACCTAACCTGCCGTATAAGTGGGGCCCTCCTGTACATATATATATATACATTTTATATATATATATATATACATATATATATATACATATACATTTATATATATACATATATGCAATAAGATCACAGTAAACAGGTGATTTCAGAATATGCAAAACAACCACTCTGAAAGAATAAGAAATTCCAAGCGCTTTCGTGACTACTCACATTATCAAGGATAATGTGAGTAGTCACGAAAGCGCTTGGAATTTCTTATTCTTTCAGAGTGGTTGTTTTGCATATATATATATATATATGGTATAAACCTTGGTAATAAATACCGACAAGTTGGTTTAGAAAGACACGTAAGCAAACACTATGACATATTTATTAGAAAACGTTTCGGTCCTGGGACCTTGATCACTTCTAACATACAGAGGTAGAAAGGCATTATATATATAGGCGGAGAGTGAGGTGTGACGCACAGGCAGAGGTTGTTTTGATAAGGACCTGCCTCGCATGGGCCAGTAGGCCTTCTACAGTGTTCCTCCATTCTTATGTTCTTATGTTCTTATGACATTCCTCAGGTCACGTGCGTCACACCTCACTCTCCGCCTATATATATAATGCCTTTCTACCTCTGTATGTTAGAAGTGATCAAGGTCCCAGGACCGAAACGTTTTCTAATAAATATGTCATAGTGTTTGCTTACGTGTCTTTCTAAACCATATATATATATATATATATATATATATATATACATATATATATATATATATATATATATATATATATATATATATATATATATATATATATATATATATATATATACAGTGGACCCCCGTTATTCGATATTAATCCGTTCCTGAGAGCTCATCGAATACCGATAATATCGAAAACCGAATCAATTTTCCTCATAAGAAATAATGGAAATCAAATTAATCTGTGCAAGAGACCCAAAAGTATGAGAAAAAAATTTTACTACATGGAATATTAAGTTTAATGCAATAGAATAATAATAAAATAATTGACACTTACCTTTAATGAAGATCTGGTGATGATTGATGGGATGGGAGGAGGGGAGAGTATGGATGGTCTTAGTGTTTAGAAGGGGAATCCCCTTCCATTAGGACTTGAGGTAGCAAGTCCTTTTCCGGGGTTACTTCCCTTCTTCTTTTAATGCCACTAGGACCAGCTTCAGAGTCACTGGATTTCTGTTGCACAACATATCTGTCCATAGTGGCCTGTACCTCCCGTTCCTTTATGACATCCCTAAAGTGTTTTGCAACATTGTTAGTGTAATAATCACCAGCACGGCTTGCAATAGCTATGTTAGGGTGATTGTCATCAAAAAAGGTTTGCACTTTAAGCCACATTGCACACATTTCCTTAATCTTTGAAGTAGGCAACTTCTTCAATTTCTCTATCCCCTCCTCCGAAGCAGTTTCCTCAGGTGTGGCCTCTTGCTGTTGAAGATGATCTAGCAGCTCATCAGTGGTTAGTTCTTCATTGTCCTCCTCCACCAACTCTTCCACATCCTCCCCACTAACCTCCAACCCCAAGGACTTCCCCAATGCCACAATGGATTCCTCAACTGGCATAGGATTCTCAGGGTTAGCCTCAAATCCTTCACAATCCCTTTTGTCTACACATTCTGGCCAGTTTTTTCCAAGCAGAGTTCAAGGTCCTCTTAGTCACTCCCTTCCAAGCCGTACCTATAAGGTTTATACAATTGAGGATATTAAAGTGATCCTTCCAAAACTCTTTTAGAGTCAGTTGAGTTTCTGTGGTCACTATAAAGCACTTTTGAAACATAGCTTTTGTGTACAGTTTCTTGAAGTTGGAAATGACATGCTGGTCCATGGGCTGCAGGAGAGTGGTATTAGGAGGCAAAAACTTGACCTTAATGAAGCTCATGTCCCCAGAAAGTTGCTCTGACAAGTCTGTAGGATGACCAGGGGCATTGTCTAATACCAGGAGGCACTTAAGGTCTAATTTCTTTTCAATTAGGTAATTTTTCACAGTGGGGACAAATGCATGGTGTAACCAGTCATAGAAAAAGTCCCTAGTGACCCATGCCTTACTGTTTGCCCTCCACAGCACACACAAATTAGCCTTGAGGACATTGTTTTTCCTGAACACTCTGGGAGTTTCAGAGTGATACACCAATAAAGGCTTCACTTTGCAATCACCACTAGCATTGGCACACATCAACAGAGTAAGCCTGTCTTTCATAGGCTTATGTCCTGGGAGTGCCTTTTCCTCCTGAGTAATGTAGGTCCTGCTTGACATTTTCTTCCAAAACAGGCCTGTTTCGTCGCAATTAAACACTTGTTCAGGTTTCAAGTCTTCACTGTCTATGTAATCCTTGAATTTCTTCTCATATTTTTCAGCTGCTTTTTGGTCTGAACTGGCAGCCTCACCATGCCTAATCACACTATGTATGCCACTACGATTCCTAAATCTTTCAAACCAACCTTTGCTGGACTTAAATTCACTCACATCACCACTATTTTCAGGCAATTTCTTTACCAAATCGTCATGCAACTGCCTAGCCTTTTCACAAATGATAGCTTGAGAGATGCTGTCTCTTGCTATCTGTTTTTCATTTATCCACACCAATAACAATCTCTCAGCATTTTCTAACACTTGCGGTCGCTGTTTCGTAATCACAGTTGCACCTTTTGCAAGAACAGCTTCCTTGATTGCCGTTTTCCTGGTCACTATAGTAGAGATGGTTGATTGGGGTTTGGTTTACAACCTAACCAGCTCCGACACACGCACTCCACTTTCGTACTTTACAATTATCTCTTTCTTAATTTCATAAGTCATTAGCAACTTTTTTCTTGAAGGGTTGGCACTAGAAGCTTTCTTGGGGCCCATGGTGACTTATTTTGCAGAAACAAGCACCAAACACAGTGATAATATGGATAATATGGAATGTACAGAATGTATCCTTAGATGCGCGCACACTGGCTGGCTTGTAAACACTGGCACACAAGGGGCAGTTCAGGCCACACGTGGACACGTCTCGTACGAATCGTATCGAATACTGGGTTTTCAATCGAATACCGAGGAAAATTTTTTGCGATAAAATGTATCGAATACCGGATTTATCGAATACCGATGCCATCGAATACCGGGGGTCCAGTGTATATATATATATGATAGAAAAATAGTAATAAACAACATTTTTTATTGTTGGTTTGTGTAAACATGTTTGGTAAACAATATACAGTGGACCCTCGCCTAATGATATTAATCCGTTCCTGAGAACTCATCATTAGCCGAAATTATCATTAGCCGAGTTAATTTTCCCCATAAGAAATATTGGAAATCCAATTAATCCATTCCAGACAGCCAAAAGTATTAAAAAAAAAAATTTTTCATGAAATATACATTTCCCTACAAAGAAAACAATGAGACATGCACAATAACTACATAAATAAATGTTAAAATGACACTTACCTTTATTGAAGAGTATTGATGAGTGATGAGACACTGTTTTTCTTGAACACTCTGGGATTTTCAGTGATACATGAGTAAAGGCTTCACTTTGCAATCCCCACTAGCATTACAACAAAACATGAGAGTTAGCCTGTCTTTCACAGGCGTGTGTCCTGGGAGTGCCTTTTCCTCCTGAGTAATGTAGGTCCTGTTTGGCATTTTCTTCCAGAACAGGCCTGTTTCGTCACAATTGAACACTTGTTGGGGGATGAATTTTTCAGCTTCGCCATGCCTTATTGCACTGTGTATGCCACTACAATTCTTGAATCTCTCAAACCAACCTTTGCTGGCCTTAAATTCACCAATATGAGCAGTAGTTCCAGGTATTTTTTCCTGTTCACCTGGGTGTTAGTTGACTGTTGTGGGTTGCATCCTGGGGGACAAGATTAAGGACCCCAATGGAAATAAGTTAGTCCTCGATGATGCACTGGCTTTCTTGGGTTATCCTGGGTTGCTAATCCTCTGGGGTTAATCGTTTCTTGGTAATTGTTTCACGTTAAGCCACACCAACAACACACACTCCACATCTTTGAGTAGTACAGCTGACTGTGGTGCAGCAACAGATGACGGTGGCGCAGCAACAGCTGACTGTGGTGCAGCAACAGCTGACGGTGGTGGAGCAACAGCTGATGGTGGAGCAACAGCTGACTGTGGTGCAGCAACAGCTGACGGTGGTGCAGCAACAGATGACAGTGGTGCAGCAACAGCTGACAGTGGTGCAGCAGCAGCTGACTGTGGTACGATAGTATTTCTCATCCTTTTTACCACAGGGTTGGCACTAGAACCTTTCTTTGGGCCCATGGTGGCTTATTTAGCAGTTACAAGCACTATAAACAATGGAATAATACAAAATGTATCAAATGTATGCATGCAACCGGCCACCCTGGCTTGTAAACAATGACGGCAGGGCTGGATGGATAGGTTCGGGACGAGTCATGTTGGTCAGCAGCAGCTGACTGTGGTGCAGCAGCAGCTGACTGTGGTGCAGCAGCAGCTGACTGTGGTGCAGCAGCAGCTGACTGTGGTGCAGCAGCAGCTGACTGTGGTGCAGCAGCAGCTGACTGACTGGTGCAGCAGCAGCTGACTGACTGGTGCAGCAGCAGCTGACTGTGGTGCAGCAGCAGCTGACTGTGGTGCAGCAGCAGCTGACTGACTGGTGCAGCAGCAGCTGACTGACTGTTGTGCAGCAGCAGCTGACTGTGGTGCAGCAGCAGCTGACTGTGGTGCAGCAGCAGCTGACTGTGGTGCAGCAGCAGCTGACTGTGGTGCAGCAGCAGCTGACTGTGGTGCAGCAGCAGCTGACTGTGGTGCAGCAGCAGCTGACCATGGTGCAGCAACAGCTGACTGGTCCAGCAACAGCTGACCATGGTGCAGCAACAGCTGACTGGTCCAGCAGCAGCTGACTGTGGTACGATAGTATTTCTCACCCTTCACGACAGGGTTGGCACTAGAAGCTTTCTTTGGGCCCATGGTGGCTTATTTAGCAGTTACAAGCACTATAAACAATGGAATAATACAAAATGTATCGAATGTATGCATGCAACCGGCCACCCTGGCTTGTAAACAATGACGGCAGGGCTAGATGGACAGGTTGGGGACGAGTCATGCTGGTCAGAAACAGCTGATGGTGGTGCAGCAGCAGCTGACCGTGGTGCAGGAGCAGCTCACCGTGGTTCAGCAACAGCTGACTGTGGTGCAGCAGCAGCTGGCAGTGGTTCAGCAACAGCTGACTGTGGTGCAGCAGCAGCTGATGGTGGTGCAGCAGCAGCTGATGGTGGTGCAGCAACAGCTTACTGTGGTGCAACAACAGCTGACCGTGGTGCAGCAACACCTGACTGTGGTACAATAGTATTTCTCACCCTTTTTACCACAGGGCTGGCACTAGAAGCTTTCTTTGGGCCCATGGTGGATTATTTAGCAGTTACAAGCACTATAAACAATGGAATAATACAAAATGTATCGAATGAATGCATGCAACCAGCCACCCTGGCTTGTAAACAATGACGGCAAGGCAGCTGAGGTGCTCAGGCTGGACGGACAGGTTTGGGAAGAATCACGTTGGGCGAGTTTTTTATTGTTAAGCGGGCCAAATTTTTTACTCAAATGCTTCATTAGGCGGATTTAACGTTATGCGATGCGTTCGTTAGACGAGGGTCCACTGTAATGACAGCAAAGTTTGTACTGTTATTGTGTAGTATACAATGAGTGAATACGTATATACCAAATAGTCTTTATATTGGTCTCAGAGGCCACAAAAGTTACTTGAAAAAATAAAATACAGTGGACCCCCGAGTTTCGTGATTAATCCGTTCCAGAGAGCCTGCCGACAGTCGAAATTCACGAAACTCGAAACCATTTTCCCCATAAGAAATAATGGAAATAAAATTAATCCGTTCCAGACACCCAAAAATATTAAAATAAAATATTTTTTTTCAAATTAAATAAAGATTTACATACTGAAATCAATGAGAAATCGAGTATATACATATAAAAAAAAATACAGTGGAGCCCCGCATACCGTTGGCATCACATAACGTTTAATCCGCATACCGCTCGCTTTTATCGCAAAAATTTTGCCTCGCATACCGCTCAAAAACCCGCTCACCGCTGTTCGTCCGAGACGCGTCCAATGTGCGCCCTTAGCCAGCCTCACATGTTCCGCCGGTGGCATTGTTTACCAGCCAGCCTCAGCGGTAACATCCAAGCATACAATCGGAACGTTTCGTATTATTACAGTGTTTTTGGTGATTTTATCTGCAAAATAAGTGACCATGGGCCCCAAGAAAGCTTCTAGAGCCAACCCTACAGCAATAAGGGTGAGAATTACTATAGAGATGAAGAAAAAGATCATTGATAAGTATGAAAGTGGAGTGCGTGTCTCCGAGCTGGCCAGGTTGTATAATAAACCCCAATCAACCATCGCTACTATTGGTGGTACAGCTGCTGCTGCTGCTGTACCACCGTCAGCTGCTGCTGCTGCTGCACTGTCAGCTGCTGCTGCTGCTGTAGCACCGTCAGCTGCTGCTGCTGCTGTAGCACCGTCAGCTGCTGCTGCTGCTGTACCACCGTCAGCTGCTGCTGCTGCTGTAGTACCATCTGCTGCTGCTGTAGCATCGTCTGCTGCTGCTGTAGCATCGTCTGCTGCTGCTGTAGCACTGTCAGCTGCTGCTGCTGTTGTACCACCGTCAGCTGCTGCTGCTGTAGTACTGTCTGCTGCTGCTGTAGTACCATCTACTGCTGCTGTAGCATCGTCTGTTGCTGCTGTAGCATCGTCTGCTGCTGCTGTAGCACTGTCAGCTGCTGCTGTTGTTGTACCACCGTCAGCTGCTGCTGCTGCTGCTGCTGCTGTAGTACCATCTGCTGCTGCTGTAGTACTGTCTGCTGCTGCTGTAGCATCGTCTGCTGCTGCTGTATCACTGTCAGCTGCTGCTGCTGTTGTACCACCGTCAGCTGCTGCTGCTGCTGCTGCTGCTGTAGTACCGTCTGCTGCTGCTGTAGTACCGTCTGCTGCTGCTGTAGCATCGTCTGCTGCTGCTGTATCACTGTCATCTGCTGCTGCTGCTGCTGCTGCTGTAACACCGTTGTTGGTGTGGCTTATTGAGAATACCAAGAAACAATTAACCCCAGAGGATTTGCCACCCAGGATAACCCAAAAAAGTCAGTGTCATCGAAGACTGTCTAACTTATTTCCATTGGGGTCCTTAATCTTGTCTCCCAGGATGCAACCCACACCAGTTGACTAACACCCAGGTGAACAGGGAAAAATGCCTGGAACTAGTGCTCATATTGGTGAATTTAAAGCCAGCAAAGGTTGGTTTGAGAGATTTAAGAATCGTAGTGGCATACACAGTGTGATAAGGCCTGTTCTGGAAGAAAATGCCAAACAGGACCTACAGTACTCAGGAGGAAAAGGCACTCCCAGGACACAGTGTCTCATCAGTCATTGCTGCATCTTCAATAAAGGTAAGTGTCATTTATTCTTCATTTAGTAGAGTAGTACATGCACAATATATATTGTGCATGTACTACTCTACTATTGTGCATGTATCCTTCTCTTTGTGTGTAGGAAAATGTATATTTCATCTGGTAAAAATTTTTTTTTCATACTTTTGGGTGTCTTGCACGGATTAATTTGATTTCCATTATTTCTCATGGGGAAAATTCATTCGCATACCGATCATTTCGCATAACAATGAGCCCTCTTGCACGGATTAAAATCGCTATGCGGGCGTCCACTGTACCTTTACTGAAGACTTCTGGGTGGATGGAAGACGGGAGGAGGGGATAGGAGGAAGGTGTACACTATTGTTTGGAAGGAGAATCTCCTTCCATTAGGACTTTAGGTAGCAAGTCCTTATCTGGGGTTACTTCCCTTCTTCTTTTAATGCCACTGGGAACAACTTGAGAGTCACTGGACCCCTGTCGCACAAAATATCTGTCCAGAGAGGTCTTTTTCTGGCATTTCTTTAAAATTTCCCTGAAGTGGGACACAACACTGTCATTGTACATGTTGCAGATACGGCTTGTTTCAGTTGGTCAGGGTGATACTTTTCAACAAAACTTTGCAACTCATTCCACACATGTCCTTAATCACTGAAGAAGGAACCTCCTTCACTCTCTTCTCCTCCTCCTCTGAAGCAAGTTCCTCGGCTGTGGTCTGATGCTGTTCGAGTTGAAGCTCTTGCAGTTCGTCAGTGGTTAGCTCTTCCCTGTGGTCCTCCACCAACTCTTCCACACCCCCGTCACTCGCCTCCAACCCCATGGACTTGCCCAATGCCACAACACCTTCCAAAACAAGCAGAGGGTTGGCAGGGACAGGGTCTGCCTCAAACCCTTCAAAATCCCTTTGGATCGTGTTCCTCCCTTTATTTACCAAAGGGCTTGCACTAGCTTTTCTTGGGTCCATAATGACTTATTTAGCAGTTGCAAGCACAAAAAACAATGGATTATTATGAAATGTATTGTATGAACCTGCGGGGTGATGGTCACGTGTTAGTAAACAATGGCACACTGAGCGTGAATGGCATGGGAGACTGGCTTGGTGTGTGTGGTGACGAGCAGACGGGTACCGGATGGTCGCCGAAACACGAGTCTAATCACGAAACTCGAGGCCAAATTTTGCCAAAAACACTTGCCGAAGGTTGAATTTCACGAAACTCGATGCTGCCGAAACTCGAGGGTCCACTGTATTAAAAAATAAAGAAAAAAAGTGAAAAAAAAAAAAAAACCTGTTACCGGGTGACCGGCAGTCGGTGATGTTGCCATAAGCGGTTCAATTTGTCAACTTCACGCTTCCATATCTCCATAAGTATTGATCGCAATTTTTTTTTTTTGGGCCTATAATACTCGCAAAAAAAAAAAAACACTATCATTTCACAAGAAAAAATCATTTTTGTTTTTTTCGAAAAATTTTCGACCGAGAACAAGTTTGGGAGACGGCCTGTCAACCCTCAAAGGGTTAAGAGAGACAATGAGTTGTGTTAAGATGTTATGAGATAAGGTCATTAGCAGATACGTCACTGTATTCCACATTTCTGTAGGTAACAACAAAACGACTCTTGAATGTATTCATACCATGGATAAGTCATGGTGGAAATATTTTTATCATTAGTATCACATTTATGAGAATATGCTAAACCAGTAGAGGACATACAGCATTTGCAAAATGTGAGACTTTGAAATCCCCACTAGCATTACCACAGAGCAAGAGAGTTAGCCTGTCTTTCATAGGTTTGTGTCCTAGCAGGGCCTTTTCCTCTTGCGTGATGTAAGTCCTCTTTGGCATTTTCTTCCAAAAGAGGCCTGTTTTGTCATAATTGAACACTTGTTGGGGGAAAAATCCTTCAGTCTCTATGTACTCCTTGAATTCATGCACAAATTTTTCAGCCCCATGTTTATCTGAACTTGCTGCCTCACCATGCCTTACCACACTGTGTATGCCACTACGCTTCTTGAATTTTTCGAACCAGCCATTGCTGTCCTTAAATTCACTAACATCAGCACTCATTCGAGGCAGTTTCTTTAAGAGATCGGCATGCAACTGCCTTGCCTTTTCACAAATTATCAACTGCACAACACTATCTGCTGCTAATTGTTTCTCATTGATCCACACCAACAACAATTTCTCGACATCTTCCAGTGTTTGTGATATCTGTTTTGTTATCACTTTTACCCCTTTCGCAACATCAGCTTCCTTATTTCATTTTTCTTCAATATGATGGAACTGATGGTTGATGGAGGCTTGCCGTATATCCTCGTGATTTCAATCACACATAAGCCACGTTCATATTTTTCAAGGATTTCTTTCTTCTATCGTGTTTCTCACCTTCTTTACAAAAGGACTGGGGCTAGCAGCTTTGTTTGGGCTCATGGT
Organism: Cherax quadricarinatus; assembly: GCF_038502225.1. Classification (NCBI taxonomy): domain Eukaryota; kingdom Metazoa; phylum Arthropoda; class Malacostraca; order Decapoda; family Parastacidae; genus Cherax; species Cherax quadricarinatus. The sequence goes on from NC_091335.1 coordinate 32,667,123, forward strand.
GGCTTATTTAGCAGTCACACAGAATAAACAAGTGCAAGAAACAATGAATTACTATTATGAAATAATTCGTATCAGCTTGCAGAGTAATGTTCACTCAACCATAAACAAAGGCAACACTGCCTCAGGATGCGTGTGTGGGAGGCTGTGTATGCGGCACACTCAGACCTGTACCATACCACTGACAAGAATGGAAGACAGCAACGACAACTGAGCCGCCAATATTTTTACCGTACCACCGACATGAACGGAGGAACACAACGAAAGATGAGCCAATATTTTTACAGAAAAAATCAGCCATAACTGAAATGAGCAAAACACAGCTCAATGAAAAGAGAGGGTCCACTGTATTTAATTCACCATTTGGCATGGTTACAAAGTGGGCAGAGTTAGCTATAGCAGAGAGAGAGAGAGAAGTGAGCAGTGTCTCAGTAACTGCTGATGTGTCTTACCCCACTATAAAATATTGTATAATTATACTATTACTATCAATAAAGGTTATCTACCTATCATATTTATTCCAGAGTAATATTAGGTAAAACATAAATACTGTAGAAGCAGGATAAATATGCTCAAATTAATAAAAACTGACATTATATAGAGAGGCATTGAAGGGTGGAGGGCAGGGAGGGATATATATATATATATACAGGAGGGCCCCACTTATACGGCAGGTTAGGTTCCAGGCTACCGCCGTAAAGCGGAAACTGCCGTAAAGTGGAACACCCTTTTTTTCCACTTATAAATGCATACAAACACTAGATAACAAGTTTACACTAACATATATTAAGTTAGCAATAGAACCAGGCATCAAAAAACGATAAAAAAGTACAATACACACATAGTGCACTCATTACTTACCTTAAAATATTTATAGTCTTAATCTAGGGTGAGACAAGTAGTATTTATTGTAAGAAATCAAGTGTGGTATGCATGGTAATAGCCAGGCTACCTTACCAGGCCACCCCACCCACACATACTATTCTATGATATTTAAGCATCCCAGAGCGATAAAATGTATATACAGTTCACTCATTACTTACCTTAAAATATTTGTAGTCTTAATGTAGGGTCAGGAGTAAGTAAATGAGATAAAACGAATAAATGAGAGAGAGAAAGAATGAGTACATGAGAGGGGACAGGCGCAGAGTTATGTAAACAAACCAGGCAAACGTAAGTTTTGTAAACAAACGAAGTGTACACGTCTGGTTTGTGTACATGTTACATTGTGTACAGGTTGTCTCTACATTGATACGGTAGAATTAATAAAGAACACTCCCATTCTCATGTAACATCATTTTGAGAAGAAATGAAGCTCTGAGTGAAGGCAATGGAAATAAGTCACACTGACTTTTTTGGGTTATCCTAGGTTCTCTACACGTATCTTGTTATGTATGATAATCTATGTAACTGTATTTGTGTATACCTGAATAAACTTACTTACATACATACGAAAGGAATAATTTTCTACAGTTACCCCCAGAAACACATTTTCTCTTATGTTAGATTAGAGAAAATGTTATTCTTGCCGTCACTTGTACAAGTTATGTGGCTCCCACATCTTATATTTATGTTTATTTATTCTATTGTGGGGTGTATTTATCATCTTTTTATGTTATGTATCGTGTTTATTATATAATTTTGAAAAAAAATATCATGGATGGATTAATGAAAATGTGTATATTAACGTAATATACGACATTTAATGAGACTCGGTGAGTATTGTTATTATTATCATTTCTAATATGGCGTCACTTGTGCAAGTCGTCTGCTACCACATCTCACATTTATGTTTATTTATTCTACTGTGGGGTGTATTTATCTTATTTATATGTTATGCATCGTGTTTATTATATAATTTTGAAAAAAATATCATGGATGGATTAATGAAAATGTGTATATTAACGTAATATACGACATTTAAATGACTCGATGATTATTATTATCATTACTAATATGACGTCTGGAGACATAAGACACTTACCAATTTTAATGTGTACCTGCATGCCAGCACAGTATGTAAGTTTATTTAGGTACAGGTATACATAAGTATAATTATCAGAGTATATATAAAATATGAAATAACTTTTAAAAACATTTAAAATTTTGGAGTTTCCAGACAAAATGGAGAGACTTAGTGCTTACTGAGCTCATGGAGAATGTAAACAAACAGGGTAGGGCACGGTGACCGTATTAGAAAGTCAGGTGGGGGGAGCCGTATAGCGAGTTTTGGTCATAATTTGAAATGTCCGTATTAGCGGAATGCCGTAAAGTGAAACGCCGTAAAGCGGGGCCTTCATGTATATATATATATATATATATATATATATATATATATATATATATATACAGTGGGCCCCCGGTTAACGATATTTTTTCATTCCAGAAGTAAGTTCAGGTGCCAGTACTGACTGAATTTGTTCCCATAAGGAATATTGTTTAGTAGATTAGTCCATTTCAGACCCCCAAACATACACTTACATAAATACACTTACATAATTGGTCGCATTGGGAGATGATCATTAAGCGGGGGTCCACTGTGTATATATATATATATATATATATATATATATATATATATATATATATATATATATATATATATATATATACAGTGGACCACCACATACCGTTGGCATCACATAACGTTAAATCCGCATAGCGATACATTTTATCACTAAAATTTTGCCTCACATAGCGCTAAAAAACTCGCTCAACGCTATTCGTCCGAGACGCGTCTATGTGAGGCCTGAGCCAGCCTCACATGTTCCGCCAGTGGCATTGTTTACAAGCCAGCCTCCCCGGTAACATCAAAGCATACAATCGGAACATTTCGTATTATTACAGCGTTTTTTATTTTATCTGCAAAATAAGTGACCATGGGCCCCAAGAAAGCTTCTAGTGAGAAATATTATCGAAATACTGTGGTACCATGGTCAACTGCTGATGCTGCTGCTGCTGTAGCACTGTCAGCTGCTGCTGCTGCTGCAGCACCATCAGCTGCTGCTGCTGCTGTACCACCGTCAGCTGCTGCTGTAGTACCGTCTGCTGCTGCTGTAGCACCATCTGCTGCTGCTGTAGCACTGTCAGCTGCTGCTGCTGTAGCACTGTCAGCTGCTGCTGCTGCACTGTCAGCTGCTGCTGTAGCACTGTCAGCTGCTGCTGCTGCTGTAGCACCGTCAGCTGCTGCTGCTGCTGTACCACCGTCAGCTGCTGCTGCTGTAGTACCATCTGCTGCTGCTGTAGCACCATCTGCTGCTGCTGTAGCACCGTCTGCTGCTGCTGTAGCACTGTCAGCTGCTGCTGTAGCACTATCAGCTGCTGCTGCTGTAGCACTGTCAGCTGCTGCTGCTGTAGCACCGTTGTTGGTGTGGCTTATTGAGAATACCAAGAAACAATTAACCCCAGAGGGTTAGCCACCCAGGATAACCCAAAAAAGTCAGTGTCATCGAAGACTGTCCAACTTATTTCCATTGGGGTCCTTAATCTTGTCTCCCAGGATGCAACCCACACCAGTCGACTAACACCCAGGTGAACAGGGAAAAATGCCTGGAACTAGTGCTCATATTGGTGAATTTAAAGCCAGCAAAGGTTGGTTTGAGAGATTTAAGAATCGTAGTGGCATACACAGTGTGATAAGGCCTGTTCTGGAAGAAAATGCCAAACAGGACCTACAGTACTCAGGAGGAAAAGGCACTCTCAGGACACAGTGTCTCATCAGTCATTGTTGCATCTTCAATAAAGGTAAGTGTCATTTGTTCATTTAGTAGAGTAGTACATGCACAATATATATTGTGCATGTACTACTCTACTATTGTGCATGTATCCTTCTCTTTGTGTGTAGGAAAATGTATATTTCATCTGGTAAAAAATTTTTTTCATACTTTTGGGTGTCTTGCATGGATTAATTTGATTTCCATTATTTCTTATGGGGAAATTCATTCGCATAACGATAATTTCGCATAACAATGAGCTCTCAGGAACGGATTAATATCGTTATGCGGGGGTCCACTGTACGTATATATAATATATAATATATTTTTTTTTTTTTTTTTTTTTTTTTCAACAAGTCGGCCGTCTCCCACCGAGGCAGGGTGACCCAAAAAAGAAAGAAAATCCCCAAAAAGAAAATACTTTCATCATCATTCAACACTTTCACCACACTCGCACATTATCACTGTTTTTGCAGAGGTGCTCAGAATACAACAGTCTAGAAGCATAAACATATAAAGATACACAACATATCCCTCCAAACTGCCAATAATATATATATATATATATATGATGATGTAAAGAGAGTAGTAAGGGAGAAAAAGTTAGCATATGAGAAGTTTTTACAAAGTAGAACTGATGCAAGGAGGGAAGAGTATATGGAGAAAAAGAGAGAAGTTAAGAGAGTGGTGAAGCAATGTAAAAAGAGAGCAAATGAGAGAGTGGGTGAGATGTTATCAACAAATTTTGTTGAAAATAAGAAAAAGTTTTGGAGTGAGATTAACAAGTTAAGAAAGCCTAGAGAACAAATGGATTTGTCAGTTAAAAATCAAAGGCCTCCAGGAATACAGGTTTAAAACCTCGCCCCCGTAATTGAGGTGTTTTATCCCCCAAGGGGCCGTGAAAGTTCCTCGACATTTTCTAGGTCGCATTTCCCCACCTGCCTTGAAAGGTCCCGAGAGTGCAGCAATTTTCCCACCCCAGATAGAAAAAAGGGGACCTGAAGAGTGTCACTTAAGGGCCCTTTTCCCTAGTTTTAAAGGGTTTCCCTATTATCCATCCTGTCATTTTTCTAGCAGAGGGAAAATACAATGTTATGGTCCTGAAGGGGGAATCCTACATAACACTCCCCTTGGCCTTTTGCGTTTGTTTTCTTTTTATTTTTTTAAAGAATTTGTTTTTACTCTGATGAAGTTTTAAATTTTCCCTCATGTTTACCATATCGGGAGAAATTTGGGAAATTTCAACTTTGGGAACTTCATATTGTTTTCTGCAGCCCACTAAAAGTTTTGGGTTGATGCCCCTTGGGGTTTTGCAGGTTGGGAATGGAAGACACTGTCATGCGGGATTCGGTCATCTGCAAAAAAACACGGGGTTTGTGGCTGACATCCTTGTCTATGTCGGATATGAGGATGAGGAACAAGAGGGGAGCTTATACTGTCCCTTGGGAACAGAGTTTTTTCACCGTGGGCTGCCTCGGACTTTATTTCTGTTGATTCCCACTTCTGTGTTTCTGTTAGTGGGGGAAATTTAGATCCATCGACCAACTTTTCCTGTTTTTCCCTTTTAGCCCCAATTTTTGCCCCTATTACGCCAGGTCACATTTTGGCCTGGGTTTTGGAAAAGTCTGTATATATTACATCTGCATTTTTTTTGTCTTCATGCATTTGGGACCTTGTCAGAGTGATCCAGTAGTTGAGACAGACAGGAGCGATTTGTTCAAAAACCCATGTTCCCCCTGGGTAATGGGGGGTTTTTTGGATGGGTGGTGATTTTGCTTTTTTGGACCCTTTTTTAAAGATTTTTGGTGATATGGGGATGTTAGTGCTATTGGTCGGGTAGTTCTTTTTTGGGCTTTACTGCCCCTTTGTGGGGGGGCCATTGTTGTTTTTAGTAATGGGGGACGACTTCCCATGCCCCTTTCCCCCATAGGAGGGAAAAAGGGTCTGATGGGGGTTTTGAAAGTTCTTGATGAACACAGATTTCCCAAGAGTCGGGCCCCCGGGGGCAGGGGCAGGGGCATGAACCTGCGGGTTTTTTGGCCGGAAACACGGATGGGGAAATAAAAACCTTTTTGGTTTCAAAAAATTTTTTTGACTTACTCGTCCTGGTTATTGAAAAAACTAGTCATTTGGGGATTTATAGTCACTATTTCCCTTTTTCCCAGGGGAAAAATTTGTTTAATTTAGGGGCCCAAACTGCCCGGTTTGATTTTGATTTGGCATAGGAGAAGAAATACTTTTTTTTTCTTTTATTTCATTTATGGTTTTTTAGTTCTTCCCCTATTCCTGATTTCCTAAAGGTTTTTTTAGTTTAAGTTCGATGTTTTTAAGGTATTTTGTTGTTTATTGCTGGCTTTAGACCCTGTATATTTGCAAAGAAGAATGTTATCGGACTGGTGGTATTGTTGGTACTGGGGGGGGATTTTTTTTCCGGCATTAGTATCTGTATCTGTTGGTTTGGAGTGGAGGCCATCGACTGTGGAGGAGGAATAACATCTTGTAGGAGTGAGGAAGAGCCAGTTGTGAGTGTGGGGGAAGTTCGTGAGGCAGTAGGTAAAATGAAAGGGGGTAAGGCAGCCGGGATTGATGGGATAAAGATAGAAATGTTAAAAGCAGGTGGGGATATAGTTTTGGAGTGGTTGGTGCAATTATTTAATAAATGTATGGAAGAGGGTAAGGTACCTAGGGATTGGCAGAGAGCATGCATAGTTCCTTTGTATAAAGGCAAAGGGGATAAAAGAGAGTGCAAAAATTATAGGGGGATAAGTCCGTTGAGTGTACCTGGTAAAGTGTATGGTAGAGTTATAATTGAAAGAATTAAGAGTAAGACGGAGAATAGAATAGCAGATGAACAAGGAGGCTTTAGGAAAGGTAGGGGGTGTGTGGACCAGGTGTTTACAGTGAAACATATAAGTGAACAGTATTTAGATAAGGCTAAAGAGGTCTTTGTGGCATTTATGGATTTGGAAAAGGCGTATGACAGGGTGGATAGGGGGGCAATGTGGCAGATGTTGCAATTGTATGGTGTAGGAGGTAGGTTACTGAAAGCAGTGAAGAGTTTTTACGAGGATAGTGAGGCTCAAGTTAGAGTATGTAGGAAAGAGGGAAATTTTTTCCCAGTAAAAGTAGGCCTTAGACAAGGATGTGTGATGTCACCGTGGTTGTTTAATATATTTATAGATGGGGTTGTAAGAGAAGTAAATGCGAGGGTCTTGGCAAGAGGCGTGGAGTTAAAAGATAAAGAATCACACACAAAGTGGGAGTTGTCACAGCTGCTCTTTGCTGATGACACTGTGCTCTTGGGAGATTCTGAAGAGAAGTTGCAGAGATTGGTGGATGAATTTGGTAGGGTGTGCAAAAGAAGAAAATTAAAGGTGAATACAGGAAAGAGTAAGGTTATGAGGATAACAAAAAGATTAGGTGATGAAAGATTGAATATCAGATTGGAGGGAGAGAGTATGGAGGAGGTGAACGTATTCAGATATTTGGGAGTGGACGTGTCAGCGGATGGGTCTATGAAAGATGAGGTGAATCATAGAATTGATGAGGGAAAAAGAGTGAGTGGTGCACTTAGGAGTCTGTGGAGACAAAGAACTTTGTCCTTGGAGGCAAAGAGGGGAATGTATGAGAGTATAGTTTTACCAACGCTCTTATATGGGTGTGAAGCGTGGGTGATGAATGTTGCAGCGAGGAGAAGGCTGGAGGCAGTGGAGATGTCATGTCTGAGGGCAATGTGTGGTGTGAATATAATGCAGAGAATTCGTAGTTTGGAAGTTAGGAGGAGGTGCGGGATTACCAAAACTGTTGTCCAGAGGGCTGAGGAAGGGTTGTTGAGGTGGTTCGGACATGTAGAGAGAATGGAGCGAAACAGAATGACTTCAAGAGTGTATCAGTCTGTAGTGGAAGGAAGGCGGGGTAGGGGTCGGCCTAGGAAGGGTTGGAGGGAGGGGGCAAAGGAGGTTTTGTGTGCGAGGGGCTTGGACTTCCAGCAGGCATGCGTGAGCGTGTTTGATAGGAGTGAATGGAGACAAATGGTTTTTAATACTTGACGTGCTGTTGGAGTGTGAGCAAAGTAACATTTATGAAGGGATTCAGGGAAACCGGCAGGCCGGACTTGAGTCCTGGAGATGGGAAGTACAGTGCCTGCACTCTGAAGGAGGGGTGTTAATGTTGCAGTTTAAAAACTGTAGTGTAAAGCACCCTTCTGGCAAGACAGTGATGGAGTGAATGATGGTGAAAGTTTTTCTTTTTCGGGCCACCCTGCCTTGGTGGGAATCGGCCGGTGTGATAATAAAAAAAAAAAATATATATATATATATACACATAAAACAAAAGTGACCGTGAACATTACAGAAAACACACTATGCCTGAAGGGTAAGTATAAAAGATCACTCTTACCCTATGCAAAGACTGAAAAAAGTGCAATTTTCTCGAAATTTTGTTTTTTTCTAAGTAATCAGTTATGCACACATTTCCTGGAATATCTCAGAAGTCATTGACCTATTTCATGTTGTATTACAGTTAATAATAAACAGATTGAAAGGAATTTCCCAGCAAACATAAAACTGAATGTTTTAATTTTGGGTGGCGACACTTTGGAAGTGTCAGTAAGGGGTGATTCCTCGATTAGCGATGAATTCATTTGCCGATGGGGTCTTAGGCCCCTCTGTCATTAAGTGAGGAGAGGCTGTAATATGATGGAATGTAATATGTAATCATTTTGAACGTATGCCTACAGTAGTATGGCTCATTAGAAAAAATTAATTTTAATTTTTTAATTTTAACAAATAGCACAGTTTTGAATCGGCAAATTTCTGTATACTGAATGTTAGGCTACTAAGACAGTCACAGAAATCACTCAGGAGCATGAGAGATCAGTGAAATTTATTTTAAATTTTATGAAAGACTTTCTGTAAGACTTCCTCTTGACAGAATATAGTGTTACACTGCCAAGCATAAGTGCCACTCACAGTGGATGAGTGTGTCCCTGTTTTAACCCTTTCAGGTTTGGTGCTGTACTAGTAGGCTTGCGCGCCAGGGTTGGTGCCGTACTAGTACGCATAAATTCTAGCGGCTTCAAATTAAGCGGGAAACAGCTGGTAGCCCTAGATGTGGGAGAATGGGCCTGCGTGGTCGGTGTGCGTGGTAGAAAAAAATTCTGGGACTCAGTGGCGCATTGTGGGAACGCCATTTAAGTAGACATTATTCACCATGCCTCGCGGTAAGAAGCTCCTCACTCCTCGGCGAATTGGGACACTTTTGTTCCCCAGTGACAGTTCTAATACAGATGGAAGTGCCAGTGAAGATGCGTTTCAATGTTTTGATGAGGTTGTGACCAAAACTAATAACCATAATATCGGAAATAGTGAGGAAAGCCCAGACAACCCTCAGCCTTCCACCTCTGCTGCTGGGCTGTCTTGTTCACGTTCAGTTGTACCAGAATCAAAGAGGAAACTCCTATTTTCCCAAATCCCAGACTCAGATGTGAAAATTGGTGATGATAGTGATAGTGAATATGAACTACAAGCTCTTGAAAACAGTTCCAGTAGTGAAACGTCAATATATATGACGGTATATGCGCTCTGGTAGTGTGCCACATGCTATTCCAAGGGGAAGGAGTACATCTCAGAGTACATCCCGTGGCTGTACAACAGGAACAGACAGTGAAAATGAAGATGATAGTGTTGCAATTGGAATGGAAAATGTGCATGGTGGTGGTGGTGGTGCCGGCCGTGAAGCACCAGCAGTGGGCCATGCTGCCACCCACGCTGCCACCCATGCCACTGCCTCAGCTGATCTACAACAAAGGCCACCATCCCCCACCAACCACACCACCCTCCACAACCACAACCTCCACAACCACAACCACCTGTCAATATCCAGTACCCACCAGCAGACTGCACCTGGGATTGGCAGGAAGCTGCCAATTTTGTTCCAAATCTCCAGTTTGATGAAAGCCAAAGTGGAATATGGCCATCTTGTACACTTGGGAACAATGCCAGTGAACTGGAATGTTTCAAGTTATTCTTTGACGAACCCCTGATGGAAATTGTCAGGGAAAGGAACAGATACTATGAGTACACCATAGCAAACAATATTTTCACCAAACTCATGCCTATACCAGTGGAAGGAGACAACTGTGGCTGAGATGTATCTTTTGTTTGCCACAATAATGTTTATGCCACATGTGTATAAGCACAGTGTGAAATCATACTGGTCAACAGACCGCCTGATTACAACCCCAGGTTTCAGTGATATAATAATACTATTACGTATGCTTCAATTCTCAGACAAAGCCAGGCCTGACAGAAACGACAGGTTATATAAGATTAGGAATGTGTTTGTGTATCTGAAACAGAAATTCAATATGTATTTTTATCCCTTCAGGAAGCTTGTTATTGATGAGTCTTTGATTCTGTTCAAAGGAAGACTCTCACTCAAGCAGTATATACCAAGCAAGAGGAAACGCTTTGGTATAAAGTTGTTTGTACTTGTGATTGTTACAGTGGTCTGGTATTGGATATTATTGTGTACACTGGAAGTAATACATTGCGAGATACCAGGAAGTTACTGGGTAACTCCGGTGATGTGGTTAGAACAATGATGGAACCATATCTTGGTAAGCGACATATATACTGATAACTGGTACACAAGCCCCTTACTCAGTGATTTCTTGCGAGTGAACATGACAGATGTGTGTGGCACAGAGCGTGTAAATCGTAAACATATGCCCAGGTTCGACGCTGGCACTCGTAGAGGTGAGGTGCAGGCGTTTGCTGCCAATGATATCATGGCATTTCAGTGGCATGACAAACAAGATGTCACACTGTTGTCATCAGTTCACCCTAATGAAATGACAGACACTGGCAGGCAGCATAGAGAAAGCAATGAACCCATTCTAAAACCTGCAGCTGTGATTGACTACACCTTCAATATGCATTCAGTGGACAAATGTGACATGCAGATTGGGTTTGCTGATTGTGTTCGCAAGAGTTATAAGTGGTACATAACTCTTTTTCCATATTCTGGACATTTCCATGCTCATATTGTGTAGTATAGAAAAAGAAATAACTTACAAAATAGTGCTCATATTGGTCTCACAGGCCATAAAAGTTACTTGAAAAAAAAAATTAAAAAATAAAAGAAAATAGTACCGAAAAAAGAAAATAAAGTAATATTGGGTGACTGGCAGTAGGCGATGTTACCGTATGCCAGTCATTTTCTGTCAACTTCACGCCTCCATATCTCGGTAAGTACAGTGAACCCCGGTTTACGATCAGCTCCCAATGCGACCAATTATGTAAGTGTATTTATGTAAGTGCGTTTGTATGTGTATGCTTGGGGGTCTGAAATGGACTAATCTAATTCACAATATTCCTTATGGGAACAAATTTGGTCAGTACTGGCACCTGAACATACTTCTGGAATGAAATAATATCGTAAACCGGGGGTTCACTGTATTGATGGTAAAAAATTTTTTGTTTAGCCTATAAAATTAAAAAAAAAAAAATATCTTTTCATAAGAAAAAATAATTTTTTTTCGAATTTTTACTGACCCTGAGAACAGGTTTGGGAGAGGGCCTGCCAACCCTGAAAGGGTTAAAGGTAACAGTGGAGTGGGAGAAGCATCAGTGGTGGTTGGCACTGATAATTCCCTGTTTTAAAGGTAACAGTGGAGTGGGAGAAGCATCAGTGGTGGCTGGCACTGATAATTCCCTGTTTTAAAGGTAACAGTGGAGTGGGAGAAGCATCAGTGGTGGCTGGCACTGTGGTGTCCATGAGATAATAGCAAGGTCATTATGTTTATTAGTGACTATACTCTATATGACCAAAGTACTTCAGCTATATACTTATTCAAACCTCCCACCACTACAGAAATCAGTATTAGAACTCACCACATAATACAGGATATAAACAACCACTATTTAAACCTAAAAGATGAATGATCACGTTGACCCTGATCTAAACCTCCATAATCTAACACACAATCAAAACTTATTGGAAAGTAACTGCCTTTATTACACATCACAAGCCAGCACTATCCTGAACACTGCTCAAAGTCTATCAGTTCTTAACTACAACATCAGGTCCTTAAGCAAACACTATGATGACCTCCTGGCACTCCTTGAGTCACTAAAGACACCCTTCTCCTGCATTATTCTTATTGAGACCTGGCTTAAGCAGGACACAATTGATATCTACCCACTGCCAGGATACACAGCAATCCACAACTGCAGACCATACCAAGTTGGAGGTGGTAATGCAGTCTATTACTCTAACCAACTATCTTGTATTAGCACTAATTGCTTAAGTGATGAATATGGGGAATACATTTTTGCTAATTTTACTGTAAAAAACCTCAAGACGCCTATAAAAGTCGGTGCCATATACCGGTTACCCCACACAAACATCCCAAACTTCAGTGAGAATCTAAAGTCACTAATAACAAACAGACAAATGAACAAGCACCACCTTCTCTTAGCTGGAGACTTCAATATCAACCTTGGCCTACCAGATGATCAGACTGTAACTGATTTCATCAACAATATGAACAACACACTTCTCATACCAACAATAACTAAACCAACCAGGCTGACTCAGACAAGTGCAACCATAATAGACCACATATGGACCAATATACTGGCCCCCCTTAAATCAGGGTTAATCACAGACAGCACTACTGACCACTACCCAACCTTCCACTTAATGAACATTAGTAAGCCACCACTCGAATACAACAAAGTTTCATTTAGACTCCATGACGAGGCCTCAATAAGGAATTTCACAGCAGACTTAGAGACTGTTGACTGGCCTACAGAATTCTCCAATGCCAATGGTATTGAAGATTGGACAGACATTTTTCCTAACAAAAATTAGACTATACAACAAACATAGTCCTATAAAAACGAAACAGATCACGAATAAACAGCTTGGTTGCCCATGGCTAACCAGCAGCATTCTGAAATCCATTGATAAGAAACACCAATATGAAAAGCAATATAGACAGGGCTTAATACACAGATATTCCTAAACAATATTCAACAGTTCTCACCAAATTAATAAAGAAAGCCAAACAACTGTACTACTCCAGCAGATTCACTGACACAAGAGGAGATATAAAAAAGACCTGGAAAACACTTTCCCAGATTCTGGGGACCCACAAACTGAAAAAAACCAAGAATATTGTTCTAACTAAACCTCATGAAACACCACTGCATCCCACTGATACAGCTAACAAGATAAACGACTTCTTCTCAAACATAGGATCTAATCTCGCCAGTAAAATCCCACGTACCAATGCCCGTGCTGGGGACTACCTAGATGGGAATTTCCCAAATTCATTCTATCTTGTACCAACTGAGCCCACAGAAGTCACTGCGATCATAAAGTCACTTAAAATTTGTCTCGCGTCCCACCATTATTATACAAGCGAGCGGCCCATGTCCTTTCGCATGCTATTACATTACTTTTTAACAAGTCACTAGAAACTAGCACTTTCCCGACACTACTCAAGACAGCAAGGGTTACACCAATACATAAAGGTGGTGACCCTACAGACATAAACAACTATAGGCCAATATCAAACTTACCATTGCTATCCAAAATCTTCGAGAAACTTGTGCACAGGAGAGTACATTCATTTATAACGTCACAAAACATACTCAACCCCTCCCAATTTGGATTCAGGAAAAATAAAAGCACTAATGATGCAATTATAAAAATGCTAGACCTGCTTAACAAAGCATTGGAAAATAAGGAATATCCGCTAGGAATTTTTATTGACCTAAGAAAAGCGTTTGACACAGCAGACCACGGCATCCTACTCCACAAACTTGACCACTATGGTATAAGAGGCCATGCGCTTGCATATTTTAAATCCTACCTTTCTAATAGGTATCAGCATGTCACCATTAAAGACAGCCTCATCAATACGGACACTTGATACTGGAGTTCCACAGGGAAGTGTCCTTGGACCCCTGCTCTTCCTCATTTACATCAATAATCTTCCAAACATATCCCAACACCTGAAACCCATTCTCTTTGCTGACGACATGACTTATGTTATCTCCCACCCTAATCTTGCCACCCTCAACACCATTGTTAACAAGGAGCTGCTCAAAATATCGACTTGGAGGACAGCCAGTAAACTTACACTTAACACTGGCAAAACCTACTATATTATGTTTGGTAGCAGAGCAGGTGTTGTGCAACTTAACATTAAGATCGACAACACTCTAATTGCCAGACATAATGAGGGCAAATTCCTTGGCCTATACCTCGACAACAACCTAAATTTCAGCACCCATACCCAACACACAACAAAAAAAGTATCGAAAACGGTGGGGATCCTCTCCAAGATAGGATACTACGTACCGCAAACTGCCCTTCTCACACTATGCAATTCACTTACATATCCATACCTCACCTATGCTATCTGTGCTTGGGGTTCAACTGCAGCAACACAACTAAAGCCAATAATAACCCAACAAAAAGCCGCAGTAAGAATAATCACTAAATCCCATCCCTGGCAACACCCCCTCCCCCACTCTTCATAGATCTAAACTTACTCCCTGTCAGAACATCCACACTTACTACTGTGCAATCTATATCTACAGGACCTTAAATTCCAATATTAACCTTGACCTAAAATGTTTCCTTGATAGTTGTGACAGGATCCACAGGCATAACACCAGACACAAACATCTCTACGACATTCCCCGTGTTCGACTAAACCTTTACAAAAATTCAATGTATTTCAAAGGACCTAAAACCTGGAACACCCTACCTGAGAACTCTAGAACTGCAGACACATTCATCACTTTCAAAACTACAGTTAGAAAACATCTTATCTCCCTGATCCACCCCGACAACTAACTACATAATAACCACCTGGTGGTTCACAATTACTCTCACTCACTCACTGACTATAAACCCAGAAATACTAACCTTAATCTTAAAATAATAAATCCTAACTAGTCATAAGTTTGCCTATGATACTCAAATATAGACACCTTATATTGTGCCAAAACAAAAGCATTCACATTGCTAAACTCACAAATTATGATGTAGTCACTTAGCCTTAATACCATAATCTATAAGGATTTAATGTTAAGAATTAATCGAAGTCTGCTCGAAATGCCTAGCCATGCTAGGTGTCCTAGTGGCCCCCTCTGTAGTTAGTATTTTATAACATGTAAACCACAAAATACCCAAAACCTGTAAACCCCACATTGTAACCCTTATAGAGAATAAACTTGAATTGAATTGAATTAAGACTTTATTCAGCCTGGCCAGGCAAGTCTTAGTGGCTGAAATGTTTTACTCAATAATTGTCATAACTGTACATTGTGTCTTATTAATGAGCTTGTTGGTATATTATACCATTAACAGGCAGAAAATTAATACCACTGATGTACAAAGAATTTATACCAATGACATACAAGGAATTAATAAAATTGATATACAGTAGGGTCCTGCTTTACAGCATTTTACCTTATGGTCATTTCACTAATACGTTTCAGATTATGACTGTTCAACTGCCTCCCACCATACATAAGGGGGATTACCAATAGATCCCTGGTTCATACATCAGTTTGCATGCAGTCAGCAGTAAAAGCCTGGTTGATCAGACCCTGATCCACCACAAGGCCTGGTCTCAGACCGAGCTGCAGGGGCAGTGATCCCCGAAACCCTCTCCAGGTAAACTAGCAGTTATCCTGGTCCAGCAACAGTTATCCTCGTCAACCATGAATATTCATAACCAAAGTACAGTATATGACACAATAAAGAAGAAAATCAATAAAAAGAACGAACGGAAACACTAAACACATGTACTGTCATACCAGGTAAACCGGTCCAGCATTAGTTATCTTGGTCTGGCAGCAGTTATCTTGGTCCAGCAACAGTTATGGTGGTCCAGCAACAATTATGGTAGTCCAGTAAGATATGTTGGTCCAACAATAGTTATGGTGGTCCAGTAAGTTATGGTGGCCCAGCAAATTATGGTAGTCCAGCAGTTATCCTGGCCCAGCAGCAGTTATGGTGGTTCAGCAACAGTTATGGTGGTTCAGCAGTTATGCTGGTCCAGCAAGATATGGTGATCCAGCAACAGTTATGCTGGTCCAGTAACAGTTATGCTGGTCCAGCAACAGTTATGCTGGTCCAGTAACAGTTATGGTGGTCCAGCAACAGTTATGCAGGTCCAGTAACAGTTATGGTGGTCCAGCAACAGTTATGGTGGTCCAGCAACAGTTATGGTGGTCCAGCAAGTTATGGTGGTCCAGCAACAGTTATGGTGGTCCAGAAAGTTATGGTGGTCCAGCAAGTTATACTGGTCCACCAAGTTATGGTGATCCAGCAAGTTATGGTGGTCCAGCAACAGTTATGGTGGTCCAGCAACAGTTATGGTGGTCCAGCAAGTTATGGTGGTCCAGCAAGTTATGGTGATCCAGCAACAGTTATGGTGGTCCAGCAAGTTATGGTGATCCAGCAACAGTTATGGTGGTCCAGCAACAGTTATGGTGGTCCAGCAATAGTTATGGTGGTCCAGCAATAGTTATGGTGGTCCAGCAAGTTATGGTGATCCACCAACAGTTATGGTGGTCCAGCAAGTTATGGTGGTCCAGCAAGTTATGGTGGTCCAGCAACAGTTATGGTGGTCCAGCAACAGTTATGGTGGTCCAGCAAGTTACGGTGGTCCAGCAAGTTATGGTGATCCAGCAACAGTTATGGTGGTCCAGCAACAGTTATGGTGGTCCAGCAACAGTTATGGTGATCCAGCAACAGTTATGGTGATCCAGCAACAGTTATGGTGATCCAGCAACAGTTATGGTGGTCCAGCAACAGTTATGGTGGTCCAGCAACAGTTATGGTGGTCCAGCAAGTTATGGTGGTCCAGCAACAGTTATGGTGGTCCAGCAACAGTTATGGTGGTCCAGCAACAGTTATGGTGGTTCAGCAAGTTATGGTGGTCCAGCAACAGTTATGGTGGTCCAGCAACAGTTATGGTGGTCCAGCAACAGTTATGGTGGTCCAGCAAGTTATGGTGGTCCAGCAACAGTTATGGTGGTCCAGCAACAGTTATGGTGGTCCAGCAACAGTTATGGTGGTCCACAACTTAATATTTCTCACAGCTACAAACATTGTTTTTCTTCATCTTATTATAACACTTTATTTAGTAAATTTTCTTTTGCCTCCAGAACTTGATACAGTCCAGCTGTTGTTGTTGTTGTTGTTTTTGTTGTTGTTGTTGTTGTTGGGTTAATGGGTTGAGACGGTCCAGAGGACGTGTGAACCCCACCATAGTGGCTTCTGAAACCCACAGTTAATGAACCCCACCATAGTGGCTACTGAAACCCACAGTTAATGAACCCCACCATAGTGGCTACTGAAACCCACAGTTAACGACCCCTACCATAGTGGCTACTGAAACCCACAGTTAATGAACCACACCATAGTGGCTACTGAAACCCACAGTTAATTAACCCCACCATAGTGGCTACTGAAACCCACAGTTAACCCCACCATAGTGGCTACCGAAACCTACAGTTAATTAACCCCACCATAGTGGCTACTGAAACCCACAGTTAATGAACCCCACCATAGTGGCTACTGAAACCCACAGTTAATGAACCCCACCTTAGTGGCTACTGAAACCCACCTCTTCAATGGGGGATCCTTGGCGTGGGGAAGAGGCTCTTGGTCTGAGGAATTAGACCTGTCGATCTCCTTCCTCAGACCGAACCTAATTACTCCCCAATCCCCCCTTCCCTCTCCCATCCTCCCCATTCTCCCCTTTTTCCTTTCCTCCTCCTCCCCGCAGCTCCCTTTTGCCCTTCCTTTTGCCTTTCCTTTTTGGCCTTTGGGATTTTTTCCCACAGGCACGCTAGTTCCTAGGTAAGGGAAAGGGTGTCGGGGTCCATCCCATTCCGTTGAGGTTCTTGGCAGTGGCGTAGTTTGCCGTGGAATCTGGATTGCCTGGGGATGTCCCGATTCCTCTCCGGTATCCCAGAGGGTGGCTTTGGGTGTCTTTCGGGCGAAGGAGGTATACTTTGTGGCGGATATCCGGCTGCCCTCTCTTTTGTCCATCGAGGTAGCTCGGCAGATGTGAGGTTGCTATCCCGGATTGCTGGTTTACTGGCATGATCGGTAGGGTATGGCACAGGTTCCATGCTGCATCTGCGCTACTTGCGGTGCTGAGGTCCTCTTGGACGCGTAGGGAGATTTCTGGCCCTTTCATTCCTCCTAGGAACTATCCCTCCCCGGTCCCCCCTTTTTTATTCTTTTTTTTTATTTTTATTTTCTTCTTTCTTTTTTTTCTTAAAAACAAAAAGAAAGAAGTAACCTAACCATGGAAGCCCTAGTCCATGAACCTTCTACCCCCGGGCCCCTTCTAGATACCACACCCCGTTCTGACCCCGCCTCGTCTTTGGACTGCCTCTGTACCTCTTGCCGGTGGTGTTTCCTCACCAGCTTCAGGTACTGAGGTCTCGACTGACTCCGATTTATCTGACCTCCGCTCTCCTTTGACCATGCTTCCGGCCTCTCCCTCTACGGTGCGGCAATTTTCGAATCGCCGGCCCGTTCCACATCGGACCAACTCTGGTCCCACTCCTAAACACCAACGACAATTACCTGCTGATGATACTTCTCCACCTTCTCGTTCTTCTCAGAAAAGATTGACACGTCCTGCACTCCCTTTCCACGCTCAGTTTTCAGAATGCACAATGGACTAAATTCTTCACTTTATGACCAACTTCCTCTATTGCCTATCTTTCTGACCATAGTATTGGCAAGGCACTCCTATGCCATGTTGGTAAAGATATTTCTTTTCATGCTCTTAAGAGCGGTACGTGCATCATCAATGTACAGAATGCTACCCAAGCTCATGATCTTTCTCTTCTTTCCCATATTGATACTGTTCCTGTCACTATTGAAAAACATCATTCCCTCAATTCTTGTAGTGGTACCGTCATTCTGCCCCATACCATAGTTCAACAAAATTTCCAGACATGTGGCAATGACATTCTTGAACAGCTGGAACTCCAAGATCTCCCAATCCTCAAGGTAGACACTTATGTTCTTCCTGCCTGCGGGCGGAGACGATACCCTAGCAATGTGGCTCGTTTAACTTTTGACAGCCGTGAACTCCCATCCTAAGTTTATGTAGCAGGACACCGGTTACAAGTTCGAAAGGTGATCCCTACACCGCAACAGTGTAGAAATTGCTGGCGATTTGGCCATCCAGCGAAATATTGCAGATCTATAGCCGAATGCCCAGACTGTGGTGCCGATGACCATTCTAATACGTCTTGCAATCGACCTCCCTCTTGCCTTAATTGTCATGAGGCTCACCCTTCATACTCTCGCCGTTGCCAAGTCTACTTAAATGAGCGGGAAATCCGTTACCTCAAAGAGGCAGAAGGTCTCCCTTATGCCATGGCAGTTTCTCATCTCCACCTCCAAGGGAGACTACCTCGTGTTTCATATTCCCGTGTTTCAAAACGTCCTCCCACTTCTGGGGTCCCATCTTCTGCAGCCTCCTCTGTGGTTACCTCTCCAATAGTCACTCCTGCATCTTATTCTTTTGCTGTCCTTGGCTCAGACGTCCCTACTTCAACGCCTCAGTCTGTTCTCGCTTCTTCGTGTTCTCCCTCACAAGCCTCGGTATCGACGAGATCTCGAACGACACGTCCTCCCAATCGTCCCTCTACTTCTCAGAAGTCAAAAAAGGTCCTTTAACCCCTCCTTCCCTTCTTCTACCTCCTCATTTGCCAGCAGTCACCGGCTCTTCAACACGCAAGTTATACTTTTGTATCAATCAAATCACAGATTACTCGGGTAGATAATTTCCAGTAGATCCTTCATGTGTTAGCTCAAATCACCGACCAGTATGGTTTAAATAAGTGACCAACTGATCAGATCAGATCGACTGGTCCGAACCCTTGACTGGTCCGAACCCTGGACTGGTCCGAACCCTTGACTGGTCCGAACCCTTGACTGGTTTCAAACGGTTTCGTTGGACAATAAATCAGACTGTAAACGGATGGGGTTGTAGGCGCCCTTATAAACACAAACATTAAATATATACCAGGAACGTGCATGGTAAGCTGTCCAATATACAAAAACAGTTAGAAACAGAAATACAAATAACTAGAGCTTCATTTAAGGAGGTTATTAATAGAATATTCAAGAGGTTGCTAGTAGAATTGCAGTAAATCAACCATTCAAATCATTATGAAGCTGTGTGTAGTCTGTGGTCAGTCAAACAAACGGGCTTCCACATGCATAAATTGTCATTTTTGTGGAAATTGGTGTCACGCCCCTTGTGCAGATATCCAAGAACTAGGTACAAGCAGTATTAAAACAGGGAAGTGTTTTTGGGTATGCCCAAATGAGATAAATCTGTGGACTGAAATCACAAGGGTATTAAAAGAGGTCAACATCAAAGCTGCTTTCATAGAAAACCTGGAAGCTTTCTACAACAGATGGGAACATAAAAAGTCTGGGCTGAATGGTACTCCCCTTGATACTGGCCATGTAGTCAGAAACTGTAAGGCTGGAGATGATGTCCTGGTAGTCAGTAAATGTGGGGCTGATAGTGCTGTCCTGGGAGACAGTAATGGTGAAGCTGGAGGTGCTGTCCTGGGAGACAGTAATGGTGAAGCTGGAGGTGCTGTCCTGGGAGACAGTAATGGTGAAGCTGGAGATGCTGTCCTGGGAGACAATAATGGTGAAGCTGGAGATGCTGTCCTGGGAGACAGTAATGGTGAAGCTGGAGATTTTGTCCAGGTAGTCGGGAATTATACGCAGGAAGGAATACATATAAATGACCTCATAGGGGACAGGAGCCATAGTAGGGAAACAAGTGTAGTCAAAGATAAGATAAAACCAATATTGCAAACTAGAAATACCGCAGGAAATAGCAAACAAGAGGACTCCACTAGCAATAGTGAGGATATATTACCAAAAACAACTGGTGGGAGCTCCATTGTTGCTGCTAGGGAGGATAGAAGTAAGACAGGGAAACATGCACCAACAGGGAATACAGTCACAGAAACCCAAGGCAAACGGAAACCAAGCCTGTGCACATACTATGCACTTGGTATCTGCTGGTATGGGAAATCTGGAAAAACAGATGGGACGTGCAACTATGACCACCCTAGAAAATGCCATGCCCATATGACAACAGGAAAATGCAAACTCCCTTCCTGTAAGCTTTTTCACCCTGAACTGTGTACCTCTTCAGTACAGGAAATACTGTACTATAACTTAAATTGCCAGGCATACCGTCTAAAGGGGACAAAAAGATACAAAACATCCAGGCCATGGGAAAACCTGGGTAGCCACAGCCACTCAAGAGGGAGAGGTTTTTTAGTGTCAGGAAGGAAAAAAAACTGGCAGGAAATGGCAGAAATCGTACACCAAATCCAGTCATTCCTGGAGTGGAACCACAGTCGATGGCCTCCACTCCAAACCAACAGATACAGATACTAATGCCGGAAAAAAAATCCCCCCCCCAGTACCAACAATACCACCAGTCCGATAACATTCTTCTTGGCAAATATACAGGGTCTAAAGCCAGCAACAAACAACAAAATACCTTTCATCCGTGGACTGCTTGCAGAGGCAAAGGCAATGTTTGCGGCTTTCACTGAGACCCACATAAAGGATCACTTGGACAACGAAATATGGATCCCAGGTTACAACCTATACAGATGTGACAGAGTGAACAGGCAAAAGGGGGGGGGGGTTGGCCTGTACATTGCAGAGTCACTTGTTTGCACAGAACTGCTAAATGCCTCAAATGATATAGTGGAAGTTTTAGCAGTAAAGGTCGAGAACCAAAACCTAGTCATTGTGGTAGTCTACAAGCCTCTGGATGCAACATCCCAGCAATTCCAGGAACAGCTGTTAAAAATTGACCACTGTCTGGAAAATCTTCCAGCTCCTGCACCCAACATCTTGCTCCTGGGGGATTTCAACTTAAGGCACCTAAAATGGAGGAATATAGCAAATAATATTGTTAATATGGCTCTCTTAAAGAAATTGGAGCACGCATCAATAATTGGGCCTCTACCCTTCAGACAGAACTGTTTGCCATACTCCTTGCACTGAAATGCATCTATGTATCAAAGATTGACAGTTTAACTGTAACTGATTCTCTGTCATCCATAAATGCTCTCAACTCATTAAGCATAAATTGTGGCATGCTTGTGTCAGAAGCCAGACACAGGTATGGTAGGATTGTGGACAGTGGAGTCAGAGTGCACATGCTGTGGATTCCATCTCACATTGGTCTTCAGATGCATGATAGAACTGATAAATTGGCTAAGCTGTATGCTTTCAAAGAGGGAGTAGATTACAATCTTGGCTTGTAAGGTAGTAGTTTGAGAACAATAATACGAAAAGAACTTCAGCTGAATTTTATGGACTTAAGGCTCAGGGAGATTGACACCAGTGAGTCCATCTATCATCATTCTATCATGCAGGAGGAGCCACATGTCTATGGTGCATCCAACAAAATAAGCAGACTCTTGGATGTCACTACCGCCCGGCTCCGGCTGGGTTACAAGTATCTTTGGCAGGTTAAATCACCACCACCAGATGTAGACCAAACGAAATGTAAACTTTGCCAGATGGATTATTGTCACACCTTGCGTCATTATGTACTGGAGTGTGATAAAATTAATGAATTTAGAAACAACTCACTCAGAAGTGTTCAAGAAATGGCTAAGTATTTTATCCACAGTGGTATATTACAGACCATTCTGGAAAAATACCCTGACTTTGCTAGCTGTAAATAAAGCATTACCACATATGTGCATGTGTGTGTGTGTGTGTGTGTGTGTGTGTGTGTGTGTGTGTGTGTGTGTGTGTGTGTGTGTGTTTGTGTGTTTGTGTGTGTGTGTGTGAGTGTGTGTGTGTGTGTGTGTGTGTGTGTGTGTGTGTGTGTGTGTGTGTGAGTATGAGTGTGTGTGTGTATGAGTGTGTGTGTGTGTATGAGTGTGTGTGTGTGTGTGTGTATGAGTGTGTGTGCGTGTGTGTGTATGAGTTTGTGTGTGTGTGTGTGTGTGTGTGTTTATGTGTGTGTGTGTATGAATTTGTATGTGTGTGTGTGTGTGTGTGTGTGTGTGAGAAAGAGAGACTCAGCAATCAACATTTGCACCAATAACTCACTACAGTTGTGACCGGGTGTGGAAGTGTGAATTGCTCATTATTCTAAAATTTGTTCATGATTGCAGCCATGTATAAACGTAAGTAACCATTCTTACAGTATTCATTACCTTTGTAACTTGTGAGTTCATTACCTTTGTAACTTGTGAGTTCATTACCTTGTACCTAGTTCAGCCATCAAAACTTTGGAGCCCGGTCCCTGGACCCATTGTGTACCTCTGTAATCTGTAAATACCTTTGTAACTTGTCATGATTGTGACTAGACCTACCTGGAGTTCATTACCTTTGTAAATTGTGAGTTTATTACCTTTGTAAATTGTGAATTCATTGTCCTGGGAGACAGAAATGGTGAAGCTGGAGATACTGTCCTGGGAGACAGTAATGGTGAAGCTGGAGATTTTGTCCAGGTAGTCGGGAATTATACGCAGGAAGGAATACATATAAATGACCTCATAGAAGACAGGAGCCATAGTAGGGAAACAAGTGTAGTCAAAGATAAGATAAAACCAATA
Organism: Cherax quadricarinatus; assembly: GCF_038502225.1. Lineage (NCBI taxonomy): Eukaryota > Metazoa > Arthropoda > Malacostraca > Decapoda > Parastacidae > Cherax > Cherax quadricarinatus. The sequence goes on from NC_091335.1 coordinate 32,690,521, forward strand.
TTGCAAACAAGAAATACCGCAGGAAATAGCAAACAAGAGGACTCCAATAGCAATAGTGAGGATAAATTACCAAAAACAACTGGTGGGAGCTCCATTGTTGGTGCTAGGGAGGATAGGAATAAGACAGGGAAACATGCACCAACAGGGAATACAGTCACAGAAACCCAAGGCAAACGGAAACCAAGCCTGTGCACATACTATGCACTTGGTATCTGCTGGCATGGGAAATCTGGAAAAACAGATGGGACATGCAACTATGACCACCCTAGAAAATGTCATGTCCATATGACAACAGGAAAATGCAAACTCCCTTCCTGTAAGCTTTTTCACCCTGAAATGTGTACCTCTTCAGTACAGGAAAGACTGTGCTATAACTTAAATTGCCAGGCATACCATCTAAAGGGGACAAAAAGATACAAAACATCCAGGCCATGGGAAAACCTGGGTAGCCACAGACACTCAAGAGGGAGAGGTTTTTTAGTGCCAGGAAGGAAAAAAAACTGGCAGGAAATGGCAGAAATCGTACACCAAATCCAGTCATTCCTGGAGTGGAACCACAGTCGATGGCCTCCACTCCAAACCAACAGATACAGATACTAATGCCGGAAAAAAAATCCCCCCCCCAGTACCAACAATACCACCAGTCCGATAACATTCTTCTTTGCAAATATACAGGGTCTAAAGCCAGCAACAAACAACAAAATACCTTTCATCCGTGGACTGCTTGCAGAGGCAAAGGCAATGTTCGCGGCTTTCACTGAGACCCACATAAAGGATCACTTGGACAACGAAATATGGATCCCAGGTTACAACCTATACAGATGTGACAGAGTGAACAGGCAAAAGGGGGGGGTTGGCCTGTACATTGCAGAGTCACTTGTTTGCACAGAACTGCTTAATGCCTCAAATGACGTAGTGGAAGTTTTAGCAGTAAAGGTCGAGAACCAAAACCTAGTCATTGTGGTAGTCTACAAGCCTCCGGATGCAACTTCCCAGCAATTCCAGGAACAGCTGTTAAAAATTGACCACTGTCTGGAAAATCTTCCAGCTCCTGCACCCAACATCTTGCTCCTGGGGGATTTCAACTTAAGGCACCTAAAATGGAGGAATATAGCAAATAATATTGTTGCAGAAATAACACCAGGAGGCAGCTCTGATGAAAACTCACACTCACACGAGCTTTTAAATCTCTGCACAAAATTCACTACCTACGAAGATGCTATCAAAACCCTCAAGTCTCAGTATATTAAACCTACAAATGAAATCTTTGCACGCTATCGCCTTGCAACTCGCCGCCAGCACTGAAAATTTTAGGTAAGGACTGTCACTTCCAAGCAGTGACAGCTGCTCAGTATTGTGAAGAGTCCATTAGGGATGCTTTTATCAGTGGCCTGCAATCACCAATAATAAGGCAGCGTTTATTGGAGAATAAAACTCTCGACTTAGCCGCTGCCTTTGACCAGGCAAGAGCTCTAGATTCAGCCCAGAAGAATTCTGAAGTATACAGTACCACTCAGCCTTCTCGAGTGGTAAGTGCTGCAATTCCTGACCAAGACTCTTGCAATGAAGTTACTGTGGAACCTGCCTCAGTGACAGCAGCAGCAGGTACGGTGTGTTTCTTTTGTGGTTTTTCAAGACATCCACGTCCAAAGTGTCCTGCTCGTGAAGCAATGTGCCACAAAGTGCCACCCGAAGCCCGCCAGGGTCTGTTGGTAATCCCCCCTTTCCCCGGAGGCAGTTGAACAGTCTGGGGCCCCTGACACTTTTTTAAGGCTTTTAATGCTAGTGACACCCCGGGGTTTTCTTTGGGCCCGTCGGTGTTTTTTGCTTCAGGCGATTTTCGTGTGCAATTTCCCGGGACTACCCCCTCGGGGATTTTCCCCGGGTGTAAAATCATGCATTTTCCCCCCGCGCCCCAAGGAATCGGGTTTGGGGAACCTGGGCCCCCAGCAATTGAGGTGTTTTATCCCCCATGCGGGTGGAAAGTTCTCTTGTACATTTTCTAGGTGGGGAAATTTCACCTGCCTTGAAAGGGCGTTAGGGGCAGCAAATTCCGCCTAAAAGGGGAACAAGTGACCTGAAGAGGCCATCATGGGCTTGGCCCCCCTAGTTTTAAAGGGTTTCCCTATTATCCATCCTGTCATTTTTCTAGCAGATGGGTTGATACAATGTTATGGTCCTGGAGCAGCAGCAGGATAATACTGCACCACCTCTTGGGGCCCTTAACAACAACAACAGTTTGGTGTGTGTCATGGGCGCCAACACATGGTGTGTGATTCTCTTCTCTTCTATCCATATATTAGTGATGCAGATTACATGGTGAGTTTAAATATGTGGCCTATAGTTATAACTTTTCTCTTGACATATGCAAGACATCACCATCCCTGTAGAAGCCGTTAGTAGATGTACTAGTTATTATATTTTGTTGTTGCAGAAGTACTATGAAGATTCTATGTTCAATAAAGCCTAGAGATAAGGCCTGTGTTTCTATCACAACAATTTATTGAACATAGAATCCTGGGCTACCTGGTGGTGATCCTGCGCTAGACTACATCACAACATGTAGCATTTACTGAAACCTGAGAGGCTAGACTGTAACCCCAGCTTATCAACGGCTGCTCAGGAATGGAAGCACTGGTTTAAGACTTTCGAAAACTTCTTGGGAGCCCTTCCTAAAGAAGATTTAGATAAACTAAGTCTGCTCATCAATTTTGTGTCACCTAAGATATATGAGGCTATTTCTGAGTGTAATACCTACGAAGATGCTATCAAAACCCTCAAGTCTCAGTATATTGAACCTACAAATGAAATCTTTGCACGCTATCGCCATGCAACTCGCCGCCAGCAGATTGATGAATCCTTAGAGGAATACCTTCAAGCACTGAAAATTTTAGGTAAGGACTCTCACTTCCAAGCAGTGACAGCTGCTCAGTATTGTGAAGAGTCAATCAGGGATGGTTTTATCAGTGGCCTGCAATCACCAATAATAAGGCAGCGTTTATTGGAGAATAAAACTTTCGACTTAGCCGCTGCCTTTCACCAGGCAAGAGCTCTAGATTCAGCTCAGAAGAATTCTGAAGTATACAGTACCACTCAGACTTCTCGAGTGGTAAGTGCTGCAATTCCTGACCAAGACTCTTGCAATGAAGTTACTGTGGATAAGATAAGATAAGATTTCGTTCGGATTTTTAACCCCGGAGGGTTAGCCACCCAGGATAACCCAAGAAAGTCAGTGCGTCATCGAGGACTGTCTAACTTATTTCCATTGGGGTCCTTAATCTTGTCCCCCAGGATGCGACCCACACCAGTCGACTAACACCCAGGTACCTATTTGCTGCTAGGTGAACAGGACAACAGGTGTAAGGAAACGTGTCGCATGTTTCCACCCGCCGGGAATCGAACCCGGGCCCTCTGTGTGTGAATCGGGAGCTTTAGCCACCAGGCCACCGGGCCACCTACCTCAGTAACAGCAGCAGCAGGTACGGTGTGTTTCTTTTGTGGTTTTTCAAGACATCCACGTCCAAAGTGTCCTGTTCGTGAAGCAATGTGTCATAAATGCCACAAGAAACGTCACTTTGCTAAAGTATGTCGTGCTAATGCATCAACAAGAGCTAGTGCCTCCACACATTCCAGTGATCATGCGACTCTAGCAACAGTGACTTCTGCGGTTACTCCAAATTCACTGTCAAAGGCAGTTGTGAAAGTATTCATCAAAGGAACAGAAGTAGATGGTCTTATTGATAGTGGCAGCTCAGAGAGTTTCATCAACCTTGACTTAGTTAAACGCCACTCCTTGACTGTATATCACTCATCAGGTACCGTTTCCATGGCATCAACATCTCTCTCTATTCAGACCTTAGGGTTTTGTAAGGTAAATCTCAGAGTTAATGGAAAGGATTACCAAGATGTACATTTAGCTATTCTGCCACAACTGTGCTCTGATGTTATCCTTGGTCAGGACTTTCAGAAGCTGCATGGTAGTGTCACCTTAACATATGGAGGTGAACTGCCTCCTCTTGTTGTCTGTGGACTTAGCACTTTAAGGGTAGACCCACCAAAGCTGTTTGCAAATCTTACCGCGGATTGCCATCCTATATCAGCTAAGTCACGCCGCTATTCTTATGAGGATCGGATTTTCATTGAGAAAGAAACTCAGAGGCTGCTGAAGGAGGGTATTATAGAACCGAGTAATTCCTCTTGGCGTGCACAGGTTGTTGTTGTTAAAGATGATTATAGGAAACGGAGACTGGCTATCGATTACTCTGAGACAATCAACAAATTTACACTTCTTGATGAGTACCCTCTACCTCGAATTGATGATACAGTGAACAAAATTGCTCAGTACTATGTGTTTAGCACAATTGATCTACAGAGTACCTATCATCAAGTCCCTATAAGGAATGAAGATAAACCATACACAGCGTTTCAGGCTAGTGATGGCCTGTATCAGTTCACCAGAGTCCCTTTTGGAGTCACCAATGGGGTAGCCTGCTTCCAACGAATTATGGATTCACTCATTCAGGAAGAGCAACTCATGGGAACTTACGCATATTTAGATAATGTTACCATTTGTGGCAAGACCCAGGAGGAACATGATGCAAACCTTGATAAGTTTTTGGAAGCCGCCAAGAAGAAAAATATTAGTTACAAAGAGGAAAAGTGCACTTTTTCAACTAAAAGGGTTAGCATCCTTGGTTATGTAGTGGAAGGAGGTTCAATATTCCCAGACCCTGAACGACTACGACCTCTACGGGAACTTCCAATGTCTCAAGACAAAAAGTCACTCTGAAGAACTCTTGGTCTCTTTGCTTATTACTCACAATGGATCTACAACTATTCAAGTAAAGTCCGCCTATTGAGTGCTACCAAATTTCCTCTGACAAAGGAAGCAAAAGCCGCTTTCCATACTCTCAAACAGGACATTGAAAACTCAGTAGTTCAAGCCATTGATGAGTCCCTACCATTCGAAGTGGAAACGGATGCATCTGACATTGCCATTGCTGCAGTCTTATCTCAGGCAGGACGACCAGTAGCCTTCTTTTCGAGAACTTTTCAAGGATCAGAGAAATGTTATGCTGCTATAGAAAAGGAAGCCCAGGCCATCATAGAAGCAGTTCGCCACTGGAGGCATTATTTAACTGGTAGACATTTCACCATAAGGACTGACCAACGGTCCATGATGTATATGTTTGAAAAGAAGCACAAAAGTAGGATAAAGAATGACAAGATATTACGCTGGAGGATGTAACTATCGTGTTATGACTTTGATATTCTGTACCGAATGGGTCAAGAGAACATCTCACCTGATGCATTCTCTAGGTCCCACTCTGGAGCAGCATGTCATGATTTGCAATCACTCTCAGTGCTCCACAAGGGTTTGTGTCACCCAGGAGTTACACGCCTGTACCATTTTGTCAAATCAAAGAACATGCCCTACTAAGTGGAAGATGTGCGACAAGTGATCAGAGCATGCAGAGTATGTGCAGAGTGCAAGCCAAACTTACATCAGCCAGAGAAGACTCATCTCATAAAATCCACCCAGCCTTTCGAGAGACTGAATATAGATTTCAAAGGACCTCTACCAAGCACAAATCAGAATAGGTATTTCCTTAACATAGTAGATGAATATTCAAGGTTTCCCTTTGTATTCCCCTGTGCAAATATGACTGCTTCAACTGTTATTAGTTGTCTTTCACAGTTGTTCTCTATTTTTGGTATGCCAGCTTATATCCATTCAGACAGGGGATCCTCATTCATGAGTAACGAACTTCAGGAGGTTTTGGCTAGCAAAGGTATTGCCTGCAGCAGAACGACAAGCTACAACCCTCAACGCAATGGTCAAGTGGAGCGGTTCAATGGTACTATATGGAAGGCAGTTACAATGACATTGAAGTCGCGCAATCTACCTGTTCAACACTGGCAAACTGTCCTACCTGATGCTCTTCACTCTATTAGATCATTGCTGTGCACAGCTACTAATGCAACCCCTCATGAAAGACTCCTCAACTATTCACGCCGTTCCTCTATGGGAGCCTCCATGCCCACTTGGTTATGTCATCCTGGACCCGTTCTCCTGAAGAGTCACCATAAGATGAACAAGACGGATCCTTTAGTGGAAGAGGTAGAGCTCCTGCAAGCTAATCCACATTACACCCACATTTGCTACCAAAATGGTGAAGAGGCTACAGTATCTGCAAGACATTTAGCCCCAGTTGAAATCCCCATTAGTGTGGAATCTCAAGGTACACCAATAGATGTGAAAGATGCTTCGTTTTCTCCTGGAAAGCCCCTTGAGACTACCCCTACAGAAATAGAGGATTTATGTCATCCTGGACCCGTTCTCCTGAAAAGTCACCATAAGATGAACAAGACGGATCCTTTAGTGGAAGAGGTAGAGCTCCTGCAAGCTAATCCACATTACACCCACATTTGCTACCAAAATGGTGAAGAGGCTACAGTATCTACAAGACATTTAGCCCCAGCTGAAATCCCCATTAGTGTGGAATCTCAAGGTACACCAATAGATGTGAAAGATGCTTCGTTTTCTCCTGGAAAGCCCCTTGAGACTACCCCTACAGAAATAGAGGATTCTGCTACAGCAGTTAGTCAAACCCCGCTGGAAAATATTGAATCTGGTGAAGAGGCTCAAGGGCTACGAAGGTCGGGACGTGTACGTCGCCCGCCTAACAGTTTGGGAGATTACTGTCTCTGATATTTTAGAAGGGGGAGATTGTAGTGATACTGCTCCTGTGGGGAGCAGCAGCAAGATAATACTGCACCACCTCTCGGGGCCCTTAACAAAAACAACAGTTTGGTGTGTGTCATGGGCGCCAACACATGGTGTGTGATTCTCTTCTCTTCTATCCATATATTAGTGATGCAGATTACATGGTGAGTTTAAATATGTGGCCTGTTTACCTGGAGTTTACCTGGAGAGAGTTCCGGGGGTCAACGCCCCCGCGGCCCGGTCTGAGACCAGGCCTCCTGGTGGATCAGAGCCTGATCAACCAGGCTGTTGCTGCTGGCTGCACGCAAACCAACATACGAGCCACAGCCCGGCTGATCCGGAACTGACTTTAGGTGCTTGTCCAGTGCCAGCTTGAAGACTGCCAGGGGTCTGTTGGTAATCCCCCTTATGTGTGCTGGGAGGCAGTTGAACAGTCTCGGGCCCCTGACACTTATTGTATGGTCTCTTAACGTGCTAGTGACACCCCTGCTTTTCATTGGGGGGATGGTGCATCGTCTGCCAAGTCTTTTGCTTTCGTAGTGGGTGATTTTCGTGTGCAAGTTCGGTACTAGTCCCTCTAGGATTTTCCAGGTGTATATAATCATGTATCTCTCCCTCCTGCGTTCCAGGGAATACAGGTTTAGGAACCTCAAGCGCTCCCAATAATTGAGGTGTTTTATCTCCGTTATGCGCGCCGTGAAAGTTCTCTGTACATTTTCTAGGTCGGCAATTTCACCTGCCTTGAAAGGTGCTGTTAGTGTGCAGCAATATTCCAGCCTGTAGTTATAACTTTTCTCTTGACATATGCAAGACATCACCATCCCTGTAGAATCCGTTATTAGATGTACTAGTCATTATATTTTGTTGTTGCAGATGTGAGGAACCACTATTACTGATTCCTGTTACTTGATATGTGCCTATTTAACTCTTAATTATGATTATTACCACTGGGATTATTTTCCCCTTTTGAAACTTGATAGATACTTCAGAGTCATTATGTGTTATATCCTTAGAACTGTTTGTCTGACTGGTCTGCAATTGAACAATTAATTCTTGCCGACCTAGTCTGATTTCCTCCAGACCGTACTCTGGAGGTTTTGGCAAACACACCCTTTGCATTAATAGGTTGATCAACTGCCTGGCTTACACCCTTTAATTTATTCAAAACCTTACTCTTACAAGACAGTTTTTCTTCCAATTCGTAATGTTCATTAATTAAAACATTCATTTCCATTCCATCAGCACAATTCTCCAGTCTTTCACAGTCTTTAAACCACAATTTGTACCACTCAAATCTACTCTCTAAAGCATCTAAATATAACTTTAATTCATTAGGGTTCACGGTTCTTTGATTCATTAAATCCAAGCACTTGTATGTCTTCATCACATGGCCTTTAATAGCCTATAATGATGCTTTCATTACTCTAAAATCCACGGACTTGTCAGCCACATTAACTCCATCAGGTCCAGTCATGGTTAGTGAATTATTAGTCACTGATTATACAACTTAAGTAGGCGCCTTATAAGGGTAACTCGTGCACTTTACTCTTGTATAAATCCTAGCCACACATGTGCTAGCAATTAATTAGGCTAATTATCATCCACCACACGACCGATTAAATTTGGGTACCCTATACCCACTTCCTTCGATCAGTCACTTAATTATTAAGTAATTAATTCAGTTAGTTTTTTCACTGATTGCATCTGGTTCAGGAAGGACCAGCAGGCAGACATGGAAAATTTTATAGGGGTGATTACCTGTACGTACCTCAACATTATATGCATATGAGTAATCTCATTGGGAGACAACAACTATTTTGTTTACCGTAGTCACCCCGTGTAGACATGTGAGAAAATTTAACCACCTCTGGTCACTGCAGGTGGCCCCCTCTTCCCTCATAATCTTATCCATATCTATCCAAGACCAGTATAAATTGGATAGCACCCACAAGTACGGCGCTACTAATTAATTGTGGACTGTATAGATTATATTAGTTTAACTGAATGAAGGGGAGGGGGGTAGGTTACACATGCACATATCTCTGGAAAATACTTTAATTTTCCGTAGCTATAGTGCCTAATAGGTGTTTAATGTGTCGATATGGGTCAAATATGTATTTGAAAATAGAATAGAACCAAGAGTGTTTTCTCTGTGCCTGCACGGATGTGCGGTGGAGAGAGGTCGAGTCAGGGCATGGGGGAAGTGGGAGTGTTTTGAATGTAGTGAGGAGGCTTTGAAAACATGGGACCAGGAAATTGGTATTCACGGAGGCCTAAGGATTAATATGGGCCTCACTTCATAATAGGAAGTGTCGTAACTGTTCCTGGTGAAGAGTTAGGGAACATGATTTACGGGACCACCGTAATAAAGTGGTAAAATGAGTGAATAATGGTAGGACCGGTGGTGACTGGCGCGTCGTCATGGACTGTGTCCCGGGGAAAAAATACCCATGGTTTAATCATCACTCATCGGTCTCAGATCTTAATGGAGTGGTCTCCAATGTGTATAATAATTAGGAGACATTAAACCGTATGGTGGGCTAAGAAGTAATCAGTGATAATAACACCAAGTTAAGAGAATGTGTGAAGTGAAATGAGTCGCCGTTCTCAGAGTGAGCATCTGTTTATCTCGTGTTCCTGTCTCAAGGATAGTGAAGTTTTTATTGAGTCACGACTTTTAAACTGGGGCAAAGCAACGGATACCTCATCATGCTGGAATAAGAACCGTGTCGGTGTAGCAGGACATCGAAATGTGATGGTGAATGGAAGGAATAAGGAGCATCAATCACCCACAGTTAAGTAACCCTTCTGTTATAGCAGACTGATACTGGCTAGTTAGGTATGTTGTAATTGGATAGGTTATGGGTGATCCAGCTACATCAAGTGACCACCAGAGAATATCTGGTAAGTGGTGGGATTATGTACAAGTGTTTTTCCTTGATGGATATAACCATGTGTAACCTACCCCCCCCCATTCATTCAGTTAAACTAATATAATCTATACAGTCCACAATTAATTAGTAGCGCCGTACTTATGGGTGCTATCCAATTTATACTGGTCTCGGATAGATATGGATAAGATTGTGAGGGTTGAGGGGGCCACTTGCAGTGACCAGAGTTGGTTAAATTTTCTCACATGTCTACACGGGGTGACTACGGTAAACAATATAGTTGTTGTCTCCCAATGAGATTACTCGTATGCATGTAATGTTGAGGTACATACAGGTAATCACCCTAGAAAATTTTCCATATCTGCCCGCTGGTCCTTCCTGAACTGGATGCAATCAGTGAAAAATTAATTGAATTAATTACTTAATAATTAAGTGATTGAAGAAAGTGGGTATAGGGCATGCAGATTTAATCGATCGTGTGGTGGATGATAATTAGCCCAATTAATTGCTAGCACATGTGTGGCTAGGATTTATACAAGAGTAAAGTGCAAGAATTACTCTTACAAGGCGCCTACTTAAGTTGTATAATCAGTGATTAATAATTCTCTAACCATGACTGGATCTGATGGAGTTAATGTGGCTAACAAGTCCGTGGATTTTAGAGTAATGAAAGCATCATTATAGGCTATTAAAGGCCATGTGACGAAGGCATACAAGTGCTTGGATTTAATGAATCAAAGAACCGTAAACCCTAATGAATTAAAGTTATATTTAGATGCTTTAGAGAGTAGATTTGAGTGGTACAAATTGTGGTTTAAAGACTGTGAAAGAGATCTGCTGGAGAATTGTGCAGATGGAATGGAAATGAATGTTTTAATTAATCAACATTATGAATTGGAAGAAAAACTGTTTTGTAAAAGTAAGGTTTTGAATAAATTAAAGGGTGTAACCCAGGCAGTTGATCAACCTATTAATGCAAAGGGTGTGTTTGCCAAAACCTCCATAGTACGGTCTGGAGGAAATCAGACTAGGTCGGCAAGAATTAATTGTTCAATTGCAGACCAGTCAGCCAAACAGATCTAAGGATATAACACTTAATGACTCTGAAGGATCTGTCAAGTTTCAAAAGGGAAAAATAATCCCAGTGGTAATAATCATAATTAAGAGTTAGATAGGCACATATCAAGTGACAGGAATCAGTAATAGTGGTTCCTCACATCAAGGTAAGAGGAATAAGTACCTCAGTAAGAGTAACCCAGTTAATAAGAGGTCAGGCAAGGAAAAGTGAGACTGCCTCTTCTGCAAAGATACTCATTTCAATAAAAATTGTAATGCCTATAATTCATGGGATATTAAAGTGGAAAGAATGAAAGAACTTGACAGATTTATCAGATGTCTAGACAATCATAATGTAAAGGATTGTCATACCAAATTGAACAGTTGCTATCAATGCAACAAGGGAAGGCACCATTCAGTTATGTGCAGGGTTGTATGTGATTCTTATAATAATGGTGACAATAATGATAATGTTAATAACCTTGACACTATAGTGACTGATGTAAAGGTTGCAGCTAATGGCAATAATGATGGCTTAGCCGAGATAGCCTTGCCGGTGTTGGATGTAATAATTCAGGATAAAGGGCATAAATCCAAAACCATGCGGCGTCACTCTCCTCAACACTGGTACGGGCCATGTAATATATGGCAGACTACCGCCTAGTATTAATGACTAGATGAAGTAGTGAATACAGTCACGGTGTCTTAATCATAAAAGGTCGACCCAGTACAAGTATTCTCCTATCGAGAATGATGGTGAATCAGTCTAATTTGTTGTAGCTGGACAGCATAGGGATTAATATAAATGAGGAAAGTTCAAATGATTCCTTTACTCAGGAACAATACCTGAAGGATGTTAAATTTGGATCTGGAAATTACTGGGTGCGACTTCCGTGGAAGCTAAACCGTCCAGAATTATGTACTAATTATGGGATGGCGTGTGGGCAGTTAAAGAGCCCAGCTCTGCGAACTGAGCAAGACGCCAAAATTGTTGACTGCTTATAATGACATAATTAATAAACAGTTAAATAGTAAATTGTTCTTACTAAAGGCGACGATAAATGCACACCTTAAGTGCACAGGTGGTCCACTGAGCGAAGTAAATGGGTAAATAATCTTATGTGTACAATTTCCGGGAGTTATGTCAACTGAAGAGGAACTAATGAGGATATGTGAATGGGTTAATGAAATAATGCAAGGTGCAAGGATGCCCCTGAGGGAATGGAACAGTAATTAGTCCATTTTGAGGGATCAATAAATATGGATAGCCCTGGAGTTGAAGTGCCTATGTGCAGTAAGGTGCTGGGGATGACTTGGGACACTGAGAGAGACTTGTTATTGTTAAAGTCTCGGTGGCCCGGTGGCCTGGTGGCTAAAGCTCCCGCTTCACACACGGAGGGCCCGGGTTCGATTCCCGGTGGGTGGAAACATTCGACACGTTTCCTTACACCTGTTGTCCTGTTCACCTAGCAGCAAATAGGTACCTGGGTGTTAGTCGACTGGTGTGGGTCGCATCCTGGGGGACAAGATTAAGGACCCCAATGGAAATAAGTTAGACAGTCCTCGATGACGCACTGACTTTCTTGGGTTATCCTGGGTGGCTAACCCTCTGGGGTTAAAAATCCGAACGAAATCTTATCTTATCTTATCTTATCTTCCAGTATGCACAATAAATTAACCCTTACAATAAGAGGGAAACTGTTAATACCAGAAGCATGGAAGCTTGAGTGTGCTTTGGATGGAGCCCTACCTGAGGAGTTAACAGGTGGAAAGAATTAATGGGTGATTATGTAAATACCAATGTTGGAGTTCCCAAGCCAGGTGGCCATTGAAGATGGGAAAATTGTACTCCACATTATTTACGTCGTCTAGCAACGACCTCCGCCCCGCCGCTGTGAGGAAAATATTTTAATTTTCCGAAGCTATAGTGCCTAATAGGTGTTTAATATGTCGATATGGGTCAAAAATGCATTTGAAAATAGAATTGAACCAACGGTGTTCCTTCTGTGCCTGTGCGGATATGCCGGGGAGAAAGGCCGAGTCAGGGCATGGGGGAAGTGGGAGTGTTTGAATGTAGTGAGGAGGCTGTGAAAACATGGGACCAGGAAATTGGTGTTCACGGCAGCCTAAGGATTAATATAGGCCTCACTTCATAATAGGAAGTGTCGTAACTGTTCCTGGTGAAGAGTGAGGGAACGTGATTTATGGGACCACCGTAATAAAGTGGTAAAATGAGTGAATAATGGTAGGACCGGTGGTGACTGGCGCATCGCCATGGACTATGTCCCGGGGAAAAAATACCCGTGGTTTATTCATTACTCATCGGTCTCAGATCTTAATGGAGTGGCTTCCAATGTGTATAATAATTAGGAGACATTAAACTGTATGGTGGGCTAAGAAGTAATCAGTGATAATAACACCAAGTTAAGAGAATGTGTGAAGTGAAATGAGTCGCCGTTCTCAGAGTGAGCATCTGTTTATCTCGTGTTCCTGTCTCGAGGATAGTGAAGTTTTTCTGGAGTCACGACTTCTAAACCGGGACAAACCAACGGATACCTCGCCTTGCTGGAATAAGAACCGTGTCGGTGTAGCAGGACATCGAAATGTGATGGTGAATGGAGGAAATAAGGAGCATAAATCACCCACAGTTAAGTAACCCTCTTAGTTATAGCAGACTGATACTGGCCACTAAGGTATGTTGTAATTGGATAGGTTATGGGTGATCCAGCTACCTCAAGTGACCACCAGAGAATATCTGGTAAGTGGTGGGATTATGTACAAGTGTTTTTCCTTGATGGATATATCCATGTGTAACCTACCCACCCTCCTTCATTCAGTTAAGATAAGATAAGATAAGATTTCGTTCGGATTTTTAACCCCGGAGGGTTAGCCACCCAGGATAACCCAAGAAAGTCATCATCGAGGACTGTCTAACTTATTTCCATTGGGGTCCTAAATCTTGTCCCCCAGGATGCGACCCACACCAGTCGACTAACACCCAGGTACCTATTTGCTGCTAGGTGAACAGGACAACAGGTGTAAGGAAACGTGTCGAATGTTTCCACCCGCCGGGAATCGAACCCGGGCCCTCCGTGTGTGAAGCGGGAGCTTTAGCCACCAGGCCACCGGGCCACACTAATATAATCTATACAGTCCACAATTAATTAGTAGCGCCGTACTTGTGGGTGCTATTCAATTTATACTGGTTTCGGATAGATATGGATAAGATTGTGAGGGTCGAGGGGGCCATCTGCAGTCACCAGAGGTGGTTAAGTTTTCTCACATGTCTACACAGGGTGACTACGGTAAACAATGTAGTTGTTGTCTCCTAATGAGATTACTTGTATGCATGTAATGTTGAGGTACGTACAGGTAATCACCCTAGAAAATTTTCCATAATGTCCATCAAAGAAAAACATTTGCACATAATCCCACCACTTACCAGATATTCTCTGGTGGTCACTTGATGTAGCTGGATCACCCATAACCTATCCAATTACAACATACCTAACTGGCCAGTATCAGTCTGCTATAACTAGAAGGGTTACTTAACTGTGGGTGATTGATACTCCTTATTTCCTCCATTCACCATCTCATCTCGATGTCCTGCTACACCGACATGGTTCTTATTCCAGCAGGACGAAGTATCCGTTGGTTTGTCCGGTTTTGAAGTCGTGACTCCATAAAACTTCACTATCCATGGGACGGGAACAACGCGGCCTAACGTGTTCACTCTGAGCAAGGCGACTTATTTCACTTTACGCATTCTCTTAACTTAGTGTTATTATCATTAATTACATTACAATTCACAAGACGATTTAATGTCTCCTAATTATTATACACATTGGAGACCACTCTATTAACATTTGAGACCGATGAGTGAGGATTGACTCATGGGCAATTTTCCCGGGACACATTCCATGGCGGCGTACACGTCACCCCCGGTCCTACCATTATTCACATTGCAGAGTCACTTGTTTGTACAGAACTGCTAAATGCCTCAAATGATGTAGTGGAAGTTTTAGCAGTAAACGTCGAGAACCAAAACCTAGTCATTGTGGTAGTCTACAAGCCTCCGGATGCAACATCCCAGCAATTCCAGGAACAGCTGTTAAAAATTGACCACTGTCTGGAAAATCTTCCAGCTCCTGCACCCAACATCTTGCTCCTGGGGGATTTCAACTTAAGGCACCTAAAATGGAGGAATATAGCAAATAATATTGTTGCAGTAATAACACCAGGAGGCAGCTCTGATGAAAACTCACACTCACACGAGCTTTTAAATCTCTGCACAAAATTCAATTTAAACCAGCAAATAATAGAGCCTACTAGACTGGAGAATACACTAGACCTCATCTTCACTAACAATGATGATCTGAAAAGAAATGTCACCATATCAAAAACAATATACTCAGATCACAACATAATTGAGGTTCAGACATGTATGCGTGGAGCCCCAGACCGACATAATGAGACTAGTCACGAGGGAGCATTCACCAAATTCAAATTCAATAACAAAAACATAAAGTGGGACCAAGTAAACCAAGTCCTAACCGATATAAGCTGGGAAGATATACTAAGCAACACAGACCCCAACGTATGCCTAGAACAGATTAACTTGGTGGCACTCGATGTATGCACAAGGCTTATTCCTCTAAGAAAAAGGAGGAGTAGATGTAAAATAGAAAGAGACAGGCGCTTCCTTTACAGGCGACGGAAAAGAATAACAGAGCGGCTAAAAGAGGTCAATATATCTGAAATGCGTAGGGAGACACTGGTCAGAGAAATAGCAAGCATCGAACTCAAGGTAAAGGAATCTTATAGGAGTCAGGAATCGCGGGAAGAACTAAACGCCATAAATGAAATCGAAAGAAACCCAAAGTATTTCTTCTCCTATGCCAAATCAAAGTCGAGAACATCCAGTATTGGGCCCCTACTTAAACAAGATGGGTCCTACACAGATGACAGCAAGGAAATGGGTGAGCTACTCAAGTCCCAATATGACTCAGTTTTTAGCAAGCCGCTAACCAGACTGAGAGTCGAAGATCAAAACGAATTTTTTATGAGAGAGCCACAAAATTTGGTTAACACAAGCCTATCCGATGTTATGCTGACGCCAAATGACTTCGAACAGGCGATTAATGACATGCCCATGCACTCTGCCCCAGAGCAAGACTCGTGGAACTCCGTGTTCATCAAGAGCTGCAAGAAGCCCCTATCACGAGCCTTTTCCATCCTATGGAGAGGGAGCATGGACACGGGGGTCGTCCCACAGTTACTAAAAAAACAGACATAGCCCCACTCCACAAAGGGGGCAGTAAAGCAACAGCAAAGAACTACACACCGATAGCACTAACATCCCATATCATAAAAATCTTTGAAAGGGTCCTAAGAAGCAAGATTACCACCCATCTAGAAACCCATTAGTTACACAACCCAGGGCAACATGGGTTTAGAACAGGTCGCTCCTGTCTTTCTCAACTATTGGATCACTACGACAAGGTCCTAAATGCACTAGAAGATAAAAAGAATGCAGATGTAATATATACAGACTTTGCAAAAGCCTTCGACAAGTGTGACCATGGCGTAATAGCGCACAAAATGCGTGCTAAAGGGATAACAGGAAAAGTCGGTCGATGGATCTATAATTTCCTCACTAACAGAACACAGAGAGTAGTCGTCAACAGAGTAAAGTCCGAGGCAGCTACGGTGAAAAGCTCTGCACCACAAGTCACAGTACTCGCTCCCATTTTGTTCCTCATCCTCATATCTGACATAGACAAGGATGTCAGCCACAGCACCGTGTCTTCCTTTGCAGATGACACCCGAACCTGCATGACAGTGTCTTCCATTGCAGACACTGCAAGGCTCCAGGAGGACATCAACCGAATCTTTCAGTGGGCTGCAGAAAACAATATGAAGTTCAACGATGAGAAATTTCAATTACTCAGATATGGTAAACACGAGGAAATTAAATCTTCATCAGAGTACAAAACAAATTCTGGCCACAAAATAGAGCGAAACACCAACATCAAAGACCTGGGAGTGATCATGTCGGAGGATCTCACCTTCAAGGACCATAACATTGTATCAATCGCATCTGCTAGAAAAATGACAGGATGGATAATGAGAACCTTCAAAACTAGGGAGGCCAAGCCCATGATGACACTCTTCAGGTCACTTGTTCTATCTAGGCTGGAATATTGCTGCACACTAACAGCACCTTTCAAGGCAGGTGAAATTGCTGACCTAGAAAATGTACAGAGAACCTTCACGGCGTGCATAACGGAGATAAAACACCTCAATTACTGGGAGCGCTTGAGGTTCCTGAACCTGTATTCCCTGGAACACAGGCGGGAGAGATACATGATTATATACACCTGGAAAATCCTAGAGGGACTAGTACCGAACTTGCACACGAAAATCACTCACTACAAAAGCAAAAGACTTGGCAGACGATGCAACATCCCCCCAATGAAAAGCAGGGGTGTCACTAGCACGTTAAGAGACCATACAATAAGTGTCAGGGGCCTGAGACTGTTCAACTGCCTCCCAGCATACATAAGGGGGATTACCAACAGACCCCTGGCAGTCTTCAAGCTGGCACTGGACAAGCACCTAAAGTCGGTTCCTGACCAGCCAGGCTGTGGCTCGTACGTTGGTTTGCGTGCAGCCAGCAGCAACAGCCTGGTTGATCAGGCTCTGATCCACCAGGAGGCCTGGTCACAGACCGGGCCGCGGGGGCGTTGACCCCCAGAACTCTCTCCAGGTAAACTCCAGGATGCCACTTATTACAGCGGTGCCTTCAATCACGTTCTCTCACTCTTCACTAATGACAGTTACGACACTTCCTATTATGAAGTGAGGCCTATATTAATCCATAGGCCGCCGTGAACGCCAATTTCCTGGTCCCATGTTTTCATAGCCTCTTCACTACATTCAAAACACTCCCACCGCCTCCATGCCCAGAGTCGTCGTCACCTCCCTGCACATCCACGCAGGCGCAAAAGGGAACCCTGTTGGTTCTATTCAAAATACAATTTAAAACAACAGTAATGCATTAATCATGTATATTTATATTATAAAAAAATATACAGTATAATTATGGGAATTTATTTTCCACAAGTTCCAATATTACTAGTTCCAATATTACTGATTCCAAAATTACTGGTTCCAATATTACTGGTTCCAATATTGCTGGTTCCAATATTACTGGTTCCAATATTACTGGTTCCAATATTACTGGTTCCAATATTACTAGTTCCAATATTACTGGTTCCAATATTACTGGTTCCAATATTACTGGTTCCAATATTACTGGTTCCAATATTACTGGTTCCAATATTGCTGGTTCCAATATTACTGGTTCCAATATTACTGGTTCCAATATTACTGGTTCCAATATTACTGGTTCCAATATTACTGGTTCCAATATTACTGGTTCCAATATTACTGGTTCCAATATTACTGGTTCCAATATTACTGGTTCCAATATTACTGGTTCCAATATTTCTGGTTCCAATATTACTGGTTCCAATATTACTGGTTCCAATATTACTGGTTCCAATATTACTGGTTCCAATATTACTGGTTCCAATATTACTGGTTCGAGTATTACTGGTTCCAATACTACTGGTTCCAATATTACTGGTTTCAATATTACTGGTTCCAATATTACTGGTTCCAGTAATATTGGTTCCAATATTACTGGTTGCAATATTACTGGTTCCAATATTACTGGTTCCTATATTACTGGTTCCAATATTACTGGTTCCAATAT
Source organism: Cherax quadricarinatus (assembly GCF_038502225.1). Classification (NCBI taxonomy): domain Eukaryota; kingdom Metazoa; phylum Arthropoda; class Malacostraca; order Decapoda; family Parastacidae; genus Cherax; species Cherax quadricarinatus. Next base: position 32,708,975 of record NC_091335.1, read on the forward strand.
TACTGGTTCCAATATTACTGGTTCCAATATTACTGGTTCCAATAATACTGGTTCCTATATTACTGGTTCCAATAATACTGGTTCCAATATTACTGGTTCCTATATTACTGGTTCCAATATTACTGGTTCCTATATTATTGGTTCCAATATTACTGGTTCCAATAATACTGGTCCTATATTACTGGTTCCAATAATACTGGTTCCTATATTATTGGTTCCAATATTACTGGTTCCAATATTACTGGTTCCTATATTACTGGTTCCAATATTACTGGTTCCTATATTATTGGTTCCAATATTACTGGTTCCAATATTACTGGTTCCAATATTACTGGTTCCTATATTACTGGTTCCAATATTACTGGTTCCAATATTACTGGTTCCAATATTACTGGTTCCTATATTACTGGTTCCAATATTACTGGTTCCAATATTACTGGTTCCTATATTACTGGTTCCAATATTACTGGTTCCTATATTAATGGTTCCATTATTACTGGTTCCAATATGCTTTCATTATAATTTTTGTTTAGCTGTAATATAGTGTATAATATCTTTTTTATGTATGTCTGACATTTTTTACAGTGTTAGTAATCAATGTAATAATTATTGTTGTTAGAAATAATGTTTATGTGAATGAGTTTAAGTTGTGTTGTTAAAGTTTTATAAGAGTTTGTGTAGACGAGTTGATGAAACAACAAGTTTATGTAAACAAACCTTCACTCTCACACTTTTGTCAACGTAAATAATGTAAGTAAATAAGTTTATTTAAGTAAGTAAAACCTGAGTAGGTTACAATGGTACTGACTGATGTTGTAGTGACTTAGGTGGTACAAGTACTGACTGATGTTGTAGTAGGCTTGGTTACAAGTACTGACTGATGTTGTAGTACAAGTACTGCCAGACTTAGGCTTGGTTACAAGTACTGACTGATGTTGTAGTGGTCAGACTTAGGCTTGGTTACAAGTACTGACTGATGTTGTAGTGGTCAGACTTAGGCTTGGTTACAAGTACTGACTGATGTTGTAGTGGTCAGACTTAGGCTTGGTTACAAGTACTGACTGATGTTGTAGTGGTCAGACTTAGGCTTGGTTACAAGTACTGACTGATGTTGTAGTGGCCAGACTTAGGCTTGGTTACAAGTACTGACTGATGTTGTAGTGGCCAGACTTAGGCTTGGTTACAAGTACTGACTGATGTTGTAGTGGTCAGACTTAGGCTTGGTTACAAGTACTGACTGATGTTGTAGTGGTCAGACTTAGGCTTGGTTACAAGTACTGACTGATGTTGTAGTGGTCAGACTTAGGCTTGGTTACAAGTACTGACTGATGTTGTAGTGGTCAGACTTAGGCTTGGTTACAAGTACTGACTGATGTTGTAGTGGTCAGACTTAGGCTTGGTTACAAGTACTGACTGATGTTGTAGTGGTCAGACTTAGGCTTGGTTACAAGTACTGACTGATGTTGTAGTGGTCAGACTTAGGCTTGGTTACAAGTACTGACTGATGTTGTAGTGGTCAGACTTAGGCTTGGTTACAAGTACTGACTGATGTTGTAGTGGTCAGACTTAGGCTTGGTTACAAGTACTGACTGATGTTGTAGTGGTCAGACTTAGGCTTGGTTACAAGTACTGACTGATGTTGTAGTGGTCAGACTTAGGCTTGGTTACAAGTACTGACTGATGTTGTAGTGGCCAGACTTAGGCTTGGTTACAAGTACTGACTGATGTTGTAGTGACTGATGTTGTAGTGGCCAGACTTAGGCTTGGTTACAAGTACTGACTGATGTTGTAGTGGTCAGACTGATGTTGTAGTTAGGGTTGGTTACAAGTACTGACTGATGTTGTAGTGGCCAGACTTAGGCTTGGTTACAAGTACTGACTGATGTTGTAGTGGTCAGACTTAGGCTTGGTTACAAGTACTGACTGATGTTGTAGTGGCCAGACTTAGGCTTGGTTACAAGTACTGACTGATGTTGTAGTGGTCAGACTTAGGCTTGGTTACAAGTACTGACTGATGTTGTAGTGGCCAGACTTAGGCTTGGTTACAAGTACTGACTGATGTTGTAGTGGCCAGACTTAGGCTTGGTTACAAGTACTGACTGATGTTGTAGTGGCCAGACTTAGGCTTGGTTACAAGTACTGACTGATGTTGTAGTGGTCAGACTTAGGTACTTGGTTACAAGTACTGACTGATGTTGTAGTGGCCAGACTTAGGCTTGGTTACAAGTACTGACTGATGTTGTAGTGGCCAGACTTAGGCTTGTTGTGATGTTGTAGCCAGACTTAGGCTTGGTTACAAGTACTGACTGATGTTGTAGTGGCCAGACTTAGGCTTGGTTACAAGTACTGACTGATGTTGTAGTGGTCAGACTTAGGCTTGGTTACAAGTACTGACTGATGTTGTAGTGGTCAGACTTAGGCTTGGTTACAAGTACTGACTGATGTTGTAGTGGCCAGACTTAGGCTTGGTTACAAGTACTGACTGATGTTGTAGTGGTCAGACTTAGGCTTGGTTACAAGTACTGACTGATGTTGTAGTGGTCAGACTTAGGCTTGGTTACAAGTACTGACTGATGTTGTAGTGGTCAGACTTAGGCTTGGTTACAAGTACTGACTGATGTTGTAGTGGTCAGACTTAGGCTTGGTTACAAGTACTGACTGATGTTGTAGTGGCCAGACTTAGGCTTGGTTACAAGTACTGACTGATGTTGTAGTGGTCAGACTTAGGCTTGGTTACAAGTACTGACTGATGTTGTAGTGGCCAGACTTAGGCTTGGTTACAAGTACTGACTGATGTTGTAGTGGTCAGACTTTGACTTGGTTACAAGTACTGACTGATGTTGTAGTGGTCAGACTTAGGCTTGGTTACAAGTACTGACTGATGTTGTAGTGGTCAGACTTAGACTTGGTTACAAGCACTGACTGATGTTGTAGTAGCCAGACTTAGGCTTGGTTACAAGTACTGACTGATGTTGTAGTAGCCAGACTTAGGCTTGGTTACAAGTACTGACTGATGTTGTAGTGGTCAGACTTAGGCTTGGTTACAAGTACTGACTGATGTTGTAGTGGTCAGACTTAGGCTTGGTTACAAGTACTGACTGATGTTGTAGTGGTCAGACTTAGGCTTGGTTACAAGTATTGACTGATGTTGTAGTGGTCAGACTTAGGCTTGGTTACAAGTACTGACTGATGTTGTAGTAGCCAGACTTAGGCTTGGTTACAAGTACTGACTGATGTTGTAGTGGTCAGACTTAGACTTGGTTACAAGTACTGACTGATGTTGTAGTGGTCAGACTTAGGCTTGGTTACAAGTACTGACTGATGTTGTAGTGGCCAGACTTAGGCTTGGTTACAAGTACTGACTGATGTTGTAGTGGTCAGACTTAGGCTTGGTTACAAGTACTGACTGACGTTGTAGTGGTCAGACTTAGGCTTTGTTGCAAGTACTGACTGATGTTGTAGTGGTCCGACTTAGGCTTGGTTACAAGCACTGACTGATGTTGTAGTGGCCAGACTTAGGCTTGGTTACATGTACTGTCTGATGTTGTAGTGGCCAGACTTAGGCTTGGTTACAAGTACTGACTGATGTTGTAGTGGCCAGACTTAGGCTTGGTTACAAGTACTGACTGATGTTGTAGTGGCCAGACTTAGACTTGGTTACAAGTACTGTCTGATGTTGTAGTGGCCAGGCTTAGGCTTGGTTACAAGTACTGACTGATGTTGTAGTGGTCAGACTAAGGCTTGGTTACAAGTACTGACTGATGTTGTAGGGGCCAGACTTAGACTTGGTTACAAGTACTGACTGATGTTGTAGTGGTCAGACTTAGGCTTGGTTACAAGTACTGACTGATGTTGTAGTGGTCAGACTTAGGCTTGGTTACAAGTACTGACTGATGTTGTAGTGGTCAGACTTAGGCTTGGTTACAAGTACTGACTGATGTTGTAGTGGTCAGACTTAGGCTTGGTTACTAGTACTGACTGATGTTGTAGTGGTCAGACTTAGGCTTGGTTACAAGTACTGACTGATGTTGTAGTGGTCAGACTTAGGCTTGGTTACAAGTACTGACTGATGTTGTAGTGGTCAGACTTAGGCTTGGTTACAAGTACTGACTGATGTTGTAGTGGTCAGACTTAGGCTTGGTTACAAGTACTGACTGATGTTGTAGTAGCCAGACTTAGGCTTGGTTACAAGTACTGACTGATGTTGTAGTGGCCAGACTTAGGCTTGGTTACAAGTACTGACTGATGTTGTAGTGGCCAGACTTAGGCTTGGTTACAAGTACTGACTGATGTTGTAGTGGCCAGACTTAGGCTTGGTTACAAGTACTGACTGATGTTGTAGTGGTCAGACTTAGGCTTGGTTACTAGTACTGACTGATGTTGTAGTGGTCAGACATAGGCTTGGTTACAAGTACTGACTGATGTTGTAGTGGTCAGACTTAGGCTTGGTTACAAGTACTGACTGATGTTGTAGTTGACAGACTTAGGCTTGGTTACAAGTACTGACTGATGTTGTAGTGGTCAGACTTAGGCTTGGTTACTAGTACTGACTGATGTTGTAGTGGTCAGACTTAGGCTTGGTTACTAGTACTGACTGATGTTGTAGTGGTCAGACTTAGGCTTGGTTACAAGTACTAACTGATGTTGTAGTGGCCAGACTTAGGCTTGGTTACAAGTACTGACTGATGTTGTAGTGGTCAGACTTAGGCTTGGTTACAAGTACTGACTGATGTTGTAGTGGCCAGACTTAGGCTTGGTTACAAGTACTGACTGATGTTGTAGTGGCCAGACTTAGGCTTGGTTACTAGTACTGACTGATGTTGTAGTGGCCAGACTTAGGCTTGGTTACTAGTACTGACTGATGTTGTAGTGGCCAGACTTAGGCTTGGTTACTAGTACTGACTGATGTTGTAGTGGCCAGACTTAGGCTTGGTTACTAGTACTGACTGATGTTGTAGTGGCCAGACTTAGGCTTGGTTACAAGTACTGACTGATGTTGTAGTGGTCAGACTTAGGCTTGGTTACTAGTACTGACTGATGTTGTAGTGGCCAGACTTAGGCTTGGTTACTAGTACTGACTGATGTTGTAGTGGCCAGACTTAGGCTTGGTTACAAGTACTGACTGATGTTGTAGTGGTCAGACTTAGGCTTGGTTACAAGTACTGACTGATGTTGTAGTGGTCAGACTTAGGCTTGGTTACAAGTACTGACTGATGTTGTAGTGGCCAGACTTAGGCTTGGTTACAAGTACTGACTGATGTTGTAGTGGTCAGACTTAGACTTGGTTACAAGTACTGACTGATGTTGTAGTGGCCAGACTTAGGCTTGGTTACAAGTACTGACTGATGTTGTAGTGGCCAGACTTAGGCTTGGTTACAAGTACTGACTGATGTTGTAGTGGTCAGACTTAGGCTTGGTTACTAGTACTGACTGATGTTGTAGTGGTCAGACTTAGGCTTGGTTACAAGTACTGACTGATGTTGTAGTGGCCAGACTTAGGCTTGGTTACAAGTACTGACTGATGTTGTAGTGGCCAGACTTAGACTTTACCTGGAGTTTACCTGGAGAGAGTTCCGGGGGTACGGCCCGGTCTGTGACCAGGCCTCCTGGTGGATCAGAGCCTGATCAACCAGGCTGTTGCTGCTGGCTTACGAGCCACAGCCCGGCTGATCCGGAACTGACTTTAGGTGCTTGTCCAGTGCCAGCTTGAAGACTGCCAGGGGTCTGTTGGTAATCCCCCTTATGTGTGCTGGGAGGCAGTTGAACAGTCTCGGGCCCCTGACACTTATTGTATGGTCTCTTAACGTGCTAGTGACACCCCTGCTTTTCATTGGGGGGATGGTGCATCGTCTGCCAAGTCTTTTGCTTTCGTAGTGAGTGATTTTCGTGTTCAAGTTCGGTACTATTCCCTCTAGGATTTTCCAGGTGTATATAATCATGTATCTCTCCCTCCTGCGTTCCAGGGAATACAGGTTTAGGAACCTCAAGCGCTCCCAATAATTGAGGTGTTTTATCTCCGTTATGCGCGCCGTGAAAGTTCTCTGTACATTTTCTAGGTCGGCAATTTCACCTGCCTTGAAAGTTGCTGTTAGTGTGCAGCAATATTCCAGCCTAGATAGAACAAGTGACCTGAAGAGTGTCATCATGGGCTTGGCGTCCCTAGTTTTGAAGGTTCTCATTATCCATCCTGTCATTTTTCTAGCAGATGCGATTGATACAATGTTATGGTCCTTGAAGGTGAGATCCTCCGACATGATCACTCCCAGGTCTTTGATGTTGGTGTTTCGCTCTATTTTGTGGCCAGAATTTGTTTTGTACTCTGATGAAGATTTAATTTCCTCATGTTTACCATATCTGAGTAATTGAAATTTCTCATTGTTGAACTTCATATTGTTTTCTGCAGCCCACTGAAAGATTTGGTTGATGTCCGCCTGGAGCTTTGCAGTGTCTGCAATGGAAGACACTGTCATGCAGATTCAGGTGTCATCTGCAAAGGAAGACACGGTGCTGTGGCTGACATCCTTGTCTATGTCGGATATGAGGATGAGGAACAAGATGGGAGCGAGTACTGTGCCTTGTGAAACAGAGCTTTTCACCGTAGCTGCCTCGGACTTTACTCTGTTGACCACTACTCTCTGTGTTCTGTTAGTGAGGAAATTATAGATCCATCGACCGACTTTTCCTGTTATTCCTTTAGCACGCATTTTGTGCGCTATTACGCCATGGTCACACTTGTCGAAGGCTTTTGCAAAGTCTGTATATATTACATCTGCATTCTTTTTGTCTTCTAGTGCATTTAGGACCTTGTCGTAGTGATCCAATAGTTGAGACAGACAGGAGCGACCTGTTCTAAACCCATGTTGCCCTGGGTTGTGTAACTGATGGGTTTCTAGATGGGTGGTGATCTTGCTTCTTAGGACCCTTTCAGAGATTTTTATGATATAGGATGTTAGTGCTATTGGTCTGTAGTTCTTTGCTGTTGCTTTACTGCCCCCTTTGTGGAGTGGGGCTATGTCTGTTGTTTTTAGTAACTGTGGGACGACCCCCGTGTCCATGCTCCCTCTCCATAGGATGGAAAAGGCTCGTGATAGGGGCTTCTTGCAGTTCTTGATGAACACAGAGTTCCATGAGTCTGGCCCTGGGGCAGAGTGCATGGGCATGTCATTTATCGCCTGTTCGAAGTCATTTGGCGTCAGGATAACATCGGATAGGCTTGTGTTAATCAAATTTTGTGGCTCTCTCATAAAAAATTCATTTTGATCTTCGACTCTCAGTCTGGTTAGCGGCTTGCTAAAAACTGAGTCATATTGGGACTTGAGTAGCTCACTCATTTCCTTGCTGTCATCTGTGTAGGACCCATCTTCTTTAAGTTGGGGCCCAATACTGGATGTTGTTCTCGACTTTGATTTGGCATAGGAGAAGAAATACTTTGGGTTTCTTTCGATTTCATTTATGGCTTTTAGTTCTTCCCGCGATTCCTGACACCCATAAGATTCCTTTAGCTTGAGTTCGATGCTTGCTATTTCTCTGACCAATGTCTCCCTACGCATTTGAGATATATTGACCTCTTTTAGCCGCTCTGTTATTCTTTTCCGTCGCCTGTAAAGGGAGCGCCTGTCTCTTTCTATTTTACATCTACTCCTCCTTTTCCTTAGAGGAATAAGCCTTGTGCATACATCGAGTGCCACCGAGTTAATCTGTTCTAGGCATAAGTTGGGGTCTGTGTTGCTTAGTATATCTTCCCAGCTTATATCGGTTAGGACTTGGTTTACTTGGTCCCACTTTATGTTTTTGTTATTGAAGTTGAATTTGGTGAATGCTCCCTCATGACTAGTCTCATTATGTCGGTCTGGGGCTTCACGCATACATGTCTGAACCTCAATTATGTTGTGATCTGAGTATATTGTTTTTGATATGGTGACATTTCTTATCAGATCATCATTGTTAGTGAAGATGAGGTCTAGTGTATTCTCCAGTCTAGTAGGCTCTATTATTTGCTGGTTTAAATTGAGTTTTGTGCAGAGATTTAAAAGCTCGTGAGAATGTGAGTTTTCATCAGAGCTGCCTCCTGGTGTTATTACTGCAACAATATTATTTGCTATATTCCTCCATTTTAGGTGCCTTAAGTTGAAATCCCCCAGGAGAAAGATGTTGGGTGCAGGAGCTGGATGATTTTCCAGACAGTGGTCAATTTTTAACAGCTGTTCCTGGAATTGCTGGGATGTTGCATCCGGAGGCTTGTAGACTACCACAATGACTAGGTTTTGGTTCTCGACGTTTACTGCTAAAACTTCCACTACATCATTTGAGGCATTAAGCAGTTCTGTGCAAACAAGTGACTCTGCAGTGTTAGCTAAAAAAAAAAAAAAAATAATTTCCCTCCCTTTCTGTAGCTACATTCATCAGACACCTTTTGTCACTCTTCTTGAACTGGTTCATGCTATGACTGGCTTTGACATGTGCAGGCAGTCTGTTCCATTCCTTTATTGCTGTACAATGAAAGGTGTTTGAAGCCTGGCCAATGACTGTGGGTACTGCAGAGTTGTGCTCTCTCCACCTAGTGCTATGATTGCTGTCTCCCCATAGTACTATGATTGCTCTCTCCCCCCTAGTACTATGATTACTCTCTCCCCCTAGTACTATGATTGCTCTCTCCCCCTAGTACTGTGATTGCTCTCTCTCCCTAGTACTATGATTGCTCTCTCCCCCTAGTACTATGATTGCTCTCTCCCCCTAGTACTATGGACCCTCAGTCAACGATACTAATCCATTCCAGAGAGCTCATCGTTTAATGAAATTATCGTTAGTTAAATTAATTTTCCCCTAAGAAATAATGGAAATCCAGTTAATCCATTCCAGACAGCCAAGTGCTAATTTTTTTTTTCATGAGATATACATTTCCCTACAAAAAAAAAAAAAACAATGAGACATGCACAATAACTACATAAATAAATGTTAAAATTACACTTATCTTTATTGAAGAGTATTGATGAGTGATGAGACACTGCTTTTCTTTAACACTCTGGGATTTTCAGAATCCTCACTAGCATTACAACAAAACATGAGAGTTATTATGTCCTTCATAGGCTTGTGTCCTGGGAAGGCCTTTTCATCCTGAGTAATGTAGGTGCTGTTTGGCATTTTCTTCCAGAACTGGCCTGTTTCTTCACAATTGAACACTTTCTGGGGATGGAATTTTTCTGCTTCGCCATGGCTTATCATGCTGTGTATGCCATTATGATTCTTAAACCTCTCAAACCAACCTTTGCTGGCTTTAAATTCACCAATATGAGCACTAGTTCCAGGCATTTTTTCCTGTTCACCTGTGTGTTAGTTGACTGGTGTGGTTCGCTTCCTGGGGAACAAGATTAAGAACCCCAATGGAAATAAGTTAGACAGTCCTCGATGACGCACTGACTTTCTTGGGTTATCCTGGGTGGCTAACCCTCTGGGGTTAATTGTTTCTCGGTAATTGTTTCTCGTTAAGCCACACCAACAGCAGTCTCTCCAGATCTTCAAGTAGTACAGCTGACGGTGGTGCAACAATAGTTGACAGTGGTGCAGCAGCAGCTGACCATGGTACTATAGTATTTCGATAGTATTTCTCACCCTTTTTACCACAGGGTTGCACTAGAAGCTTTCTTTGGGCACATAGTGGTTTATTTAGTAGTTACAAGCACTAAAAACAATGGAATAATACAAAATGTATTGAATGTATGCATGGAACCAGCAACCCTGGCTTGTAAACAATGATGGCAGGGCTGCTGAGGCACTCAGGCTGGACGGACAGGTTCGGGATGAATCACGTTGATCGAGTTTTTCATCGTTGGCCGGTCCAAAATTTTTACACTCAAACGCTTGGTTGGGTGAATTTATTGTTAGACGATGCCTTTGGTAGCTGAGGGTCCACTGTACTATGATTGCTCTCTCCCCCTAGTACTGTCATTGCTCTCTCCCTCTAGTACTATGATTGCTCTTTACCCTAGTACTGTGATTGCTCTCTCCCCCTAGTACAGTGGTCCCTCAATAATCGTCCATAATCCGTTCCTGGAAGTGGGACTATTATCGAAATAGACGATTTTCGAATCAATTTTCCCCATAAGAAATAATGGAAATGCAATTAATCTGTTCCTGACACCCAGAAGTATTAAAACAAAAAAAATTTTTACATGAAATATAGATGTAGTACATAAACAATACAATGGTACATGATGAATGAAACATTAACAGAATAACACTTATCTTTATTGGCGATTCTTCTTAGTGTATGGAAGACTGGAGAAGGAGACAGATTGGATTATTTACTGTTTGGAAGGGGAATCCCCTTCCATCAACACCTCAAGTACCAATTGCTTTTCTGGGGTTACTTCTCTTCTCTGTTTCTTAATGCCACTAGGACCACCTTGAGAGTCGCTGGAGTCCTGTCTCGCAAAAAAACTGTCCAGAGAGCTCTGTTTCTGGCATCTCTTTAAAACTTCCCTAAAATGGGCCAAGACTCTGTCACTGTACAAAGTTGCTGATATGGCTTGCAACATCCTTCTCAGTGTGACGTTTCTCCATAAATCTTTCCATCCTACCCCACATTTCAAAAATCTCCTTAATTTCTGAAGAAGGCACCTTCTTCCATCTCTCTTCCTCCTCCTCCTCTGCAGCAAGATTCTGAGCTGCAATCTGTTGCTCTTCCTGCAGCTCCTCAGTGGTTAGCTCTTCGTTGTGGTCCTCCACCAACTCTTCCACATCCTCCAAACTCACATCCAACCCCATGGAACTCACCAGTGTGACAATAGAGTTCACAACTGACATAGGCTCATCAGGGGCTGCCTCAAACTTCAAAATCCCTCTTGTGGACAGAATCTGGCCACAATTTTCACCAAGCAGAGTTCCAAGTCCTGGTAGTCACTCCCTCCCAAGCCTTACTTATAAGGCTTATGCAATGGAGAATACTGAAGTGTTCTTTCCAAAAATATCTTTGGGTAAGTGAGTGTCTGAGGTCACATTAGAGCACCTTTCAAACATTGCTTTGGTGTAGAGTTTTTTAAAGTTTGAAATGACTTGCTGGTCCATGGGCTGGAGGAGAGGGCTGGTATTCGGGGGCAAGAACTTTACTGCGATGAACCCAAACTCCTTCAGAATTAGGTCATCCAAGTTTGGAGGATGAGCAGGTGCATTGTCCATTACTAGGAGGCACTTGAGATCCAATTTCTTTTTCAGGAGGTAATTCTTCACACTAGGGCCAAACACTTCATTGAACCATTCGACGAAAATGTCCCTTGTGACCCATGCCTTACTATTAGATCTCCAAAACACATACAGTTTACTCTTCATAACATTGTTTTTCTTGAACGCTCTGGGATTTTCAGAATGGTACACTAGTAACGGCTTCACTTTGAAATCCCCGCTAGCATTAGCACAGAACATGAGCATCAGCCTGTATTTCATAGGCTTGTGTCCTGGCAGTACCTTTTCTTCCTTAGTAGTGTAGGTCCTCTTTGGCATTTTCTTCCAAAAGAGGCCTGTTTCATCAAAATTGAACACATGTTCAGGTTTCAGTCCTTCACTGTTTATGTACTCCTTGAATTCCTGCACATATTTTTCATCCGCTTTGTTGTCCGAACTGGCAGCCTCACCATGCCTTACCACACTGTGTATGCCAGTACACTTCTTAAATCTCTCAAACCAGCCTTTGCTGGCCTTAAATTCACTCACATCATCACTAGTTACAGGCAATTTCTTTACCAAATCATCATGCAACTGCCTAGCCTTTTCACAAATAAGCGACATCATAAGACTATCTCCTGCTAATTGTTTATCGTTTATCCACACCAATAATAACTTCTCAACATCTTCGAGTACTGGTGATCTCATTTTTGTCAGCATATTTACCCCCTTTGCAACAACAGCATTCTTGATTTTCTTTTTCTTGGCTTTGATGGAAGATATGGTTGTACGGGATTTGTTATACATCCTGGAAAGTTCACCCACACGTACGCCACTTTCATATTGTTCAATGATGTTTTTCTTAAATTCAATCGTATTTCTCACCTTCTTTACCAAAGGCTTGGCACTAGGAGCTTTCTTTGGAGCCATTGTAGCACTAAAATCAATGGAATATTATGAAATATTTTGTAGGAGCAAGTGATGGGACCGTCGCTCATTGGTAAACAATGGCACACTGGCTGAGAAGGGAGGCCGATGTGGCTCAGAGCATGAGTACGCGTCCTGGATGAAGGACGATTAGCAAGTTAACAGACCATTTGTGAGCCAATGTTTAGATGAAATAATGGGACTATTTCCGAAATGGACAACTTTCAGGCCGGACGATTATTGAGGGACCACTGTACAGTGGACTCTCAACCAGCGATATTAATCCGTTCCTGAGAGCTCATCGTTAATCGAAATAATCATTAGTCAAGTTAATTTTCCCCATAAGAAATAATGGAAATCAAATTAATCCATGCAAGACACCCCAAAGTATTGAAAAAACAAAGTTTTACCACATGAAATATTAATTTTAATACACACAAACTGAAGAAGACATGCACAGTTACATGACACTTACCTTTATTGAAGATCTGGTGATGATTGATGGGATGGGAGGAGGGGAGACATTGATCTTATTAGTGTTTAGAAGGGGAATCCCCTTCCATTAGCACTTGAGGTAGCAAGTCTTTTTCTGGGGTTACTTCCCTTGTTCTTTTAATGCCACTAGGACCAGCTTCAGAGTCACTGGACTTCTGTCGCACAACATATCTGTTCATAGAGGCCTGTACCTCTCGTTCCTTTATCCTAAAGTGTTTCACAACATTGTCAGTGTAATAGTCACCAGCACAGCTTGCAATAGCTGTGTGAGGGTGATTTTCATCAAAAAGGTTTGCACTTTAAGCCACATTGCACACATTACTTTAATCTTTGAAGTAGGCAACTTCTTCAATTTCTCTCTTCCCTCCTCCGAAGCAGTTTCCTCAGGTGTGGCCTCTTACTGTTGAAGATGCTCTAGCAGCTCATCAGTGGTTAGTTTGTCATTGTCCTCCTCCACCAACTCTTCCACATCCTCCCCACTAACCTCACCAATATGAGCACTAGTTCCAGGCATTTTTTCCTGTTCACCTGGGTGTTAGTCAACTGTTGTGGGTGGCATCCTGGGGGACATGATTAAGGACCCCAATGGAAATAAGTCAGACAGTCCTCGATGATGCACTGACTTTCTTGGGTTATCCTGGGTGGCTAACCCTCCGGGGTTAATCGCTTCTCGGCAATTGTTTCACGTTAAGCCACACCAACAACACTCTCTCCACATCTTCGAGTAATACAGCTGATGGTGGTGCAGCAACAACAACAGCTGACTGTGGTGCAGCAGCAGCTGCACCTTTGGCAAGAACAGCTTCCTTGATTGCTGTTTTCTTACCCACAATAGTAGCAATGGTTGATTGGGGTTTATTATACAACCTGACCCTCCGGGGTTAATCGTTTCTTGGTAATTGTTTCACGTTAAGCCACACCAACAACACTCCACATCTTCGAGTAATACAGCTGATGGTGGTGCAGCAACAACAACAGCTGACTGTGGTGCAGCAGCAGCTGCACCTTTGGCAAGAACAGCTTCCTTGATTGCCGTTTTCTTACCCACAATAGTAGCGATGGTTGATTGGGGTTTATTATACATCCTGACCAGCTCAGAGACACGCACTCCACTTTCATATTTAGCAATGATCTCTTTCTTCATCTCCATAGTAATTCTCACCCTTTTTGCTGTAGGGTTGGCACTAGAAGCTTTCTTGGGGCCCTTGGTGACTTATTTTGCAGGTGCAATCACTACAAAGGCTGTGATAATATGAAATGTTCCAGTTGTTGTATGTTTGGAAGCGACCGCGGTGGCTGGCTGGCTTGTGAACACTGGCACCAAGGGACAAGTGAGGCACGCTCAGGCCAAAGTGGACACGTATGGTACGGAACGAATAGTGCTGGTCGGGTTTTTAAGAGCTAGTTGAGGCAAAATTTTTGCGTTAAAATGTATCGCTAGTCAGATTTATCGTTAATCGATGCCATCGCTGGTTGAGGGTCCACTGTACTGTGATTGCTCTCTTCCTCTAGTTCTATGATTGCTCTCTCTAGTACTATGATTGCTCTCTCCCCCTAGTACTATGATTGCTCTCTCCCCCTAGTACTGTGATTGCTCTCCCCCTAGTACTATGATTACTCTCCCCATAGTACTATGATTTCTCTCTCTCCCTAGTAATATGATTGCTCTCTCCCCCTAGTACAGTGGACCCCCACGTAACAAACGCATCGCATAACGATAATTCCACCATACGAAGCATTTGAACGCAAAATTTTTGCCTCACCTAACTATAAAAAACTCGCCCAACATGATTCCTCCCAAACCTGTCCATCGAGTCTGAGTGCCTCAGCTGCCCTGCCATCATTGTTCACAAGCCAGGGTGGCCAGTTGCATGCATACATTCGATACATTTTGTATTATTCCATTGTTTATAGTGTTTGTAACTGCTAAATAAGCCACCATGGGTCCAAAGAAAACTTCTAGTGCCAACCCTGTGGTAAAAAGGGTGAGAAATACGTATTACCGTACCACGGTCAGCTGCTGCTGCACCACTGTCAGCTGCTGCTGCACCACTGTCAGCTGCTGCTGCACCACCATCAGCTGTTGCTGCACCACAGTCAGCTGTTGCTGCACCACGGTCAGCTGTTGCTGCACCACAGTCAGCTGTTCCTGCACCATGGTCAGCTGTTGCTGAACCACGGTCAGCTGCTGCTGCACCACAGTCAGCTGTTGCTGAACCACGGTCAGCTGCTGCTGAACCACGGTCAGCTGCTGCTGCTCCACGGTCAGCTGCTGCTGCTGCACCACAGTCAGCTGCTGCTGCTGTAACACCATCAGCTGTTTCTGACCAACATGACTCGTCCCGAACCTGTCCATCCAGCCTGAGTGCCTCAGCTGCCCTGCTGTCATTGTTTACAAACCAGGGTGGCCGGTTGCATGCATACATTCAATCCACTCGTTAGGCAAGGGTCCACTGTACTGTGATTGTTCTCTCCCCTTAGTACTATTATTGCTCTCCCCCTAGTACTATTATTGCTCTCTTCCCCTAGTACTATGATTGCTCTATCCCCCTAGTATTATGATTGCTCTCTCCCCCTAGTACTATGATTGCTCTCTCTCCCCTAGTTCTATGATTGCTCTCTCCCCTAGTACTATGATTGCTCTCCCCCCTAGTACTATGCTCTCTCCTTAGTACTATGATTGCTGTCTCCCCCTAGTACTATGATTGCTCTCCCACTAGTACTGTGATTGCTCTCCCCCCTAGTACTATGCTGTCTCCCCCTAGTACTATGATTGCTCTCTCCCCTTAGTACTATGATTGCTCCCCACCTAGTACTATGATTGCTATCTCCCCCTAGTACTATGATTGCTCTCCCCCTAGTACTGTGATTGCTCTCCCCCTAGTACTATGATTGCTGTCTCCCCCTAGTACTATTTTTGCTCTCCCCCTAGTACTATGATTGCTCTCTCCCCCTAGTACTATGATTGCTCTCCCCCCTAGTTCTATGATTGCTGTGTTCCCCTAGTACTATGATTGCTGTGTCCCCCTAGTACTATGATTGCTCTCTCCACTAGTACTATGATTGCTGTCTCCCCCTAGTACTATAATTACTCTCTCCCCTAGTACTATGATTGCTGTGTCCCCCTAGTACTATGATTGCTCTCTCCCCTAGTACTATGATTGCTGTGTCCCCCTAGTTTTATGATTGCTCTTTCCCCTAGTACTATGATTGCTCTCTCCCCTAGTACTGTAATTGCTGTGTCCCCCTAGTATTATGATTGCTCTCTCCCCTAGTACTATGATTGCTGTGTCCCCCTAGTACTATGATTGCTCTCTCCACTAGTACTATGATTGCTGTCTCCCCCTAGTACTATAATTACTCTCTCCCCTAGTACTATGATTGCTGTGTCCCCCTAGTACTATGATTGCTCTCTCCCCTAGTACTATGATTGCTGTGTCCCCCTAGTTTTATGATTGCTCTCTCCCCTAGTACTATGATTGCTCTCTCCCCTAGTACTGTGATTGCTGTGTCCCCCTAGTATTATGATTGCTCTCTCCCCTAGTACTATGATTGCTGTGTCCCCCTAGTACTATGATTGCTCTCTCTCCTTAGTACTATGATTGCTCTCCCCCCCTAGTACTGTGATTGCTCTCTCCCCCTAGTACTATGATTGCTCTCCCCCTAGTACTGTGATTGCTCTCTCCCCCTAGTACTATCGTTGCTCTCCCCCCTAGTACTATGATTGCTCTCTCCCCTTAGTACTATGATTGCTCTACCCCCCTAGTACTGTGATTGCTCTCTCCCCCTAGTACTACAATTGCTCTCTCCCCCTAGTACTATGATTGCTCTCCCCCACTGCTAGAACCATGATTGCTCTCTCTCCCTAGTACTGTGATTGTTCTCTCCCCCTAGTGCTATGCTCTCTCTCCCCTAGTTTTATGATTGCTCTCTCCCCTTAGTACTATGATTGCTCTCCCTATCTCCTAGTATTATGATTGCTCTCTCACCCTAGTACTGTGATTGCTCTCTCCCCTTAGTACTATGATTGCCCTCTCTCCCTAGTACTGTGATTGCTCTCTCCCCCTAGTACTATGATTGCTCTCTCCTCTAGTACTATGATTGCTCTCTCCCCCTAGTACTATGATTGCTCTCCCCCCTAGTACTATGATTGCTCTCTCCCCTAGTACTATGATTGTTCTCCCCTACCATTAGAACAATGATTGCTCTCTCCCCCTAGTACTACAATTGCTCTCTCCCCCTAGTACTATGCTCTCTCTCCACTAGTTCTATGATTGCTCTCTCCCTTTAGTACTATGATTGCTCTCCCTATCTCCTAGTATTATGATTGCTCTCTCACCCTAGTACTGTGATTGCTGTCTCCCCCTAGTACCATGATTGCTCTCTCCCCCTAGTACTGTGATTGCTCTCTCCTCTAGTACTATGATTGCTCTCTCCCCCTAGTACTATGATTGCTCTCTCTCCCTATGCAATAAGGCATATTGGACTGGTACTCATCAGCATTACGATGCCTCTTAGAGCGACTCTCAGGACAATTTACCGCGATATGGCCATGGTAACCACAATTATAGCAGGTTCTTTGGCTATGGGTACTGTACATGCTGCGAGTGCTATGGGAATGATAACTATTGACACTAGCTTTGGATAACGGTCATGAGTGATTTCGATAGGGAGTTTTGGTTGTAGCACAAACAAGAGGAGGTACGGGAATAGTCAAAACGGCTGATGTAGGCCTTCGATAGGGGAAGGTTCCCGCAGGACACAAGTCACGCTCATGGATGAGGGCTCCAAGTGGTCCCATTGCGACAGTTAGAGGACTGGAATTATATACATACATTGAAGTTGGTGGCATTAGCTGTTTAATAACTCCAAATGCTGCTAATTTGGCAAACCCTTCAAGAGCTCGTTATCATCGTCTACAAGGTACTTGGTACTTTGACCGGCCTTAACAAATGAGGTCATGAGGTTATCTAAACGAAGAGCAAACTCATCTAAGGATTCCTCTGGCCTCGGCGCTGCACACACTAATTCCTTAAGGACAACAAAAGGATCAGTCACTCTCACTGGGTCAAAATAGTTACGTATTAATTGCTCATAATCTGCCCATTTGGTGAGACCCTGAAAGTCCGTCATCCAGATCAAGTTGAAGATATTCGAGGCAGCTGGTGAACGAGCTAAACTCTCCTTTCCGATACTAATTATACAACTCTCAGATGGGAGGCCATCGACTGAGGCATTTGCTCTAGCATGAACAGCGGTAAACCATGCTTCTCATTGAACAATGGCATAGCATCATAAGGGTCACAACTAAAAGTGTGAAGGCTCGAAGTCCGAGTGTGTCTATTGTTTGATAAAGAATTTCTCGAATTTTTGACTGATGCATTATTGCTTGGACTAGCAGAATGTGCCGAGACATCACTCGAGAAGACTTGAGGCATGCATTCAAAATGTGAAACAAGAGTTTAAAGAAACAAAAAAAATATATAACTGTGGAACACACAACACAGTAGACTTAAATGGTAAGAATATACTTAACTATTCTGCATAAGTAAAGAAAAATTGACAAGTCACACTGTAAGCAAGGAAAACTCACATGAAAATAAAAAAAATTACACTCTGAAAATCAAGAGAAATTATACTTTACTCAAATAAAATTTACTCAAATTTACTTTAAATTGAATTAATGGCACAGTGAGTTGTCTTTACTCTCAATTCAATAAAGAAACTCAATAATAAATGATAAAATGGAATCAATAAATCTTGTGCAAAATTAAAACAAACTGGGAAAGCAATTCACTAAAAAGAAAATAAAATGACACACAAGAATAAAACATTGTGCACAAAACAAGAAATGTAAAACTGAAATCACAAAATATTGCACTGAAATAAACTGTAGCAATATTGCAAATAATAATTTCTAATCAAAAAGTACTGCACAACACAACACTACATATAAATTTCTGAAAGAGAAAAAAAAATTAATGCAGCACAATGTTTGCACAAGAATTATTGCATAATGAGTCAATATTACAATAATAAAAAAAATACACACACAAGAAAATGCAGTTTACAAAATAATAAAAAAAATTATCAAGGAATGAACTGATTGAACACTTTAACTCTTAATTGCAGCTTAAGCTCTTCAGGGTCCAAGTCCAAAATTTGAAGGTAATAAAATAAAAAAAAAATTCTGATCAATACTTACTGAGATACAGTGGTGGGAAGTTGACCCAGAATGACCGGGTGGCGGCAACATCAGCGACTTCCGCAAAATCACATTTTTTATTTACGTTTTTCATACTTTTTTTCTTTTCTTTTCTAATTTTTTCTTTTTCTAGTAACATTCGTGGTCTGTAACACCAATATAATGTATATTGTATAAACCATACCACGGGCAGGATTGAACCCGCGGTCAGAGAGTCTCAAAACTCAAGACCGTCGCGTTAGCCACTGGACCAGCTAGCCACAATAAGATTCGTCCAACTAAGTATATTTCTACACCTTAGGAAGGTTAGCGTAGGCACCACTGTGACCACAAATGCAAGCTTTTACAGACGAATCTCCAGCTAGCATGGCCGTGACAAACTCTAGCTCAAGTCCCCTCACTACCGTCAACATGACTCACGAAATCGTAATGACACGATTGCAAACAAACCATACCATGGGCGGGATTGAACCCGCTGTCAGGAAGTCTCAAAACTCCAGACCGTCGCGTTAGCCACTGGAGCAGCTAGCCACAATAAGATTCGTCCAACTATTTGTGGTCACAGTTGTGCCTATGCTAACCTTCCTATAGTGTAGAAATATACCTAGTTGGACGAATCTTATTGTGTCTAGCTGGTCCAGTGAATAATGCGACGGTCTGGAGTTTTGAGACTCTCTGACCGCGGGTTCAATCCCGCCCATGGTATGGTTTGTTTGCAATCGTGTCATTATGATTTCGTGAGTCAGTTATACTGTATAAGTGTACACTCATTGTATTCAACACAATAACTGCACTAATTTGTTTATCATTATATTGCTTACAAAACTTGTTTACAAGTTTATTGTAAACAAAATGATGAAAATATTAGTGCAGTTATTGTGTTGAATATAATGGTACCATATAGTACCATATGGTACAATGGTGCCATAGGGTGCAATGGTACAATATGGTACAATGGCACCATATGGTACAATGGCACCATATGATACAATGGCACCATATGATACAATGGTACCATTTGGTGCAATGGTACCATATGGTGCAATGGTACCATATGGTACATTGTACCATATTATACAATGATACCATATGGTACATTGTACCATATGGTACTATATGGTACTGTTGTATTCAACACGATAAACACACTAATATTTTCATCATTATTTCATTTACAATAATTGTTTACAACAAAAATATACCAAAATGTTGTATATTAGTAATGTTCCTTTATATATTTTCGAATGTACAGCCACTCGACATGTTCCTTGAGGTGGATGACAAAGTGCTTTGTCTTGTAAACTGCTGAGCCACTGTGTCGCCACTCAGTCTTGGCTGGTTCCTCGTGGCACCAACACCACCTACTGATCATATGTTTAAGGGTACCATATGGTACATTGTACTATATAGTATAGGGTACCATGCAGTTCAGGATACCATATGGTGCAGGTTACCATATGGTGCAGGGTACCATATGGTGCAGGGTACCTTATGGTGCAAGGTACCATATGGTACAGAGTACCATATGGTACAGGGTTCTATATGGTGCAGGGTACCATATGGTGCAGGGTACCATATGGTATAAGAACATAAGAACATAAGAATGTAGGAACACTGCAGAAGGCCCACTGGCCCATACGAGGCAGGTCCTTATCAAAACGACATCTACCTAAAGCTACTCAAGAAACAACTCCCGCACCCCCCAACACCAATCAAACCCAGCCCCTCCCACTCATATATTTGTCCAGTCTCTTCTTAAAGCTACCCAAGGTCCTAGCCTCTATCACCCCACTGGGAAGACTGTTCCACGCATCTACAACTCTGTTAGAAAACCAGTACTTACCTATGTCCTTTCTAAATCTAAATTTATCCAACTTAAATCCATTATTCCTGGTTCTTACCTGGTTCGACACCCTCAGTACTTTATTAATGTCTCCCTTGTTTATGCCCGTCATCCGCTTATACACTTCAATGATATCTCCCCTCATTCTACGCCTCTCCAGAGAGTAGAGATTTAAGGCTTTAAGTCTATCTTCATACGGGAGGTTCCTTACACAGTAAATCATTTTAGTCATTCTTCTCTGTATGTTCTCTAATGAGTCTATGTCCATCCTGTAGTAAGGGGACCAAAACTGAGCAGCATAATCTAAATGAGGCCTCACTAGTGATGTATAGAGCTGTAAAATAACTTTTGGACTTCTGTTACTTATACTTCTTGAGATAAATCCAAGTAATCTGTTGGCCTTGTTGCGCACACTGAGGCACTGCTGTCTTGGCTTTAGATTTCTGCTTACCATGATTCCCAAGTCTTTTTCACATTCTGTATGACCAAGCTCTACTTCACCTAGATTATAGCTTCGAGGGTTATTTTCATTACCAAGGGCAAGTACCTTACACTTATCCACATTAAACTTCATCTGCCATTTCTCAGACCAAGACATTAATTTGTTCAAATCGTCCTGGAGTTCATTGATATCCTCCTCAGAGTGAATTATATGGCCTATCTTTGTGTCATCAGCAAACTTGCTCATGTCACTAGTAATCCCTTCATCAAGGTCATTAATGTAAATTATGAACAAGAGAGGGCCTAAAACTGATCCTTGTGGAACGCCACTAGTGACTAATCCCCATTCAGATTTCACTCCATTAATGGTAACTCTCTGCTTTCTATTGGTAAGCCATGCCTCAGTCCATGCTAGAACTTTACCTCCTATACCATGAGCTGCCACTTTTCTTAAGAGTCTCTTGTGAGGTACTCTGTCGAAGGCTTTACTAAAATCCAAATAAACAATATCATATTCCTTATCACTGTCAACTGCCTCAAATGTTCTATTGAAGAACGTCAGTAAGTTTGTCAGGCAGGAACGACCTCTCGTGAATCCATGCTGAGATTCATTTATCAAGTTATGCTCTTCAAGGTGACTTCTGATAATGTCAGCTATAATTGATTCTAATAACTTGCCCACTATAGATGTCAGGCTTATTGGACGGTAATTTGAAGGAGTGGACTTATCCCCTGATTTGAATATAGGAACCACATTAGCCATCTTCCACATCTCTGGCACAACACTGGTAAGGATGGACGCATTGAATACACTCGTTAATGGCTGACTAAGCTCCATCTTGCATTCCTTAAGTACCCTTGAAAACAACTCATCGGGTCCCGGGGACTTATTTTGTTTCAGTTTGTCTATCTGTTTAATAACCATGTCCCTCGTGACAGTAATATTAGTTAACTTGAATTCATCAGGAACTAAATAATTGTTAATTACTGGAATCTCATTTACATCTTCCTGTGTAAAAACTGACAAAAAATAGTCATTAAATAAGGAACACATTTCCAGTTCATTATCCGTCAGCTGTCGATTCCCAGATTTCAGAGGTCCTACTTTTTCCTTCACCTTCGTCCTATACACTTGAAAGAACCCATATAATACAGGGTACCATATGGTACAGAGTACCATACAGTACACGACACCATATGGTACAGATACAGGGATCCCTATGGAAACAAGTCACCCTGACTGTTTTGGGTTATCCTAGGATTTTATACATGTGCTGCTATGTATGATAATCTATGTAACTGTATTTGTGTACACCTGAATAAACTTACTCAAGTGCATGTGGCAACGTAAGTTTATTTAGGTATACACAAAAAAAGTTACATAGATTATCATACATAGCAGCATATGTTTGGAGAACTTATGATAACCCAAAAAAGTCAGACAAGCTTATTTCCATTAGGGTCCCTGTACCCTTTACTATATGGTACAATGTACCATATGGTACAATGTACCATATGATACATTGTACCATATGGTATCATTGTATCATATACCATTGTATGACATGGCACCATTGTACCATATGATATTGTATTACATGGCACCATTGTACCATATAGTACAATCATACCATATGGTTCAAAACCATAGAATTCCACTTCAGATCCACTTCAATCAGACTTAGAACTGTAAGTTATCAAAACGAGAGTCAGAATTTGCCAGGAGAGTGAGTGGGGAGTGAGAGCTTCCTTGCTGCCAGGCATGATGATCAAAGCTGCTTTGGTGGTGTTCCCACAATGCCATGCAGGCATCCAGATTGTGCACACACTGACCACCCAGACCCATTCTCTCAGATGTAGGCCTACCAGCCTTCTCGTGCTAAATTTGACACTGCTAGAATTTTGGCATAGGTCTACGGCACGGACCCTGAAAGGGTTAAACAGGAAAACAAAAAACTTCGGTGTTTCACTTGAGATGGGAAAATGCTAGTTAGGAAAACATCAACAGGACAACAATATACTAACTCAAATGAACATGATTTCTCTACCTTCCTTAGAAAAGCTGACATTTCTGTAACAGATTAGGTAAGTTCCCTTAACCCTTTGAGGGTTGTGCCGTAGATCTCCGACTATACGTTGAGGGTCCAAACCGTTGATCTATGCCAAAATTCTAGCGACATCAAATTTAGCGCAAAAAGGCTGGTAGGTCTATATGTGAGAGAATAGGTCTTTGTGGTGTGTGTGCACCATAAACAAAAATTCTAGGTGCCCGCATAGCATTGTGGGAACGCCACCTCAGTTACCTTTATTCACCATGCCTCGTTGCAAGGCAGCTCTCAATCCAAGTTAAATTGGGAATCTCCTGTTCCTATCTGATAGAAGTGGAAATGAAGACGAATTCTATGGCTATGATCAATTAGTGACCGAAAGGAATGACCAGAATATTGAAAACAGTGCAGAAAATCCTGATGATCCTCAGCCTTCTACCTCTTGTGTAGGCATGTCTCAGTCACGTTCAGTTCTACCTCGTCGCAAGAGAAAACTAATATTTTCACATGGCCAGGCCTCAGACTTCAGTAGTGATGATGATAGTGATGTGGATTGTGATTTTATTACTCTTGACGATCATTCTAGTAGTGATAGTGAGGAATCATATTCACCAGTGAAGCGCCAGTATATACGCTGCTGCATGCGCTATGGTAGTGTTCCCTATGCAGTGCCCAGGGGACGGAGCACATCTCATGGCCCTATACCAGGAATAAACAGTGAAAGTGAGGATGATGTGGCTACACTTGGCATGGATAGACCACAGGCGTCAGTAGGTGGTGGTATTGGTGGTGGTGGTGGTAGTGGTGATGGTAGTGCCACAGCCATACACAACTCACCAGCCCAGGCTGGGACCCATGCTGCTGGCTCCTCTGCTCAAGGACAAATATGAGCATCAGCCACTGCCCCACCAAAACCACAACTACCACCACAACCAGCTTATGATGTCCAGTATCCACCAGCAAACCGTATCTGGGATTGGCAGCAAAATCGCAATTTCGTTCCCATTCCCCATCAGTTTGATGACTCTCAAAGTGGAATTCTACCAACTTGTCCCTTTGGAAACACTGCCAATGAACTGGAATTCTTTGAACTATTCTTTGACCAGCCATTGATGGAAACTATTGTCAGGGAAAGTAATAAGTATTTTGAGTACACCATGGCAAATATGATCATATCACCACAGTCAAGACTACACCGGTGGAAAGAGACAACTGTTGCTGAAATGTATTTGCTTTTTGCAATAATAATGCTTATGCCTCTGTCTATAAGCATAATATAAATACTGGCCCACAGATCGGATAATTTGTACCCCGGCCTTCAGTGAAATCATCCCAGTGAACAGGTTTATCTTACTGTTACATATGTTGCATTTCTCTGACAAAACCTGGCCCAACAGAAGTGACAGGTTATACAAGATTAGAAATGCTTTTATATATCTGAAACAAAAGTTCAACATGTAGTTTTATCCATTCAAGAATCTTGTAATTGACGAGTCTTTGATTTTGTTCAAAGGTAAACTGTCATTGAAGCAGTATATATCAAGCAAGAGGAAATGCTTTGGTATAAAACTGTTTGTACTCTGTGACTGTGAGAATGGCCTGGTATTGGGTATTATTGTATAGACGGGAAGTAAAGCATTGAAAGGTACCAGGATGTTATTTGGTATCTCAGGTGACATAGTGAGAAACATGATGGCACCTTATCTTGGTAAGGGACATACATTGTATACTGATAACTGGTACACAAGCCCTTTACTCAGTGATTTCCTGTGAGTGAACATGACAGATATGTGTGGCACAGTGCGTTCTAATCATAAACATATGCCCAGGTTCAACGCAGGCACTCGTAGTGGTGAGGTGCAGGTGTTTACTGCCACTGACATTATGGCGGCATGACAAACGAGATGTCACATTGTTGACAACCATTCACCGTAACGAAATGCAAGACAGTGGCAAAGTTGATAGAATGACTAATGAACATATTCAAAAACCAGTGACAGCGATTGATTATACGCAAAACATGCGCTTGGTTAACAAATGTTACATGCAGATTGGCTTTGTTGATTGTGTTCATAAGAGTTACAAGTGGTACATGAAACTTTTCTTACATCTCATGGACATTTCAATGCTCAATGCATATAATATGTACCAAGTGAAGACTGACAACAGACCACCATATGGTGAATTTTGTTTGTCTGTTGTCAGACAACTCATAACGAAATACCAGGTAACAACATCTGCTAAACAAAACCGTCCTCGAACTCCTCAGGATATACCCAAGCATTTGAGGAGGGAAGGTGATCAATTCATAATACAGCTTCCTGCAACTAGAAAGAAATTTGCTCAGAAGAGATGCATTGTCTGTGCACAAACAAAACGACGGCAACAAAGACGCAAAGACACTCTGTTTATGTGCTAGGAATGTAAGGTACCTCTGTGCATGGTGCCTTGTTTCAAGGAGTTCCACAAGCTCCAGCAGTTCTAAAAACATGTCCAGTGATTGTAAATATGTAAATATATGATAGAACATTAATATTATACAAGATTTGTGCATGTTTAGTGTAATAAACAAAAGTGGTAAACAATAATATGAAAATAACTTTAGTGTAGTTATTGTGTTCAATACAGTGAGTTTATATATATACATTATATACAGTATTGGTCTCTCTGGCACTAAATGTTAGTAGGAAAAGAAAAAATAGAAAAGAAAAGAAAAAACTATGAAAAACATAAAATAAAGTAATGCGTGTATGTGGAAATCGTCGATGTTGCCGCCACCCGGTCATTTTGGGTCAACTTTTCGGCACCGTATCTCGGTAAGTACTGATCAGAAAATATTTTTTTGTTTTATTACCTTCACAAAAATATACTCTTTAATTCTGTAAGAAAAATTTTTTTTTTTTTTTTAAATTTCTTGGGCACTGGGGCACCCCTTCCGATTTTGGCCTTGGACCCTGAAAGGGTTAAAATGAGCCTCAGAAAATAATATGAAGTTCAATGAAGACAAATTTCAGTTACTCAACTTTGGGAAACTCAAGGAAATAAGCACTGGATCAGGTATAAAATTTAAAACTACACAATAGAGCCTCTTCAAGGGGGGCTCCTTGGCGTGGTGAAGAGGCTCTTGGTCTGAGGAATTAGACCTATCGGTCTTCTTCCTCAGACCGAACCTAATTACCCCCCAATCTCCCCTCCCCTATCCCATCCTCCCCATCCTCCCCTTTTCCTTTCCTCCTCCTCCTCCCCACTCCTCCCTTTTGCCCTTCCTCTTTTTGTCCTTTGAGATTTCTCCCACAGGCGCACTAGTTCCTAGGTAGGAGAAAGGATACCGGGGTCCATCCCATTCCGTTGAGGTTCTTAGCGGTGGCGTAGTTTGCCGTGGAATCTGGAGCGCCTGGGGATGTCCCGATCCCTCTCCGGTATCCCGGAGTAGCTTTGGGTGTCTTTCGGGCGACGAGTGTATCTCTGGAAGCCACCTTTCGGATTCCGGGGGTGGTGGCCGAAGGAGGTATGCTTTGTGGCGGATATCCGGCCGCCCTCTCTTTTGTCCACCGAGGTAGCTCGGCAGATGTGAGGTTGCTATCCCGGATTGTTAGTTTACTAGCATGATGGGTAGGGTATGGCACGGGTTCCATGCTGCATCTGCGCTACTTGCGGTGCTGAGGTCCTCTTGGGCGCGGAGGGAGATTTCTGGCCCTTTCATTCCTCCTAGGACCTATCCCTCCCCGGTCCCCCCTTTTTTTTCTTTTTTTTATTTTTATTTTCTTTTCTTCTTTCTTTTTTTTCTTAAAAACAAAAAGAAAGAAGTAACCTAACCATGGCAGCCCTAGTCCATGAACCTGGTACCCCCGGGCCCCTTCTTGATACCGCACCCCGTTCTGACCCCGCCTCGTCTTTGGACCACTCTTCAGACATTCCTCATGCCTCTGTACCTATTGCCGGTGCTGTTTCCTCACCCGCTTCAGGTACTGAGGCCTCGACTGACTCCTTCGATTTATCGGACCTTCGCTCTCCTCTGACTATGCTTCCGGCCTCTCCCTCTACGGTGCGGCAATTTTCAAATCGCCGACCCATTCCACGTCGGACCAACTCTGGTCCCACGCCTAAATGCCAACGACAATTACCTGCTGATGATACTTCTCCACCTTCTCGTTCTTCTCAGAAACGATCGACACGTCCTTCACTACCTTTCCACGCTCAGTTTCAGACTGAACAGTGGACTAAATTCTTCACTTTACGACCAACTTCCTCTACTGCCTATCTTTCTGACCATAGTATTGGCAAGGCACTCCTACGCCATGTTGGTAAAGATATTTCTTTTCATGCTCTTAAGAGCGGTACGCGCATCATTACCGTACAGAATGCTACCCAGGCTCATGAGCTCTCTCGTCTTTCCCATATCGATACTGTTCCTGTCACTCTTGAAAAACATCATTCCCTCAATTCTTGTAGTGGTACCGTCATTCTGCCCCATACCATAGTTCAACAAAATTTCCAGACATGTGGCACTGACATTCTAGAACAGCTGGAACTCCAAGATCTCCCAATCCTCAAGGTAGACACTTACGTTCTTCCTGCCCGTGGGCGGAGACGATACCCTAGCAATGTGGCTTGTTTAACTTTTGACAGCCGAGAACTCCCATCCTCAGTTTATATAGCAGGACATCGGTTACAAGTTCGAAAGGTGATCCCTACACCACAACAGTGTAGAAATTGCTGGCGATTTGGCCATCCAGCGAAATATTGCAGATCTATCGCCGAATGCCCAGTCTGTGGTGCCGATGACCATTCTAATACGTCTTGCAATCGATCTCCCTCTTGCCTTAACTGTCATGAGGCTCACCCTTCGTACTCTCGCCATTGTCAGGTCTATTTAAACGAGCGGGAAATCCGTTACCTCAAAGAGACAGAAGGTCTCCCTTATGCCATGGCAGTTTCTCATCTCCGCCTCCAAGGGAGACTCCCACGTGTTTCTTATTCCCGTGTTTCAAAACGTCCCCCCACTTCTAGTATCCCATCTTCTACACCCACCTCTGTGGTTACCTCTCCCATAATCACTCCTGTATCTAATCCTTTTGCTGTCCTAGGCTCAGACATCCCTACTTCAACGCCTCAGTCTAATCTCGCTTCTTCGAGTTCTCTCTCACAAGCCTCAGTATCGACGAGACCTCGTACGACACCTCCTCCCAATCGTCCCTCTACTTCTCAAAAGTCAAAAAAAGGCCCGGTAACACCTCCTACCCATCTTCCACCTCCTCATTTTACCCTCCCTGTCTCTGTCCCTAGTTCTTCCCCTCTCACTGGCTCAGTTACAAGTGCAGAGGTTCACCCTCCTCCTCGTAATGTACCTTCCTCCCCTGTTCCCTCCCAAGTTTCTTCCTCTTCTGCCACCTCCCAGGTTCCTGCCTCTTCTGTCCCCTGCCACGCTTCTCCAGTTCCCTCCACCCTTTCGCCCCCCCCCTACCTTGGTACAGTCCAATACAGTTCCAATCTTTACTCATCCTCCCCCTACCATTCCCAATATTGTCTCCCATACGACATCTCTGAATTCCGAAACACTTGAAGCAATCTCTGAATATATTGCAGAGACCAAACCATCAATGGACACTGATCCACCTTCCGCTCTTTCTCTCTCCTCTGCTCCATCTGCGCAACTCCTTTCTTCACAGCGCACCATTCCTTCGCTGCTTGAACATTTTCCACTGCCTCCGCATGTGGACTTTTCTAACCCTTCTAGTCCGTAGGAACCCTTACCTGCGGATTTCAAGTATCTTTATCATTGCCAATCATGGCCTATTTACAGTGGAATATACGCGGCCTCAGGGGTAATCGGGGTGAGCTTCAGATGTTACTCTCCCAGTTTGCCACTGTTGGTGTTTGCTTACAGGAACCAAAATTACACTCTGCTGTTATTTCTCACATCTCAGGCTATAATTTATTGTATTCTTCAGATCCTTTTCCTGATGGGACCTTTAATGAAAGTGCCCTTCTTCTCCGCACTGATATTCCGTACCATCAGCTATTTGTTCATACTTCACTGCATTACACAGCAGCCCGTATCCACTTACATAGGTGGTATACGCTCTGTTCTTTATATCTCTCTCCTTCTCGGGCATTATCTATTCCGGATTTTGCCTTCCTTGTTTCGTCATTACCGCCACCGATTCTGTTACTTGGTGATTTTAATGCCCACCATTTCCTCTGGGGGGGGTCTCACTGTGATTCCCGTGGAATTCAGTTAGAGGCTTTTCTTGCCACCCACCCCCTCCATGGTTTAAATACAGGTACTCACACCCATTTTGATCCTCGGACTCATACTCTCTCTTGCATCGATCTCTCAGTTTGCTCTTCCTCCGCCGCATTAGACTTCACTTGGTCTGTTCTCCCGGACTTACATGACAGTGATCATTTCCTAATCATTCTTACTTCCCCTTCATATTCGCCACCTCTTCGCACCCCACGCTGGCAATTTAATCGGGCAAATTGGAACCTTTACTCACACCTAACTGTTTTTAAAGAGGTTCCTTCTTCGTCCTCCATCGATGAGCTTTTACACCTCTTTTCGTTCTCCGTTTTCACCACAGCTTCTCATTCTATACCCCAAACTTCGGGCAGGCATTCTCAGAAATGCGTGCCTTGGTGGTCTCCTGCTTGTGCTCGTGCAGTACGTTTGAAACGCGCTGCATGGGGCAGGTACCGGTACAATAGAACCACAGAGCGACTCCTTGATTTTAAACAGAAGCGTGCGATCGCTCGCCGTGTCATCCGTGACGCTAAACGCACTTGCTGGCGAGATTATGTCTCCACCATCACCTCTGCTTCCTCTATGAGTGCTGTCTGGAAAAAAGTACAATAACTGAGTGGTAAATATTCTCCTGACCCGGCTCCTGTTCTGCGGGTTGCCGGTGTTGATATAGCAAACCCACTAGATGTTGCCAATGAAATTGGCAATCATCTGGTCCGTATTTCTCAGGGACTCCATCTATGCCCCTCATTTCTTTCCTCAAAGTCTGCCAGAGAGTTAGCACCCTTGGACTTTTCTTCTCTCAGAGAAGAACAGTATAATATGCCTTTTACACTTCAAGAACTGGAGGCAACACTCTCAGCTTGTCGATCATCGGCAGCTGGGCCCGACGACATTCATATTCGTATGCTACAACATTTACATCAGTCAGCCCTTGCAGTCCTATTACGCCTTTACAATCTTATTTGGTCACAAGGAGTTCTTCCACAGCTGTGGAAATCCGCCATTGTTCTCCCTTTCCGCAAACCAGGCACTACGGGACATGAAACCTCCCACTGTCGTCCCATTGCTCTTACCAGTGCAGGTTGCAAAGTAATGGAACGCCTAGTAAATAGACATTTAGTGTGGTATTTAGAGACACACAACAGTCTCTCCACTCGTCAATATGGCTTTCGTAAGGGACGTTCTACCATAGACCCCTTACTACGCTTGGATACGTATGTTCGTAATGCCTTTGCGAATAACCACTCAGTTATTGCCATATTTTTTGACCTTGAGAAGGCATATGACACAACTTGGAGGTATAATATTTTAGCCCAAGCCCACTCCTTAGGCCTTCGAGGCAATCTACCATCCTTCCTTAAGAACTTTTTAACTGACAGGCATTTCCGTGTTCGGGTTAATAATGTGCTCTCCCCGGACTTTATCCAAGCTGAAGGTGTCCCCCAGGGATGTGTTCTGAGCACAACACTTTTTCTCCTTGCTATTAATGATTTGGCCTCTAGTCTTCCATCAAATATTTGGTCATCACTCTATGTTGATGACTTCGCTATTGCTTGTGCAGGCGCTGACTGTCACCTCCTTACAGTTTCTCTCCAACATGCAGTCGACCGTGTTTCCAATTGGGCCACCACACGTGGGTTTAAATTTTCCAGCACTAAAACCCACCAAATCACTTTCACTAGACGCTCTTGTCATCTCCGATCATCCTTTGTACCTCTATGGCTCCCGTATCCCTGAACGTGATACAGTCAAGTTTCTGGGCCTCCTCTTTGATCGTAGGTTATCCTGGAAACCTCACATTACCTCTCTGAAGGCAACTTGTCACAGCTGGCTGAACCTTCTTAAAACCCTTGCTCATCTTTCGTGGGGGGCTGATCGTCGAACCCTCCTTCGCCTACATTCCACCCTTATTTTATCAAAACTTGATTATGGTGACCAGATCTATTCAGCGGCATCTCCTGCTACTCTCTCTAGCCTTAACCCCATTCATCACCAAGGATTACGTTTATGCCTTGGTGCTTTCCGCTCTTCCCCTGTCGAGAGCCTCTATGCAGAAGCGAACGTTCCATCCTTATCCGATCGCCGTGATGCCCATTGCCTGCGCTACTATGTACGCTCTCATGATCTCCGCAATCCTTCCATTTATAGAATGGTCACTGATATTAGTAGACATTCTTTATTTGTTCACCACCCCTGTTTACTCCGTCCCTTCTCTCTTCGCCTTCATTCGCTCTTGTCTTCTCTTCAACTACCACCTTTCTATGTACATGTAGCATCTCACTTTTCCCTACCCCCCTTGGAAGTTCCAGCTGTTCGAGTCTGTTCTTTCTCCCTCCCTTGCTCGAAAGCCCAACTGTCTACGGTCACTTCCCGCTCTCTTTTTCTTGACCACTTTCACTCTCATTCTCATGCCATTGCTGTGTACACAGATGGCTCTAAGTCTTCTGACGGTGTAGGATTCGCAGCAGTGTTTCCGGACAGCGTCGTACAAGGGCATTTACTATCTTCGGCTAGTATTTTTACTGCTGAATTATATGCCATCCTTACAGCACTTATCCGTATTGCATCTATGCCTGTGTCATCATTTGTGGTTGTCTCAGACTCCCTTAGTGCTTTACAGGCTATACAAAAATTTGATACACCTCACCCCTTAGTCCTCCGTATCCAACTTTGGCTACGCCGCATCTTTACCAAGCATAAAGATATTGTTTTTTGTTGGGTCCCTGGTCATGTTGACGTACAGGGCAATGAACAGGCAGACACTGCTGCACGGTCAGCAGTACATGACCTACCAGTTTCTTATAGAGGTATTCCATTTATGGACTATTTTGCTGCAATATCTTCCCTCCTTCACACCCGTTGGCAACAACGTTGGTCTACTATGCTCGGCAACAAACTTCAGTCTATTAAACCGAGTATAGGTTACTGGCCGTCTTCTTATCACCAGTGTCGAGGTTGGGAGACTACTCTCTCCCGTCTTCGCATTGGCCATACTCGTCTTACTCATGGATATCTCATGGAGAGGCGTCTTGCTCCTCTCTGTGAGAATTGCCAAGCTCCATTATCAGTCAGCCACATTCTGTTGGACTGCCCACTTTATCAACGAGCACGCAGAATTTACCTCTGTCGTCGTCTTCGCTCCGCTGCTCTCTCTTTACCTTCCCTTCTCGCTGATGGACTCACCTTTCATCCGGACTCTCTCATTGACTTTTTGACAACGACTGACTTACTTCACAAATTCTGATACCTTCAGCCCTTTCTACTTCAATCTCTTGCTACCCTCTACCCCCATACTATCCCCTGCCCCGCTGTTTTCTGTAACCTGCTGATCATCCCCCCTCCCTTCTGCCATCCAATTCCCTTGCTTCCTTCCCTACCCTGCAGCGCTGTATAGCCCTTGTGGCTTAGCGCTTCTTTTTGATTATAATAATAATAATACACAATAGAGCAAAAAACTAGTTTGAAGGACCCAGGAATGATAATATTACAGGATCTCACTTCCAAAGATCACAACAATGTCTCTACCAATATAGGAAAATGATAGGATGGATAATGAGAACCTTCAAAACAAGGGATGCCAAGCCAATGATGATTCTCTTCAAATCATTTGTTCTCTCTAGTTTTGAGTATTGCTGTATATAATACTCACAGTTATTACATCTCTTGTAGTAGTGAATGATAAGGCTTTGGAGGCTTGTTACTTTATTGGATTCTTGTACATAGGCAGTGTGTTATGGCACCCCAGACCCAGAGGGCCATGTCAGCAAGAGAGGAAGCTCATTGTCTCTAGGCTGCCAGGTGCATGTGTGAGGCAGAGTAAGCGTGGTGTAGGCTGAACTTGGTAGGCCTATGACACTAGGTGTGAGCACCATCATGCCACAAAATATAGAGTGATAATGCAAAATGTAAACCTCAACCTGACATATTTTGCTTGCTCACCTACTCATGGTCATCCTCGACCATTGATTTACTGAGAAAGCTTGGTTTTTCCTCTCATAGGAACAGGGCTGTGGAGAAATTTTCTCCAGGAGGGGGTATCAGCCCATTCAGCCTCTTTCAGCCCCTTTCAGCCCTGAGGGGCCCAGCCCTCTCAGAAGGGGCAAACATCTTGTTTACTGCTACAGCAAGTAATTGATCCCAGATGCAGTATGAGTATGTGACGAGGTCAAGCAACTGCCACTCCTTACAAGAATCCAGTGTTGCAAAGTGTAGTTTAATAAAAGACAGTCCAGCTCTTACCTTAGCAGGACAATTAAGGAAAATCCTGCTCCCACTTTATTACCATGGTAAAGATAGTGTACATTGTTGTCTCTGCTTAAGACAGCAAGAATCAAGCATTCTGCTTTGCTTCATGGAGGAAGTGGCAAGGAAGCAAAGGTTAACTAGGTCAGCTTTTCTTTTATGTTTGAGGGGCATTGGAGTGGCATAGGACGCTGTGACGTCAGATTACTTTTGACCCTACTGGGAGTCACAATGACGCCAGGATAACCAGCAAAGAACACTGATCCATGCATTAGTGTGAACAAAGTGTCTCACAAAACACGATAAAGACTTACAGAGAAGTGTGATCAGCTTCTTTAGTGATATGGTGTGAACAATTATTGATGAACAGTGTAACAACAAGTGTTGCGATCCAACAGAGTGTAGTGCGACATTCTTCAAAGAACACTATTCTTCAATCAACTCATCGGATATCCGGGCATAACTATGGGTCAGATACATATACCCAGGTAAGTGTTCTAACTCGTAATGTACTACTATTGACTGCGCAGTTGAGTATAAGTTACGAGTTAGTCACTTATCATAAACCCTGGTGATAAGTGGACCTTTGAGTCTACACAAGTTATGTGTTGTCAGCCATCAGTGAATGAAATATGCTGACATAACACCCCCTAGGGGTAAGTTATTATTAACATAATATACTCTATTACAGCTCGTTGTGAAGTGGATAAGATAGCTTCTCAAAACCTTGCCTGCAGTGGCGGCTGTGCAGGCAATGAGCTGTCTTATCAGCTAAGTACCCCTTATATTTAATCTTTAACTTCAGCTGGTAAACCATTTCTCAACAAGGGCACAGAACACAAAATAAAAGCAT
Source organism: Cherax quadricarinatus (assembly GCF_038502225.1). Taxonomy (NCBI): domain Eukaryota; kingdom Metazoa; phylum Arthropoda; class Malacostraca; order Decapoda; family Parastacidae; genus Cherax; species Cherax quadricarinatus. Next base: position 32,743,433 of record NC_091335.1, read on the forward strand.
ATATATATACAGTAGGGCCCCATTTATATGGCAGGTTAGGTTCCAGGCTACTGCCATAAAGTGGAAATTGCCGTAAAGTGGAACACCTTTTTTTCCCCTTATAAATGCATACAAATACTAAACAACAAGTTTACACTAACATATATTAAGTTAGTAATAGAACTTGGCATCAAAAAAACAATAAAAATGTACAACACACACATAGTGCACTCATTACTTACCCTAAAATATTTATGGTCTTAATCTAGGGTGAGACAAGTACTATTTATTGTAAGAAATCAAGTGTGGTATGTATGGTAGACAGCCGGGCTACCCTACCAGGCCACCCCACCTACACATAATATTCTATTACATTTAAGCATCCCAGAGCGATAAAATGCATATACAGTTCACTCATTACTTACCTTAAAATATTTGTAGTCTTAATGTAGGGTCAGGGGTGAGTAAATGAGATAAAACGAACAAATGAGAGAGAGAGAGAGAGAGAATGAGTGCATGAGAGAGGACAGGCGCAGAGTTACGTAAACAAACCAGGTGAACGTAAGTTTTGTAAACAAGCAAAGTGTTCACATCTGGTTTGTGTACAAGTTACATTGTGTACAAGTTGTCTCTACATTGATATGGTAGAATAAATAAAGAAGAACACTCCCATTCTCATGTAACACCATTTTTAGAAGAAATGACACTCTGAGTGAAGGCAGTGGAAATAAGTCACTCTGAATTTTTTGTGTTATCCTAGGTTCTCTACACATATGCTGTTATGTATGGTAATCTATGTAACTGTATTTGTGTATACCTGAATAAACTTACATACAGAAGGAATAATTTTCTACAGTTACCCCCAGTAACACATTTTCTCTTATATTAGACTAGAGAAAATGTTATTCTTGCTGTCACTTGTACAAGTTATCTGGCTACCACATCTCATATTTATATTTATTTATTCTATTGTAGGGTGTAATTATCATCCTTTTATGCTATGTATCATGTTTATTATATAATTTTGAAAACAATATCATGGATGGATTAATGAAAATGTGTACATTAATGTAATGTACGACATTTAATGAGACTCGGTGATTATTATTATAATCATTTCTAATATGGCATCACTTGTGCAAGTCGTCTGGCTACCACATCTCATATTTATGTTTATTTGTTCTACTGTGGGGTGTATTTATCATCTTTATGTGTTATGCATCGTGTTTATTATATAATTTTGAAAAAAATATCATAGATGGATTAATGAAAATGTGTATATTATTATGAAAATTTGTGTGGACTGCCTCCAAGTGAGTCACCTACCCTGGCAAACTCTGTTGACACCGAGCTCTGAGGTCGGTACCTCAGCCTCACAAGTGGCTTATAGGAAAGATTTTCACAAATGATTGATGTTGCAAGAAACTCACCTGCATGCACGTTTAAAGGACTAACTTACTTGGTGTTGCAGCATATATCCTGATCTTCAACTTCCCTAAGCTTAGCCTTAGCCCCTTTGGACTTCCCCTCAGAAACCACGTGCAACCGGGAGCCTTAATTCCTGCAATATTCAATCATTATTAGTGACCGGCCTACACCTCAGAAATTCCTATATCCAAGAGGGTGTGTATCCCCTAGTATAACTATGCAGACACAGACACTAGCTTCCAGACTGACGAGAGATGCTGGTACTTACTGGGCATCCACTGCCTGCTGTGCAAAGGGCCTACAGATCAACTCACTCACAATTCTCCCCAGACACTGGCCAGAAATCTACGAGATAAAGTGGAGGTCTTGTCTTACTGTATGGGCCTGACGGAGGTCATCTACGGTACATCGAGGTGCATCTACCAGATTTCCCCAGGTCTCGAATGTGAAGACACGTGGGGGGCACCGTCTGCTGATCACGGCATGTCTTGTCCAGTTGGTGTCTGTCTTAAGAAGAACGCTATTGTGTCTTTGAGACCCGTGCCTCGTAGTTCAAACTAGGGCTGCCAGTTCTCCCTAGCTAACTTAACCTAGTGTTTGCCTACATTATCGGCCTATTACTACCTATGTTAAGGTCTTAGGTCTACATTATTATTATCTACAGTTGCCTTAGTAAACCTAATATTAATATACTGACAGTAAAACTACCTACTCCTTCCCTGAAGGGTAAATCTATAAATTAAATAAGCTTACCAACCACGCCAACTCGGGGAGAACGCTTTTTGTTTGGGTGAGTTTAAGGGCCACCCAGCTCAGCCATTCCATTACGGCTAGGCTGGGACCCCCTTTGTACACCGTATCTGTCCTGTGGAACTTTAGTGACCAAATAAATTTCCACAATTATCATAATATACAACATTCAAATGAGACTCGGTGATTATTATTATCATTAATATGACATCTCGAGACATAAGAGACACTTACTTATTTTAATGTGTACCTGCATGCCAGCACAGTATGCAAGTTTATTTAGGTACAGGTATACATAAGTATAATTATCAGAGTACATATAAAATAACTTTTAAAAACACTTGAAATTTTGGAGTTTCCAGACATAATGGAGAGACTTAGTGCTTACAGATCTCACAGAGAATGTAAACAAACTGGGTGGGGTGTGGTGACCATATTAGAAAGTCAGATGGGGAGAGCCGTATAGCGAGTTTTGGTCAAAATTTGAAATGACTGTATTAGCGGAATGCCATAAAGCAAAATGCTGTAAAGCGGGGCCCTACTGTATAAATGTGTACAGGAAGACATAAACAGGCTTTTCCAGTGGGCAGTGAAGAACATCATGGCATTCAATGGTGTTAAGTTCCAGCTGCTTAGATATGGAAAGAATGAAGAGCTCAAAAGGAGCACTGTATACAAAATTCAAGAGGGTCATCAAATAGAACGTAAGGAACATGTAAAAGACCTAGGAATAATTATGTCAGCAAACCTTTCTTTTAAAGACCACAACAAGACAAAGATCATGACAGCCAGAAAACTAGGGAAATAATGCTGATGGTGACACTCTTCAAATTGCTAGTGCTCCCTCACTTAGAATATTGCTCATTGCTGACGGCCCCATTCAAAGCAGAAGAAATATCTGAGCTGGAACAAATAGAGATCGTTTATGGCTCACATTGAGCCTGTAAAGCACCTAAACTACCGGGAATGCCTGCAAGTCTTGAACATGTATTCATTGGAGTGGAGGAGAGGTACATGATAATATATACCGGGAAGGTACTCGAGGGCCTGGTCCCAAATCTGCACACTGCCATAACAACATGCTGGAGTGAGAGATATGGGAGGAAGTATAAAATAAACCCAGTGAGGAGCATGGGTAAGGTGGGGACAATAAGGAAACACTGTATCAACATCCTGTGTTCCAGACTATTCAACATCTTAACAGAATGGCTCCAACTTTATCCTGTTCCCTACTTGTATGTCTCATAACAATAAAAATGCTTTCAAATGAGCTGATGTAGGTAACAGCTCTTAGATTGCCAATAAAGTTAGGAATCCTTAACCTGTAAATAGCTTGTCAATTAAGCTAGGGATCCTTAACCTTGTCAAACCCTGTGTAAAAAAAAAAAAAAAAAAGATATCAGAAACACGGCTGGTACCAGTGTAGAATCCTTCAAGAGGAAACTGGACAAGTATCTTCACCAGGTGCCAGATCAACCAGGCTCTGATGGATATGTGGAGCAATGGGCCTCCAGCAGCAACAGTCTGGTTGACCAGGCAAGCACCAGATGAGCCTGGTCCATGGCCGGGCTCAGAGAGTAGATCCTCTTCAAGGGGGGCTCCTTGGCGTGGTGAAGAGGCTCTTGGTCTGAGGAATTAGACCTGTCGGTCTTCTTCCTCAGTCCGAACCTAATTACCCCCCAATCTCCCCTCCCCTATCCCATCCTCCCCATCCTCCCCTTTTTCCTTTCCTCCTCCTCCTCCCCACCCCTCCCTTTTGCCCTTCCTTTTTGGACTTTGGTTTTTTTTTTTTTTTTTTTTTTCACAGGCACGCTAGTTCCTAGGTAGGGGAAAGGGTACCGGGGTCCATCCCATTCTGTTGAGGTTCTTGGTGGTGGCGTAGTTTGCCATGGAATCTGGATTGCCTGGGGATGTCCCGATCCCTCTCCGGTATCCCGGAGGGTGGCTTTGGGTGTCTCTCGGGCGACGGGTGTATCTCTGGAAGCCAACTTTCGGATTCCGGGGGTGGTGGCCGGAGGAGGTATGCTTTGTGGCAGATTTCCAGCCGCCCTCTCTTTTGTCCACCGAGGTAGCTCGGCAGATGTGAGGTTGCTATCCCGGATTGCCGGTTTACTGGCATGATGGGTAGGTATCGTAAGGGTTCTTAAATGGAGATATCGTAGGTTGAAGGTAGACACACTTGTTGGATGGTAACTATATTGTCAGACTGAGATGAGGGATGGAGCCCGCTGTCTTGCCTGTCTGCTGAATGGTCTGCCGCCGAGTGAGGCCGTGGCAGAGGTATGAGCCTACACATGTGCATCCAGTGACGTCACACAAAGCCACAGGCCTACAAGGGATCTCGTATCTAAAGCACATGGATGATACTAATATGCTATGCTATATAATACAGGGAATACAGGGATCAGCAACTATGCTGACAGCTCGGTCATGTTACGTATGTCGTCCCGACATACACTACTATACTATAGGCTGAACAGGCAGGCGGATCTGAGCTGATTCTATACAATAACAAATTCATATATAACTTAGAACTAATGGATGGTACAACATGATTTTGACGTAATGGGTGTTAACGTAATGAGTTTTAACGTAATGCATTACAAACTATAAGAACAAATTATTGTACAATATGGATGGAATTGATCGATCGATCTGTATTCATGCACTCTATGGATTCTGAGGAAATAAATATATATATATATATATATATATATATATATATATATATATATATATATATATATATATATATATATATATATATATATATATATATATATATACAGTGGACCCCCACATAACGATTACCTCCGAATGTGACCAATTATGTAAGTGTATTTATGTAAGTGCGTTTGTATGTGTATGTTTGGGGGTCTGAAATGGACTAATCTACTTCGCAATATGATGGTACAACATGATTTTGACGTAATGGGTGTTAACGTAATGAGTTTTAACGTAATGCATTACAAACTATAAGAACAAATTATTGTACAATATGGATGGAATTGATCGATCGATCTGTATTCATGCACTCTATGGATTCTGAGGAAATAAATATATATATATATATATATATATATATATATATATATATATATATATATATATATATATATATATATATATATATATATATATATATATGTATATATATACAGTGGACCCCCACATAACGATTACCTCCGAATGTGACCAATTATGTAAGTGTATTTATGTAAGTGCGTTTGTATGTGTATGTTTGGGGGTCTGAAATGGACTAATCTACTTCGCAATATTTCTTATGGGAACAAATTCGGTCAGTACTGGCACCTGAACATACTTCTGGAGTGAAAAAATATCGTTAACTGGGGGTCCTCTGTATATATTATATATATATATATATATATATATATATATATATATATATATATCTATATATATATATATATATATATATATATATATACAAGGTTAAATTAACAGCAAAGGCATCTGTTGCGCAGTCAGATCATTACTGTCAAATTCTCAGAATACGGAGGGAACGTGAACACGAGAAAAAAAAAATATTTCTGAAAAACTAATCAGTAAATAACAAACAGTTGACAATTTACTTCATCTCGGACATCTAGTTATACAGACTATGTACATTTAAACCCAATTCTGCGAGGGTAAGGTTTACATATGCAGAATGGTTATCATCTCTGGGAGGATCGAATTCCTCTGCAATGGCTAACACATGCCTTGACTGAGGGAGATCTGAAGGAGTATCTACAAAAGATACTTGTGGGTTTCTCATTACTTGTCGAGTACGCAAGGAGTAACGACATTCAGGTTGGTTATCTGACTGAGTATCTGAGGTAGAGGGTACAGAGTCAAGAGGATTTTCAGCATCTATCATTTTAGTCTGGGTAGCAATATCGTCAACATCGCATACTAATTTCATATGATCTAAATGCGATTCTTTGTATTTGCCAGTACTAATTTCTCTAACCTTATACTTATTACCAGAGATATGTTCTACAACTCGATAAGGTCCGACAAACTTTTGATCGAGCTTAGGCATTTCAGATGTTTTGTTGAAATTTGTCAGCATTACTCTTGAACCTACTTTGACTTTTGACGGCTTAGCACGGCTATTAGTTACTCTAGTAAATTCTGCTGTTGATTTATGAAGTGTTTCACGGATTCTTCTAAAAACACTCTGAGCCATGCTGGTACGAGTTGCTACGAAATCATCAGGGTTGTAATTAGGTTTCGGAGTGGAATATAACAACTCACAGGGTAAACGCTTGTCTACACCATACAATGCATAATGTGGAGTATCACCTATGGAAGCATTGTAAGCAGAATTTATGGCACATTGAACATCTGGTATGACTTCATCCCAAGTTTCACTATTGGGGTTGATAGTGGCTCGCAGGACATCAAGTACTTTCTTATTTGTTCTTTCGGCTAACCCATTGCTGGCAGGATGATGAGGAACAATGGTGGATTTAGAGATCTTGTATAAAGTACACAAATTTTCAAGAATCTCATTACAGAATTCACCTCCATTATCTGTTACTAAGGACTTTGGGGTGGTATGCCTGCAGATAATGCGTTCTTTAAACGCTTTAGCTACCGTCTCTGCAGTCTTATCTGCAATAGGAACTAACTCATAATATCTGGTGAAATGGTCTACCATAACACACAGATGTTTGTTGCCTTGGAGGGAACATTTAAAATTAGTTAACAAATCAAGGGCAACTCTTTCCCACGGTTCGCTAGTGGTTGGGTACACTTGGATTGGATTAGGACCATTGACATTTCCTTTATGTTGCATACAGACACTACATTTCTTAACATACTCGGAAATGTCAGTTGCCATATGTGGCCAAAAGTATTTTATTCTGGCTTGTTTCACAGAACGATCCATACCAGGGTGTGCAACACCTGGTGCATCATGAACTAGCTGTAGAGCTACGTTCACTAGTGACTGTGGAATTACTAACTGGTAAACTCTTCTGCTTGGAGTACCCAACTCGGCTGTTCGATACAGTAATTCTTGGCTCATTACAAAGTCACTAATGGGTGCTGGTGGCTTCACAGTAAGAATAAGATCTTCCTGGAGCAGGAATCGAATCACACCAGACCATATGGGATCAGTTCTTTCTTACTGGAGGAATGAACAAACTCGGTGGAGTGGATGACTCCCCCCGGTTGAAAAATTAATGCTATAACACGCAATATAAGCAAGGGAGAACGAATCTACTATCTCAAACTGCAAGCACAGGAGAAAATAAATGAACACGGTCAACAATGCTGATATTCAATCTGAGTCGCACACAGTGACACGAGGTATCAGCTATAAAGAAACTACACTTACAAACGTTAGCAACACGTGAAAGTTACTCGAGAAATAACTTCTTACAATGCACTGATTACTGTCAACTAGGATGGGATCACCATCTGGAACATTAGGAACAACAACAGACACTCTAGTGAGAACACTAGCTGTAACAGAGACGTCTTTCTGCAGACAGCATGTCACATCAACAAGAGATGGCATTACTAGTTTCAAGTAATTGTTTTCTGACAAGGCAACCCCTGTGGAGAAACTACTACTCGAACTAGCAGTCATTGCAGGGATAGGTTGTGCACTCAAGGCAGTCTGAGTGTCCTCGGACACTTGAGGCAACGGAACACTATCCTGCAAGTCTGAAGGTGTAGGTGGAACACAGATGGGAATGACAGAATTACTAGTGCCTGACCGCTCGGCTACATTAATAAGTAATGAACGAATCTATAGGAACTTAATCTGAACTTCACATTTCGCAGCACTTTAACAAATCTCAGATACAAGCTATGAGAACAAACACATTGCTCAAGGGCTAGATATTGTCTTTCAGTCAGTAAGGAAATGTTGGTACTGTGGACTGATTCATATTGACTTTGACTGGCATGATACACTAAGTGAACGTTCAAAAGTGACTGGGACATCTTCTCAGTGAAATTACTGAAGGGCATAAGTCAAAAAAAAAATAGAGAGAATGACACAGTAAGCTTAAATGGAAGAAAATGCTTAACTATTCTGCATAAGTAATTAAAAATTGACAGGTTACACAGTAAGCAAAGAACTCACACAAGAAAAATATGCAACTTAACAAACACTGAAAATCAAGAGAACTTGTACTTTACTCAAATCTAATTTGCTCAACTTTTACTTTAAATTGAATGAATGGCACAGTGAGTTGTCTTTACTTTCAATGCAACAAGGAAATACACAATAAAATGATAAAATGGACTCAATAAACTTGTGCAAAAATTAAAACAGACACACAATTCACTGAAATAAAATAAAATGACACAGACAGAATAAAATATTATGCACAGAACAGAGCATATGAAACTGCACTGAAATAAACTGTTGCAATATTGCAAATAATTGCTAATCAAAAAAGTATTGCACAACACTGCATAAAATTTCTGCAAGAAAAACTTTAGTGGCAACACAGTATTTGCACAAGAATTATTGCAAAATGAATCAATGTGCAATAATAAAAAAAATTATTACACACTCAAGGAAAGAAATATATCAAGGAATGAACACTTTAACTCTTAACTGCAGCTTAAACAACACTTAACAAGCAAAAGAACAATTTACTTTAAAAGAAGAACTTAAAAATTGCACTAAGAGTGAATTTGTTCAATAAAACATAAAAAATAATAGGTGCTAAAACACATAACAAAAAAAAGTTTGAACACTTACAGTGATGCAGAACACAACTCATCAACATAAACACAGTACTAGAATTTTCTTGCAATGAAACTTGATGTGTGAAAAAATTTTGTAAAAATGATTTCTTGCTTGCACAAAATAATGGCACTATTGTCTGTGGAAATAAGACAAATTAGACACTGGCTAAATGGAAAGAATATGAACACAAGAATGTTCAACACACAGGGAACAAAACAAAAATACACAAAAGCTGGGAAGAAAAAAAAATAACAGACAACAGAGTTGCGATGCAGAATATGAGGTGAAAAATTTACTGAAATACTTCACTGGAATACTGAGAACACAAGGTGATTCTGAAGTGTAAACACAAATTCTATACTGCTCATATGTTGCACACACAACAAAGTAAAAACACTAAGTACTTACTTCAAGTGTATAAAAAGATACACAACACAACAGACATAAGATAATGCATGAAAATTAACACTGAATTAAGGAGATTAAAAGAAATTAATGCAATCAGTACATGATAAACACTGAGTCTGATCGAGAGTCACTGAATGTCACTAAGAAAAAAAATCACTGGAAACACAAAAGAAATGTCTCAACACTCGCAAATGTCTCTAAAAAAAAAATTATCGCTGTAACAACTTGGTGAAAAATGAGGCTGATGATAGTGGAGAGTAGGGGAATGTTTGTGTCGTCTTGCTGCTGTCCTCTGCACAGGTGATCGTAGAATTGTGCTTACATCGAAGAATGACACACACAGGAGGCTTTATAAAGGTGGTGCGAACACACACTAGCTCTTGACCCCCTATGTGGTCCTTAAAATATGGTGCTACAACCCTTAGCAGTGCACCAAAACACTGAAGAAGTTAGGTGAGTGGGTAATGGCTGAGCGAGGTGTCTGAGACCGGCAATGGTGAGACACACATGGTCGTGAGTGGCTGGGCTTATGGGTTGAACGTCTTAAGCCTCACTGAGAACACCCACACTGCCGCAAAGATAATTCTAAGCCGGCTGGCTTAAAATAAACCCACGAAATACTACAACACCACAAGGATGAAAAAGAGCACTCAGAATGCTTGGAGCTTGAATCACAAGCGATGAAGACTACTCACGTGGCTTGCTCGAGTACTGGGGTAAGACACCTGGGTTAGTTGCTAGCTGGCTTATCTTAACCCTTCACACAGAATGGCTTGATAACTTCACACAATGAGCACAGCAGGGGTGGAAGCTGGCTTGGCAGGCAAAGGAATTGGATGGGGTAGGCTAAGCTGGACTAGGACTCCGTTGTTCTGACTCCCCCACCACAGACTGGAAACTGGCTTATTTTGCAAACTCGGGTCAACCCCTCGGGAGTGATGCAAATAAGCAGATACACTAATACAAAGAGACTGACCAGTGAATAATGTAGAAGCTGGTAGGAGCTTGGGCGAGTAGCTGAACAGACTGGAAACTGGCTTATTTTGCAAACTCGGGTCAACCCCTCGGGAGTGATGCAAATAAGCAGATACACTAATACAAAGAGACTGACCAGTGAATAATGTAGAAGCTGGTAGGAGCTTGGGCGAGTAGCTGACTTGAGGTAGCTGGCTGGCGTTAACCACGATAGGCCTACTGGTGACACGAAATGGCCGTCTTGCTGGTCGAAAATTTATCTCCAGAAATCGCTGTAATCGTCAGAATTACAGGCCCTCCGCTGCCACCATTTATCGTAAGGGTTCTTAAATGGAGATATCGTAGGTTGAAGGTAGACACACTTGTTGGATGGTAACTATATTGTCAGACTGAGATGATGAGGGATGGAGCCCGCTGTCTTGCCTGTCTGCTGAATGGTCTGCCGCCGAGTGAGGCCGGGGCAGAGGTATGAGCCTACACATGTGCATCCCGTGACGTCACACAAAGCCACAGGCCTACAAGGGATCTCGTATCTAAAGCACATGGATGATACTAATATGCTATGCTATATAATAAAGGGAATACAGGGATCAGCAACTATGCTGACATAGGGTATGGCAGGGGTTCCATGCTGCATCTTCGCTACTTGCAGTGCTGAGGTCCTCTTGGGCACGGAGGGAGATTTCTGGCCCTTTCATTCCTCCTAGGAACTATCCCTCCCCGGTCCCCCCTTTTTTTATTCTTTTTTTTATTTTTATTTTCTTTTCTTCTTTCTTTTTTTTTCTTAAAAACAAAAAGAAAGAAGTAACCTAATCATGGCAGCCCTAGTCCATGAACCTGCTACCCCCGGGCCCCTTCTTGATACCGCACCCCGTTCTGACCCTGCCTCGTCTTTGGACCACTATTCGGACACTCCTCATGCCTCTGTACCTCTTGCCGGTGCTGTTTCCTCACCTGCTTCAGGTACTGAGGCCTCGACTGACTCCTTTGATTTATCTGACCTTCGCTCTCCTCTGACTATGCTTCCGGCCTCTCCCTCTACGGTGCAGCAATTTTCAAATCGCCAGCCCGTTCCACGTCGGACCAACTCTGGTCCCACGCCTAAACGCCAACGACAATTACCTGCTGATGATACTTCTCCACCTTCTCGTTCTTCTCAGAAAAGATCGACACGTCCTTCACTTCCTTTCCATGCTCAGTTTCAGACTGTAAAATGGACTAAATTCTTCACTTTACGACCGACTTCCTCTACTGCCTATCTTTCTGACCACAGTATTGGCAAGGCACTCCTACGCCATGTTGGTAAAGATATTTCTTTTCATGCTCTTAAGAGCGGTACACGCATCATCACCGTACAGAATGCTATCCAGGCTCATGAGCTTTCTCGTCTTTCCCATATCGATACTGTTATTGTCACTATTGAAAAACATCATTTCCTCAATTCTTGTAGTCGTACCGTCATTCTGCCCCATACCATAGTTCAACAAAATTTCCAGACATGTGGCACTGACATTCTTGAACAGCTGGAACTCCAAGATCTCCCAATCCTCAAGGTAGACACTTACGTTCTTCCTGCCCGCGGGCGGAGACGATTCCCTAGCAATGTGACTCGTTTAACTTTTGAGAGCCGTGAACTCCCATCCTCAGTTTATGTAGCAGGACATCGGTTACAAGTTCGAAAGGTGATCACTACACCGCAAAAGTGTAGAAATTGCTGGCGATTTGGCCATCCAGCGAAATATTGCAGATCTATCGCCGAATACCCAGTCTGTGGTGCTGATGACCATTCTAATACATCTTGCAATCGACCTCCCTCTTGCCTTAATTGTCATGAGGCTCAACCTTCATACTCTCGCCGTTGTCAAGTCTACTTAAACGAGCGGGAAATCCGTTACCTTAAAGAGGCAGAAGGTCTCCCTTATGCCATGGCAGTTTCTCATCTCCGCCTCCAAGGGAGACTACCTCGTGTTTCTTATTCCCATGTTTCAAAACGCCCCCCCACTTCTGGTATCCCATCTTCTGCACCCACCTCTGTGGTTACCTCTTCCATAGTCACTCCTGTATCTAATTCTTTTGCTGTCCTCGGCTCAGACGTCCCTGCTTCAACACCTCAGTCTGATCTCGCTTCTTCGTGTTCTCTCTCACAAGCCTCAGTAGCGACGAGATCTCGTATGACACCTCCTCCCAATCGTCCCTCTACTTCTCAAAAGTCAAAAAAAGGTCCGTTAACACCTCCTACCCATCTTCCTCCTCCTCATTTTACCTTCCCTGTCTCTGTACCTGGTTCTCCCCCTCTCACTGGCTCTGTTACAAGTGTAGAGGTTCACCCTCCTTCTCGTACTGTACCTTCCTCCCCTGTTCCCTCCCAAGTTTCTTCCTCTTCTGCCACCTCCCAGGTTTCTGCCTCTTCTGTCCCCTTCCATGCTTCTCCAGTTCCCTCCACCCTTTCGCCCCCCCCCCTACCTTGGTACAGTCCAATATAGTTCCAATCTTTACTCATCCTGCCCCTACCATTTCCAGTATTGTTTCCCATACGACGTCTCTGAATTCCGAAACACTTGAAGCAATCTCTGAATATATTGCAGAGACCAAACCATCAATGGACACTGATCCACCCTCCGCTCCTTCTCTCTCCTCTGCTCCATCTGCGCAACTCCTTTCTTCACAGCGCACCAATCCTTCGCTGCTTGAACGTTTTCCACTGCCTCCGCATGTGGACTTTTCTAACCCCTCTAGTCCATAGGAACCCTTACCTGTGGATTTCAGGTATCTTTATCATTGCCAATCATGGCCTATTTACAGTGGAATATACGTGGCCTCAGGGGTAATCGGGGTGAGCTTCAGATGTTACTCTCCCAGTTTTCCCCTGTTGGTGTTTGCTTACAGGAACCAAAATTGCACTCTGCTGTTATCTCTCCCATCTCAGGCTATAATTTATTGTATTCTTCAGATCCTTTTCCTGATGGGACCTTTAATGAAAGTGCCCTTCTTCTACGCACTGATATTCCATACCATCAGCTATTTGTTCGTACTTCGCTGCATTACACAGCAGCCCGTATCCACTTGCATAGGTGGTATACGCTCTGTTCTTTATATCTCTCTCCTTCTCGGGCATTATCTATTCCGGATATTGCCTTTTTGTTTCGTCATTACTGCCTCTGATTCTGCTACTTGGTGATTTTAATGCCCACCATTTCCTCTGGGGGGTCTCACTGTGATTCCTGTGGCATTCAGTTAGAGGCTTTTCTTGCCACCCACCCCCTCCATGTTTTAAATACAGGTACTCACACCCATTTTGATCATCGGACTCACACTCTCTCTTGCATCGATCTCTCAGTCTGCTCTTCCTCCGCCGCATTAGACTTCACTTGGTCTGTTCTCCTGGACTTACATGACAGCGATCATTTCCCAATCATTCTTACTTCCCCTTCATATTCACCACCTCTTCGCATCCCACGCTGGCAATTTGATCAGGCAAATTGGAACCTTTACTCACACCTAACTGTTTTTAGAGAGGTTCCTTCTTCGTCCTCCATCAATGAGCTTTTACACCTCTTCTCGTCCTCTGTTTTAACGGCAGCTTCTCATTCTATACCCCAAACTTCGGGCAGGCATTCTCAGAAATGCGTGCCATGGTGGTCTCCTGCTTGTGCTCGTGCAGTACGTTTGAAACTCGCTGCATGGGGCAGGTACCGGTACAATAGAACCACAGAGAGACTTCTTGATTTTAAGCAGAAGCATACGATCACTCACCGTGTCATCCGTGACGCTAAACGCACTTGCTGGCGAGATTATGTCTCCACCATCACCTCTGCTTCCTTTATGAGTGCAGTCTGGAAAAAAGTACGAAAACTGAGTGGTAAATATTCTCCTGACCCGGCTCCTGTTCTGCGGGTTGCCGGTGTTGATATAGCAAACCCACTAGATGTTGCCAATGAAATTGGCAATCATCTGGTCTGTATTTCTCAGGGACTCCATCTATGCCCCTCATTTCTTTCCTCAAAGTCTGCCAGAGAGTTAGCACCCTTGGACTTTTCTTCTCCCAGAGAAGAACAGTATAATGTGCCTTTTACACTTCAAGAACTGGAGGCAACACTCTCAGCTTGCCGATCATCGGCAGCTGGGCCAGACGACATTCATATTCGTATGCTACAACATTTACATCAGTCAGCCCTTGCAGTCCTATTACACCTTTACAATCTTATTTGGTCACAAGGAGTTCTTCCACAGCTGTGGAAATCCGCCATTGGTCTCCCTTTCCACAAACCAGGCACTACGGAACATGAAGCCTCCCGCTATCGTCCCATTGCTCTTACCAGTGCAGTTTGTAAAGTGATGGAACGCATAGTAAATAGACATTTAGTGTGGTATTTAGAGACACACAACAGTCTCTCCACTTGTCAATATGGCTTTCGTAAGGGACGTTCTACCATAGACCTCTTACTACACTTGGATACGTATGTTCGTAATGCCTTTGCGAATAACCACTCAGTTATTGCCATATTTTTTGACCTTGAGAAGGCATATGACACAACTTGGAGGTATAATATTTTAGCCCAAGCCCACTCCTTAGGCCTTCAGGGCAATCTACCATCCTTCCTTAAGAACTTTTTAACTGACAGGCATTTCCGTGTTCGGGTTAATAATGTGCTCTCCCCAGACTTTATCCAAGCTCATGGTGTCCCCCAGGGATGTGTTCTGAGCACAACACTTTTTCTCCTTGCTATTAATGATTTGGCCTCTAGTCTTCCTTCAAATATTTGGTCATCACTCTATGTTGATGACTTCGATATTGCCTGTGCAGGCGCTAACTGTCACCTCATTACAGTTTCTCTCCAGCATGCAGTCGACCATGTTTCCAATTGGGCCACCACACGTGGGTTTAAATTTTCCAGCACTAAAACCCACCAAATTACTTTCACTAGACACTCTGTTATGTCCGATCATTCTTTGTACCTCTATGGCTCCCGTATCCCTGAACATGATACAGTCAAGTTTCTGGGCCTCCTCTTTGATCGTAGGTTATCCTGGAAACCTCACATTACCTCTCTGAAGGCAACTTGTCACAGCCGGCTGAACCTTCTTAAAACCCTTGCTCATCTTTCATGGGGAGCTGATCGTTCAACCCTCCTTCGCCTACATTCCACCCTTATTTTATCGAAACTTGATTATGGTGACCATATCTATTCAGCAGCATCTCCTGCTACTCTCTCTAGCCTTAACCCCATTCATCACCAAGGATTACGTTTATGCCTTGGTGTTTTTCACTCTTCCCCTGTCAAGAGCCTCTATGCAGAAGCGAACGTTCCATCCTTATCCGATCGCCGTGATGCACATTGCCTTCACTACTATGTACGCTCTCATGATCTCCGCAATCCTTCCATTTATAGAATGGTCACTGATATTAGTAGACATTCTTTATTTGTTCGCCGCCCCTGTTTACTCCATCCCTTCTCTCTTCGCCTTCATTCGCTCTTGTCTTCTCTTCAATTACCACCTTTCTATGTTCATGTAGCATCTCACTTTTCCCTACCCCCCTGGGAAGTTCCAGCTGTTCAAATCTGTTCTTTTTCTCTCCCTTGCTCGAAAGCCCAACTGTCTATGGTCGCTTCCCGCTCTCTTTTTCTTGACCACTTTCACTCTCATTCTCATGCCATTGCTGTGTACACAGATGGCTCTAAGTCTTCTGACGGTGTAGGATTCGCAGTATTGTTTCCAGACAGCGTCGTACGAGGGCATTTACTATCTTCGGCTAGTATTTTTACTGCTGAATTGTATGCCATCCTTGCAGCACTTATCCATATTGCATCTATGCCTGTGTCATCATTTGTGGTTGTCTCAGACTCCCTTAGTGCTTTACAGGCTATACAGAAATTTGATACACCTCGCCCCTTAGTCCTCCGTATCCAACTTTGGCTACGCCGCATCTTTACCAAGCATAAAGATATTGTTTTTTGTTGGGTCCCTGGTCATGTTGACGTACAGGGCAATGAACAGGCAGACACTGCTGCGCTGTCAGCAGTACATGACCTACCAGTTTCATATAGAGGTATTCCATTTACGGACTATTTTGCTGCAATATCTTCCCACCTTCACATCCGTTGGCAACACCGTTGGTCTACTGTGCTCGGCAACAAACTTCAATCTATTAAACCAAGTATAGGTTACTGGCCATCTTCTTATCGCCAGTGTCAAGGTTGGGAGACTACTCTCTCCCGTCTTCTCATTGGCAATACTCGTCTTACTCATGGATATCTCATGGAGAGGTGCCCTGCTCCTCTCTGTGAGAATTGCCAAGCTCTATTATCAGTCAGCCACATTCTGTTGGACTGCCCACTTTATCAACGAGCACGCAGAATTTACCTCCGTCGTCGTCTTCGCTCCACTGCTCTCTCTTTACCTTCCCTTCTTGCTGATGGACCCACCTTTCATCCGGACTCTCTCATTGACTTTTTGACAACAACTGACTTACTTCACAAATTCTGATACCTTCAGCCCTTTATTCTTCAATCTCTTGCTACCCTCTGCCCCCGTACTATCCCCTGCCCCGCTGTTTTCTGTAACCTAATGATCGTCCCTCCTCCCTTCTGCCATCCAATACCCTCGCTTCGTTCCCTACCCTGCAGCGCTGTATAGTCCTTGTGGCTTAGCGCTTCGTTTTGATTATAATAATAATAATCAGAGAGTAGATAAACTCTTGAAACTTCAGAGGTAAGGTAAGGTATAAGGTATGGACAAAAAAAATTCATACATTGAGGGAAGAAAAAAAAAAAGGGGGGTGCAGAAATGTAGTGGTCCAATCCAGTGATCCTCATAGGTATCACTGCCTCTGATGTCACACCTGCCTTGATGTCAGTTGTGACATTGTAAGGTGATGTTGTGGGGTGACATCATGGCAGATGTCTTAGGGTGAAGTCAGGGCAGCTGTCCTGGATTGATGCCAGGCAGACTTCTTGGGGTGATGCTGGGCAGACATCCTGAGTAACAGGCAGACATCCTGGGTGACACCGGGCATATGTCCAGAGGATAAGTTGTGAGGGGATATCGGGCAGATGTCCTGGGGTGATGTCGCAAGTTGATGTCCTAGGTGACATGGGGCAAATGTTTTGGGGCGATAATAGGCAGATGTCGTATGTGATGTCAGGCAGATGTTCTTGGTGATGTCAGGCAGCATGGTGGCATAAAGCAATAGACAACAAGTTGCTTAAACATCTGACTTGGTACCCCATGTAGCTCATTCCACATGGTTTGTAGATCCATGTGGCTTGGAGATCCATGTGGCCTTATCCACACGTGGCTTTGTCATCCACATGACTTTGAGTGACCTCGAGCACTCGGATACACAGCTCTGGCAAGGAATTCACACTGAATTCCCTACCCACAAACTCGGATGATAGTGCAGAGTCTACTAAATGGATGCAGAATACACCACGAAACTCGCCTCTGACTTGCTGAAATAGTGGTGCTGAGCTGATGAAACAGCAACATACAGGTATTGCTGAACATGTGACTGATGAACAGCTTGGGATACTATAGAGTCACAGGGGAGGTCACTAAGATTTCTCAAAGAAATTGGGGAAATTTCAGCCTGGATCCTGCTGTAATTGTTTGAATGATGAGACTTGCAGGCATGACATCAGGACAACTCATAGAGAGTGGGCTGCTTCTTGCGGGGCAATGGAGACAAGATCTTCATCTTCTTCCTGCTTCTCTCTGGCAAATACATGCTGCAACCACTGCTATGCCACCATTTATAATCAGTGGTTATATCTCTGGTAGTGGTAAATGATAAGGCTTCGGAGGCATGTTACTTTATTGGGTTTTTGTACACAGGCAGTGTGTCATGGCAACTCAGACCTAAAGGATCATGCCCATGAGAGTGAGTAGGCTTATTGTCTCTAGGGTGTTAGGTACGTGGGTGAGGCAGAGTAAGTATGGTGCAGGCTGAGCTTTGTAGGTCTATGTCGCTAGGTGTTGGCACCATCATGACATGAATTATTATGGTGATGTGAAATATAAATGTCAGCTAGGGCATACATGTACACTAATGGTGCCTTTCAAGGCAGGCAAAAATGCAGACCTGGAAATATACAGAGAACTTATAAGTGCACTTATGAATGCAATAAAGAACCTAAATTACTGGAAATGGCTGAAGTCTCTTGAAATCTACTCCTTGTAATGCAGCCAACAAAGATATATGATAATGTAAATTTATAAAATCCTAGAGGGTCTAGTCCAAAATCTGCATGGCAATCACTCCCTATGAAAGCAAAAGACTTGACAGGTGGTTCATCATTCCCCCAATGAAAAGAACAGGTGATAAGGGACAACACAGTAAGTGACAAGGGTCTAAGTATTCAACTACCTCCCAGCATTCAGAAGGAGGATTATCAAATGATCCCAGGCTGTCTTCAAGAGAGAGAGAGCTGGAGATGCACCTGAAGTTAGTATCTGAACAGTTGGTCTGTGATTTGTATGTTAGTTTATGTGGGGCCAGCAATAACAAGCTGGTTGATCAGGTTCTGATTCACCAGGATATACCTGGGATATACCTTCCAGGTATATCCCAGTATCTGATTGTCTTTCATTTACTGCTCTTCATTATGCCACATTTCTAGTAATCACAGAGATGATTTTTGCATGTTCCCTGGGCATATGAGTGTTCAGCATAACAAATAGAAAGTCTGCTGTTTATAACCTTTCAACTTAATACAGAGGTATTTGTTGGACTAGTTTTCAGTTCTTTTTTTGCTGTTTGTAAAAATGGGGTCAAAGTTAGTCTTATTAAATTACTTTATATTAAATTATGTTTTGGATTCTGGCCATCTTTTTACCTACACCATTTATTTATTTATTTATTTATTAGCAATTTGAGCACACATACAGAGGTACAAAAAAAATACAGATAAGAGCAGCATGCCAAAGCCACTTATACTATGCATAGCATTACGGGCTGGCTTAAAATTAACTTAAGATTAACTAAGCAATGATGAAATCAGTGATAAAACATTAATGTAAACAGATTACTATAAAGCACAAGTGAGTATTACAAAGACAGGTCATATGGTTGCATGCATTGTTGTACATTCAGTCGTATGGAGTATTCTGTTAGGTAGTGTATTTAAAAAATAATAAAGTTAGATTGGGTTTTAGGTTTAACATTTATGTGATATAATTGTGAGAAACATTTAAGATATACAATTTATAAGGTTCAGTTATTCAGTATTTATTTGGTTTTGGGTGAGTAAGTGATCTTTGAGAAGAGACTTGAATTTATAAACAGGTAGTGTTTCTTTTATATTTACAGGTAATGAATTCCAGATTTTAGGGCCTTTTATGTGCATTGAGTTTTTGCATAGTGCGAGATGGACACGAGGAACATCAAAGAGTGATCTGTGCCTTGTGTTATGGTCATGTGTTCTGTTGAGGTTGGCAAGATGTTTAAGGGGAGGGTTAATATCAGAGTTAAGTGTTCTATGTATGTAATAGGTGCAGTAATAAGTATGGATGTTTTGTATGGTGAGTAGGTTTAGTGTATTGAATATTGGTGGAGTGTGCTGCCTGTAGTGAGAATTTGTTATCATTCTAACAGCAGCCTTTTGTTGGGTAATTAGTGGTCTGAGATGGTTAATTGTTGTTGAGCCCCATGCACAAATTCCATAGGTGAGATAGGGGTAAATAAGAGAGTGATATAGGGCCAGGAGGGCTGACTGTGGAGCATAGTACCGTATCTTCGATAGTATGCCTACAGTCTTGGAAATTTTCTTAGAAATTTGTTGTATATGTGTATGAAATTTGAGTCTATTATCAAGGTGGATTCCTAAGAATTTTCCCTCTGTTAGCTTTGTGATAGGTGATCCGTTTATCATTATGTTAAGAGGGACATCTGTAGCTCTGTTACCAAACTGAATGAAGTAGGTTTTGTCAATGTTTAGTGTATGTTTGTTAGTCCTCATCCAGGTAGATATTTTCTGTAATTCGGTATTTACAGTATTGGCTAGCGTGACTGGGCTCGGGTGGGAGAAGACGTATGTAGTGTCATCTGCAAATAGTGTGGGTTTGAGTAATTGCGAAGCATTTGGTAGGTCATTTATGTATAGGAGAAAGAGAAGAGGGCCAAGGACACTTCCCTGTGGGACACCAACTGTAATTGGTTGTGCAGAAGAGTTTGCCCCATTTGCGTACACATATTGGCTTCTGTTGCTGAGGTATGACTTGAGGTAGTTGAGGGAGTGCCCTCTTATACCATAGTGTGACAATTTTACGTGGAGCAAGTCATGGTCAACTGTATCAAAAGCTTTACGTAAGTCAATGAAGATCCCCAGTGGGACTTCTTTTTTCTCTATTGCAGTGTATATATGTTCTAGCATGTGTATAATAGCATCATTAGTATTTTTATTAGGTCTGAATCCAAATTGGCAGGGGTTGAATATGTTTTGGGAGATAAGGTAGGAGTAGATTCGTTTATGAATTAATTTTTCGAAGATTTTTGAGAGAGGGTGTAAGTTGGATATTGGCCTATAGTTATTCAACTCTGTTTGGTCTCCTCCTTTGTGGATCAGGGTGACCCTTGCTATTTTGAGTACTGTAGGGAAGGTGGAGGATTCAATGGATTTGTTAAAGAGTGTTGCAATGATTGGTGATAGCACTTGTGACACTTTTTTGTATATAAAGGGTGGTAAGGTATTTAAATCTCCTGCCTTGTTTTTTAGTGCGTTGATAATAAGGGAGACTTCGTATGGGTTAGTCGGAGCTAGGAACAGTGTGTTCGGGTAGTTGTCGGTGAGGTAGTCATTTGGTGGGGTATCTGAGCTTGGGATTTTATTGGCAAGGTTTTGTCCTATAGTGGAGAAGAAATCATTGAGTCTGTTTGCTGTTTCTGTTGGTGGGAGTTGGGGTTCATCTGATTTTACTAATTTTATTTCGCTATTTCGTGATATCTTTTTTGTTCCCAGAATTTCTGATAGGGTTTTCCAGGTCTTTTTTATATCACCTCGTAAGTTGGATAATCTGTTCTCATAATACAATTTTTTTGCCCTTCTTATCAGGCTGGTTAGGATTGACGAGTAACGTTTTGTTTGGTCTCTGGTTATGTGACCCATTCTGTACTGTTTTTCATATTGGTGTTTTGTATTTATGGATTTGAGAATGCTGGGTGTTAGCCAGGGACTGTTCAGTCTCTTAGCTGTCATCTGTTTAGTTTTTATAGGGCAGTGCTTGTTATAGAGGTATTGGGTCTTTTTTATAAAATTATTAATACATTCGTCAATATCTGTATAGATTTCTAGCTAAGTGTGCCAGTCAATGTTTGCTACAGCTGTTGTGAAGTTATTAATGGCTGCCTCATTGTGAAGTCTGAAGGTGACTTTAGTAGTGTCTTGGGGTAGTTTACCAAGAGTTGTTATGAGGAAAGTAGGGTAGTGGTCTGTGGTATTATCTGTAATTATGCCTGATTTTAAAGGGGATATAGTGTTGGTCCAGATGTGGTCAAGTAGGGAAACACTAGTTTACCTGGAGAGAGTTCCGGGGGTCAACGCCCCCGCGGCCCGGTCTGAGACCAGGCCTCCTGGTGGATCAGAGCCTGATCAACCAGGCTGTTGCTGCTGGCTGCACGCAAACCAACATACGAGCCACAGCCCGGCTGATCCGGAACTGACTTTAGGTGCTTGTCCAGTGCCAGCTTGAAGACTGCCAGGGGTCTGTTGGTAATCCCCCTTATGTGTGCTGGGAGGCAGTTGAACAGTCTCGGGCCCCTGACACTTATTGTATGGTCTCTTAACGTGCTAGTGACACCCCTGCTTTTCATTGGGGGGATGGTGCATCGTCTGCCAATTCTTTTGCTTTCGTAGTGAGTGATTTTCGTGTGCAAGTTCGGTACTAGTCCCTCTAGGATTTTCCAGGTGTATATAATCATGTATCTCTCCCTCCTGCGTTCCAGGGAATACAGGTTTAGGAACCTCAAGCGCTCCCAATAATTGAGGTGTTTTATCTCCGTTATGCGCGCCGTGAAAGTTCTCTGTACATTTTCTAGGTCGGCAATTTCACCTGCCTTGAAAGGTGCTGTTAGTGTGCAGCAATATTCCAGCCTAGATAGAACAAGTGACCTGAAGAGTGTCATCATGGGCTTGGCCTCCCTAGTTTTGAAGGTTCTCATTATCCATCCTGTCATTTTTCTAGCAGATGCGATTGATACAATGTTATGGTCCTTGAAGGTGAGATCCTCCGACATGATCACTCCCAGGTCTTTGACGTTGGTGTTTCGCTCTATTTTGTGGCCAGAATTTGTTTTGTACTCTGATGAAAATTTAATTTCCTCATGTTTACCATATCTGAGTAATTGAAATTTCTCATCGTTGAACTTCATATTGTTTTCTGCAGCCCACTGAAAGATTTGGTTGATGTCTGCCTGGAGCTTTGCAGTGTCTGCAATGGAAGACACTGTCATGCAGATTCGGGTGTCATCTGCAAAGGAAGACACGGTGCTGTGGCTGACATCCTTGTCTATGTCGGATATAAGGATGAGGAACAAGATGGGAGCGAGTACTGTGCCTTGTGGAACAGAGCTTTTCACCGTAGCTGCCTCGGACTTTACTCTGTTGACGACTACTCTCTGTGTTCTGTTAGTGAGGAAATTATAGATCCATCGACCGACTTTTCCTGTTATTCCTTTAGCACGCATTTTGTGCGCTATTACGCCATGGTCACACTTGTCGAAGGCTTTTGCAAAGTCTGTATATATTACATCTGCATTCTTTTTGTCTTCTAGTGCATTTAGGACCTTGTCGTAGTGGTCCAATAGTTGAGACAGACAGGAGCGACCTGTTCTAAACCCATGTTGCCCTGGGTTGTGTAACTGATGGGTTTCTAGATGCGTGGTGATCTTGCTTCTTAGGACCCTTTCAAAGATTTTTATGATATGGGATGTTAGTGCTATTGGTCTGTAGTTCTTTGCTGTTGCTTTACTGCCCCCTTTGTGGAGTGGGGCTATGTCTGTTGTTTTTAGTAACTGTGGGACGACCCCCGTGTCCATGCTCCCTCTCCATAGGATGGAAAAGGCTCGTGATAGGGGCTTCTTGCAGTTCTTGATGAACACAGAGTTCCATGAGTCTGGCCCTGGGGCAGAGTGCATGGGCATGTCATTTATCGCCTGTTCGAAGTCATTTGGCGTCAGGATAACATCGGATAGGCTTGTGTTAATCAAATTTTGTGGCTGTCTCATAAAAAATTCATTTTGATCTTCGACTCTCAGTCTGGTTAGCGGCTTGCTAAAAACTGAGTCATATTGGGACTTGAGTAGCTCACTCATTTCCTTGCTGTCATCTGTGTAGGACCCATCTTGTTTAAGTAGGGGCCCAATACTGGACGTTGTTCTCGATTTTGATTTGGCATAGGAGAAGAAATACTTTGGGTTTCTTTCGATTTCATTTATGGCTTTTAGTTCTTCCCGCGATTCCTGACTCCTAAAGGATTCTTTTAGCTTAAGTTCGATGCTTGCTATTTCTCTGACCAGTGTCTCCCTACGCATTTCAGATATATTGACCTCTTTTAGCCGCTCTGTTATTCTTTTCCGTCGCCTGTAAAGGGAGCGCCTGTCTCTTTCTGTTTTACATCTACTCCTCCTTTTTCTTAGAGGAATAAGCCTTGTGCATACATCGAGTGCCACCGAGTTAATCTGTTCTAGGCATAAGTTGGGGTCTGTGTTGCTTAGTATATCTTCCCAGCTTATATCAGTTAGGACTTGGTTTACTTGGTCCCACTTTATGTTTTTGTTATTGAAGTTGAATTTGGTGAATGCTCCCTCGTGACTAATCTCATTATGTCGGTCTGGGGCTCCGCGCATACATGACTGAACCTCAATTATGTTGTGATCTGAGTATATTGTTTTTGATATGGTGATATTTCTTATCAGATCATCATTGTTAGTGAAGATGAGGTCTAGTGTATTCTCCAGTCTAGTAGGCTCTATTATTTGCTGGTTTAAATTGAATTTTGTGCAGAGATTTAAAAGCTCGCGTGAGTGTGAGTTTTCATCAGAGCTGCCTCCTGGTGTTATTACTGCAACAATATTATTTGCTATATTCCTCCATTTTAGGTGCCTTAAGTTGAAATCCCCCAGGAGCAAGATGTTGGGTGCAGGAGCTGGAAGGTTTTCCAGACAGTGGTCAATTTTTAACAGCTGTTCCTGGAATTGCTGGGATGTTGCATCCGGAGGCTTGTAGACTATCACAATGACTAGGTTTTGGTTCTCGACCTTTACTGCTAAAACTTCCACTACATCATTTGAGGCATTTAGCAGTTCTGTGCAAACAAGTGACTCTGCAATGTACAGGCCAACCCCCCCCTTTTGCCTGTTCACTCTGTCACATCTGTATAGGTTGTAACCTGGGATCCATATTTCGTTGTCCAAGTGATCCTTTATGTGGGTCTCAATGAAAGCCGCGAACATTGCCTTTGCCTCTGCAAGCAGTCCACGGATGAAAGGTATTTTGTTGTTTGTTGCTGGCTTTAGACCCTGTATATTTGCAAAGAAGAATGTTATCGGACTGGTGGTATTGTTGGTACTGTAACTCTCGTAGGTTTTGTTACTGTTGGCAGCAACATACAGTTACTCATTGTGTTTGTGAATTCAGTAATGTGTGGGTCCTGGTCTTGCAGGAGATTTATATTGAAGTCACCTGAGAGTAGTAAGTGATCTTTGTTCATGCGTGCATCAGTTATCATACTTCCTAGGTTTTGACTAAATTGGCTAATGTTTGACTGTGGAACTCTGTAGATGTTTATCAATGTGAGAGGTTTTTGTAGGTATTTGGATTTGAATTTGGCTATTATATATTCCCCATGTTCATCCCTTGTGCAAGTATTAGTGATACATTCTAGTTGGTCTGAGTAGTATATGGCTGTGCCACCCCCTTGTTGGTCTGGTCTACAGTTGTGTATGGCTGTGTAACCAGGAATGGCATAGACATCTGTACTATCAGGCTTTAGCCAGGTTTCAGTTAGTGTAATGATGGACATATTGGCATGTAAGGAATTTAGTAATGCTATGAGGTCATCGTAATGCTTGCTTAAAGATCTGATATTGTAGTTAAAGATAGTTATGTTGTTGTTGGCACTGAGAAGTGCCTTTGATTGTTCTGCAGTGTAGTAATTACAGTAACTGTTTGATTCATTTAAGTCATTAAATAAGAGGTTGGTATCAGGATCAATGCTTGTAATCATAAGATTTGTAGTGAATCTATAGTTAGAATTAAGTATAAAACAAAGTAAATAGTCTTAAGCTAAAAAATAGCACCTGAATTATTTAACAAATGTAAAATAATGAGCTAAGGTAGTTTTTTTTTTTTTTTTTTTTTTTTAAGCTAAAATAAAGGAGACAATATAAAAGGGACTAATACAAATAAAGTGATGATCAAATAATGGAGCTTGGGAATATGATAGTAGGTAGTACTATAAAGGTAATTCTTTAAAGTTAGAATTATAGTATAAAATTATAATATAAAAGGGACTAATATAAGTTGTGGTGAACAATAAAGTGGTAATCAAATAAATGAGCTTTGGAATATAATGGCAAAATTGTGAACTTATTCTACTTTAGCACCTGAGAATAGCACCTTGATTATTTTAACAATTGTGAATATATAAACTAGGGTAGTTATATAAAGCTAAAATAAAAGAGAAAATATATAAGGGACTAAAATTAAGTAATGGTAAACAAAGTTAAATGGACAGATGGTCACTATGAAATAATATTGGTTTAGGAGTAAGATCTGATTTGTAATATTAAATAAATTGAGCAGTTTATTGCACAATAAAAAGTAAAAAAAAAAATGAGGTAGTTGGTACTAGCTAGCAAAAGATAGTTTTGGTACTTGCAAAAAAGTAATTGGAATATACACTAATTGCATACACAATGAAAAGTGACTAAAAAACAAGTAGTGATAAACAAAATTAAATGGACAGGTAAGAATAATGAATATTATTAATTTGGAGTAAGATTTGACTTGTAATTTAAAATTATGAGCAATTAATAGCAGTAAGAAAGAAGTATAGAGTATTGGAGGTAGTTGGCATTAGCTAGTGATGAAAAATAATAAAAATAATAATGCACAATATAATAGTAACGTACACTACATGCACCACACGTATATATGTATTAAGGGCACTTATCTAATCTGTTACAGAAATGTCAGCTTTTCTAAGGAAGGTAGAGAAATTATGTTCGTTTGAGATGGTATATTGTTGTCCTGTTGATGTTTTCCTTACTAGTATTTTCCCATCTCGCGTGAAACACTGATGTATTTTGTTTTCCTGTTTAAGTTTTCTCAGCCTGAACAGAAGGTTTTGACGTTTTTTTGTTAGACACTCATTTATGTACACTCCATTTTTCATTGTAATTGCTGATTTAATTAGGTCCTTTCTTTTATCGTATGAATGAAGTCGGATCATTATACTTTGTTTACTTCCTGGTTTTCCTAGCAAATGTGTTTCTTTGATTTCATTGTTTTGCACGATGACTTGTACGTGGTTCTGTCATGTTTGAGAACCTCTATTTTCCCACTTGCTTATTAGCCACACGTTTTACTCACAGTCACCTCGAGGAAAAATGCCCAGCACTGTTTGGCAATGATCGTCAGGTTGCATCAGTGCACCATATCCTAATAGATTGTCCTGTCAGTGTACATACAGAATTCACTTCCTGTGTTTTCACTGCCCAATAAACATACTCTAACTGACCTTATTGTTGAAAGTTTCTCCTTGTTGAAAGTTTCATTCTCAATTTTGACTTTATCCTTGACTTGCTTGACAGAAACTAACTTATTACAACACCTGCAATTTTTATTTTACCATCTGCAGTTTTTATTACCCTCTTGCCCTCTCCTATCCTCCATTAACCCCTATCCTCACACTCCTTCCTTTCACTCTCTGTTATTAACCTTTGCACATTTCTCTCTTTTGTACATCCTTACCCACAGTATTGCATAATATTTTGAGTTTAGTACCTCTTTTGATTATTTAATTTCATGTTTCATCTCTCAAATATAACTACATACTGAGCTGGTTATCCCTTCTGTAAAATTACTAAATTTAATCCTTCGACTGTCGAAACTCCAAATCCTGAGGTGTCTCCTGGTGTTGAAATTTTTTTGAAAAAACTAATTATTTTTTTCTTAGGAAATGATAGACACTCTTTTTACCGATGGTAGACACCAAAAGAACGAAATTTGATGGAAAACTTACAGAATAACGCTCTCACAAAGTTAGCGATTTTATGCCAGTTTCAAAATAGCGTCCAGAATGAACAATGCATTTTCTTTGTTCAACAGTCACATCTCCAGACACCTCTGATATTGCTCTTGCTTTCTATTTTTATTTTTTATTCAACCAAAAATTGGAAGATTTACTGTTATGCAGACTACTGCAATATTGTAATAATTGTATAAATAATGTCAACCAATTCATGACTGCATATTAGAATAGGTAGTTGGACATTTATTTGAACAGTATTTAGATAAGGCTAAAGAGGTCTTTGTGGCATTTATGGATTTGGAAAAGGCGTATGACAGGGTGGATAGGGGGGCAATGTGGCAGATGTTGCAGGTGTATGGTGTAGGAGGTAGGTTACTGAAAGCAGTGAAGAGTTTTTACGAGGATAGTGAGGCTCAAGTTAGAGTATGTAGGAAAGAGGGAAATTATTTCCCGGTAAAGGTAGGCCTTAGACAAGGATGTGTGATGTCACCGTGGTTGTTTAATATATTTATAGATGGGGTTGTAAGAGAAGTAAATGCGAGGGTCTTGACAAGAGGCGTGGAGATAAAAGATAAAGAATCACACATAAAGTGGGAGTTGTCACGGTTGCTCTTTGCTGATGACACTGTGCTCTTGGGAGATTCTGAAGAGAAGTTGCAGAGATTGGTGGATGAATTTGGTAGGGTGTGCAAAAGAAGAAAATTAAAAGTGAATACAGGAAAGAGTAAGGTTATGAGGATAACAAAAATATTAGGTGATGAAAGATTGGATATCAGATTGGAGGGAGAGAGTATGGAGGAGGTGAATGTATTCAGATATTTGGGAGTGGACGTGTCAGCGGATGGGTCTATGAAGGATGAAGTGAATCATAGAATTGATGAGGGGAAAAGGGTGAGTGGTGCACTTAGGAGTCTGTGGAGACAAAGAACTTTGTCCTTGGAGGCAAAGAGGGGAATGTATGAGAGTATAGTTTTACCAACGCTCTTATATGGGTGTGAAGCATGGGTGATGAATGTTGCAGCGAGGAGAAGGCTGGAGGCAGTGGAGATGTCATGTCTGCGGGCAATGTGTGGTGTGAATATAATGCAGAGAATTCGTAGTTTGGAAGTTAGGAGGAAGTGCGGGATTACCAAAACTGTTGTCCAGAGGGCTGAGGAAGGGTTGTTGAGGTGGTTCGGACATGTAGAGAGAATGGAGCGAAACAGAATGACTTCAAGAGTGTATCAATCTGTAGTGGAAGGAAGGCAGGGTAGGGGTCGGCCTAGGAAAGGTTGGAGGGAGGGGGTAAAGGAGGTTTTGTGTGCGAGGGGCTTGGACTTCCAGCAGGCGTGCGTGAGCGTGTTTGATAGGAGTGAATGGAGACGAATGGTTTTTGATACTTGACGCGCTGTTGGAGTGTGAGCAAAGTAACATTTATGATGGGGTTCAGGGAAACCGGCAGGCCGGATTTGAGTCCTGGAGATGAGAAGTACAGTGCCCGCACTCTGAAGGAGGGGTGTTAATGTTGCAGTTTAAAAACTGTAGAGTAAAGCACCCTTCTGGCAAGACAGTGATGGAGTGAATGATGGTGAAAGTTTTTCTTTTTCGGGCCACCCTGCCTTGGTGTCAAACATTTCCCCTACTTTGAGCTCCATTTCAAGGTTCTTTTCATGGTAAAACCAATCAAAATCACCTCTATTTCTATAATGTGTTTTCATTCTATCAAATGAGACCAAGAAAACGAGAATACAACCATAAATACTATACAAAAATATGCCTCAAAGTCGGTGTTTTAATCCAGAAACACGGTCGTAGTTTTTTTTTTCTCATTATGCACTGCGTGCTGCAGGATTTTTTTATATGGTGCACACTGACCACACAGACCCATTCTCTCACATGTGGGCCTACCAGTTTTCTTCTGCTTGATTTGAAAGCGCTAGAACTTTTGAATATATATACGTCAAACATGGTGGCTCATAAGACATATATATATGACCGAAACAGTCAAAGGGTTAAAAAGAAAAACTTTTGTTTTTCTTTTTAGGTCACCTGCTTTGGTAGAATACAGCTGGTTTATTAAAAAACTACATAACCAGCTGTTGCACTTAATTTACTCATCTTTACATTTGGTTGAAAACCAGCTGAGAAAAAATTACATCATTTATAAGATCATATTTGTTAAATTTACAGTTGTTGATTAATTTTGTTATCTTTTCTTTTGCAGTTCATCTAAACACAAGAATTATACTTAGTGTCATCATCCAGTACAATGAAAGTGTTATAAGTGGCAGATATACTGGAGAAACTGTGTCAACAATGTGGTAATGGTGACTACATTGTTGTGAATTCTTCTTGAATGTCCAGACTTTAAGGTGACCTCATTATTCTGACAATTACAACTACACCTTCAACAACCAGTGAACATAAGTCAACTTACTATAATACTGTACTAATGTTAATATAACACCGTACATGTATTATCAACATGTTTTACACTAAAATTTATTACCTCTTAACAGCTTAATAGCTTACATAAATATTTGTTTATTGTCTTTATAAAACCTAAGTATTGAGTTTTATTAAAGTCTGTAAATTATTTTGTAATATATTTTTTATAGTCTAAAAAGTCAGTAATTTATCAACCATTATGAAGTAATAACAAAGGCAACTAAATATGTTATGATAACAGTTTTTGTAAATATAGTACACAGAACTATAAGGTTTAGGAATTATATTTATTGACTGCTGGAAAAATATTGTAATATATCATCTGTTAATTTCTTCCATTAATGACTGTGGGTAAGATATTATATCATCTATATTTGTCCTCTCTACTTCAAGTATTTTATCTTCCATTAATGACTGTGGGTAAGATATTATATCATCTATATTGTCCTCTCTACTTCAAGTATTTTATCTTCCATTAATGACTGTGGGTAAGATATTATATCATCTATATTGTCCTCTCTACTTCAAGTATTTTATCTTCCATTAATGACTGTGGGTAAGATATTATATCATCTATATTGTCCTCTCTACTTCAAGTATTTTATCTTCCATTAATGACTGTGGGTAAGATATTATATCATCTATTTTGTCCTCTCTACTTCAAGTATTTTATCTTCCATTAATGACTGTGGGTAAGATATTATATCATCTATTTTGTCCTCTCTACTTCAAGTATTTTATCTTCCATTAATGACTGTGGGTAAGATATTATATCATCTATTTTGTCCTCTCTACTTCAAGTATTTTATCTTCCATTAATGACTGTGGGTAAGATATTATATCATCCCTCTCTACTTACTTCAAGTATTTTATCTTCCATTAATGACTGTGGGTAAGATATTATATCATCTATTTTGTCCTCTCTACTTCAAGTATTTTATCTTCCATTAATGACTGTGGGTAAGATATTATATCATCTATTTTGTCCTCTCTACTTCAAGTATTTTTTCTTCACATTTTCATCTTCCTCATTATTGGTAGATGTCTTTATTAACTTACTGACAACATAGAAAATATTTTTTATTATATTTTCCTACATATATTTCAGTAGTGTTTTTATTATTATCTTTAAGTTTACCTTCCTCAGAAGTGTTCTGTAGTTAACACATAAACTGTCTACATCCCTCATATTGAAACACCTTCAGTGTCAATACATTTTTCAAATTATTAAAATTATTTTGTCATCTGAAAGGATAAAGAATCTTATCATAAGGTAATAATGATGCCAGAAAAATCAAGTTATACAGGCTAGAAGTTGGGCAAAATAACAGGAATTTCATTAATTTGTTGCTTGTTTTAGGCCAGTTTCAGTGCTCAGATGTTTTGCTAGTATATCTTCCTCACTATAAATTTATTGCTAAAATTTGTTCATTTGACTATTAAAACATATCCTCTTAAGGACTCTGAATTTGGAATTTTGCCAATTTTACAAAATTTAAAACAAATTTTGGTTTAAAAGCACTGCAGGAGTTCTTGCCTCTAAAGTACCTTTCCACTTTATCAATAATAATACCTCCAGGCTTCTCATATACAACACTTGACTTTCATTATAATCCTTCATTACACACAAAAATTCAGTGCTTTATTTTTCTTGTATCATAATTGCCTAAAATAATAATTTCTGTCATTTTTAAGGTCTATTTCTCCCATTTTTTTTTTCCTGATTTAAGTAATTTTCTAGTTTTTCTATTGGTGCTATAGTCTAAAACAAACCAAAAATGGCCTAAAATTTTTATTTTAATTGAAACACAGAGATAAAGTTTAGCTGTTACCATAATGCCCTGTGTGGCAGGATTATTTTTATTCTGTGCACACTCACCACACAAACACATTTTCTTATGTCTAGACAAAACTTGTTGCTCGGCATATTTAAGGCATCTGTGAATTAAAAATGGTAGTAGTGAACACTGCTATGATGTATAATATGCAGATATTAAAGGTGTGTGCTATTGTTAATGTATACATTTTTGATATGTGCTGTTATTTATATATTTACCAATGATGTGTCCAGCTGGTATTGTATACCCTCATGTTGATGTTGTATGTTGTTTTAATGTATTATCTCATGATGTGTGTGATAGTTGATGAATATACTCATGTTGATGTAGTTTACTCATACAAATAAAAAGAGATAACAGTATTACTAAGAAAGAATATATTGATTACTTGATTATTTACAGTTTATATAAAGTAATAAAACACTTATGATATATTCAATGAATTATTTAGACTTGTACCAATACATTGATTATTATTCCATTTATTTAGAGTTTATATTAAGTTTTTGGATATTAGCTGCAAAAAAAAAAAAAGGATGTCAGGTTCATATTTACAATATAAGTTGGTAAATAATGTTTAATTTAAGTATAATTAAATAATGTTCTTTAAAAAAAATTCTACACATTAGGTAATTTGAACAATAATCAAGAGACATTAATCATGTATAAGAAAACAATATGTATAAATGACCTTTTCTACAGTATTATTTTAGGAGAACTTTTAAATAACATGTAATATGCAAGAGTTTGATAAGCAAATTATATAATAGCTGTATTCATTATTAAAGTGACTTGACAGGTAAGTAACAAAATGCAGTGTATGAAAGTTCCTTCAAGTAATAACACTTATCAGTGTTCAGAGTGTTTGAAAGACTTTTCACGTAAATCACATCTAATAAGACACATGGGAGTTCAATAACAAGAAAAACCATATCAGTTTTCAGAGTGTTTGAAAGACTTTTCACAAAAATCACATCTATTACAACACATGACAGTTCATTCACAAGAAAAGCCATATCAGTGTTCAGAGTGTTTCAAAGACTTTTCACGTAAATCACATCTAATAAGACACATGAGAGTTCATTCACAAGAAAAACCATATCAGTGTTCAGAGTGTTTGAAAGACTTTTCACAAAAAACAAATTTAATAAAACACATGAGAGTTCATTCACAAGAAAAACCATATCAGTGTTCAGAATGTTTGAAAGACTTTTCACAAAAATCACATTTAATAAAACACATGAGTGTTCATTCACAAGAAAAACCATATCAGTGTTCAGAGTGTTTGAAAGACTTTTCATGTAAATCACATCTAATAAGACACATGAGAGTTCATTCACAAGAAAAACCATATCAGTGTTCAGAATGTTTGAAAGACTTTTCACAAAAATCACATTTAATAAAACACATGAGTGTTCATTCACAAGAAAAACCATATCAGTGTTCAGAGTGTTTGAAAAACTTTAATAAGACACATGAGAGTTCACACATCTAATAAGACACACGAGAGTTCACAAGAAAAACCATATCAGTGTTCAAAGTGTTTGAAAAACTTTTCATGTAAGTCATATCTAATAAGACACATGAGAGTTCATTCACAAGAAAAACCATATCAGTGTTCAGAGTGTTTGAAAGACTTTTCACAAAAATCACATTTAATAAAACATATGAGTGTTCATTCACAAGAAAAACCATATCAGTGTTCAGAGTGTTTGAAAAACTTTTCATGTAAATCACATCTAATACAACACATGAGAGTTCATTCACAAGAAAAACCATATCAGTGTTCAGAGTGTTTGAAAGACTTTAAACAAAAATCACATTTAATAGAACACATGAGTGTTCATTCACAAGAAAAACCATATCAGTGTTCAGAGTGTTTGAAAGACTTTTCACGAAAATCACATTTAGTAAAACACATCAGAGTTCATTCACAAGAAAAACCATATCAGTGTTCAGAATGTTTGAAAGACTTTTCACAAAAATCACATTTAATAAAACACATGAGTGTTCATTCACAAGAAAAACCATATCAGTGTTCAGAGTGTTTGAAAGACTTTTCACAAAAAACAAATTTAATAAAACACATGAGAGTTCATTCACAAGAAAAACCATATCAGTGTTCAGAATGTTTGAAAGACTTTTCACAAAAATCACATTTAATAAAACACATGAGTGTTCATTCACAAGAAAAACCATATCAGTGTTCAGAGTGTTTGAAAGACTTTTCATATAAATCAAGTGTAATAAGACACATGAGAGTTCATTCATAAGATAAACCATATCAGTGTTCAGAGTGTTTGAAAGACTTTCTCTCTAAATCAGATCTAATAAGACACATGAGAGTCCATTCACAAAATAAATCATATCAATGTTCACTCTGTTTCTAATATTTTTCACAAAAATCACATGTACTATAACGTATGATATTTCATTCACAAGAAAAACCATATCACTGTTTAAAAGACTTCTCCCAAAAAAATAATTCTAGTACTATACATGAGAGTTCATTCAGTATAGAAGCCTACCAGGCCCATGGCCTGGTATGCTATTCTGTGGCTTATACTGCAACTCTAAGCTAGATCCCCTTCATCACCAATGTTTATGTTCATGCCTTGGTCCTTTCATCCTCTGTTGAAAGCCTCTATGCTGAGGCGAATGTTCCTTCCTTAGCTGATTATGAGGATGCTTATTGCTGTCATTATTTTTTCAGTGCATATGAACTTCGTTTTCCTTCTATGTATAGGTTGGTCTCCAGGGTTAGTAGTGGTCCATTATTTGATCAGTGCCTCTGCTTATTCTGTCCATTTTCTCTTAATCTTCACTTGCTCAGGTCTTCTCTCCAGTTCCCTCCCTTGTATATTCATGTAGCATCTGCCTTTTCCCTTCCCTCTTGGGAAGTTCCAACAGTTGTGTCTGTTCTCCTCTACTGCTGTGTGCTAAAGGTCTCATACCTACAACTGTTTCTTGCTCTCTTTTTCTTGATCACTTCTAGTCTCATGCTTGTGCCGTTGGCATTTATACATCTGGTTTTAAATCTTCTGATGGCGTTGGGTTCATGGCAATGTCCCTGATGATGATGTTTGGGGTCATATGTTAGACTTGGCTAGTATTTTTACAGGCGAGTTGTATGTCATTGTTATGACCAAGGTCATAATGAGATTAATTTATGTTTTGTCCACTTAATATTATACTTGGGGTTTCTTTAATATTAGTTAAAGATTCCACTAGTTTATAATATTATCTGGTTTAGGAATATACCCGGGTATTACGTGTATATATATTTGTGTATTTTGAGTAATGTGTTAGATAGGTAGGTAATAGCTGGCTAAGAGTTGAAATAAGGTATGTCCTTGGAGGGTAGTTTAGTCTGCTCTCCCCTTTGGGGAGTTGATGTCATGTAGGGATTAACTGTGTTAGTTCAGTTCGCTCTCTCTGCTGACTCAGTGTGCATTGACTTAGCTACCCCTCTAGTACTTCACCTTATTCTCACTTGGATAAAGAATTTTGTTGTAGAAACTCTTGAACCAGCTTGAGGTTTATTCTGAAGTGAAGTCTGTGGACAGCTATATACTATTGCCCTCAGTCCTCTTCAAGGGGGGCTCCTTGGCGTGGTGAAGAGGCTCTTGGTCTGAGGGATTAGACATGTCGGTCCCCTTCCTCAGACCGAACCTAATTACCCAACAATCCCCCCTTCCCTATCCCATCCTCCCCATCCTCACCTTTTTCCTTTCCTCCTCCTCCTCCCCACCCCTCCCTTTTGCCCATCCTCTTTTTGGCCTTTGGGATTTTTCCCACAGGCACACTAGTTCATAGGTAGGGGGAAGGGTACTGGGGTCCGTCCCATTCTGTTGAGGTTCTTGGCGGTGGCATAGTTTGCCATGGGATCTGGATTGCCTGAGGATGTCCCGATCCCTCTCCAGTATCCCGGAGGGTGGCTTTGGGTGTTTTTCGGGCGACGGGTGTATCTCTGGAAGCCACCTTTCGGATTCCAGTGGTGGTGGCTGAAGGAGGTATGCTTTGTGGCAGATATCCGGCCACCCTCTCTTTTGTCCACTGAGGTAGCTAGGCAGATGTGAGGTTGCTATCCCGGATTGCTGGTTTACTGGCACGAAGGGTAGGGTATGGCATGCGTTCCATGCTGCACCTGCACTACTTGTGGTGCTGAGGTCCTCTTGGGCACAGAGGGAAATTTCTGGCTCTTTCATTCCTCCTAGGAACTATCCCTCCCCGGTACCCCCTTTTTTTATTCTTTTTTTTTTTTGTTTTCTTTTCTTCTTTCTTTTTTCTCTTAAAAACAAAAAAAAAGAAGTAACCTAACCATGGAGTCCCAAATCCATGACCCTGCTACTCCCGGGCCCCTTATTGTTACCGCACCCTGTTCTGACCTCGCCTCATGTTTTGGACACTCCTAGGGCCCTTGTACCTCTTGCTGGTGCTGTTTCCTCACGCACTTCAAGTACCGGGGCTTCCACTGACTCCTTCGATTTGTCTGACCTCCTCTCTCCTTTGACTATGCTTCCGGCCTCTCCCTCTATGGTGCGACGATTTTCGAATCGCCAGCCCGTCTCACATTGGACCGACTCTGGTCCCACTTCTAAACGCCAAGGACAATCTCTTGACGATGTTACTTCATTACCTTCCCATTCTACTTGGAAAAGACCGACACGTCATGCACTCCCTCTCCACACTCAGTTTTGGACCACACAATGGACTAAATTCTTTACTTTACGATCGACTTCGTCTACTGCCTATCTTTCTGACCACAGTATTGGCAAAGCGCTCCTATGCCACGTTGGTAGAGATATTTCCTTTCATGCTCTTAAGAGTGGTACGTGCATCATCACAGTCCAGAATTCTGCCCAATCTCATGATCTTTCTCTTCTTTCACATATCGATACTATTCCTATCACTATCAAAAAACATCATTCCCTCAATTCTTGTAGTGGTACTGTTATTTTGCCCTATACCATAGTCCAACAGAATTTCCAGACATGTGGCAATGACATTCTCGAACAGCTGGAACTCCAAGATCTCCCAATTCTCAAGGTAGACACTTATGTTCTTCCTGCCCGCGGGCGAAGACGATACCCTTGCAATGTGGCTCATTTAACTTTAGACATCCGTGAACTTCCATCCTCTGTTTATGTAGCAGGACATTGGTTACAAGTTCGGAAGGTGATCCCTACACCGCAACAGTTTAGGAATTGCTGGCGATTTGGCCACCCAGGAAAATATTGCAGATCTATAGCTGAATGCCCAGTCTGTGGTACCTATGACCATTCTAATACATCTTGCAGTCGGCCTCCCTCTTGCCTTAATTGTCATGAGGCTCACCCTTCGTACTCTCCCCATTGCCAGGTCTGCTTAAATGAGTGGGAAATTCGTTGCCTCAAAGAGGCAGAAGGTCTCCCTTATGCTATGGCAGTTTCTCATCTCTGCCTCCAAGGGAGACTACCCCGTGTTTCTTATTCTCTTGTTTCAAAACATCCCCCCACCTCTGAGGTCCCATCTTCTGCAGCCTCCTCTACAGTTGCAAGTCCCATAGTCACTCCTGCATATATATCTTTTGCTGTCCTGGGCTCAGACATCCCTACTTCAACACCTCAGTCTGTCCTCACTTCTTGTTCTCCCTCACAAACCCCGGTATCGACAAGACCTCGTACGACACCTCCTCCCAATCGTCCCTCTACTTCTCAGAGGTCCAATAAATCTTCTTTAACCCCTCCTTCCCTTCATTCACCTCCACATTTTACCTTTCCGGTCTCTGTACCTAGGTCTTCCCCTTTCACTGGCTCCGTTACAAGTGTGGAGGTTCATCCTCCTCCTCGAATTATGCCTTCCTCCCCTGTCCCCTCCCAAGTTTCTTCCTCTTCTGCCACCTCCCGGGTTTCTGCCTCTTCTGTCCCCTCCCACACTTCTCCAGTTCCCTCCACCCTTTCCCCCCCTACCTTGGTACAGCCCATTACAGGTCCAATCTTTGCTCAAACTCCTCCTCCTTCCATCTCCAATATTGTCTCCCATATGACGTCTCTGAACTCCAAAACACTTGAAGCAATCTCTGAATATATTGCAGAGACCAAACCATCAATGGACACTCCTCTTCAAGGGGGGCTCCTTGGCATGGTAAAGAGGCTCTTGGTCTGAGGAATTAGACCTGTTGGTCTCCTTCCTCAGACCGAACCTAATTACCCCCCAATCCCCCCTCCCTTATCCCATCTTCCCTTTTTCTTTTCCTCCTACTCCTCCCCACCCCTCCCTCTTACCCTTCCTCTTTTTTTTTTTACAGGCACGCTAGTTCCTGGGTAGGGGAAAGGGTACTGGGGTCCATCCCATTCCGTTGAGGTTCTTGGCAGTGGTGTAGTTTGCTGTGGAATCTGGATCACCTTGGGATGTCCCAATCCCTCTCTGGTCTCCTGGGGAGTGGCTTTGGGTATCTTTCGGGCGATGGGTGTATCTCTGGAGGCTGCCTTTCGGATTCCAGGGGTGGTGGCCAAAGGAGGTATGCTTTGTGGCAGATTTCCGGCCGCTCTCTCTTTTGTCCACCAAGGTACCTCGGCAGATATGAGGTTGCTATCCCAGATTGCTGGTTTACTGGCATGATGGGTAGGGTATGGCACTGGTTCCATGCTGCATCTGCACTACTTATGGTGCTGAGGTTCTCTTGGGTGTGGAGGGAGATTTCTGGCCCTCTCATTCCTCCTAGGAACTATCCCTCCCCAGTCTCCCCTTTTTTTATTCTTTTTTTTTATTTTTATTTTCTTTTCTTTTTTTTTCTTAAAAACAAAAAGAAAGAAGTAACCTAACAATGGAAGCCCTAATCCATGAACCTGCTAACCTCGAGCCCCTTCTTGATACCACACCCCGTTCTGACCCCGCCTCATCTTTGGACCACTCTTCGGACACTCCTAATGCCTCTGTACCTCTTGCCAGTGCTGTTTCCTCACCTGCTTCTGGTACTCAGGTCTCGACTGACTCCTTCGATTTATCTGACCTCCGCTCTCCTTTGACTATGCTTCTTGCCTCTCCCTCTACGGTGCGGCAATTTTCGAATCGCAGGCCCATTCCATGTCGGACCAACTCTGGTCCCACGCCTAAATGCCAAGGACAATTACCTGCTGATGATACTTCTCCACCTTCTCATTCTCAGAAAAGATCGACACATCCTGCACTCCCTTTCCACGCTCAGTTTCAGAATGCACAATGGACTAAATTCTTCACTTTACGACTGACTTCCTCTGTTGCCTATCTTTCCGACCATAGTATTGGCAAGTCACTCCTACACCATGTTGGTAAAGATATTTCTTTTCATGCTCTTAAGAGTGGTACATGCTTCATCACTGTACAGAAGGCTACCAAAGCTCATGATCTTTCTCTTCTTTCCCATATTGATACTGTTCTTGTCACTATTGAAAAACATCATTCCCTCAATTCTTGTAGTGGTACCGTCATTCTGCCCCATACCATAGTTCAACAAAATTTTCAGACATGTAACAATGACATTCTTGAACAGCTGGAACTCCAAGATCTCCCAATCCTCAAGGTAGACACTTATGTTCTTCCTGCCAGCGGGTGGAGAAGATACCCTAGCTTTGCGGTTCCTTTAACTTTTGACAGCCATGAACTCCTATCCTCAGTTTACGTTACAGGACATCGGTTACAAGTTTGAAAGGTGATCCGTACACCAAAACAGTGTAGAAATTGCTGGCAATTTGGCCTTCTTCTACGCACTGATATTCCGTACCATCAGCTACTTGTTCGTACTTTGCTGCCTTACACAGCAGCCCATACCCACTTGTATAGGTGGTATACACTCTGTTCTTTATATCTCTCTCCTTCTCGGGCATTATCTATTCCAGATATTGCCTTTCTTGTTTCGTCATTACGGCCACCGCTTCTATTACTTGGCGATTTTAATGCCCATCATTTCCTCTGGGGGGTCTCACTATGATTCCCGTGGCATTCAGTTAGAGGCTTTTCTTGCTACCCACCCCCTCCATGTTTTAAATACAATTACTCACACCCATTTTGATCCTCTGATTCACATTCTTGCATCGATCTCTCAGTCTGCTTTTCCTCCGCCACATTAGACTTCACCTGGTCTGTTCTCCCGGATTTACATGACATCAATCATTTTCCAATCATTCTTACTTCCCCTTCATATTCACCACCTCTTCGCATCCCACACTGGCAATTTGATAAGGCAAATTGGAACCTTTACTCACAACTAACTGTTTTTAGTGAAGTTCCTTCTTCGTCCTCCATCGATGAGATTTTACACCTCTTCTCACCCTCCGTTTTAACTGCAGCTTCTCATTCTATACCACAAACTTTGGGCAGGCATTCTTAGAAATGCATGCCTTGGTGGTCTCCTGCTAGTGCTCGTGCAGTATGTTTGAAATGTGCTGCATAGGGCAGGTACCTGTACAATAGAACCACAGAGAGACTTCTTGATTTTAAGCAGAAGCGTGCGATCGCTCGCCCTGTCATCCATGACACTAAATGCACTTGCTGGCGAGATTATGTCTCCACCATCACCTCTGCTTCCTCTATGAGTGCAGTCTGGAAAAGGGTAAAGTGGAAAGGGTACCGGGGTCCAACCCATTCCGTTGAGGTTCTTAGCGGTGGCGTAGTTTGCCGTGGAATCTGGATTGCCTGGGGATGTCCCGATCCCTCTCCGGTCTCCCGGAGGGTGGCTTTGGGTGTCTCTCGGGCGACGGGTGTATCTCTGGAAGCCACTTTTCGGATTCCGGGGGTGGTGGCCGAAGGAGGTATGCTTTGTGGCGGATTTCCGGCCACCCTCTCTTTTGTCCACCGAGGTAGCTCGGCAGATGTGAGGTTGCTATCCCGGATTGTTAGTTTACTGGCATGATGGGTAGGGTATGGCACAGGTTCCATGCTGCATCTGCACTACTTGCGGTGCTGAGGTCCTCTTGGGTGTGGAGGGAGATTTCTGGCCCTTTCATTCCTCCTAGGAACTATCCCTCCCCAGTCCCCCCTTTTTTTATTCTTTTTTTTACTTTTATTTTCTTTTCTTTCTTTTTTTCTTAAAAACAAAAAGAAAGAAGTAACCTAACCATGGCAGCCCTAGTCCATGAACCTGCTACCCCCGGGCCCCATCTTGATACCGCACCCCATTCTGACCCCGCCTCATCATTGGACCACTCTTCAGACACTCCTCATGTCTCTGTACCTCTTGCCGGTGCTGTTTCCTCACCCGCTTCAGGTACTGAGGCCTCGACTGACTCCTTCGATTTATCTGACCTTCGCTTTCCTTTGACTATGCTTCCAGCCTCTCTACAGTGCGGCAATTTTCGAATCGCCGACCCGTTCCACGTCGGACCAACTCTGGTCCCACGCCTAAACACCAACGACAATTACCTGCTGATGATACTTCTCCACCTTCTTGTTCTTCTCAGAAACGATCGACACGTCCTTCATTACCTTTCCACACTCAGTTTCAGACTGAACAATAGACTAAATTCTTCACTTTACGACCGACTTCCTCTACTGCCTATCTTTCTGACCACAGTATTGGCAATGCACTCTTATGCCATGTTGGTAAAGATATTTCTTTTCATGCTCTTAACCCTTTGAGGGTTTCGGACGTACTAGTACGGCTTATGACCCAGGGTTTTTGACGTACTAGTACGCCTAAATTCTAGCACCCTCAAATCTAGTGGGAGAAAGCTGGTAGGCCTTCATATGAAAGAATGGGTCTATGTGGTCAGTGTGCACAGTCTAAAAAAAATCCTGCAGCACACAGTGCATAATGAGAAAAAAAAACACTTTGATCGTTTTTTTGGAATATAACAGCGACTTTGCACTCTATTTATTGTTGTATTCTAGTTTTCTTGGTCTCATTTTATAGAATGAAAGACATATTACAGAAATTGAGATGATTTTGACTGGTTTTACAATGAAAGATACCTTGAAATTGAGGTCAAAGTAGCAGAAATGTTCGATTTTTACCAAATTTCAAAAGTAAACAAATCGTGCCAATGGTCCAATACACGTCAACTGGTGAGTCTAATATTCTTTCACAAGTGCGCCAATAATATTTATACCATTTTTTAGACTAATGCAGTAGTCTGCATAACAGTAAATCTTATATTTTTTATGAGAATAAAAATTCAAAGTGGAAAGCAAAAGAATATAAGAGGGGCCTTGAGACGTGACTAATTACCAGAGGAAATGTCATTTTAGTGC
Source organism: Cherax quadricarinatus (assembly GCF_038502225.1). NCBI lineage: Eukaryota > Metazoa > Arthropoda > Malacostraca > Decapoda > Parastacidae > Cherax > Cherax quadricarinatus. The sequence continues at coordinate 32,785,412 of NC_091335.1, forward strand.
CAGGAATGTCTTCTTGTTTATTCTGGACCCTATTCGGAAATTGGCATCTTTTGAAATTTGTATGAAATTGGCAAAATTGCTAAATTCTGACCACTGTACTGGATAGTTGAATTTCATAAATGGGCGGTTTCTTGCATCCATTCGATAGAAAAAATGGAGTTCTAGCGAAATATTCATATTTTTTGTCGACTAGTACAGTGGAATTGGCCGAAAATGGGGCTCAAAGTGGGCAAAATTGCCGATGCGTGAACATCCCCGAGACCGCTAACTTCGCGAGAGCATAATTCCGTAAGTTTTCCATCAAATTTCAAACATTTGATGTCCTTATGATCGGGAAAAGATTCTCTATCTTTTCACAAGAGAATTTTTTTTTTTTTTTAATTTGGCCGACCCTGAGAACGAGTTTCGGAGAGGGCCTGTCGACCCTCAAAGGGTTAAGAGCGGTACACGCATCATCACCATACAGAATGCTACCCAGGCTCATGAGCTCTCTCGTCTTTCCCATATCGATACTGTTCCTGTCACTCTTGAAAAACATCATTCCCTCAATTCTTGTAGTGGTACCGTCATTCTGCCCCATACCATAGTTCAACAAAATTTCCAATCATGTGGCACTGACATTCTTGAACAGCTGGAACTCCAAGATCTCCCAATCCTCAAGGTAGACACTTACGTTCTTCCTGCCCACGGGCGGAGACGATACCCTAGCAATGTGGCTCGTTTAACTTTTGAGAGCCGTGAACTCCCATCCTCAGTTTATATAGCAGGACATCGGTTACAAGTTCGAAAGGTGATCCCTACACCACAGCAGTGTAGAAATTGCTGGCGATTTGGCCATCCAGCGAAATATTGCAGATCTATCGCCGAATGCCCAGTCTGTGGTGCCGATGACCATTCTAATTCATCTTGCAATCAATCTCCCTCTTGCCTTAATTGTACACTCGCCATTGTCAAGTCTACTTAAACGAGCGGGAAATCCGTTACCTCAAAGAGACAGAAGGTCTCCCTTATGCCATGGCAGTTTCTCATCTCCGCCTCCAAGGGAGACTCCCTCGTGTTTCTTATTCCCGTGTTTCAAAACGTCCCCCCACTTCTGGTATCCCATCTTCTACACCCACCTCTGTGGTTACCTCTCCCATAGTCACTCCTGTATCTAATTCTTTTGCTGTCCTCGGCTCAGATGTCCCTACTTCAACGCCTCAGTCTGTTCTCGCTTCTTTGTGTTCTCTCTCACAAGCCTCAGTAGGGATGAGATCTCGTATGACACCTCCTCCCAATCGTCCCTCTACTTCTCAAAAGTCAAAAAAAGGTCCGTTAACACCTCCTACCCATCTTCCACCTCCTCATTTTACCTTCCCTGTCTCTGTACCTGGTTCTCCCCCTCTCACTGGCTCTGTTACAAGTGTAGAGGTTCACCCTCCTCCTCGTACTGTACCTTCCTCCCCTGTTCCCTCCCAAGTTTCTTCCTCTTCTGCCACCTCCCAGGTTTCTGCCTCTTCTGTCCCCTCCCACACTTCTCCAGTTCCCTCCACCCTTTCACCCCCCCCTACCTTGGTACAGTCCAATACAGTTCCAATCTTTACTCATTCTCCCCCTACCATTTCCAATATTGTCTCCCATACGACATCTCTGAATTCCAAAACACTTGAAGCAATCTCTGAATATATTGCAGAGACCAAACCGTCAATGGACACTGATCCACCCTCCGCTCTTTCTCTCTCCTCTGCTCCATCTGCGCAACTCCTTTCTTCACAGTGCACCGTTCCTTCGCTGCTTGAACGTTTTCCACTGCCTCCGCATGTGGACTTTTCTAACCCCTCTAGTCCGTAGGAACCCTTTCCTGCAGATTTCAAGTATCTTTATCATTGCCAATCATTGCCTATTTACAGTGGAATATATGCAGCCTCAGGGGTAATCTGGGTGAGCTTCAGATGTTACTCTCCCAGTTTTTCCCTGTTGGTGTTTGTTTACAGGAACCAAAATTACACTCTGCTGTTATCTCTCCCATCTCAGGCTATAATTTATTGTATTCTTCAGATCCTTTTCCTGATGGGACCTTTAATGAAAGTGCCCTTCTACTCACTGATATTCCGTACCACCAGCTATTTGTTCGTACTTCTCTGCATTACACAGCAGCCCGTATCCACTTGCATAGGTGGTATACGCTCTGTTCTTTATATCTCTCTCCTTCTCGGGCATTATCTATTCCGGATATTGCCTTTCTTGTTTCGTCATTACCGCCACCGATTCTGTTACTTGGTGATTTTAATGCCCACCATTTCCTCTGGGTGGGGGTCTCACTATGATTCCCGTGGAATTCAATTAGAGGCTTTTCTTGCCACCCACCCCCTCCATGTTTTATATACAGTTACTCACACCCATTTTGATCCTCGGACTCATACTCTCTCTTGCATCGATCTCTCAGTCTGCTCTTCCTCCGCTGCATTAGACTTCACTTGGTCTGTTGTCCCGGACTTACATGACAACGATCAATTACCAATCATTCTTACTTCCCCTTCATATTCACCACCTCTTCGCATCCCACGCTGGCAATTTGATCAGGCAAATTGGAACCTTTACTCACACCTAACTGTTTTTAGAGAGGTTCCTTCTTCGTCCTCCATCGATGAGCTTTTACACATCTTCTCATCCTGTGTTTTAACTGCAGCTTCTCATTCTATACCCCAAACTTCGGGCAGGCATTCTCAGAAATGTGTGCCTTGGTGGGCTCCTGCTTGTGCTCGTGCAGTACGTTTGAAACGCACTGCAAGGGGCAGGTACCAGTGCAATAGAACCACAGAGAGACTTCTTGATTTTAAGCAGAAGCGTGCGATTGCTCGCCGTGTCATCCGTGATGCTAAACGCACTTGCTGGCGAGATTATGTCTCCACCATCACCTCTGCTTCCTCTATGAGTGCAGTCTGGAAAAAAGTATGAAAACTGAGTGGTAAATATTCTCCTGGCGTGGCTCCTGTTCTGAGGGTTGCTGGTGTTGATATAGCAAACCCACTAGATGTTGCCAATGAAATTGGCAATCATCTGGTCCGTATTTCTCAGGGACTCCATCTATGCCCCTCATTTCTTTCCTCAAAGTCTGCCAGAGAGTTAGCACCCTTGGACTTTTCTTCTCTCAGAGAAGAACAGTATAATGTGCATTTTACACTTCAAGAACTGGAGGCAACACTCTCAGCTTGCCGATCATCGGCAGCTGGGCCTGACGACATTCATATTCGTATGCTACAACATTTACATCAGTCAGCCCTTGCAGTCCTATTACGCCTTTACAATCTTATTTGGTCACAAGGAGTTCTTCCATAGCTGTGGAAATCCGCCATTGTTCTCCCTTTCCGCAAACCAGGCACTACGGGACATGAAACCTCCCACTGTCGTCCCATTGCTCTTACCAGTGCAATTTGCAAAGTGATGGAATGCCTAGTAAATAGACGTTTATTGTGGTATTTAGAGACACACAGTCTCTCCACTCGTCAATATGGCTTTCGTAAGGGACGTTCTACCATAGACCCCTTACTACACTTGGATATGTATGTTCATAATGCCTTAGCGAATAACTACTCAGTTATTGCCATATGTTTTGACCTTGAGAAGGCATATGACACAACTTGGAGGTATAATATTTTAGCCCAAGCCCACTCCTTAGGCCTTCGAGGCAATCTACCATCCTTCCTTAAGAACTTTTTAACTGACAGGCATTTCCGTGTTCGGGTTAATAATGTGCTCTCCCCGGACTTTATCCAAGCTGAAGGTGTCCCCCAGGGATGTGTTCTGAGCACAACACTTTTTCTCCTTGCTATTAATGATTTGGCCTCTAGTCTTCCATCAAATATTTGGTCATCACTCTATGTTGATGACTTCGTTATTGCCTGTGCAGGCGCTAAGAACATAAGAACATAAGAACGAAGGAACACTGCAGAAGGCCTACTGGCCCATGCGAGGCAGGTCCAAGTCTCCTACCGGCTTAAGCCAATGCACCCAACCTAGTCAGGTCAGGTCACATTGACTTAAGGGAGGAACACGGCAACCGACCTGGTAGGCACAAGCTATCAGGTCTAACTCACACCCACCCACATCCACTCATGTATTTATCCAACCTATTTTTAAAGCTACACAACGTTCTGGCCTCTATAACGGTACTTGGGAGTTTGTTCCACTCATCCACAACTCTATTACCAAACCAGTACTTTCCTATATCCTTCCTGAATCTGAATTTTTCCAACTTAAAACCATTGCTGCGAGTCCTGTCTAGGCTAGATATTTTCAGCACACTATTTACATCCCCTTTATTTATTCCTGTCTTCCATTTATACACCTCAATCATATCCCCCCTAATTCTACGTCTTTCTAGAGAGTGCAAATTCAGGGCCCTTAGTCTATCCTCATAGGGAAGGTTTCTGATACATGGGATCAACTTTGTCATCCTCCTTTGTACATTTTCCAGAGAATTTATATCCATTCTGTAATAAGGTGACCAAAACTGTGCAGCATAATCTAAATGAGGCCTAACCAAGGATGTATAGAGTTGAAGAACAACCTGAGGACTCCTATTATTTATGCTTCTTGATATGAAGCCAAGGATTCTATTAGCTTTATTGCGAACACTTATGCACTGTTGTCTTGGTTTCAGATTACTGCTAACCAGAACTCCTAAATCTTTTTCGCAATCCGTAATATTAAGATCTACATTATTTAGTTTATATGTGGCATGATTATTGTCCTGTCCAACATTTAGAACTTTGCATTTGTCTATATTAAACTGCATCTGCCACTTCTCCGACCACTGCATCAGTCTATTCAAATCTTCCTGGAGTGCTCGAATGTCCTCGTCAGAATGAATTCGACGGCCTATTTTGGTGTCATCGGCAAACTTGCCGATGTCGCTCTTTATGCCCTCATCTATGTCGTTTATGTAGATTGTGAACAGCAGGGGGCCCAACACTGACCCCTGTGGAACACCGCTCGTGACACTTCCCCACTCTGATTTCTCCCCATTTATGCAAACTCTCTGCTGCCTATTTGTCAACCATGCCTCTATCCAGGAAAAAATTTCTCCTCCTATTCCATGTGCTTTAATTTTCCTCAATAGTCTCTGATGTGGGACCCTGTCAAAAGCCTTACTGAAGTCCATATACACAATATCATATTCATTACCATGATCTACCTCCTCAAATACCTTAGTGAAAAAAGTTAATAAATTCGTAAGGCAGGAACGCCCCTTTGTAAAACCATGCTGAGATTCGTTGATTAATTTATGCTTTTCAAGGTGGCTACGAACTGCCTCGGCAATTATTGATTCCATAAATTTTCCCACTATGGAGGTTAGGCTTATTGGTCTATAGTTCGAAGCTAAGGACCTGTCACCTGTTTTGAAAATAGGTATCACATTTGCCATTTTCCACTTATCTGGCACCATGCCAGTTTGTAGTGATATGTTGAAAAGATTAGCCAAAGGTGTGCTAAGCTCCTCTTTACATTCCTTTAGAACCCTTGCATACAGTTCATCAGGGCCTGGGGATTTGTTAGGTTTTAATTTATCTATTTGCCTAAGGACCATGTCACTTGTGACCCTAATAGTGCACAGTTTATTATCGTCCTGTTCTACATAATTTATCATTACTGGAATATCGCTGGTATCCTCCTGTGTAAAAACTGAGAGGAAGTATGTGTTAAAAATTCTACACATTTCCTTATCACTGTCAGTGAGCTGACCCGAGGAACTTTTGAGTGGGCCTATCTTGTCCCTGATCTTACTTCTGTATACCTGAAAGAATCCTTTTGGGTTAGTCTTCGATTCTCTTGCAACTTTAACCTCATAATCTCTTTTTGCTTTTCTAATTCCCTTTTTTATTTCTCTCGTTAACTGAATATATCGATTTCTCAATTGCCCCTCTCCTCTTTTGATTTGCCTATATATGCCTCTCTTTTGACCAATCAGATATTTTAATCTATTGTTCATCCATTTAGGATCATTTTTGTTTGATCTGATTTCCCTATTTGGAACATAATTTGACTGAGCAGCTAGAACTATGCCCTGGAAAGCATCATATCGGCAACCATCACCACCTACCTGACCCTTAGTCAGGTCATTCCAGTTCAGCCCACCTAAGTAATTTTTCAGTCCTATGAAATCAGCCAAGCGAAAGTCAGGGACGGAGACTTGATTGCCATTATTAGGGGAATTCCATGATATATTAAAACTGAGTGATTTGTGATCACTTTCCCCAAGCTCATCATTAACCTCAAGATTATTAATTAGTGTTTCCCTACTGGCAAGAACCAAGTCAAGGAGGTTATTTCCCCTAGTTGGCTCTGTCACAAACTGTTTTAAAAAACAATCCTGGATCATATCAAGAAAGTCACCTGACTCTAAATTTCCTGTCAAATTGCTCCAGTCAATCTGTCTATAGTTGAAATCTCCCATTAGCACAACATTTTCGTATGTAGATGCCTTACGAATTTCGTCCCATAGAAGTTTACTGCACTCCCTATCAAGATTTGGGGCCCTGTAAATCACACCCAAAATTAGTTTTTCTCGGCCCTCGAGAAGCTGTAACCAAACAGATTCAGTGGCTGACGCTTCTAATTTAATATCTTGTCTAACACAACAATTTAAATTGTCTCTGACATACATCGCTACTCCACCACCTTTCCTGTTGACCCTGTCAGTGTGGAATAATTTATAGCCTTGTATGTGACATTCAGAGGGCATCTCTCTATCTTTCAGATTGAGCCAGGTCTCTGTTATAGCAATAATATCTATGTTTCCTGCACTTGCAATTAATCTTAGCTCATCTATCTTATTTCTTACACTCCTGCTATTAGTATAGTAAACCTTAAGGGAGCTAGTCCCTTGCTGCCCTCTGCTGTCCCCCTTTGTTTGCTGACCTGATCTATTGTCTTTATTTATAACTTCATGCTGAATGCCTTTTATACATTTACTGTTTCCAACCCAAGTGTTGCAACCTGCTTGTTTCCCACACACACCCATACCTCTATCTTCCATCAGTTTAAAATCATAGGCATTTCACCAATGGCCTTCTCAATCGAGTCTGCAAGTGCTACCACCCCAGCCCCAGAGAGATGTACCCCATCCCTTGCATACATATCATGTTTGCCATAAAAGTTGTTCCAGTTGTCAATGAATGGGATTGCAAGTTCCTTGCAGTATCTGTCTAGCCAGCAATTTACACCAATTGCCCTAGACAACCATTCATTTCCTACTCCCCTTCTAGGCAAGATGCTACATATGATTGGGATCCCTCCCTTAGACTTAATGAAATCTATAGCTGACCTGTACTTATCTAGCAGCTCTTCTCTCCTACCCTTCCCAATATCATTTCCACCAGCACTGAGACAGATAATGGGCTTGCTCCCATTACCTGACATGATATTATCCAGCCTGTTGACAATGTCCCCAACACCAGCTCCAGGGAAGCACACTCTATCTCTCATCTTCTTATTCCTATTACAAAAAGCACGGTCAATGTATCTTACCTGAGAGTCACCAACCACAAGAATGCGCTTACCTCCATTAGCAGGGGCAGTAGTACCCTTACCTTCACTGGCCACTGAAGTACATTCATCCTGAAGAACAGAGAAGCGATTTCCTACCTTCAGATCTTCACTCTTAACTTTCCTTACTCTGATGCGCCTTCCATTACTGTGAACTACTCGCCACTTGTAGCAGGTGCTGGGCTGCACCTCACTGCTGGTAGCCATTGCTGCCTCCCCAACTACAGCCTCCTCACAGCGAGAGACAGACTGCACCTCGCTGCTAGAAGCCTCATTCCCCACAACTCCAGCCACCTCACACTCTCTCCCAGACCCATTGAGGTGGACCTTCAGCCTCCTAATCTCCTCCTGGAGAAGCAAGACCTCCTCCTTCAACTCTCCAACCTCAATTTTTAAAACACTGCAGAAGCAAGCCATGCTTTGTAACCGTCCACACTAATCCCCAAAGCAGCTCAGGGTCTGTCACCTCATTACAGTTTCTCTCCAGCATGCAGTCGACCGTGTTTCCAATTGGGCCACCACACGTGGGTTTAAATTTTCCAGCACTAAAACCCAACAAATTACTTTCACTAGATGCTCTGTCATCTCCGATCATCCTTTGTACCTCTATGACTCCCATATCCCTGAACGTGATACAGTCAAGTTTCTGGGCCTCCTTTTTGATTGTAGGTTATCCTGGAAACTCACATTACCTCTCTGAAGGCAACTTGTCACAGCCAGCTGAACCGTCTTAAAACCCTTGCTCATCTTTCATGGGGAGCTGATCGTCGAACTCTCCTTCGCCTACATTCCACCCTTATTTTATCGAAACTTGATTATGGTGACCAGATCTATTCAGCGGCATCTCCTGCTACTCTCTCTAGCCTTAACCCCATCCATCACCAAGGATTACGTTTATGCCTTGGTGCTTTTCGCTCTTCCCCTGTCGAGAGCCTCTATGCAGAAGCGAACGTTCCATCCTTATCCGATCGCCGTGATGCCCATTGCCTTCGCTACTATGTATGCTCTCATGATCTCCGCAATCCTTCCATTTATAGAATGGTCACTGATATTAGTAGACATTCTTTATTTGTTCGCCGCCCCTGTTTACTCCGTCCCTTCTCTCTTCGCCTTAATTCGCTCTTTTCTTCTCTTCAATTACCACCTTTCTATGTACATGTAGCATCTCACTTTTCCCTACCCCCCTGGGAAGTTCCAGCTGTTCGAATCTGTTCTTTCTGTCTCCCTTGCTCGAAAGCCCAACTGTCTACGGTCGCTTCCCGCTCTCTTTTTCTTGACCACTTTCACTCTCATTCTCATGCCATTGCTGTGTACACAGATGGCTCTAAGTCTTCTGACTGCATAGGATTCGCAGCAGTGTTTCCAGACAGTGTTGTACAAGGGCATTTACAATCTTCGGCTAGTATTTTTACTGCTGAATTGTATGCCATCCTTACAGCACTTATCCGTATTGCATCTATGCCTGTGTCATTATTTGTGGTTGTCTCAGACTCCCTTAGTGCTTTACAGGCTATACAGAAATTTGATACACCTCACCCCTTAGTCCTCCGTATCCAACTTTGGCTACGCTGCATCTTTACCAAGCATAAAGATATTGTTTTTTGTTGGGTCCCTGGTCATGTTGATGTACAGGGCAATGAACAGGCAGACACTGCTGCGCGGTCAGCAGTACATGACCTACCAGTTTCTTATAGAGGTATTCCATTTACGGACTATTTTGCTGCAATATCTTCCCACCTTCACACCCATTGGCAACAACATTGGTCTACTATGCTCGGCAAGAAACTTCAATCTATTAAACCGAGTATAGGTTACTGGCTGTCTTCTTATCACCAGTGTCGAGGTTGGGAGACTACTCTCTCCCGTCTTCGCATTGGCCATACTCGTCTTACTCATAGATATCTCATGGAGAGGAGCCCTGCTCCTCTCTGTGAGAATTGCCAAGCTCCATTATCATTCAGCCACATTCTTTTGGACTGCCCACTTTATCAACGAGCACGCAGAATTTACCTCTGTCATCATCTTCGCTCCGCTGCTCTCTCTTTACCTTCTCTTCTCGCTTATGGACCCACCTTTCATCCAGACTCTCTCATTGACTTTTTGACAACAACTGACTTCACAAATTCTGATACCTTCAGCCCTTTCTACTTCAATCTCTTGCTACCCTCTACTCCCATACTATCCCCTGCCCCACTGTTTTCTGTAACCTACTGATCATCCCTCTTACCTTCTGCCATCCAATACCCTCGCTTCCTTCCCTACCCTGCAGCGCTGTATAGCCCTTGTGGCTTAGCGCTTCTTTTTGATTATAATAATAATAATTTACTGCTGAATTGTATACCATTCTTGCAGCACTTATCCATATTGCATCTATGCCTGTGTCATTATTGTGGTTGTCTCAGACTCCCTTAGTGCTTTACAGGCTATACAGAAATTTGATACACCTTGCCCCTTAGTCCTCCGTATCCAACTTTGGCTACGCGGCATCTCTACCAAGCATAAAGATATTGTTTTTTGTTGGGCCCCTGGTCATGTTGACGTACAGGTCAGTGAACAGGCAGACACTGCTGCACGGTCAGCAGTACTTGACCTACAAGTTTCACATAGAGGTGTTCCATTTACGGGCCATTTTACTGCAATAGCTACCCTCCTTCACAACCATTGACAACAATGTTGGTCTACTCTGCTCGGTAACAAACTTCAGTCTATTAAACCGACTGTAGGTTATTGGCTGTCTTCTTGTCACCAGTGTCAAGGTTGGGAGTCTACTCTCTCCTGTCTTCGCATTGGCCACACTTGTCTTACTCATAGGTATCTCATGGAGAGGCACCCTGTTCCTCTCTGTGAGAAGTGTCAGGTTCCTGTATCGGTTAGCCACATTCTGTTAGACTGCCTCTCTATCAACGAGCATGCAGAATTTACCTCCAATGTTGTCTCTGCTCTACTACTCTTTCTTTGCCTTCCCTTCTTTCTGATTGACCCTCCTTTAATCCTCACTCTGTCATTGACTTCTTGACAACGACTGATTTACTTCACAAACTCTGATGATGATATCTTCCGAAATCCCCTCAGCCCTTTCTACCTCAATCTCTTGCAACCCTCTACCCTTTCACTATCCACTGCCCTGCTGTTCTCTGTAACCTAGTAATCATCCCTCTCCCTTTTGCCACCTGATATCCTCGCTTCCTTCCTGTCCTGCAGTGCTGTATAACCCTTGTGGTTTAGCACTTCTTTTTTTATTATAATAATAACGTACAAGTCATGTCATTGTTGAGGAAGCCATCCTATTCCTCTGATCATTAACAAGTGTAGTGACCATATTGACAGTCTCCAGAAGGGGTCTATGATGTACATTCTATTTAAGTGTTTTCTTAAGTGAACAAAAGTTTCTGACTAAGTGATATTTAAGAATTAATCTAAGTTTGCCCAAAATGCCTAGCCATGCTAGGTGTTCTAGTGGCCCCCTCTGTAATTAGTATTTTATTACATGTAAGCCACACAACCAAAATCTGTAAACCCCGCATTGTAATCCTTATAGAGAATAAACTTTGATTTGATTGATTGATATTTAAGAATAAGAAGTATTTAAGCTTTTAAATAAAAAGAAACTAGAAAAGACTGAGTAACTATTATTTGTGCCTTACATTTCTAAGTTTAGAAGTATCTTCTCATTCTGTGAAGTCTATTGTTATGGAGTGCACTAGCCTGGCAAAAGATAAGATTCAAACCATAACAAGTGGGGGGCCTGTCCGGGAGCTTTGAACTTCTTGACCATGGATCAGTTGAAGGACTCTACTTCAGATATGCTGAAGGCTTTACCACTACAACAATGCTGGCAAGTGGCTAGAAATTTGGTAGTTTCTTATAACAATTGTTATACAGTGAGTACTGCCTGTTCTATAATACAGAACATATTATTTTCTCAGCTCTCTTACAGTCCCAATATTGAACTCGCATGGCAAGATACCTTCAGAGGAATCTTTGTCCCTAGGAGTAGCTCATTTGGTGGCTTCATTCGAAGGCCTCACTTTAGGGGAAGAGGCTATGTCTCGGGACAATGTGCCACTTGAGTCAGGTAATGAGAGCCCATTAGCTAGCCCTGGTTATGTGAGGATGACCGGAGATGGAGCTTGTCCCAAGCTTCATCTAAAGGGGCACTCTTCTCCAACTCCTCCAGTACCTTTGACTCCTCTCTCACTTGAACACTTTCAACGTCTGGAACATCATATAAAGTTGCAGACAGAGCAACTGGAATCCCAACACTTACTGTATAAAGAAGAGTTTGAGAGGAAAAACATCCGATTCGAGAGACAAAAAGAGGAGGAAAGGAATAAGTCGTCCGCCTCTCCAACCTTGACCTTTGACCTGCATAGGGCTGCCTCATTAGTGCCCAGGTTCTGTGAAACAGACTTGGACACTTCAACATGTTTGAGAATCATGCACGAGGGATGAGATGGCCTCGAGAACATTGGGCTACCTTATTTCACACCACTCTTAAGGGTAAGGCTCAATACTGCAGCTCTCCCTTATGACAAGTATGCAGATTACGAGGCAGTTAAGATCATTTTAAAGGAGTATGACTTCCCATAAGTTATCAGCATACCTTCCACTCTCTATGAAGACTGCCCAACCAAGCCTGGGTAGAATTTGCCCGGCAAAAGGTGGCAGCTCTAGAGTGATGGCTGAAATCATCTGGGTGTGATACTATGGAGTGTCTGATACAGCTAATCTTAGAAAAAGAATTTCATAACTCTGACGGGCGAGGTGCACTCCTTTGTCATCGAACAACAGACTGCAGATGTGTTGGCCTCTGCTTCTCTAGTTGATCACTTCCAGATAACCTCTCAATTGACAAAGGAAAAAGGGTCTAGAGAGAAAGCCAGGTTATGTTCTTCTAAGAGTCGGCCCTTCTCTACTAGGAAAACTGATCAGCGGACCTCTCCTCATTCAGCAAAAGCCTACTCTAGTGTTGTCCATGGTAATGGTAAAGGAAGACCATCTTATGAGATCGATACATCAAGAAGAGGCCCAACTTGTTCTTATTGCCAGAAACCAGGCCATTGGAGGCACTCATGTTTCCAATTGAATCGAGACCATGTGAGGTCAGGTTCGGAAACATTACCTGTACAGATGATGTCTTCCAAGTTGAAGACATAGGGGAGCCCCCAGAAAGAGCGAGCTTTAGTGGATCAGACCTCCAATTCGAAGTGCCTAATTCCCTCTGAGATGTTCGCTGACGAAATGTCGGAGGCCATGCTTCTTATTTTTTTAAGGGTAAGGCTGGAATAACGGAGGACGAAATGGTGGACGTAGTATCCTATTGGGATATGGGAAGCTATCTGACTTCACTGAGAAAAGGAGTACTGTACTTCCTTTAAATGACTTCACTGAGAAAAGGAGTACTGTACTTCCTTTAAATGATGACACCTATATTAACCTGGATGTTCTACATGAAGGTTATGGTGGTGCCATCACGAGAGTACCCCTTCATAAGGTGTATAGTAGTGTAGATTCATATCAAGGTGAAGCTGTTGTGGGCCTTTCTGATACTGATTTTCCCATTAAGTATGTGGATCTATTGGTGGGTAATGATTTAGGAAGAGGAGGAATTTGCCGAGAGCCTTACATTATAGAGAAGTTCTCTGAAGAGAATTGCGCCATTGAAGGGCATAAGGAAGGTCCTCGTCTATTCCCTCTTACAGCTATAACAAGGGCTATGGCTAAAAATTTGGAACCACTTCCTTCCCCTGATGATGAGTCCTCGGATTGGGGTTTGGATGCTCTCTTCAGTGCCAATGATCAACCCAAAGTCAAAAATCAGCTTCCAAAGTCCCAAGTGGTAGACTCTACCCCTTTACAGAGTAATGACTTTAATCGGGACAATTTAGTGAAAGAACAGCTAGAAGACCCGTCATTGAAACAGGCAAGAGATCAAGCGCTTGCTGAGACAGAAGCCCCTGGGATGGAAGAATGCTTTTATTACTCTGATGGTATCCTGATGAAATTTCCATGGACTCCTTCAGTTAATCCATGTGTCAAGCCAAAACAGGTTTTGGTTTTACCCGTCCAATTTCGGGAGTTAGCATTGGAAGTGGCCCATTCTAGCTCCATGGGTGGACATTTGGGAATAAGACTCTAGGAAAATTAGCCCAATATTTCTTCTGGCCCAAGATGAAGGATACCATGACTGAGTACTTGAGAAACTGCTATTTGCCAGCTTATTGGAAAGCCTTGCTGTATAGTCCTTGTGGCTTAGCGCTTCTTTTTGATTATAATAATTGGAAAGCCTGCACAAAAACCTCCTCCAGTGCCCCATTTACCTATTGCTATAGAAGGCGAACCCTTCTCTCGCCTAATAGTAGACTGTGTGGGACCTCTCCCAAAAACTAGGCTTGGCAACCAATATCTTACTGTAATGGATATGACTACTCGGTATCCAGAGGCCGTGCCCCTCTGCAAGTTTAGTGCTAAGGCTATTGTGAGAGCCCTATTTAGATTCTTTGCACAGTTCAGATTCCCTAAGGAGATTCAATCTGACCGAGGGATGAATTTCACATCAAAGATTTTCTGTGAAGCTATGTCCAGGGTCGGAGCTAAACCCATTGTTTCAACAGCATACAGTCCCCAAACACAGGGTGCCATAGAGAGGTTTCACCAAGCCCTTAAGATCATGATGAGGGCATATTGTGAGCAGTTCTCAACAGACTTGGATGAAAGTATTCCTTTTCTCCTCCTTGCCTTACAAGAGAGTGAACAGGAAAGCTTAGGATATAGTCCTTTTGAGCTTATGGCCATGCAGTCAGAGGACCATTAGTAATGCTAAAAGTCGTATGGTCTGGAAAAGTGGAGCCTTTTTCATGTTATCTCCCATGACAATGCAAGAACACTTGGTTTTTACTCAGCAATTGGCTGCTGACAACCTGAGACGAGCTCAAATCCAAATGAAACAATGTTATGACAAGGCTGCTGTTGAGCGTTCATTAAAGGTGGCAGACAGGATGTTAGCTTTAAAGCTGGTGCCAGGCCATACCTTGCAACCCAAGTATGAGGGTCTAATGGAGGTGATAAAAAAGCTGAGTAAGGTCAATTATGTGATAAAAATGCCAGGAAGTCTACTCGAACTTAGCACATAAATCAGCTGAAGAAATACTACAAAGGGCTTGCCCCTGTGGCTGTGGTGAGGACACAAGATGGCAACCCCAGTAAGGAAGATTGTTCCCGTGGAATAGAAATTAGACTAAAAATCTCGGCGACAATGGGAACTTTGGTGATTTTCTCAGTAATTTAGAAGAGGAAAGAGCAAGTGAAGTCCGAGACTTGATTTACACTTATAGGAGCCTCTTTGGAGATATTTCTTGACAATACACCATGGGGAGTCATGATGTGGATGTGCAAGGAGCTGCTCCTGTTAAACAAGCTATGTATAGAGTCAGCCCAGTAAAGAATAAAGCTCTGAGGGAGGAAATAATTTTCCTGTTGAATTATGGTTTGAACATAGCAAGAGCCCTTGGGCTTCACCATGCGTCATTGTACCTGTAGAAATTTATTTGGTCCAAATAGTTCCACAGCTCAGATCCAGCATGGCCGTCGGGTCGGCTGAGCCGGGCGGCCCTTAAACCCTCCCAAACAAGGCATTCTCTGGTTGGCAGTTGTTGGTAAGCTTATTTAATTTATAGATTTACTCTTCAGGGAAGGAGTAGGTAGTTTACTGATAGTATATTAATATTAGGATTATTGAGGCATCTGTAGATAATAATAGTGTAGACCTAAGACCTTAACATAGGTAGTAATAGGCCGATAATGTAGGCAAACACTAGGATAAGTTAGCTAGGGAGAACTGGCAGCCCTAGCTTGAATTACGAGGCGCGGGTCACAAGACAGAATAGCGTCCTTCTTACGACAGACACCAACTGGACAAGACGTGCCGTGATCAGCAGACGGCGCCCCCACGTGTCTTCACATCTGAGACCTGGGGAAATCTGGTAGAGGCACCTCGATGTACCGTAGATGACCTCCTCCATCAGCCCATACAGTAAGACAAGATCTTCACTATTTCCCGTGGGTTCTGGCCAGTGTCTTGGGAGATTGTGAGTGAGTTTTAACTGTGGGCCCAGTGCAACAGAGAGAGCATGCCCAGTAAGTACCAGTGTCTCAGAGCCATCTGAAGCTAGTGTCTGAGTCTGCATAGTTATACTAGGGGATACATACCCTCTTGGATATAGGAATTTCTGAGGTGCAGGCAGGACACTAATTACAATTGAATATTGCAGGAATTAATGCTCCCGGTTGCACGTGGTTTCTGAGGGGAAGTCCAAAGGGGCTAAAGCTAGGCTTAGGAAGTTGAAGATCAGGATATATGCTACAACACCAAGTAAGTTAGTCCTTTATACGTGCATTCAGGCGAGGTTTCTTGCAATACCAATCATTTGTGAAAATCTGTCCTATAAGCCACTTGTGAGGCTGAGGTACCCACCTCAGAGCTCGGTGTCAACAGAGTTTGCCAGGGTAGGCGACTCACTTGGAGGCAGTCCACACAAATTTTCACAAAAGTGGTCCTTCGAAAACCGTGATGTGGAATAGCTAGGTTAAGCTATCATAGCTAGGCCACAGTTAGGAACCAGTTTAACAGAGTTAGGTTAAGCTATCATAGCTAGGCCACAGTTAGGAACCAGTTTAACAGAGTTAGGTTAAGCTATCATAGCTAGGCCACAGTTAGGAACCAGTTTAAAAAAGTTAGGTTAAGTTAGCACACCTAGGTCAAAGTTACACAGAGGCTAGGCCAAGCTGACTATACACAAAAGTTGTTATTTGCAGTAATTTACAGGCAGGCCAGGTAGGCTAGAGAAGCTTGTGAATTTAATTATTTACAGTGATTACAAGTAATCCAGAGTAGGAGACTTGGGTGTTGATTACTTAGTGGATTTGCAAGGTAGCCACAGTTAGGCTAGGCTTGTGCAAATTTTTACAAAGGTTATAGTAGCTAGGACAGATTTAACCTAGTTATTATTTACAGGGAGTTATAAAGCCAGGTTTAAGTTATAGCACACTAGCTAGGTTAGGATTTACCTTATCCAACCATCCACGCTAGACAGAGTAAGCTGGGCACAGGCCAAGCTGGTTACATACATTATTTATTTACTGTTTCACAAGTTGAATTGTTGAATTTACTTGTGTTAACCAAGTGATTTTAATTTGTATACTGCACTTTTATTGTGATTTTCATTGTCTTCGATTCATGTTAATGTGGGATTTGTGAATTGTACCTGAGACTAGGTTAAGTTCTGTAATATTTTGCTGGCATTGTACAGTTAAGTGCTAGGTTAAGCTTTCACATCGATACACATCTTTGATTGGGATTTGAGAGCTAACAGTGTACATTTTTGATTCATAGTAGAGTCAATATAACAAAGGGAATTGTTAAGCTTGTTGAGAAGCCTTGAGACTCGTTCATTCTTGCCTAATACCGTTCGTGCTGTGAGGTGGGCTAATTGAAGTACAAATTAGTACCGTGATCTTAACTAAACCGCAACTATGGTAGGTGAAGATACAGTGCCAGCTGTCCCAGCTCTAAGTCAATTAATGCGGTCTATGGGAGCCTATAAGGGGCGCCTGAGCAAAGCGTGTGAGGAGTGTCGTACGGTCAGGCAAGATCCAGACGTAGACTGGGAGGAACTAGAGAGTTGCCTGAAACCTTTGGAGCAAAGACTGGAGGCCTTTGAGAGATCATTTATCCTTTATGAGACAGAGGCCTATACTACAGGTGAGGCTGAATATACAGTCGAAGTAGCACGGACGGACTATGACGAACGAAGGGCAGAGTGTAAAGCAGAGTTGAGACTCTGCAGGCAGTTAATAAAGACTTTGAAGGCCGGTACAGCAGGGGCAGCAAATGTTTCAAGGAACACGAACAACAGCACACCTGTTAATGTGTTGCCCAGATTGCCCCAGTTGAATTTACCAACGTTTGATGGAACCTTAACAGAGTACATTGCTTTCTGGGATCAGTTTAAAGCCCAGATAGATGACAGAGATGATTTGTCAGATGCTGTCAAGTTACAATATTTACGTTCACAGCTCAAGGGTAAAGCCTTGGACTTGGTCCGGCATTACCAAACCACCGACACCAATTACCAACATGCCAAAGACCAATTAAAGGACACGTTTGGCAACACTGAGGAGATAAAGGTAGCTATACTTTATCGGTTGTTGGATCTAGAGGCTTGTCGCCATGATCGTCAGAGCCTAGAGAAGTTCCGAATCGAAGTTATGAGTTTGACGAATAGTCTTAAAGATTTACATGATTGGGGTAAGTCGGAATGGTTCATCAGTCAGGTGATTCAGAGGAAACTGGCTAGCACGACAGTGCATGAGTTACACTTAAAATATCAGATGAATAGGTTCATGATAAAACAAATTGTTGAGGGGTTGGGAGATCTCGTTTCTCATTTGAGTATAGGTGTGAGAGAAGAGTCACCACCATCGCCACATGAAAACCCAGAAAGTTGCTCAAAGAGCTCGAGAGATCAGTCTAAAGCTTGTACGACTAACGTTGGAGTGTACTATGGTAAAGAGGTGTCTAAGGTAAGAACCTCTAAGCAGAGCCTTAGAGGCACTCATGCCAGAATATGCGTGTTCTGCGAAGGCGAACACTCTAGCACGAGTTGCTCGGAGTATATAACACTGAGCAGTAGGTAACAGAGACTAAGGGAGTTGAGACTCTGCTTCAAGTGTTGTGGAGAACACTATGCGAGAGACTGTGGCACCCAGCTCAGTGAGTGTCGAGTCTGTTGCAAAGGTAAGCACCATACCGCACTATGTCCCAATAATTTAAGGGAACCCCAAGCTAGTAGGGATATCTCTCAGGTAGAGACAGAAAGTGAGTCCGAGCCTGAAATGGTAGCCAGCGTGATTAGTGGGAGTGAAGTCTCTAATCCGAGTGAGAATCACGGAGGTGCTGCCCTACCTACAGTCATGGCAAAGGTTGTGAATGGGCACAGGTCCGAAACAACCCGATTATTCTTTGACCCAGGAGCACAAGTATCCTTGATAACAAAGAAGTTGGTGGCTAAATTAAATTTGAAGGCCACGAAGAAAGTGAGTATGATGTTGGGAGGGGCTGTAAGTCAGGTCCCACCCAAATCTTATGATGTGGTGGATGTCACAGTCAAATTAGGTGGACATCGCAGAGACATTACAGCTTTGGTGGTAGAGACATTACCCAGGGCAATTACAGCGAGAGGTCTTGCTGCAGCAGCTAAGCGATTGAAAGACCTTGACATGAAGCTAGCAGACCAGGGAATTACCACTGACACAGTCAGAAATGTAGGTATCCTGGTGGGAGCCAATCATATAGATGACTTCCTGTCTACACAACGGATGTTTAAGGAAGGAATTGGGTTATACAGATCCCCAGTAGGATACATCATAGGTGGTAGGATTCCACCTGAATTCCCTGCCACGCCAGACAGAGGAGAAACTGTGCCCATGATAGCTGGGGGAGTAGTGATAATGAATACCAGTATACACTATGAACCTCCAGGGAAGCTGAACCAGGCAGGGAGTGACGAACACTCGGCCACCTTGGGAAAACACTTTTACAGGGTACGTAAAGAGGGAGATATATTGCCTTTAAATCCAGGGAACCTCGTAACAGTGGGAGGAAAAGCTACCAGGGCATGTGGGCCACTGGGTGGGAAAGTACGGAGCCACTCAATCAAGGCTAGACATACGAACTACGTTAAAGTTAAAGCAAAGGGTGCTAAGACCACCGGAACCAACAAGTTTACACCCCCAGAGGTCCACACAGGGGAAACTGGACGGTTGAAGTTAGACCGGAGTCTGCTCGACGAGAGTGGCCAGATGGCACTCGTGTCCAGGGTCCGCCGTGGGGGCTCGCGGAGGGTGAACTTGATTTAGACTTAGCGCCTACCTTTGCCGGCGGGAGGATGTGGAAATTTATTTGGTCCAAATAGTTCCACAGCTCAGATCCAGCATGGCCGTCGGGTTGGCTGAGCCGGGCGGCCCTTAAACCCTCCCAAACAAGGCATTCTCTGGTTGGCAGTTGTTGGTAAGCTTATTTAATTTATAGATTTACTCTTCAGGGAAGGAGTAGGTAGTTTACTGATAGTATATTAATATTAGGATTATTGAGGCATCTGTAGATAATAATAGTGTAGACCTAAGACCTTAACATAGGTAGTAATAGGCCGATAATGTAGGCAAACACTAGGATAAGTTAGCTAGGGAGAACTGGCAGCCCTAGCTTGAATTACGAGGTGTGGGTCACAAGACAGAATAGCGTCCTTCTTACGACAGACACCAACTGGACAAGACGTGTCGTGATCAGAAGACGGCGCCCCCATGTGTCTTCACATCTGAGACCTGGGGAAATCTGGTAGAGGCACCTCGATGTACCGTAGATGACCTCCTCCATCAGCCTATACAGTAAGACAAGATCTTCACTTTTTCCCGTGGGTTCTGGCCAGTGTCTTGGGAGATTGTGAGTGAGTTTTAACTGTGGGCCCAGTGCAACAGAGAGAGCATGCCCAGTAAGTACCAGTGTCTCAGAGCCATCTGAAGCTAGTGTCTGAGTCTGCATAGTTATACTAGGGGATACATACCCTCTTGGATATAGGAATTTCTGAGGTGCAGGCAGGACACTAATTACGATTGAATATTGCAGGAATTAATGCTCCCGGTTGCACGTGGTTTCTGAGGGGAAGTCCAAAGGGGCTAAAGCTAGGCTTAGGAAGTTGAAGATCAGGATATATGCTACAACACCAAGTAAGTTAGTCCTTTATACGTGCATGCAGGCGAGGTTTCTTGCAATACCAATCATTTGTGAAAATCTGTCCTATAAGCCACTTGTGAGGCTGAGGTACCCACCTCAGAGCTCGGTGTCAACAGAGTTTGCCAGGGTAGGCGACTCACTTGGAGGCAGTCCACACAAATTTTCACAGTACCTAAGTTTAGAATGTGTACCGACTATCGAAGAGTAAATTCCCTAATGGTGCCTGATGGATTCCCCCTTCCTAGGGTTGATGACCTATAGACAGCATCTCCAGTGCAAAGTATGTCAGTCGTTTGGACCTCCTGCATGGTTATCAGGTGCCGTTATCACCCCGAGCTCAAGAGATTTCTTCTTTTACAATGCCTGGAGGCCTGTTTAACTAGAGGTTGATGCCCTTCAGGCTCTGCAACGCTGCCTCGACCTTCCAGAGGCTTATGAATCGGATGATGTACGACTTGGAAGGAATGGAAGCCTACCTAGATGATCTAGTAGTATTCAGTGATGACTGGCCTCAACACCTGATTCGGCTGGAAGCGCTCTTGAAAAGGCTCTATGAACACCATTTCACCGTCAACCTTGCCAAGTGTGAGTTTGGTCAGGCCCGGATAAAATACCTGGGATTTAATATAGGACAAGGCACGGTTGCCCCCGTCAATGCAATTTTCCTGCTCTGCAAGGCAAGAAAGGTACAGAGGTTCCTAGGGATGGCCAGTTACTACCGCTGGTTTTGCCCTAATTTTTCACAAGTGGTAGCACCCCTGTTTGAACTTACAAGTTTTAAAGTTCCTTTTAAATGGATGGCTACAAGTGAGTTAGCCTTTGCTCGCCTGAAGCATCTACTTGGTTCCTCTCCAGCTCTACAGAGTCCGGTATTTGATGCTCCCTTTACTTTAAAGTGGATGCCAGCGAGTATGCAGTCCATGCTGTTCTTCTACAACCTTCCTCCTCTTCTGATCTTTTACACCCAGTCTGTTATTTTTCTGCAAAATTGAAACTCTATCAATTAAGTTATACAACCGTTGTAAAGGAGGCACTAGTATTGGTCTTAGCCTTGGAACACTTTGACGTCTATCTTGGGACTACCCCTCATAAAATTAGAGTAAAAACAGATCATAATCCTTTAACCTTTTTAAACACCATGAAGGCTAAGAATGCTAGAATACAAAGATGGTCCCTTAGGATACAACCTTTTTCTATAAGTATTAACCATATTAGAGGAACTGATAATATGATTGCTGACACTCTGTCCTGTCCTTAAGACATGTTATTTAATTTGAGTTTACAAAAGAGGGGATTTATGGTACATTTTTATAGAGATGTATTTGTTTAAGGCATTGTTTCTAAATGCTATTTGTTTACTTACAGTTATCTGATTCTTGTAACCAATGAGGAGACCTGTCATGTAAGCCACCATATGGTATCCAGAACTTATTTCTGCAGTGGCTGTCTCCTGTTGTCTTACCCTGACTTCTCCTGCTACTAAGGGTCACTTAAGGCCTCTTTTTGGGAAACACCACCTCTACCAGAAGCTCTGGTTACTCAGTGTCTACACATGCATGGTTTGGTGACCCAAGACTTTCAATTTTCTTGTTGAAGAAGGATCATTTGTCATCAGGGTCTTTGTCAGAGGAATGACATGTATTCTGGTTTATATTCTATTTTTGAAGTCCTCTTTTACGGTGAAGTTTAGTCGTCGAAAGGGGAGGGGGGTGCTAAGACCAAGGTCATAATGAGATTAATTTATATTTTGTCCACTTAATATTATACTCAGGGTTTCTTTAATATTAGCTAAATTAAAGATTCCAGTAGTTTATAATATTATTTGGTTTAGGAATATACCCCGGTATGATGTGTATATATATTTATGTATTTTGAGTAATGTGTTAGATAGGTAGGTAATAGCTGGCTAAGAGTTGAAACAACGTATGTCCTTGGAGGGTAGTTTAATCTGCTCTCCCTTTTGGTGAGTTGATGTCATGTAGGGATTAACTGTGTTAGTTCAGTTCGCTCTCTCTGCTGATTCAGTGTGCATTGATTGAGCTACCTCTCTAGTACTCCACCTTATTCTCACTTGGACAAAGAATTTTGTTGTAGAAACTTCTGAACCAGCTTGAGGTTTATTCTGAAGTTAAGTCTACAGACAGCTATATACTGTTACCCTCAGTTCATGATGGGACAACCTGTGTCAAGTTTAGAACTTTAAGTGATATTTTCCTTATGCCAGGGAGTTACTCAGTGAAGGTGTTCCTTCTCAATGTATATACTCACATACAAGTCATATCATTGTTGAGGAAGCCGTCCTATTCCTCTGATCGTTAACAAGTGTAGTGACCATATTGACATAGTCTCTTGAAGGGGTCTATGATGTACATTCCATTTAAGTGTTTCCTTATGCGAATGAAAGTTTCTGATGAAGTGATATTTAATAGATTTTAAGAATATCTAAGAAGTATTTAAGCTTTTAAATAAAAAGAAACTAGAAAAGACTGAGTAACTATTATTTGTGCCTTGCATTTCTAAGTTTGGAAGTATCTTCTCATTCTATGAAGTGTATTGTTATGGAGTGCACTAACCTGGCTAAAGATAAGATTCAAACCATAGCAGTCATTCTCATAGCACTTCATATTGCATATATGGCTCCTTCAACATTTGTGATCATTTTGGATTCCCTCAGTGCTTTACAAGCTATTGAACAGTTTGATTCCCATCATCCACTACTTCTTTGTATTCATCTTTGGTTGTGTAGCTAGCAAAAATCCCTGGACACATTGATGTGCATGGCAATGAATGGACAGACACTGCTGCATGATCAGCTGTATGTTATCTTCCAGTTTCCTGTAGAGACATTCCATTTGAGGACTATTTTTAGCGTCATCCCACCCATCTTTGTAACTGTTGACAATGGTGGTTTGGATATGCACCATAAAAAAATGAATTCAATTAAACCACATTTGGGTTTGTAGCCATTTTCTTCCTACTATTGCCATATTCAAGAGACCGCACCTTCCCATCTCCGCACCAGCCATACTCATCTTACCCATGGGTATCTCATGGAGCATCACCCTGTTCCTCTCCATGAGGTTTGTCAGGTCCCTGTTTCAATTCATCACTTTTTTGTGGATTGTCTATTTTACCAGTGAGCTTGCAGAATTTACCTTCTTCATCACCACTGCTCTACCACACTTACTTTATCTTCCCTCCTTGCTGATGGCTGTGGCTCTGACTTACACTCACTTTTGATTTCTTGTTATCATCTGCTTTACTACATGAACTTTGATGGATTGCCTGTAGCATCCCTTCCAGCCCTTTTCTTCCCTCACCTCTGATCCCCTTTGCAACTAGCTTTTTTAGACCCAGAACTAGTTTATGCCCTGCAGCATTGCATGACTCTTGTCGGTTTAGTGCTTTATGTATTTGATTATAATTCTCCAAAGTCCAAAAAATCCCCAATGTGTAAATCTTCTTCTTAAACCTCTCCTTCTCTTGTCCTACCAGGACACTTTTCTTTCAGTCTCTATACCTTGTGTTTTACCTCTGTGGGACATGCAAAGAGCATGTAACCTTTATTCAGTGCATGTACACACCCTCATTGACAAGCTATCTCCCCCAACCAGTGAACCAGGGGACTAAGGGTTGACGATGAGGCCCCGTCGTTCAATCAGTACCCAGGTTCCAGCCAACAAAAAGATGGTTTTGACAATTGCAGAGGTTATGTGGGTACCACTCACCTGTCTGCCCTTGTCATTCCCATTCTAGAGCTGGTTGAAGCACGGTCTACTCTCTAGTTGCTTCTATTCTGCCTTGCTTATCGTGGAGTGTACTAATACCTGTTGCTGTACATAGTGTATATAGTGTACATACTTCTGTTCTAAATTGGTGAAGGATAATACAAGTCAAAAGTTTTTCTATGTTTATTTTGCTCCCTTTACACCCAGGATAACAGGCCATTGGGACTCTTGGGTTGTAATACTCTGTTACAAGTGTGGTCAGTTCATCCTTCCACTCACACAACCTTTTTCTCTTCTGTCCCCTCCCAAGCTGCTTCCCAAGTTTACTTTAACCTTTCACCCCCCACCCTCCCACTTTGGTAACTTCCAATGTAGCCTCGATCTTCACTCACCCTTCCCCTTCTATCTCGAGCAAGCAACAGACTTACAGGTAAGACCCACAAGAGGTAAGCGGAGAAATGGGGACAAAGAATACCTGGGAAGATAGACTAAGCAACACAGACACCAACTTATGCCTAGAACAGATTAACTCTGTGGCACTCGATGTATGCACAAGGCTTATTCCTCTAAGAAAAAGGAGGAGTAGATGTAAAATGGAAAGAGACAGGCACTCCCTTTACAGGCGACGGAAAAGAATAACAGAGCAGCTAAAAGAGGTCAATATATCTGAAATGCGTAGGGAGTCACTGGTCAGAGAAATAGCAAGCATCAAACTTAAGCTAAAGGAATCTTATAGGAGTCAGGAATCATGGGAAGAACTAAAAGCCATAAATGAAATCGAAAGAAACCCAAAGTATTTCTTCTATGCCAAATCAAAGTCGAGAACAACGTCCAGTATTGGGCCCCTACTTAAACAAGATGGGTTCTACACAGATGACAGAAAGGAAATGAGTGAGCTACTCAAGTCCCAATATGACTCACTTTTTAGCAAGCTGCTAACTGAGAGTCAAAGATCAAAATGAATTTTTTATGAGAGAGCCACAGAATTTGGTTAACACAAGCCTATCTGATATTATCCTGACTCCAAATGACTTCGAACAGGCAATAAATGACATGCCCATGCACTCTGCCCCAGGGCCAGACTCATGGAACTCTGTGTTCATCAAGAACTGCAAGAAGCCCCTATCACGAGCTTTTACCATCCTATGGAGAGGGAGCATGGACACGTGGGTCGTCCCACAGTTACTAAAAACAACAGACATAGCCCCACTCCACAAAGGGGGCAGTAAAGCAATAGCAAAGAACTTCAGACCGATAGCACTAACATCCCATATCATAAAAATCTTTGAAAGGGTCATAAGAAGCAAGATCGCCACCCATCTAGAAACCCATCAATTACGCAACCCAGGGCAACATGGGTTTAGAACAGGTCGCTCCTGTCTGTCTCAACTATTGGATCACTATGACAAGGTTCTAGACGCACTAGAAGACAAAAAGAATGCAGATGTAATATATACAGACTTTGCAAAAGCCTTCGACAAGTGTGACCATGGCGTAATAGCGCACAAAATGCGTGCTAAAGGAATAACAGGAAAAGTTGGTCGATGGATCTACAATTTCCTCACTAACAGAACAGAGAGAGTAGTAGTCAACAGAGTAAAGTCTGAGGCAGCTACGGTGAAAAGCTCTTTTCCACAAGGCATAGTACTCGCTCCCATCTTGTTCCTCATCCTCATATTTGACATAGACAAGGATGTCAGCCACAGCACCGTGTCTTCCTTTGCAGACGACACCCGAATCTGCATGGCAGTGTCTTCCACTGCAGACACTGTAAGGCTCCAGGCGGACATCAGCCAAATCTTTCAGTGGGCCGCAGAAAACAATATGAAGTTCAACGATGAGAAATTTCAATTACTCAGATATGGTAAACACGAGGAAATTAAATCTTCATCAGAGTACAAAACAAATTCTGGCCACAAAGTAGAGTGAAACACCAACGTCAAAAACCTGGGAGTGATCATGTCGGAGGATCTCGCCTTCAATCGCATCAATCGCATCTGCTAGAAAAATGACAGGATGGATAATCAGAACCTTCAAAACTAGGGATGCCAAGCCCATGATGACACTCTTCAGGTCACTTGTTCTATCTAGGCTGGAATATTGCTGCACACTAACAGCACCTTTCAAGGCAGGTGAAATTGCTGACCTAGAAAATGTACAGAGAACCTTCATGGTGCGCATAACGGAGATAAAACACCTCAATTACTGGGAGCGCTTGAGGTACCTGAACCTGTATTCCCTGGAATGCAGGCGGGAGAGATACATGATTATATTCACCTGGAAAATCCTAGAGGGACTAGTACCGAACTTGCACATTAAAATCACTCACAATAAAAGCAAAAGACTTGGCAGACGATGCAACATCCCCCCAATGAAAAGCAGGGGTGTCACTAGCACGTTAAGAGACCATACAATAAGTGTCAGGGGCCCAAGACTGTTCAACTGCCTCCCAGCATACATAAGGGGGATTACCAACAGACCCCAGGCAGTCTTCAAGCTGGCACTGGACAAGCACCTAAAGTCGGTACCTGACCAGCCGGGCTGTGGCTCCTACGTTGGTTTGTGTGCCGCCAGCAGTAACAGCCTGGTTGATCAGGCTCTGATATGCCTGCAGATAATGCGTTCTTTAAACACTTTAGCTACTGTCTCTTCAGTCTTATCTGCAATAGGAACTAACTCACAATATCTGGTGAAATGGTCTACCATAAGACACAGATGTTTGTTGCCTTGGAGTGAACATTTAAAATTGGTTAACAAGTAAAGGGCAACTCTTTCCCACAGTTCACTAGTGGTTGGGTACACTTGGATTGGATTAGGACCATTGACATTTCCTTTATGTTGCATACAAACACAACATTTCTTAACATACTCTGAAGTGTCAGTTGCCATACGTGGCCAAAAGTATTTCATTCTGGCTTGTTTCACAGAACGATCCATACCAGGGTGTGCGACACCTGGTGCATCATGAACTAGCTGTAGAGCTACATTCACTAGTGACTGTGGAATTACTAACTGGTACACACTTCTACTTGGAGTACCCAACTCGGCTGTTCGATACAGTAATTCCTGGTTCATTACAAAGTCACTAATGGGTGCTGGTGGCTTCACATTCAGAATAAGATCTTCCTGGAGCAGGAATCGAATCACACCAGACCACAAGGAATCTGTTCTTTGGGCATTTTTGACATCCTCGACAGTAAATGGATCTGCAGTAACTACACTAACGTGTCCCGATAAAGCATCTGCGACTACATTTGACTTGCCAGGTAAATGTTCAAAAGTGGGATTGAACTCTTGGATAATCAAGGTCCATCTGGCTAACCTTCCAGTAGGTTGTTCTGGAATAAAGGTATCAGTGGTGCATGGTCTGTCAAGACATGAACAGGGTACTGGTAAATAATGTCTCGAAAGTGCTTTAAAGACCATACTATTGCTAAAGCTTCTTGCTCCATTACTCTATAATTACATTCAGCCTTCGTAAGAACTCGGCTAGCAAATGCAACTGCATTGTACTTGCCATCAGTCTTCTGAGCTAGTACGGTACCTATGCCAATTGAACTAGCATCAGTTGTTAGATAGAAAGACTTAGAAAAATCTGGGAATTTCAAAATAGGAGCGGACGTTAGCTTTTCTTTTAGTGTCTGGAATGCTCTTTCTTGACGGAAGGTCCAAACGAAAGGAGCATCTTTCTTAAGCAATTCAGTTAGTGGAGCTGCTATTGAAGAAAAATTTGCAATGAAAGATCTGTAGAAACCTGCTAGGCCCACAAAGGATCTTACAGCATCAGCAGTTTTGGGAGTTGGAAAATTTAGTACTGGCGTTACTTTACTTTGATCAGTCGTAACCCCTCTAGGAGTGACTACGTGACCCAGAAACTTAATTTCTGATCTGAAAAATTGACATTTAGACAGTTTGATCTTTAAATTGGCTTCTTCAAGCTTACCAAGTACTATATCAAGTCTTTTCAGGTGTGTATCCACATCTTCGGACATGACGATTACGTCATCTAAGTACACCATAAGTGCTTTACCTATAAGACCTCTAAAGATATTGGTTATGAGTCTAGAGAACATGATAGGTGAGGATCGTAATCCAAAAGCCATTAGAAGGAAGTGATAATGACCTGTGGGAGTAGAGAATGCAGTTAACTCTTGGCTGTCCTCGTGAAGAGGGACTTGCCAAAACCCTTGTAACAAGTCCAGAGTCGAGAAGACTTTGTTATCTCCGATATTGCGTAAAAGATCACCTAGTACAGGAAGTGGGAAGCGATCTGGAATAGTTTTCACATTTAACTTCCTAAAGTCAATCACCAGGCTTCAAGTGCCATCCTTCTTAGGCACTAGGATCAAGGGCGCATTCCAGTGTGAATTGCTATGTGCAATAACTCCATCTTTGAGCATCTGATTGATCAGTTCTTCTTCGACAGCAACTTGGGAATGAGGCATTCTGTACGCAGGTATATAGATAGGTCTAGTACCAGGTTCAAGTGGAATATGATGGGACAATAAGCTCGTTATACCTATCTTCTCACCTGGTAAGGCAATGGCTTTACGACGTTTGTTCAACAAAGTCAACAAATGCCTGACTTCGTCTGGGAAGTCAGTGGGAGCTAAGTCTTTCTCCTCAACTGGTGGAATGGATTGATCCAGTGGAGTGGGTGAGGTCTGCACTGTTGAAATAGCACCGACCCACTGGTCAGGTGGCACGTCATCCTGTACTTGAACAGGGTAAGGATAGTGAACCAGGTCTACGAGATTGGAATTTGCTTTGAGACGAACACTGTGACCCGAAGTGTTAGCGAGGAATAAATGGATCTTACTGTCTCTTACAATGTGTAAGGAAGGTTCAACAAATAAACCTTTGACCTTGCAGGAATCACTGTCAACTAGGACGTTATCACCATCTGGAACATTAGGAACAACAACAGACACTCTAGTGAGAGCACTAGCTGCAACAGAGACGTCTTTCTGCATACGGCATGTGACATCAACAAGAGATGGCATTACTTGTTTCAAGTAATCGTTTTCTGACAAGGTATCCCCTGTGGAGAAACTACTACTCGAACTAGCAGTCATTGCAGGGATAGGCTGTGCACTCAAGGCAGTCTGAGTGTCCCAGGACACTTGAGGCAATGGAACACTATCTTGCATGTCTGAAGGTGTAGGTGGAACACAGATGGGAGTGACAGAGTTACTAGTGCCTGACCGCTTGGGTACGCTACTGGAGAATGCATTGGCTTGTAAGGACTTAATTCGTACATCATACTCTGCAGCAGTATGGCAGATTTCTGATCCAAGCTGGTAACCCCAAAATGGAACGATCAAGTCGTCAATTTGGGCATGCCATCGGTACGGGTCGAGCACAATGCGTAAGTCTCGCATGGAAGCAAATCCCAGTAGAAGGTCACCAGGGAAAGTAATCTGGTCGACAACAAGAAAAGCAGCAGTAAAGTCTCTGCCTTGGATAGTAAAGGTGAGCGAAGTCTGACCTCGGACTCGCAGAAGGGAACCAGCTACTCCACTAAAGGAGGTTACAGTAGTTGGTTCAACGAGGAGGACACGTCGTAACTGCTTCTCTTTAAACAAGCTAGACATGATGATATTAACTTGCACACCAGAGTCCATGAACACATGAACGGGCGCATTATGGACAGAAGCTTGTACTAAAGGACCTATCGTTTTGTTAGGAGTTATGTGCAAACAGAAAGGTGGGTTGTCATCAGAGAAGGCATTTTCTACTTCATCACCAAATTCCTCTACGTCAGAGACGTGTGAAGCAGCATTAACAGCAGGGTTGTCATTCTCAAGGATGGCTAAGGCTTCATAGGAATTTTGAACTGGGATAGTGTACTCATTATCACCTACTGTCACGACTGGACGAGTAGACTGGGGCACTCGGATTCCCCTGAATTGGAAGAATGAGTCTGGTTCTGGTTAGTTTGAGAACCACGACGTCTGTTTCCTCTGCTGGCTCTGCGGTTGGAACGGCCACGGAAAGATCTAGAGTACTGCAGGTTGTAGAGAGCATTGCACTCAGATGTGTCATGTCCATGAATTCTATGATAAGTACAGTAGGGAAGATCTGACTGGTACTCATCATCAGTACGATGCCTCTTAGGGTGACTATCAGGACAATTAATTGCATTATGGCCATGGTAACCACAATTGTAGCAAGTTCTTTGACTGTGGGTACTGTACATGCTACGGGTGCTACGGGAATGATGACTCTTAACACTAGCTTTGAATGATGGGCGTGAGTGATTAAGGTTGGGAGTTTTGGTAGTAGCACAAACTAGAGGAAGTACAGGAGTGGACGAAGTGGTTGGCATAGACTTATGATAAGGGAAGGTTCCCTCGGGACACAAATTTCGTACATGGATGAGAGCTGCGAGCGGTCCCATAGTAGCATCTAGTGGACTTGAATTGTACACATACGTAGATGTCGGTGGCATTAGTTGTTTGATAACTCCAAATGCGGCTAATTTGGCAAACCCTTCAAGGGCTGGTTTATCGTTATCTTTAAGGTACTTAGAATTTTGACCTGCTTTAACGAATGAAGACATTAGGTTATTAAGATGAAGGGCAAATGCATCAAATGACTCTTCTGGCCTCGGAGCTGTGCAAACTAATTCTCTGAGAATGAAAAACGGATCAGTTTCTTGCACCGGTTCGAGATAGTTGCAAATTAACTGTTCATAATCTTGCCACCTAGTTAGATCTTGTAAGTCCTTCATACGAATTAAGTTGAATACATGTGAGGCGGCTGGAGAACGGGCTAGACTCTCCTTTCCGATACTGATTAAACAACTCTCAGATGGAAGACCATCTACTGAAGCATTAACTCTGGCTCAAACAGTGGTAAACCAACCTTCAAGGTTGTCTGGGTTACCATTGAACAATGGCATAGCATCATAGCCTGGAGTTTACCTGGAGAGAGTTCCGGGGGTCAACACCCCCACGGCCCGGTCTGTGACCAGGCCTCCTGGTGGATCAGAGCCTGATCAACCAGGCTGTTGCTGCTGGCGGCACGCAAACCAACGTACGAGCCACAGACCGGCTGGTCAGGAACCGACTTTAGGTGCTTGTCCAGTGCCAGCTTGAAGACTGCCAGGGGTCTGTTGGTAATCCCCCTTATGTATGCTCGGAGGCAGTTGAACAGTCTTGGGCCCCTGACACTTATTGTATGGTCTCTTAACGTGCTAGTGACACCCCTGCTTTTCATTGGCGGGATGTTGCATCGTCTGCCAAGTCTTTTGCTTTTGTAGTGAGTGATTTTCGTGTGCAAGTTCGGTACTAGTCCCTCTAGGATTTTCCAGGTGTATATAATCATGTATCTCTCCTGCCTGCATTCCAGGGAATACAGCTTCAGGAACCTCAAGCGCTCCCAGTAATTGAGGTGTTTTATCTCCGTTATACGCGCCATGAATGTTCTCTGTACATTTTCTAGGTCAGCAATTTCACCTGCCTTGAAAGGTGCTGTTAGTGTGCAGCAATATTCCAGCCTAGATAGAACAAGTGACCTGAAGAGTGTCATCATGGGCCTGGTCTCCCTAGTTTTGAAGGTTCTCATTATCCATCCTGTCATATTTTCTAGCAGATGAGATTGATACAATGTTATGGTCCTTGAAGGTGAGATCCTCTGACATGATCACTCCCAGGTCTTTGACGTTGGTGTTTCGCTCTATTTTGTGGCCAGAATTTGTTTTGTACTCTGATGAAGATTTAATTTCCTCGTGTTTACCATATCTGAGTAATTGAAATTTCTCATCGTTGAACTTCATATTGTTTTCTGCAGCCCACTGAAAGATTCGGTTGATGTCCGCCTGGAGCCTTGCAGTGTCTGCAATGGAAGACACTGTCATGCAGATTCGGGTGTCATCTGCAAAGGAAGACACGGTGCTGTGGCTGACATCCTTGTCTATGTCGGATATGAGGATGAGGAACAAGATGGGAGTGAGTACTGTGCCTTGTGGAACAGAGCTTTTCACCGTAGCTGCCTCGGACTTTACTCTGTTGACGACTACTCTCTGTGTTCTGTTAGTGAGGAAATTATAGATCCATCGACTGACTTTTCCTGTTATTCCTTTAGCACGCATTTTGTGAGCTATTACGCCATGGTCACACTTGTCGAAGGCTTTTGCAAAGTCTGTATATATTACATCTGCATTCTTTTTATCTTCTAGTGCATTTAGGACCTTGTCGTAGTGATCCAATAGTTGAGACAGACAGGAGCGACCTGTTCTAAACCCATGTTGCCCTGGGTTGTGTAACTGATGGGTTTCTAGATGGGTGGTGATCTTGCTTCTTAGGACCCTTTCAAAGATTTTTATGATATGGGATGTTAGTGCTATCGGTCTGTAGTTCTTTGCTGTTGCTTTACTGCCCCCTTTGTGGAGTGGGGCTATGTCTGTTGTTTTTAGTAACTGTGGGACGACCCCCGTGTCCATGCTCCCTCTCCATAGGATGGAAAAGGCTCGTGATAGGGGCTTCTTGCAGTTCTTGATGAACACGGAGTTCCATGAGTCTGGCCCTGGGGCAGAGTGCATGGGCATGTCATTTATCGCCTGTTCGAAGTCATTTGGCATCAGGATAACATCGGATAGGCTTGTGTTAACCAAATTTTGTGGCTCTCTCATAAAAAATTCATTTTGATCTTCGACTCTCAGTCTGGTTAGCGGCTTGCTAAAAACTGAGTCATATTGGGACTTGAGTAACTCACTCATTTCCTTGCTGTCATCTGTGTAGGACCCATCTTGTTTAAGTAGGGGCCCAATACTGGATGTTGTTCTCGACTTTGATTTGGCATAGGAGAAGAAATACTTTGGGTTTCTTTCGATTTCATTTATGGCTTTTAGTTCTTCCCGCGATTCCTGACTCCTATAAGATTCCTTTAGCTTGAGTTCGATGCTTGCTATTTCTCTGACCAGTGTCTCCCTACGCATTTCAGATATATTGACCTCTTTTAGCCGCTCTGTTATTCTTTTCCATCGCCTGTAAAGGGAACGCCTGTCTCTTTCTATTTTACATCTACTCCTCCTTTTTCTTAGAGGAATAAGCCTTGTGCATACATCGAGTGCCACCAAGTTAATCTGTTCTAGGCATACGTTGGGGTCTGTGTTGCTTAGTATATCTTCCCAGCTTATATCGGTTAGGACTTGGTTTATTTGGTCCCACTTTGTTTTTGTTATTGAAGTTGAATTTGGTGAATGCTCCCTCGTGACTTGTCTCATTATGTCGGTCTGGGGCTTCACGCATACATGTCTGAACCTCAATTATGTTGTGATCTGAGTATATTGTTTTTGATATGGTGACATTTCTTATCAGATCATCATTGTTAGTGAAGATGAGGTCCAGTGTATTCTCCAGTCTAGTAGGCTCTATTATTTGCTGGTTTAAATTGAATTTTGTGCAGAGATTTAAAAGCTTGTGTGAGTGTGAGTTTTCATCAGAGCTGCCTCCTGGTGTTATTACTGCAACAATATTATTTGCTATATTCCTCCATTTTAGGTGCCTTAAGTTGAAATCCCCCAGGAGCAAGATGTTGGGTGCAGGAGCTGGAAGATTTTCCAGACAGTGGTCAATTTTTAACAGCTGTTCCTGGAATTGCTGGGATGTTGCATCCGGAGGCTTGTAGACTACCACAATGACTAGGTTTGATTCTTGACCTTTACTGCTAAAACTTCCACTACATCATTTGAGACATTTATCAGTTCTGTGCAAACAAGTGACTCTGCAATGTACGGGCCAACACCCCTCCCCCTTTTGCCTGTTCACTCTGTCACATCTGTATAGGTTGTAACCTGGGATCCATATTTCGTTGTCCAAGTGATCCTTTATGTGGGTCTCAGTGAAAGCCACAAACATTGCCTTTGCCTCTGCAAGCAGTCCACGGATGAAAGGTATTTTGTTGTTTGTTGCTGGCTTTAGACCCTGTATATTTGCAAAGAAGAATGTCATCGGACTGGTGGTATTGTTGGTACTGGGGGGGGATTTTTTTTCCGGCATTAGTATCTGTATCTGTTGGTTTGGAGTGGAGGCCATCGACTGTGGTTCCACTCCAGGAATGACTGGATTTGGTGTACGATTTTTGCCATTTCCTGCCAGTTTTTTTTCCTTCCTGGCACTAAAAAACCTCTCCCTCTTGAGTGGCTGTGGCTACTCAGATTTTCCCATGGCCTGGATGTTTTGTATCTTTTTGTACCCTTTAGATGGTGTGCCTGAAGAGGTACACATTTCAGGGTGAAAAAGCTTACAGGAAGGGAGTTTGCATTTTCCTGTTGTCATATGGGCATGGCATTTTCTAGGGTGGTCATAGTTGCACGTCCCGTCTGTTTTTCTAGATTTTCCATGTCTGCAGATACCAAGTGCATAGTATGTGCACAGGCTTGGTTTCCGTTTGCCTTGGGTTTCTGTGATTGTATTCCCTGTTGGTGCATGTTTCCCCGTCTTATTCCTATCCTCCCTAGCACCAACAATGGAGCTCCCTCCAGTTGTTTTTGGTAATATATCCTCACTATAGCTAGTGGAGTCCTCTTGTTTGCTATTTCCTGTGGTATTTCTAGTTTGCAATATTGGTTTTATCTTATCTTTGACTACACTTGTTTCCCCACTATGGCTCCTGTCCCCTATGAGGTCATTTATATGTATTCCTTCCTGCGTATAATTCCCGACTACCTGGACAAAATCTCCAGCTTTACCATTACTGTCTCCCAGGACAGCACCTCCAGCTTCACCATTTCTGTCTCCCAGGACAGCACCTCCAGCTTCACCATTACTGTCTCCCAGGACAGCACCTCCAGCTTCACCATTACTGTCTCCCAGGACAGCACCTCCAGCTTCACCATTACTGTCTTCCAGGACAGCACTGTCAGCCTCACATTTACTGACTACCAGGACATCACCTCCAGCCTTACAGTTTCTGACTACATGGCCAGTATCAAGGGCAGTACCATTCAGCCCAGACTTTTTATGTTCCCATCTGTTGTAGAAAGCCTCCAGGTTGTCTATGAAAGCAGCTTTGATGTTATCTTCTTTTAATACCCTTGTGATTTTAGTCCACAGATTTTCCTCATTTGGGCATACCCAAAAACACTTCCCTGTTTTAATACTGCTTGTAGCTAGTTCTTGGATATCTGCACAAGGGGCGTGACACCAATTTCCACAAAAATGACAATTTATCTATGTGGAAGCCCGTTTGTTTGATTGACTGCAGACTATACAGAGCTTCATAATGATTTGAATGGTTGATTTACTGTAATTCTACTAGCAACCTCTTGAATACTCTATTAATAACCTCCTTAAATGAAGCTCTAGCTATTTGTATTTCTATTTCTAACTAATTGGACAGCTTACCGTGTACGTTCCTGATTTATATTTATTGTTTGTGTTTGATAAGGGCGCCTACAACCCCATCCGTTTACAGTCTGCTTTATTGTCCAACGAATCCGTTTGAAACCAGTCAAGGGTTCGGACCATCAAGGGTTCGGACCAGTCGAGGGTTCGGAACAGTCGATCTGATCTGGTCAGTGGGTCACTTTTTTAAAACATACTAGTCGGTGATTTGGGCTAACACATGAAGGATCTACTTGAAATTATCTACCCGAGTAATATGTGATTTGATTGATACAAAAGTATAACTTGCATGTTGAAGAGCCGGTGATTTCTGGCAGCTCCTACAGTGACGAACGGTCGAGCCTCATCCCTTGTTTATCAATCGCTGTATCTAGCTTTTCTAGTTTTTTTTTTTTCTTTTTTTCGTCTCCACCACAATAATTGCTATATTATCACTATAGTTGACTGGTGGAAATTTTGGAGGAAGGACGCTAAAATTACGCAGGCTAGAAGTCTGAGTATATCTATTGTTTGATAAGGAGTTGCTCGAATTTTGGGCTGCTGCATTATTGGTTGTACTAATAGCATGTGCTGAGGCATCGCTTGAGAAAACTTGAGACATGTTTGAAAAATGTAAAACAAGAATTTAGAGAAACAAAAGAAAATGTAACTGAGGAACACACAACACAGTGAACTTAAATGGGAAGAAAATGCTTAACTATTCTGCATAAGTAATTAAAAATTGACAGGTCACACAGTAAGCAAATAAACTCACAGTCACAGAGAAAATGCTTATCTGAACAAACAACACTTTGAAAATCAAGAGAACTTGTACTTTACTCAAATCTAATTTGCTCAACTTTTACTTTAAATTGAATGAATGGCACAGTGAGTTGTCTTTACTCTCAATGCTACAGGGAAATACACAATAAAATGATAAAATGGACTCAATAAAGCTTTTGCAAAATAAAACAAACTGGGAAACAATTCACTGAAATAAAATAAAATGGGACACAAGGAATAAAATATTATGCACTGAAATAAACTGTAGCAATATTGCAAATAATTGCTAATCAAAAAGTATTGCACAACACTGCGCAAAATTTCTGCAAAGAAAAACTTTAATGGCAACACAATGTTTGCACAAGAATTATTGCAAAATGAGTCAGAGTGTAATAATCAAAAATATTACACACACAAGAAAAGAAATATATCAAGGAATGAACTGAGGGAACACTTTGACTCTTAACTGCACTCAAGCAACACTTAACAAGCAAAAGAACAATTTACTTTAAAAGAAGAACTTAAAAATTGCACTAAGAGTGAATTTGTTCAATGACATATGAAAAAAAATAATAGATACAAAACACAGAACAAAAAAGGCTTGAACACTTACAATGATGCAGAACACAACACATCAACATAAACACAATAACGAATAAACATGAGTGGAATGAAAGAATCAGTGAAAAATCCCCAGACATCACAGCAGTCACAGAAACAAAACTCGCTGAGACAATAACAGACACAATCTTCCCAATGGGATATCAGATCCTGAGGAAAGATAGAAGGAGTAGAGGGGGAGGAGGGGTTGCACTGCTCATAAAACACCGATGGAGATTTGAGGAAATGGAAAGCATGGACATGATTGGAGAAAGAGTCTACATTGTAGGTACAATTCAGTCCGGAGAACATAAAGTAGTCATTGTAGTGATGTATAACCCACCACAGAACTGCAGGAGGCCAAGAGAGGAGTACAAAGAAAACAACAGGGTGATGGTGGACACACTGGCTGAGGTGGCAAGAAGAGCTCACTCGAGCAGAGCAAACTTACTGGTAATGGGCGATTTCAACCACAGGGAGATTGACTGGGAAAACCTGGAGCCACATGGGGGTCCCGAAACATGGAGAGCCAAGATGATGGATGTGGTACTTGAAAACCTCATGCATCAACATGTCAGGGACACAACCAGAGAGAGAGGGGAGGATGAGCCAGCAAGACTGGATCTTGTGTTCACCCTGAGCAGTTCAGACATTGAGGACATCACTTACGAGAGGCCTCTTGGAGCTAGCGATCACATGGTTCTGAGTTTTGATTATACAGTAGAGTTACAAGTGGAGAAGGTAACAGGAACTGAAGGGGACAGGCCAAACTATAAAAGAGGGGACTACACAGGTATGAGAAACTTCCTGCAGGAGGTTCAGTGGGACAGAGAAATGGTAGGAAAATCATTAAACGAGATGATGGAATATGTGGCAACAAAGTGCAAGGAGGCAGAGGAAAGGTTTGTTCCCAAGGGAAACAAAAATAATAGGAAGACCAAAACGAGTCCTTGGTTTACCCGAAGGTGTAGGGAGGCAAAAACTAAGTGCAACAGAGAATGGAAAAGGTACAGGAGGCATAGGACCCAGGAAAACAAGGAGATTAGTAGAAGAGCCAGAAACGAGTATGCACAGATAAGGAGGGAGGCCCAGCGACAGTATGAAAATGACATAGCATCGAAGGTCAAATCTGACCCGAAACTGCCGTATAGCCACATTAGGAGGAAGACAACAGTCAAGAACCAGGTGATAAGGCTGAGGAAAGAAGGTGGAGAACTCACAAGAAACGATCAAGAGGTATGTGAGGAGCTCAACACGAGATTTAAGGAAGTATTTACAGTAGAGACAGGAAGGACTCTGGGGGGACTGACCAGATGGGGACACCAGCAAGGAATACACCAACAAGTGTTCCAGGGAGGGGACACAGAAACAAGAGGCCACAATTGGAAGTTGAAGACACAAATGAGTCAGAGAGATATTAGGAAGTATTTCTTCAGTCATAGAGTTGTCAGGCAGTGGAATAGCCTAGAAAATGATGTAGTGGAGGCAGAAACCATACACAGTTTTAAGACGAGGTTTGATAAAGCTCATGGAGCGGGGAGAGAGAGGGCCCAGTAGCAACCGGTGAAGAGGCAGGGCCAGAAGCTAAGACTCGACCCCTGCAACCACAAATAGGTGAGTACAAATAGGTGAGTACAATTCTAGAATTTTCTTGCAATGAAATTGATGTGTGAAAACTTTGATAAGATAATAATTATCTTGCTTGTACAAAACAATGGCACTATTGTCTGTGGAAATAAGACAAATTAGACACTGGCTGAATGAAAAGAACATGAACACAAGAGTGTTCAACACACAGAGAACAAAAAAAAGATTACACAAATGCTGGGAGGAAAATATAACAGACAACACTGAGTTGTGATGCAGAATATAAGGTGAAAAATTACTGAAATACTTCACTGGAATACTGAGAACACTAGGTGATTGTGAAGTGGAAACAAATTCTATACTGCTTATATGTTGCACACACAACAAAGGAAAAACACTAGGTATTTACTTCAAGTGTATAAAAAAAGAAACACAACACAACAGACATGAAATAATAGCACGAAAATTAACACTGAATTAAGAAGATAAAAAAAAAATATTGCAAACAGTATATAATAAACACTGAGTTTGATCGAGAGTCACTGAATGTCACTAAGAGAAAAAATCACTGGAAACATAAAAAAGAAATATCACAACACTCACAAATGTCTCTATGAAAAATATTATCACTGTAGTGACTTTGTGAAGAATTAAGTAGACGGTGGAAGGTTGGAGTATGGAGGCTATCGTCTCCTGGCTGGCTACTGTCCTCACTTGATCGTAGAATTGCACTTACATCGATGATAGACACACACAGGAGGCTTTTCAACGATGTCACAAAACACACTCTAGCTCTTGACCCCCTATGTGGTCCTTAAAATATGGTGCTATAACCCCTAGTAGTGTACAATAACAATGGTAGAGGTTGGGTGAGTGGGTGAGTGAGGCGTCTGAGGCCTCATGGTGAGTGAGTGGGCTGAGCAGGGCTAAGACCGAGACACATGTGATCAGTGGGCCTATGGGATGAACGGCATAAGCCTCACTTAGGACACCCACACTGGCGCGAAGATATTCTAAGCTGGCTGGCTTAAAATACACCCACGAAATACCACAACACCACAAGGATGAAAAAGAGCACTCAGAATTGCTTGGAGCTTGAATCACAAACGATGAAGACTGTACCCACGTGGCTTGCTTGAGTACTGGGGTAAGACACCTGGGTTAGTTGCTAGCTGGCTTATCTTAACCCTTCACACAGAATAGCTTGATAACTTCTCACGATGAGCACAGCAGGGGTGGAAAGCTGGCTTGGCAGGCAAAAAAACTGGATGGAGTAGGCTAGGCTGGACTGGACTCGGTTGTTCTGACTCCTCCACCACAGACTGGAAGCTGGCTTATTTTGCAAACTCTGGTCAGCCCCTCGGGAGTGATGCAAATAAGCAGATAAACACTAATACAAAGAGACTGACCTGTGAATAATGTAGTGGCTGGTAGAAGCTTGAGAGAGTAGCTGGCTTGAGGTAGCTGGCTGGGGTAGGTCGAGCATACCCTGCTTGGCAGGCCTACTCACAAGATGTCAGCAGGCCTACTCACAAGATGTCGGCAGGCCCAGTAGAAATTTATCTCCAGAAATCACTGTAATCATCAGGATTACAGGCCCTCCATTGCCACCATTTGTCATAGGGGTTCTTAAAAGGAGATATCGAGGGTTGAAGATAGACACACTTGTTGGATGGTAACGCTATATTGTCAGACTGTGGTAATGGGAGATGGAGCCCAGCCTTGCCGTGTTCTATCCTGGATGTCTATGCGCCGACTGAGAAGGAGGCAGAGGTACGAACGTACACATGCGCATCCCGTGACGTCACACAGTCACAGGCCTAAAAGGGATCTTCTATATAAACACATGGATGGTACTATGATATGCTATACAAGACATATAAGGGAATTCAGCAACTATGCTGACAAGGAGGCCTGGTCACAGACCAGGCTGCAGGGGCGTTGACCCCCTGAACTCTCTCCAGGTAAACTCCAAACTCCAGAGAGGAATCTCTTGAGTCAGAGAGAAGGAGCCAGGGCTAAGCCCAGCAGCAAGGCATTGTTAAGCAGATGTATACAGGGATGTAGATGGCACAAGAATACAGGCTGGACTGGCTGAATCTTGATGGTGATTGGTGGCTGGAGGGCAGCAAAAAGGCTGATTTGTCTGTATAGAAAAAAAAATTTTCCACAAGTTATACAGAGGAGGATCATCTACTTCTTCATCCATGTTTTCTTCAGTTGGAATACGTCTGGAGAGGGTTTCGGGGATCAACATGGCCACAGCCCAGTCTGTGACCAAGACTCATGGTGAATCACCTCTTTAAGGGGGGATCCTTTTTGCAGTTAAGAGGCTATCAGTCTGAGCAATTGGACCTTTTGGTCTTCTTCCTCAGACAACCTAATTATCCCAAATCCTCCCTTCCCCATCCCATCCTCCCCATCCCCCCCCCTTTTTTTTTACCCTTTCCTCTCCCCTCCAAACCCTCCCCTTTTTGCCATCTTGTTAGTAGCTTCTGGGGTCATCCCCTCTGGCATTACTCTTTCTAGGTAAGGGGAAGTGTGCTGGAGTTCATCCCACTCCATGAGGTTCCTCGAGTATGGTGTAGTTCGCTGTGGAATCTGGGTTATCTGGAGGTGCCTTGCTCACTTCCCAGATTTCTGAGACGTGGCCGGGGTGTCCTGTAAGTGATGGGTGTAGCAGATGAACACTAATCCAAAGAGACTGACTTGAATCTGTAGGGCTTGGTGGCTTGAGAGAGTAGCTGGCTTGAATGAGTAGCTGGACTGTAGGTCGAGCACTGTTGCAGCCTACTCTTAAATATCAGCAGGCCTCACTTACAAGATGCTATGCCCAGTAGAATTTATCTCCAATCACTGTAACTCATCAGGATCTACAGGCCCTCCTTGCCACCATTTGTCATAGGTTCTTAAAGGAGTTCGAGGGCTGAAGATAGACATTTGATGGACGCATATTGTCAGACTGTGTATGGGAGATGGAGTCCAGCCTTGCTGTTCTATCTGATGTCTATGACTGAAAGAGTGCAAGGAGAAGCTGATGCGCATCCCGTGACGTCTGTAGTCACAGGCCATGATTAGGACTTCTAGTATAACACATGGATGTACATGATACTATCAAGACATAAGGGAATTCAGAACTATCATGACATTGAGGGTCACAGACAGCTGCAGACCCAACTCCTCGTGTGTGTGTGTGTGTGTGTGTGTGTGTGTGTGGTGTGTGTGACTCAACAATCAATATTTGCACCAATAACTCATTACAGTTGTGACCGGGTGTGGAAGTGTGAATTGCTCATTACTCTGTAATTTGTTCATGATTGTAGCCAAAGTATAAACGTAAGTAACCATTCTACAGAATTCATTACCTTTGTAACTTGTGAGCTCATTACCTTTGTACCTAGTTCAGCTATCAAAACTTTGGGGGCCCAGTCCCTGGACCCATTATGTACCTCTGTAATCTGTAAATACCTTTGTAACTTGTCATGATTGTGACCAGACTTACCTGGAGTTCATTACCTTTGTAAATTGTGAGTTCATTACCTTTGTAAATTGTGAGTTCATTACCTCTGTAACTTGCTCAGCTATCAAAACTTTGGAGTCCAGTCCCTGGACCAATTATGTACCTCTGTAATCTTTTGACTACCGCCCACAGGATGGGTATGGGGTGCATAATAAACATATTAAACTAACTAACTCCAGACTCGCTTTGTCACCTGCTCCAGGGAATGAGGCTCCACTCATTCCTCTGCCTCTTGCATGCCTTAAACTATTCATGCAACTTCCTCAAATATGGTGCAATGGTTGGTTTTTGGCTTCCCTACTTGCTTTGGGTCAGACTGACTGCAGTACTGTGCCTTAACATTGCAGGCCATTTACTGACGATGGTTCTAAGATGTCTACTCATTCTACCTGTGAGGGAAAAATTCAACAGATAGGAGTAGCGAGTGAATATATGGTGATGATAGTTTGTTTGACAGTCTGCTTGTTAGTGTGGAGCTCCTGCTATTCTCCCCCTTTTCTCCACACTGAAAGTTGATGTGTGGAACTCTGACCAAATGGATAATCACTTGACTAGCAACTCCCATTGCATCTGTAATTATGTGCCTCTGCTCCTTAATTGATATATTGGTTAAAAGCTTCACTTTCATTTAATTTTGAGACTTAGTTCTTTTTGCTCTGACTTTCATTTTTACATCTTGACTTTAAATCCTCACCAGTCTTTTAAATGCCTTACACTTATTATGGAGCAGTGGGTAACTTTTGTCTCTGTCTAGCTTGGACTGCCAGCTAGGGTCATCTGGCAACTACAGAGAAGGTTTGATTGAGAGGTGTGAGGGAAAAGTAGGTTGTTAGTGGGGTTAGGATTGTTCAGGCAACCAGGAACCATTAGCGAGTTGCATCGTGCACCCCCCCTCTGGCGGGCTGGGGCGAAACTAGTTCTTTGTGTCTGATTTGTTTCAATTTCTACTCCTGGTAGTATTGACCTTACCTGGTGTGGGTTGAAGTTTGGAGAGTCACCTCACCTCCACTCTTCTCCTGATCAGGTAAGGTGGTCTATCAGGAGTATTACTGTTCGTTGCTTTCTTTTGTTTGCTGGTTACCAGTAATGATTTTGGCATTTACCACTCCTTTTCATTCTTAAATGTTGTATTATCATAACCATTGGTAACCAGTTTATTTTTTTCTTATTACCAGCTCTGTTCCTGGCGTGATCATCCAGGATATACGCCAGATAAAGGAGCAAGACATTTGTTAATTGGACTTATTAACATTATTCGACTACTACCGGCCCTTATTTATTCTACTTGTGGTGCTCCAACCAAGTGGTAGAGGAGATTCCAAAACATTGGACTGTTACCATCTGCCCAGAATAACCTTGATCTTTAACATCAGAGATCTGTCCAGGGCCTTACCTACTCCTGCCCAACTACAGCACCAGAACCAGAGGCCATTTTTATTATATTTAAATTTTAAGTAAAATCCTCAAAAGTCATTATTCTTATTTTTTCTAGAGTCGTTTCTTTATTTATCTTTCCATTAGTTTTTTGTTCAGATGGAAGGCGTTCTACTGACAAGAGGGACCTAACTTTGGTTCAGAGACATCACCCACGATCTACTTACCTTAGTGTGGCTAAACCCAGGCAGCTACCCCTCATATCTGCAGTGGTGAAAGACCGGCGTTCCCATCATCTTGAAGGATCATTCAAGGCTAGATATAGTGTGACTGAATAGACATTGGATTGTCATTTACCAGCTGTGACCCCCTCATCAACAATGGCTACAGTTTCTACAATGCACTGTGGCAACAACATCGACATTATCTTCTACAATTACACCTGCACAAATTAGCATTGAATTCAATTATCATTTTTTAATTTCTGTTTTCAATTTTCTTTCAAATAGGATCCTCTTCTAGGTGGGGCTCCTTGGCAAAGAGGCTCTTGGTCTGAGGAATTAGACCTTTTGGTCTCGTTCCTCAGACCAAACCTAATTACAGTGGACCCCTGACCAACAAAACATTTGAGCGTAAAAATTTTGGCCTGACCAACGATGAAAAACTCAACCAATGCGATTCGTCCCGAATGCATTCACCTGTCTCGTCTGTCCTGAGCACACCTTAGCTGCCCTGCCTCAGTTAGTGTGCAGTCGCATCCACACATACATTCGGTACATTTTGTATTCCACTGTTTTTAGTGCTTGTAACTGCAAAATAAGCCACCATAGGCCCCAAGAAAGCTTCTAGTGCCAATCCTGTGGTAAAAAGGGCGAGAATTGTTATCGAAATGAGGAAGAAAATAAAGTATGAAACTGGAGTGCGTGCCTCCTAGCTGGCCAGATTGTATAACAAACCCTAATCAACCATCGCTACTATCTTGGCCAACAGAAAGGCAATCAAGGAAGCTGTTGTTGCAAA
This sequence comes from Cherax quadricarinatus, assembly GCF_038502225.1. Taxonomy (NCBI): domain Eukaryota; kingdom Metazoa; phylum Arthropoda; class Malacostraca; order Decapoda; family Parastacidae; genus Cherax; species Cherax quadricarinatus. The sequence continues at coordinate 32,829,671 of NC_091335.1, forward strand.
AGGTGCAAGTATGTTTTCGAAACAGATCGCAAGTAATAGAAGATGTTGAGAGACTGTTATTGGTGTGGATAAACAAAAAAAAAACAGATATCAAAAGGTAGCATCTCTCAAGCGATCATATGTGAAAAGGCAAGGCAGTTGCATGGCGGTTTAATTAAGAAAATGCCTGCAACTAGTGGTGATGTGAGTGAATTTAAGGCCAGCAAAGGTTGGTTTGAGAGATTTAAGAATCGTAGTGGCATGCATAGTGTGATTACGCATGGTGAGGCTGCCAGTTCGGACCAAAAAGTGTCTGAAAAATATGAGCAGGAATTCAAGGAGTACATAGAGGATGAAGGATTGAAACCCTAACAAGTGTTTAATTGTGATGAAACAGACCTGTTTTGGAAGAAAATTCCAAACAGGGCCTATATTACACAGGAGGAAAAAGCACTCCCAGAACATAAGCCTATGAAAGACAGGCTAACCTTACTGTTGCGTAGCAATGCTAGTGGGGATTGCAAAGTGAAGCCTCTACTTGTGTATCACTCAGAAACTCCCAGAGTGTTCAGGAAAAACAATGTTGTCAAGGCTAATTTGAGTGTGATGTGGAGGTAAAGCAGTAAGGCATGGGTCACAGGGACTTTTTCTATGACTGGTTTCACCATGCATTTGGCCCCACTGAAAAATTACAGGGGTGTCACTAGCACGTTAAGAGACCATACAATAAGTGTCAGGGGCCCGAGACTGTTCAACTGCCTCCCAGCATACATAAGAGGGATTACCAACAGACCCCTGGCAGTCTTCAAGCTGGCACTGGACAAGCACCTAAAGTCGGTTCCTGACCAGCCGGGCTGTGGCTCGTACGTTGGTTTGCGTGCAGCCAACAGTAACAGCCTGGTTGATCAAGCTCTGATCCACCAGGAGGCCTCGTCACAGACCGGGCCGCGGGGGCGTTGACCCCCGGAACTCTCTTCAGGTAAACTCCAGGTAATACCAACCTCAGCAGAACACATGCCCCTCATGGAAGGTTCCTTGATGTTGGTGAGGGGCTCTTGATTTAGGGAATTGAATCTGTGCTCCAGTTCCCCGAATTAAGCCTGAATGCCTTCCACATCCCCCCCAGGCACTGTATAATCCTACGGGTTTAGCGCTTCCCCTTTGATTATAATAATAATAATAATAATAATAATAATAATAATAATAATAACAGAACACATGACCATAACACAAGGCACAGATCACTCTTTGATGTTCCTCGTGTCCATCTCACGCTGTGCAAAAACTCAATGCACATAAAAGACCCTAAAATCTGGAATTCATTACCTGTGAATATAAAAGAAACACTCTGTTTATAAATTCAAATCTCTTCTCAAAAATCACTTACTCACCCACAACTAAATAAATACTGAATAATTGTATCTCATAAATTGCATCTCATAAATGTTTCTCATTATTGTATCTCATAAATGTCAACCTGTGACCCAATCAAACTTTGTTACTATTTAACTTCATTACCTAACATAATACTCCGTTCTACTGATTACACAGCAACACAGTAAATGACCATATAACCTGTCTTTGTAATACTCATTTGTACTAAATTGTTGTCTGTTTACAATAATTTTTGTACCACTGAATATATCATTGCTTAATTAATCTTAAGTTAATTTTAAGCTGCCCATAATGTTCTGCATACAAGGGGCTTTGGCATGCTGCACTTTAAAAATTGTATTCCTTGTACTTCTCTGTATCATGTTCAAATTAATAATAAATAAATAAATAAATAAAATAAAATAACAAACTCCCGAGTACCGTTATTCAGGCTAAAACGTTTTGTAGTTTTAAAAATAGGTTAGATAAATACATGAGTGGGTGTGGGTGGGTGTTAGTTGGACCTGACTAGCTTGTGCTGCTGGGTCTGGTGTAGTGCTCCATCCTTTAGTGGAGGTGACCAGACTGGGTGGGTCATTGGGCTAATCCTGGGGGGGCATGGACCTGCTCTGCATTGGTCAGTAGGTCTGTTGCAGTGTTCCTTTTTTCTTATGTTCTTATGTAACAAACGCACTTTGGCACGGTTACCCTTTAGCAATGATGACATTGATTTACCTAATTTTAATACAAATGACCCATTGCCATATATTCATGATTATAATTGTATTATGAAAACAGGCCTTCACTTTATTCATGTCAACGCAAGATCACTTTTTCCAAAATTGGCAGAGATTAGGATTCTAGCTAACAGAACTAGGGCGGCAGTTACATCCATCTCTGAATCCTAGTTTGATATGGTGACTGACGACGAGGTCAAAATAGAAAGTTACAATATAAAACGCTTAGATAGGAACAGAAAGGGTGGTGGGGTATGTGCCTACATTAGAAATAACTTAGCTTACAACCCAAGACCTGATTTAAATAACAATGAACTTGAGATTCTATGGTTTGAAGTGCTGCTTCCCAAGACTAAACCCTTCTTAGTAGGAACTAGTTACTGCCCTCCCACCCAGGACCAGTTCTTAGGAGACTTTTCCAGAGTCTTGTCCGGACTTGAAAACTTTTCAAATTCAAAGTTTATTCTCTATAAGGATTACAATGTTGGATTTACAGAATTTGGTTATTGTGTGGTTTACATGTAGTTAAATAATGATTACAGAGTGTACCACTAGAACGCCTAGCATGGCTAGGCATTTCGGGCAGACTTAGTTTAATTCTTTATTTTAAAATATTACAAATTATGAGGTAAGTTGGTATTATGGCTAAGTGACTAAATACTAGTTTGTGAGTTTAGCAATGTGAATGCTTTTGTTTTGGCACAGTACATAGTTTCAGTATTGGAGTATCATAGGATTCATTATTTTAAGATTGAGATTAATATTCTGTTTATGGTAAAATGGGTGAGTGAGTGTAAGTGTGAACCACCAGGTGGTATTCGTGTAGTTAGTTGATAGGGTATATCAGGGAAATAAGATGTTTTCTAATGGTAGTTTTGAAGGTGATGAATGTGTCTGCAGTTCTAGAGTTCTCAGGTAGGGTGTTCCAGATTTTAGGGCCTTTGACATACATTGAATTTTTGTAAAGATTTAGTCAGACACGGGGAATGTCGTAGAGATGTTTGTGTCTGGTGTTATGCCTGTGGGTTCTGTCACAACTATCAAGAAAGCGTTTTAGGTCAAGGTTGATATTGGAGTTTAAGGTCCTGTAGATGTAGATTGCACAGTAGTAAGTGTGGATGTACTGAAAAGTTTAGATCTATGAAGAGTGGGCGGGTGTTGCCATGGATGGGATTTAGTGATTATTCTTACTTCAGCTTTTTTTTTTTTGGCTTTGGTGTGTTGCTGCTTGACCCCCAACAAAAAATGAAGGGAGGTATGGATAAATAAGGAGTGGAAATGTGAGAAGGGCTTTTTTGGGCACGGGAATTTGGAGGGGACCCCAACTTTTGGAAATTTTTTTGGTTATGTTTTGGGATATGGGTGCGAAATTCAGGTTGTTGTCAAATAGGCCCTAGGAATTTGCCCCCATTATGTTCTGGTAAATTTGAGTGTTGTCGATCTTTGTTAATTTGTGCACTCCTGCCTACCAAAATAATATAGGGTTTTTGTCGTGAAGGAAGTTTTTTGGCTGTCATCCGTCGATATTTTATCAGCTCCTTTTAACAAGGTGTTGAGGGTGGAAAAGGGGGGGGGAAAATGACAGTCGCCCTCAGCAAAAAGAATGGGTTTCAGGTGTTGGGATACTTAAGATCTTGATGTATATGAGGAAGAGCAGGGGACCAAAGGGAAATTTTAACCCAGATCGGGCCTTGTTGATGCTGTTTTTAAGGGGACATACGATACCAAGTAAAGGTAAAATTTTAGCGGAGGCCTCTTTTACCGTAATGGCTTTTGTGGAGAGGGGGTGGCTACTTTTCAAAAACTTTTCAGGTCAATAAAAACCAGGGGTATTCCTTATTTTCCAATGCTGTAAACAGATCTACTTTTATGTTTTCATCATTAGTTTTTTATTTTTTCCCGAATCCAAATTCAGGTTGAGTATGTTTTGTGCCCTTATAAATGAATATAGTCTCCTGTGCAGAGTTTCCAAAAATTTTGGATAGCATGTAAGTTTGATATTCCAAGTTGTTTAATCTGTAGGGGCACACCTTTTTATTGGTGAACCCTTTCCATCTTAGTAGTTTCGGAAGGTGCTAGTTTTATGACTTGTTAAAAGTAATGAAAAAGCATGAAGGACTGGGGTTCGCTTGTACAGAATGGGGAATGAATTTGGTTTTTTTTAAGTGACTTTTTAATTAGGCTCGGGCTCAGTTGGGAAAAATAGAAGGAATTTGGGGAAAATTCCATCTAGTGTCCCCGGGATGGGCATTTGGTATGGGATTTTTTTTTGGAGTTTAACCTAGGGTTGAGAAAAGTCATTTATTTTTCTGTGTGGGGGGATTAGTGGGGCATTTGGTTTAGTTAGGGCAATATTCTTGTTTTTTTTTAGTTTGTGGGTCCCAGAATCTGAGAGAGGTTTTCCCCGGCCCCTTTTTTTATCTCCCCTAGTTCGTGAACTCTGAGAGTATAGTTGTTTTCTTTCTTTATTACTTTTTGGGGGAACTGGGTGAATAGTGTTAAGAATATCTTTGTGTATTGCTGTCTATATTGTTTTTATTGGTGTTTTTTTTCAAAGGATTTCAGAATGGTGCTTTAGCCAAACAAACCAAGCCTTTGTTTGGGTCTGTTTTTTTTTTAGGAAATGTTTGTGCAAAGGGAATAATTTGTTAAGAAAAAAAGTCTGTCCCGTCATCATACCATTGGTTGGGGAATTTTTAGGGGTCAACAGTCTCGGCAGCTGTGAACTTTTATTGGGCCTCGTCATGGGGTCTAAAAAGAGACTTTGTTTTATCAAGTGGTGGTTTTCTAATGTTTTGGGGGAAGTAGGAGTGGTCTGTAGGCTATCTTATTTTCCGATTTGGTGGGGTAGTATTTGGTCCAATTTGGGCTATTTGGTGCATGTCCTAGGAGCCGGTTTGGTTTTTGTTTTTTTGATAAGTGTGTTGTTCATATTGTTGATGAAATCAACAGGCATCATCTAGTCCCCAAAGGGTTATTGAAGTCTCCACAAGAGAAGGTGGTCATTCATTTGTCTGTTTGTTATTAGTGACTTTAATTTTTCACTAAATTTTGGGGTGTTGACTTCAACATCTGTTTGTACAAAATAATGAGATATAAAAAGGGAAAGCAAGTTCTAGATTTAAATAGTTACACAAACTAATTAATACAAACCCGATCACACATTTTCAGCCACCCCCAAATGACCACATACATTCGCCTTGCCTTTTAGAGAGAGGTGGTGCTACCTGCCCC